>NC_072430.2:65937500-66562500 GCF_028878055.3 Symphalangus syndactylus | reverse complement strand
GAGGAGGACACCGGATGTCTGATTGCTGGGGCCATTATTGGGAGCAAGCTTCCTGTAGATTTCAGTAAGCTGAACATGGATGTTAGACTGCAATGAACACACAGGTGCACGCACACACACACGCACACGCACACACACATGCACGCACACACACGCGCACACACACACACACACACAGAGTCCACTGGTAATCTATAGACCACTTTCAGAAAGTTGAGGCGCTTTGTTTCTTTTCCAATTTATATTAGTATCTGAAATATCTGTAGCCCCAGTCTGAGCTGGGATTTGCAAGGAATATTTACAGCTTGCTCAGCATGGCATTTTCAATCATGTTCTATAAACGGGATGCTGGTAAATGAGCCATAAAGAAAGAATAAAGAAAATGTTACTGAACCTCCTTTATTGGTAGATTATGGCAATATGCAAAATGAAAAGATGGGGGATGAGGGAGGCTGGCGACACTCCGCATGCTGGACAACGAGACAGGCCTGGGTGCAAGGAATCCAGCAGGAAGAACCATGGCAACTGCTGGGCACTGGAAAGCGCCCCAGGCTCAGTATCTTGAGGCAAAAACTAAGTGTTCTAACTGCTTTATCACACTACAAAAGATAAGATGCAGGCTCTCAAAATGCCTGAACATGTTGGTTTCATTTCCTGCTATAGATGCTGTTTTATAGTTTGGGGCAAGGGAGGGGGAGGAGCTGGTTCGCCTTTTAAATAACTAAAAATGATCATGCTAGAGAGGAGAGAGATATTCAAGAATTAGAAGTGGGAGACCTCAGATGATGTGGAAATACCTGAACTCTAAATGTGTACATGACGCATGCACAGAAATGTCAGCTCTCCAAAAGCTGAAAGGAGGTAAAAACATTCAAAAGATAGAAACATTATATATGTCCAAAAGGCAAGTAATAAGATTAGCAAGGAGTTGGTAACTGAGAAAAGCCCACATCGTGCCATCAACCCCCTCAGCTCTCCTGTCTCTGTGCTGCACTGACGTGGGGCTCCACACTCGTGATCCAGATGAACGTGCATGCCCAACTCCTTACCTCACTGCAGTCACTGGCTGGGGTGTGTGAAGGCCGCGCTTCTTCATCCAGTGGCTCAATCACCGTCACTTCGGCAAACTCCTCCACGGACTCTTGGAACTCGGGCAAGGACCTTCGCCCGTAACGCTTCCCACCTCTAACATATTTGGGCTGAGCTTCTAGTGAGCAGTCTGAGCGAGGAGACAAGAGTTGAGGCCACATGACATGAGAATCTCAGTTCTTAGCTGCCACTCACAGCCATCGGACACAGCCTTTTATACCAACCTCAAAATAAACCACCGTTTGCCAATTGTGGTGGCTGTGGGTGTATATGAGCCATCAGGTCAGATGCAGAGCACGCCTTCTAATTCTGAACGATTTATGGGACCATGAGTATATATCTGCACATGACGGGAGCAATCCAACAATGGCAGCAAGGGATCTGACTTAATAGTAGAGGATTAAGGTCAGGAAAAGGTGAGGGGTCACATTTGTTCTTCTGTTTATTAAGCTGGGTTTTCCAGCAGGATGGGAAGACATCATATTAACAAAGAGACACCTTGTAGGAAGTCTTAGAAAATGGTAATACAACGGACACCAAATCAGCACTGTATACTCAGTATCCACATCAGTTAGTCTGAAACACCCTCCCCTACCTCAGTGATTCCTTTGTTAACCATTCCACTCTCTGATCTATCAGACAAGCAGGATGACAGAACAAAGAAATGGACACAACACATTCTAAGCAATTAATGACAGCTAGTTACTTATATGAAACCCGGCATCAAGATCTCATTGTAAAATTAAAAGCAGTAAAATAAAATAGCAAACGTGAAACCACAGTAAAAAAAAAAATTGTATTGTTTTATCTCTTTGTAAGCATCGGTCTTGTACAAAATAAAAAGGAATGTGCATGAGGAGAGAGTCATCTCTTGACCTTAAAGAAGGACTTCAGCATTTTGACATCACTTGCCTCAGGTTCAACATTCACCACCTCCCCCGTTACCATCACCACCACTGCTGCCATCACCACTGTCATCACCACCACCACCACCACCACCTCCACAACTACAGGCTAAGCTTCTTCTACAATTGGAGCTTTAAAGCAATAAAATAAATACTTCACTCTATTCAAATGTTATCTCAGATATAGATTTTTTAGCACCTTGTACAGCGTTAGAATAAAATGTTTCATTAAAGTACAAAAGATGACAATGCTTTGATTTCTGTTGTCTTACTGTCCACACAGACATACTGTCTCTTGAGAACAGATATGTATTCTGTTTGAACACGAGTCTTAGCAAGGTATGTCTGAACTCAGACATGTAGACTTATTTATGAGATTATGTACGCATTACAAAAACGACAATAGGTGATTAGATAAGAACTAAAAGAAGGACAGTTCCTTTATCACCACTGAAACCATGTTGGGGTTTAGCCATTACTTTACAGTTTCCCAGGGAGGACCGGCGACCCTCTTTGACTAACCACCTCCCCGCCATGTCCCTCCTCTGGGACAAGCTCAGATTTCACTGTCTTCACAAATGTAGCCAGACACATTCTGAAAATGCTCAGCAAAGCTCAGAGTGAAGTATTTATGGTAGCTATATAATTTCTAGTGATATTTATACCCAGCTTTAAAAAAGTCCCAGTCAAGTCATTTTATTAGGTCGAGTGATTCTCTTACAGGAAGTGTTTAAGCATACAAAATTTATACTGAAAATTGCATGCATATTTGAAGGTACCTTTTATCAGAAGACACTGTGTCAGCTTGTGACCATTCAGGAGCGGCCCAGACACCCGAGCTACTTGTTGGCAGCTGACACCCACAGATGCTAGTCAGATAAGAGGCAATGCAGAACCATCCTTAATTTATTACATATTCTTAAATTTTGGTGGCAGACAACAAGATACACCATTAGTGACTATAGGGGTTTGGAAAAGATTAAAAGGAACACTTAGAACCTTGGATAATGAACCACAGTATTTTCCCAGCGTAAGAACAAAGTCGTGTCCTGGGGATGGAAGTGGCGAAGGAGCTCTTAGTGCATGCTGCACTTATTCAGAGGTTAAAAATAAATAAATAAATAAAAGCAGTGGGAGAAAACAACTATCTTTTAAAAATCCATTGTGATCTAATCCCAAACCTACCGGTGGATGAAATCGTTCCCTGGTTGTTTACTACTCACTACCCCATGTAGTGCATAGGGTAGATGCAGTGGTGGATTCAAAACAGCTCTTTTTCTAAGCAATAAAAGGTAATAGATTGTGAGCCAGCAGGGACCCTGTGGAGTTTTGGTTTATTTACTCATTTATTTTTGCATTGCCAGGCATTAAATTGTTTATTTCATTATCTTATTATAATAACCAATTTGAGCAAACTTTAAGTTAATATCCTTCATAGAATGTACAAACATGATAAAGTCAATTTCGAGAGACATCTATTAAAAAACTGTGTAACCTTTTTGGAATAAAGACATTAGCACACACAAAGATAAATGGGTTAAAGTTTTCTCATCACTTTATTTTCCAAACCATGCAAGTGACCAATAACAAAGTGGACTAATCACACCATTTAAAAATAGTCACCTCTTAGAATGACACACTCACACATCCCTCTCCCATTTAGAGCATCCGCCTCATTGCACTTAACATGATACGATGGGAACAGAGACAGCAAAGGTAAGGATGTCCAGAAAGAACATTCATGGTCAACAGCCCTTGCTGGGTTAAGCACTGAAAACACTATGATTCTCCTTAACAATCTCAATCAGAGATTTAGAACTGAACAGCAGCAGTCCACCGAATCGTGGAGATTATAAGACACTCTTACCCACTCAAGTTAAAGAATGCCTTGACCCTTTCTGACCATGCCTAATGGAATAGATCCAAAACTGCAACCCTGGGGCTGCGTTTATTTATTTTATGAGCACATCCAGATGGAACCTTTATTTTTCAGGGTGTCATTCTGGAATAATCTTATCTATGTCAGATAACATGGAGGCTTTTGGTTTATTAAGAAACGAAATTATTGACATCACAGAGCTTCCACAGGTGAGAGTATATGCTCCAATCACCAGCTCCAAGAAGGGACATGAAATGCCCGGCCAATATGGCGAAACCCAGACTCCACTAAAAATACAAAAATTAGCCAGGCATGGTGGCTCGTGACTGTAGTCCCAGATACTTGGAAGGCTGAGGCAGGAGAATCACTTGAACCTAGGAGGCAGAGGCTGCAGTGAGCCGAGATTGCACTACTGCACTCCAGCCAGGGCAACAGGGCGAGACTCTGTCTCAAAAAACAGAAACAAAACAAAACAAAAAGAAACGCTATCAAAACAAAGTATAAAGGACTGCCATGTTTTCAGTGTTTCTGTGTTTGAGTTTCTTGAAAGTGTATTTATGATTCTCCCTGGATTGTCAAGCTTCTGAGTCATTTTTCCTTCTTTCTCATTTTCCATTTCTCCTAGTTGGCATCACTACAAAAATTAAAATGGGCTTCAAAGGAAAGCAGACAAGCCCAGCTTGCGTAGAGGTGTCTCAGACCCCAGCCCTGGAAAGCTTATTATGAGACACACCAATCAGAGGAAGGTGGCTTTGAGGCAGTCCAACCTGACCTAGTTTAATGATCTAGGTTTTATCCCATAAACCAAATGCTTGGTTATGAGCAGGGGACAGTAGAGAAACCTTGCTTCACCCCTCCACTGGAGTAATGTGGAAGTGAGTGACAGTCTCTACAGAGCACGTGGGAAAAACATCTGATTCAAGAGTTAAAAAGATGAAGAAAATACTATTCCTTCTGGCCTTAGAAATGACAGCTGGGTTGCTCACACGCCACATTTGTTATTTCACATCTCATCTGTCCCAAGAAGAGAAACTCCAGAGCTGTGATAACGTTCCCCTTCCAAATCAGGATAAACCACCATGCACGTGTATGATGCTGGACCAGGGATCTTGCACTCATAATAAAAAGAAAGTTAAAATATGGTGTCAGGGAGAATGACCACTCTGAGTAGATAAGCCAGCTGCAGCCAGGGGAAATAACCAATACCCACCTCATTCCTCTCCCAATTCCTTCCCAGCAGCAGTGTGGAGGGGAGAAACACAGCCTCCCCTACTCTAGGTTTCAAGCAATACAGAGTACACTTTTTAAAGCTCTCCCCTAAAACTGACCACTGCACCAGATCACCACATCTGCATCAGATGTGATACAGGTCACTGCTTAGCATGCTCAGCTTTCCTAAAACCACTGCGTGAACAGCCAAAGCCAAAGCAATGAGGACCTAAGGGAAGCTAAAATCATTATGCAAAAGCCTGAACACTATATATTCAATTGAATGCTTTCTTTGCAAAAACATAAGCTCAGGACCCGGAATGAAGTGGCAGCCATAGCTGCTTCCTGGAAGTTAAAGGAGATTCTTCAAAGATGCTCCCCAGTGTTAGCCACATTCATTTAACGCATAAGCGTATTTACCAAACACCTGCCATAGGCAAAACATTATGTTGTCCCTATTGAGGAAGAAGATGGATATTTTATCATGTTTTTTGAATCAAAAAATTCCCTGTTCCCAAAAATGACCTGAGGCCATTTCCAAGGATGAAGAAGAAAACCCTGTCCTTAGGGTGCTGGTATTCTCATTTTGGAATTGCTCGCATAGGACTTTGCTTTCTATGTCCCTTTCTGACTCGTTTAGTGAGCCTGGGAAATCATTCCCAGAGACACCACCCCCATCCAAAGAACCTCAGCACAGGAGGCCCTTCATGTTACATTGCTGCTGAACTCACAGGAGTGCTGAAATCCGTTTGAAAAGGAAAGGTAAAAAATGAAGCATGCGCAAACCTCAAGGCCAGCATCCCCAAGAAGCTTTCTTGGGAAAAGGCAGTCATGCAGCAAATGAGCCCCACCCAGCCCCATTCTACATCCCACCTCCTCGCCTATGCTGAATGCACCATCACACAGGGATTACACGTGAAAATGCAAACCCACGCCTGATTCTAAATAAGAGAAGGGAAGAGAATCCAAGGGAACACTAAGACCAAGAAAAATACAGACAGAGACCAGTGGAGACTGACACAGAGAGACAGATTTGGACAGAGACTGAGACCAAGAGAGGGAAAGAAGTGGGTGGGGAAACAGGAGATAATAGGGACCTAGAGGCCTATGGAGGGGTGCGGAAGGGGAGCAAGAGTTATAGATGTGGGAGGACCACCAGGAAGGGAAAGAGTGGAGTGGGAGACTGAGGAGGAGGTGGGGAGAGGTGAGCTGGGGTGGAGGAAAGAAGGGAATGGGGAGGGGAATGTCTCAAGGATGGGAAGGGAGAAGGGGAGGCCAAGAAAGGTTAAACATTAAAAAGGCATCAGCAAAAGCTTTCTGACATGATCTGCCATTCCTTTTGCTTCCCAGTACACTCCCTGCCTCTAGGGCCATCACCAGTAAGCAGCCGCACCACACTTCTGTGTGCACTAAGCCCTTTCCAATTAGCACCTCCCTCCCCAACTACTGCTCTCTCTTGGAACCTCCACACAAGATGCAGATGTTTAATTAGGTCTTTCAGTTCCTCCCTGAATGCAGTGACAGAATCTTAGGCGCAGTCTCCACCCAGTTCTTAGCCACCTGAATGATGCTTCTTGCTGGAACACAGGGGCTTCTGGACACAAACGTAACGGGGTGGCTTTGATTAGCCTTGCCCAGGAGGAAGCCTTCCAGGGGGAAATTACCACCCCTCCGAAGGTGCCGAAGCTGGTGGATGAGTGTGGCAAGGCAAGCCCCAGGGCTGACTGGATGGTCTAAGTCTTAATGCAATTGAAGTTCAGTCAACAGGAAAAAAACCTTTGAGTTGATAATGATTATATAATTGTTTCCCCAACCTTTTCATAGGAGGATCAACCAGCAGATCTCTGTTAGGATGCCTGCATCTATAGCCATTTTTGGGAAGAAGGGTGAGATACACTTTTTACCTAACTGAACCCTCCCCATTGTTCAAGGGGAACTCAAAACTCATTTCTTTCAAGTAATTTCTTGGCACCACTTTCATGGAACCCTTTCTCCTCTGCATTTAGTGTGATGCACACTGTCTATAGCTCCCTATTTATTTATTTATTTGAGACGGAGTCTCGCTCTGTTGCCAGGCTAGAGTGCAGTGGCACGATCTCAGCTCACTGCAAACTCCACCTCCCAGGTTCAAGCGATTCTCCTGCCTCAGCCTCCCAAGTAGCTGGGACTATAGGCACGTGCCACCACACCCAGCTAATTTTTATATTTTTAGTAGAGACGGGGTTTCACCATGTTGGCCAGATGGTCTTGATCTTTTGACCTTGTGATCCATCTGCCTCGGCCTCCCAAAGTGCTGGGATATGGCTCCCAATTTCATAATAACCATAGTCACATTTTTCTAAAAGCATTTTACATGTTAGGATTACCTACCCGGATAGACTGTAACACTTTCCATGGGAAAGAGCTGTGCTTTGGAATCAAACGGACCTGGACCTGGACACCCAGTTCATATAAGGTTGGGAGTGCCAAACCTCATGAAGACTTAGTTTCCTCATCTGGAGGGAGGGAAAACAATAGGCGCTTCATGAAGTAAGGTCAACATCAGTCTAGCAGCTCTGCCCAGGGAGCTCCAGCCACACTCTGGTCCTTCCACCGGGACTCCTGTGAAGCCAGTGGTGATCCAAAGCCATCGGGCCAGGGAGATGTGTCCAGCATCAAGCAACCATGGGAGCAGTTAGCAAGAGTCTCTCAGTCCTCAATCCTGAAGAGTTCCTCAACCTCGATTTTTGGTAACAACTAAGATTAGTGTAATGACATTATCCAGTTCGTCACCTCAGAAACGAGCTCCTCTGATCTTGTTCTTGCCCCAGTTTTCTCATTAGTCTCCTTTCCCTGCGTCAGTGAGCTGATGTGAGAGGAACACAGTGATTTTCTAGGATTCCCTGTAGAAAACCGTCATCCTCATGTCCCCTGTTTGGAAACCTTCTTATATATCCACTAAGGTTGAAATAAAATATAGACATGGCTGGGCATGGTGGCTCACGACTGTAATCCCAGCACTTTGCAAGGCTGAGCCAGGCAGAGGTCAGGAGTTTGAGACCAGCCTGGCTAACATGGTGAAACCCTGTTTCTACTAAAAATACAAAAAATTAGCTGGGTGTGGTGGTGCACGCCTGTAATCCCAGCTACTCGAGAGTCTGGGGCAGAAGAATCGCTTGAACCCAGGAGGCAGAGGTTGCAGTGAGCCGAGATTGCACCATTGCATTCCAGCTTGGGCAACAAGAGCGAAACTCCATCTCAAACAAAAAACAAAAAACAAAACCATACACACACACACACACACACACACAACTCCCAAGTAAACTGTCTCATTATCAAAATTCTCACCAGCCCTATTTATTTAATTTTAAATGACATGAGTATTTCTTGCACATATACATATTTTTAAGTTGCCTTTCACCCTTAGTACATTTACCACATAAGTATTCTTTCATAGCACAGTTTAACAGCTACTTAGTCATTGTTTACATAGAGCACAATTTGCCGATGAAGACACTGTCTAATTTCTTCACTGGCTTTATACAGTCTGAGTATCCATTATCTGAAAGTCTTGAGATCAGAAAAAGTGTTTCAGATTTCAGACTTTTTCAGATTTTAGAAAATCTGAAGTATATCAGTTGAACAACCCAAATCTCAAACTCTGAAATCTGAAATGCTCCAATGAGCATTTCTTTTGAGTATCATGTTGGTGCTTAAAAAGTTTTGGATTTTGGAACATTTCCTATTTTTGGATTAGGGATGCCCAACATATATATTTTTTCACTATTTTAAATGACTAACCTTATACACACATTTTTATGTACATCTATAATTATTTACATAGCACAAAATCTGAGAGTAGCATGGATTAGCCAAAAGCATTATTACAGTTCTTGGTGCCTATTATCTTAGGTAATCCTAGAAAGGTTCTATCATTTTACAAAACATCAGTGGGGATGGGTGTTTCCAATTTCAGGATTATAAACACAATCCTAATATCTTCTTTTGTTGTTGTAGTTGGCACTGGTGGTGGTAGTGGTTTGCTTTGCTTTTTTCTTTTTTTTTTAGACGGAGTTTCGCTCTTGTTGCCCAAGCTGGAGTGCAATGGTGCAATCTCGGCTCACTGCAACCTCCGCCTCCTGGGTTCAAACAATTCTTCTGCCTCAGCCTCCTGAGTATCTGGCATTACAAGCATGCACCACCACGCCCAGCTAATTTTTGTATTCTTTAGTAGTGACGGGGTTTCACCATGTTGGTCATGCTGGTCTTGAACTCCTGACCTCGTGATCCGGAGTGATCCCACCTCAGCCTCCCAAAGTGCGGGGATTACAGGCATGAGCCACTGTGCCTGACTGTTTTTTTTTTTTTTTTTTTTTTTGAGACAGAGTCTCGCTCTGTCACTCAGGCTGGTGTGCAGTGGTGCGATCTCAGCTCACTGCAACTTCTGCCTTCTAGGTTCAAGCGATTCTCCTGCCTCAGCCTCCCGAGTAGCTGGGATTATAGGCACTTGCCACTATGCCCAGCTAATTTTTGTATTTTTAGTAGAGATGGGGTTTCACCATGTTGGTCAGACTGATCTCAAACTCCTGACTGCAGGTGATCCACCTATCTCAGCCTCTCAAAGTCCTGGGATTATAGGCATGAGACACCGTGCCTAGCCTGTTTTGCTTTTAACTCTTCAAGAAAACTTCTGGTCCTCACTGTTAGCATTTCATTGATGCCAACAGAACAGGGACTAAGTTCTTACTTATCTTACTTAACCAAGAGAAGACAACAGAACAAGCCTTTGGGCCATCTATGTGTAATACCTCCTAAAATCAGGGACTTCAGCCAGACTTCAGTGCCTAACCCAAGGCCTCTGAACATAGTTATAAACACAAATCTTCAATCACTGAAATCAACAGCTAGCCCAGTGACAGGCCATAAGACCTGGTTCAAGGCACAATTGCTGAGTAAACGAAAAAGTTTCTGTTAACTGTATGTATCACTTCTTCAAAATATAAAGAAAATAATTCCAATTATGGCAGTCCTTGAAATTAGGAAGGTCTGTTACAATAAAACAGTCATCTGTACCAAAACAATGTCCTATTTTTCTAATGAGTTGGCTTTTTCAAACCTGAGTTTTTCCCCACGAATAAACAAAGAGACATTTCCAGTGAATCACATCAAGGAAGAAAGGGCTTCCTGCATTATGCTAACATCTACTAAAGAACAGAAATCTAATGCAAGATGCATCAAACGAGGACAAAATCTCTGGAGAGAGGATCCAGCTGGCATGTTGATGCCATGTAGCTTGGAGCTTGTGCCAGCATTTCCATTACAAAAATCCTCAATGGAACAGAACAGAGCCCTCAGAAATGATGCCGCATATCTACAACTATCTGATCTTTGACAAACCTGACAAAAACAAGCAATGGGGAAAGGATTCCCTATTTAATAAATGGTGCTGGGAAAACTGGCTAGCCATATGTAGAAAGCTGAAACTGGATCCCTTCCTTACACCTTATACAAAAATTAATTCAAGATGGATTAAAGACTTATATGTTAGACCTAAAACCATTAAAAACCCCAGAAGAAAACCTAGGCAATACCATTCAGGACATAGGTGTGGGCAAGGACTTCATGTCTAAAACATCAAAAGCAATGGCAACAAAAGCCAAAATTGACAAATGGGATCTAATTAAACTAAAGAGCTTCTGCACAGCAAAAGAAACTACCATCAGAGTGAACAGGCAACCTACAAAATGGGAGAAAATTTTCGCAACCTATTCGTCTGACAAAGGGCTAATATCCAGAATCTACAATGAACTCAAACGAATTTACAAGAAAAAAACAAACAATCCCATCAAAAAGTGGGCGAAGGACATGAACAGACACTTCTCAAAAGAAGACATTTATGCAGCCAAAAAACACATGAAAAAATGCTCATCATCACTGGCCATCAGAGAAATGCAAATCAAAACCACAATGAGATACCATCTCACACCAGTTAGAATGGCCATCATTAAAAAGTCAGGAAACAACAGGTGCTGGAAAGGATGTGGAGAAATAGGAACATTTTTACACTGTTGGTGGGACTGTAAACTAGTTCAACCATTGTGGAAGTCAGTGTGGCGATTCCTCAGGGATCTAGAACTAGAAATACCATTTGACCCAGCCATCCCATTACTGGGTATATACCCAAAGGACTATAAATCATGCTGCTATAAAGACACATGCACACACGTATGTTTATTGTGGCACTATTCACAATAGCAAAGACTTGGAACCAACCCAAATGTCCAACAACGATAGACTGGATTAAGAAAATGTGGCACATATACACCATGGAATACTATGCAGCCATAAAAAATGATGAGTTCATGTCCTTTGTAGGGACATGGATGAAACTGGAAACCATCATTCTCAGTAAACTATCGCAAGGACAAAAAACCAAACACCGCATGTTCTCACTCATAGGTGGGAACTGAACAATGAGAACTCATGGACACAGGAAGGGGAACATCACACTCCGGGGACTGTTGTGAGGTGGGGGGAGGGGGGAGGGACAGCATTAGGAGATATACCTAATGCTAAATGACGAGTTAATGGGTGCAGCACACCAACATGGCACATGTATACATATGTAACAAACCAGCACATTGTGCACATGTACCCTAAAACTTAAAGTATAATAATTAAAAAAAAATTGCCTCTAACAACAACAACAAAAAACACATAGACATGTATATACCTACATATTTACAAAAACTAGAATATACATATTAATAAATAAGTGGGTATGGTTGTGTTCTAATGAAAAAAAAAAACAAAAAACAAAAATCCTATAATTCAAAGCCACAGCAAATTGAATAAATAGCTAATAATTAAGTTGTTGCCCCTCTCCTATTTCAGAAAAATAATTTAAAAATTAGATTGTACACATAGATATGAAAGAATTATGCCACTGGCAATGCTAATCAGTTTGGAATTTACAAAAGACTCCTTACATCCCAATCCATTTTTCTGCCTTTATCTGAATTTCAATATTTTTCACTGGTTGTTGTTATTATTATAAAAATTGCTTTTTAGGGGAAAAACGCTAAGATTCTTAGAACTATAAATATTTGAGTTAAAAAGATGCTGAAAATAATCTAGTCCGTATCTCCTGATTCTAAAAATAAAGAAACTGTACCTCAGAGGAGTTATAAATGGCAGAGCCCAAGACTATAGAAATGATAACTTAATTTCATCTCCTCTCAAATCCCATGACAGCTTTGTTTTTATAGAATTTATATACAACTGCCTTTTATTAGGAGGCTATAAAAACATGAGATATACTATGCATTTGTCCTTGGGAAGAAGAATTTTGTAGTTTCAATGAATGTTAAGTAAAATCTTACATAAACACAAGGCTAGCATTTTTCATAGATATGGATAATGTCATTTAGATATTAGGAGGCAACACAATCAAATCTTGGAGCTGAAGGATTTTATGTATTTTTTCAGCACAACCACTTTCATATACAAGGTGACCAAAGACCACTAAGGTCATGATATATAAGATCACCTGATTTGAGGGACAGAACCAGCATTTCCTAACTCCTCACTCAAGGGTGGCTCTATTAAATCAAGCTGACTTTTCTATATTATAGTCTGGTACAATATCTTATATTTTAATTTATAAAAATCTTTGGTGTTAAAAAATATCAATTCACGGCCCTCTTGGTTTCTAAGGCTGAGCACTATGGCCCCCCTATTATTTTCAGTCTCCTTCTATGGTGTAAAGGTAACCTTTTATCTCAAAGACTACCATCTCCATTGATTTCAAAAAGGCAAAACAAAAATAACACAGACCTGGCCGGGCGCAGTGGCTTATGCCTGTAATCCCAGCACTTTGGGAGGCCGAGGTAGGTGGATCACAAGGTCAGGAGTTCAAGACTAGCCTGGCCAAAATGGTGAAACCCCATCTCTACTAAAAATACAAAAAAATTAGCCAGGCGTGGTGGCGGCCGCCTGTAACCCCAGCTACCTGGGAGGCTGAGGCAGAGAATTGCTTGAACCCGGGAGGCGGAGGTTGCAGTGAGCTGAGACTGCGCCACTGCACTCCAGCCTGGGCAACAGAGTGAGACTGCATCTCAAAAAAACAAAAACAAAAACACAGACCTGGTCCCTACTGGTATAAGATGAACTAAGCATGACCAGCCAAATAATGCAGAGGACACAAGCATCCCTGTCCCTAACGATCAGGTGAAACTTGCTTTTTGTTTATTCCTCTTTGTTGCCTCTGGCCACTTGTCAGACCCTTTTGGCCGGGCTGCACTGACCGAAGACTGGCTCACCCATTTGAAAGCTAAAATCCTCAACCTAAAGCCTTCTTGAATCACATCCCTTGGTGATTCAGCGTAAGCACCCTCCTCTGCCACTAGCTGTAAGACTTCAATTAAGGTACGTCCTTCTTTAGGCCTCTAATTGCTCATGGGTGAAATGGCAGGGTTTTCTCCAGCCCTAAAATGCTATGATCTATGATTTAAGGGATCGTTACTTCCATAAAGGGAGAGGGAGAGGTAAATGAAGGTGGCCTGTTGATGTACTGCATTTGAATCCTGACCCTACTTCCTCTGTCTCTGCCCAGCCAAACCAGTCTGCCTGCAGCGGGGTAGAGTCACTTTTTTTTTTTCTTTTTCTTTGAGATGGAGTCTCACTCTGTCACCGAGGATGAAGTGCAGAGGCGTGATCTTGGCTCACTGCAACCTCCGCCTCCTGGATTCAAACAATTCTCCTGCATCAGCCTTCCGAGTAGCTGGTACTACAGGTGCCTGCCACCACACCTGGCTAATTTTTTGTATTGTTAGTAGAGACGGGGTTTCGTCATGCTGGCCAGGCTGGTCTCGATCTCCTGACCTCAATTGATCTGCCCACCTCGGCCTCCCAAAGTGCTGGGATTAGAGGCATGAGCCACCACGTCCAGCTGAGAGTCACATTTTAGAGTGAGTGGTAGAAATGTTTGAGTAGAAAGAATTGCATGATCCCCACGAACAACTGGAGGGGCCAAGGAGAAATTGGCAAAAGACAGAAAAAGCAGAGATGCTCAGGAACAAAGCAGGGAATGTGGGAGGAAAGGCTGACTCATGTCTCAAAGCACAGGCTCAATCCTAGGTTTTATCCTGCCAGGACAAATGTTAGGGAAGTCATAAATGCTACAAGAAATGCTATCAATAAGTACTCTTCTGCTGCATTACACTGAGGTGGGGCAGTTTTGTGACGAAGACTTACTGCCTATCCAAAGGACGGAGCACACAGCAAAACTATAAAAATCCCTTCTGTGTGTCTTCCGGAAGACTTGTCCAAATTATGATCTTTGCCTGCATAGCAGTGAGGCAGACACATAACTATGAAACCACCATCTGGAGCTAGATTTATAAATATTACTTCCTGGCTGTGACCAAGCTCAACCAGCCATTGTCTAGCTCAGGGATGTCCAATCTTTTGGCTTCCCTGGGCCACACTGGAAGAAGAATTGTCTTGGGCCACACATAAAATACGCTAACACTAATGATAGCTGATGAGCTAGAAAAAAAAAAAAAAGGTCCATGCATAAATGTCATAACGTTTAAAGAAAGTTTACAAATTTGTGTTGGGCCGCATTCAAAACTGTCCTAGGCCACATGTGGCCCATGGGCCGTGGGTTGGACAAGCATGGTCTAGCTCGTCCTACTGCTTGGATCCCAACAATGTACAACTCTGGGCGGGGACCCTTCACATCTGTAGTCACTATAAATCGGTATATTTATTATAATTTTCTGGCAGGTGACAGTGACAGTACAGGTTTTGAAGAAATGGCAGCAGGAGGATCATGTGGATTAGTGGCAGGATGGCCCGTTCCAAATCCACATAAAAGCACATTATCAGCACACAGAACCCTGAAGTTATGCTTATATTACCTGTGCTCGTGTTAGCTAATATCTACCCTGGCGGTGATGTCACCATAGCTCTATTCAGGCCCCCCAGATGTCGTACCATTGTTATCAAGATGACAGACAACCTTAAAAAAGTGAAAACACCAATAAAATGAGACCATATAAAAACACAAAAGTCCATGTTCTAGCAGCGGTCACCTGTGGAAACGCTAATGTTTGTCTGGAAAATTTCAAGAATGCAATAACCTCCCTCTCATGCTCACTGAGGGCTTCCAAAGAGCTCTATCAAGTGTCAAAGTTAAGAATAACATTGCTAGGGGTGTCACCATCACCGAAAAAGGCGGAGACTCAATCCAGAATCTAAAACACTGCTAAAGGCAGTGTCTGTACACACAACACAAATCTGGAGCACTTCAGAGGGCAGGATGAAGAACTAGATCACCCGGCAAGGGTGAGAAATGAGCTCCCATCTGTGCCTCACCTAAATAGGTCACAGTGAATGACTCCTTGTAGTGATAAAATCTTAATGATTTATGCTCAGTTTCAAAACTGGACTATGTTTTTGATGTTCTCTTTTTTAAAGTAGGGTTTATTGAGGTATAATTTACATAGAGTAAATTTAATCCTTTCATTGCACAAGTCTCTGCGTTGGAAAAACTCACAAAATCCTGTAACTACTAGCACCACCAAGATATAAAAGTTTCATTGTCCCCCAAATTCCTTCACGCCCCTTTGTAGTCTACTCCTACCCCTACCCCAACAACCACTAATTGGATAAAACCAGACTGTACTGTAATACAAATTTCCACAATGTTTAGACTCTCCTTTACACATCTACCATATTTCATTGATTTGAAGACACCTCCCCCCTACACACACCAGATTTGGACACTCTGAAATGAGAATTTACAATTAATGTCATTTTACATTATAATTGGCAACAATTTTTGTTTTTAGAGATACATGAAATAACAATGTGCCTTACAACCTATGGTGCTTCGAAAAAAATCAGTGAAGTATAATATTAAGTCTTTTATTTTGAAACATTCATTGAATACTTACTACATGCTAAGCATTCTTCTAGGCACTGGAAATACAAAAATGAACAGCATGGCTCTCAAGGAATTATCACTTCAGCGGAGGAGACAGATAATTATAATGTAATGTGATAATGTCTATAGCAGAGGATTATCCACTCACTAAGACTAAGTAAAATTATCTCTAGACTGGTCACTCTTCTACCTTCAGGAAAAAATTTCCCCAAATCATATCCTTCCATGTACAAGGAAATAAGGATGAAAGCAGTTACCATTCAGCTTCACTCTACTCATTCCAAGAATGAGTTATTGCCATACCATCTGACATATTGCCTAGAAACAATCCAATTATTTTCTCCATAATACTATGCTGCTGTAGTAGAGAAGTCTCATTTTAGTTTTCAACAGCTGCAAAGCTTTTATGATAATATTGAAGAAAAGTCACTGAAAATAACTGCTCAATCTGTGAAAGGCAGATGTCCCCAATCCTTCATATACATGCTTCAAGGTCCCCAGATTCTTCCCCAGACAACTTTTAAAGGGGAATGCAGAGAAGAAAAGTGAGTGACCTTACCTGGTTCTTGAAAGTGTTCTTCATTTGATAGAGTTCTGGACAAGATGAGTATTAATGCTTCTTTAAATTGGTCAAAATGTACCTAAAAAAATTAAAAATAGATTTAAAGTAATTTCCACAGCTGTAAGAATGCAAACCTATCTACAAGGTACCAGAACTGTTTTCTTCCCATCCTGACAGGCTTGAAGTGAGTCATAATCCAATTTGTTGCCTTTTTCATTTCTCTAAAGACAGAAGGGAAAATAGGCTGATGATTTTGACACCTAGTCCCATAAACATTCATATCAATATTTATTCACCCCGAAAGAAAAAAGCTATATAGCAAAATCCTCTTTATAAACTCAGAAAAAGATATATTTTAAACTCTTAGCTCCTTTTATTTTTCTGAACAAGACCAGAAGAGAAAGACGTTAGGCTAGACATTAGAGAAGCCTTCCCAAGCAAATGATCCAATGTAATGATGTCCCAAAGACGCTTTCGTATCTTGAGATATTCTAGAAGGGAGTAAGCTGTTTTTTGAGGATGACTTGAATATAGTCTTCCTTTTTTTTTGTTTTCGTTACCTCCTACTTTTTCTTTTTATTATTATTATTATTATTATACTTTAGGTTTTAGGGTACATGTGCACAATGTGCAGGTTTGTTACGTATGTATCCATGTGCCATGTTGGTGTGCTGCACCCATTAACTCGTCATTTAGCATTAGGTATATCTCCTAATGCTGTCCCTCCCCCCTCCCCCCACCCCACAACAGTCTCCGGAGTGTGATGTTCCCCTTCCTGTGTCCATGAGTTCTCATTGTTCAATTCCCACCTATGAGTGAGAACATGCGGTGTTTGGTTTTTTGTCCTTGTGATAGTTTACTGAGAACGATGGTTTCCAGTTTCATCCATGTCCCTACAAAGGACATGAACTCATCATTTTTTATGGCTGCATAGTATTCCATGGTGTATATGTGCCACATTTTCTTAATCCAGTCTATCGTTGTTGGACATTTGGGCTGGTTCCAACTCTTTGCTATTGTGAATAGTGCCGCAATAAACATACGTGTGCATGTGTCTTTATAGCAGCATGATTTATAGTCCTTTGGGTATATACCCAGTAATGGGATGGCTGGGTCAAATGGTATTTCTAGTTCTAGATCCCTGAGGAATCGCCACACTGACTTCCACAATGGTTGAACTAGTTTACAGTCCCACCAACAGTGTAAAAGTGTTCCTATTTCTCCACATCCTCTCCAGCACCTGTTGTTTCCTGACTTTTTAATGATGGCCATTCTAACTGATGTGAGATGGTATCTCATTGTGGTTTTGATTTGCATTTCTCTGATGGCCAGTGATGATGAGCATTTTTTCATGTGTTTTTTGGCTGCATAAATGTCTTCTTTTGAGAAGTGTCTGTTCATGTCCTTCGCCCACTTTTTGATGGGGTTGTTTGTTTTTTTCTTTGAGTTCACTGTAGATTCTGGATATCAGCCCTTTGTCAGATGAGTAGGTTGCGAAAATTTTCTCCCATTTTGTAGGTTGCCTGTTCACTCTGATGGTAGTTTCTTTTGCTGTGCAGAAGCTCTTTAGTTTAATTAGATCTCATTTGTCAATTTTGGCTTTTGTTGCCATTGCTTTTGGTGTTTTAGACATGAAGTCCTTGCCCACGCCTATGTCCTGAATGGTATTGCCTAGGTTTTCTTCAAGGGTTTTTATGGTTTTAGGTCTAACATGTAAGTCTTTAATCCATCTTGAATTAATTTTTGTATAAGGTGTAAGGAAGGGATCCAGTTTCAGCTTTCTACATATGGCTAGCCAGTTTTCCCAGCACCATTTAGTAAATAGGGAATCCTTTCCCCATTGCTTGTTTTTGTCAGGTTTGTCAAAGATCAGGTAGTTGTAGATATGCAGCATTATTTCTGAGGGCTCTGTTCTGTTCCATTGATCTATGTCTCTGTTGTGGTACCAGTACCATGCAGTTTTGGTTTATTGTAGCCTTGCAGTATAGTTTGAAGTCAGGTAGCGTGATGCCTCCAGCTTTGTTCTTTTGGCTTAGGATTGACTTGGCGATGCGGGCTCTTTTTTGGTTCCATATGAACTTTAAAGTAGTTTTTTCCAATTCTGTGAAGAAAGTCATTGGTAGCTTGATGGGGATGGCATTGAATCTATAAATTACCTTGGGCAGTATGGCCATTTTCACGATATTGATTCTTCCAACCCATGAGCATGGAAAGTTCTTCCATTTGTTTGTATCCTCTTTTATCTCATTGAGCAGTGGTTTGTAGTTCTCCTTGAAGAGGTCCTTCACATCCCTTGTAAGTTGGATTCCTAGGTATTTTATTCTCTTTGAAGCAATTGTGAATGGGAGTTCACTCATGATTTGGCTCTCTGTTTGTCTGTGATTGGTGTACAAGAATGCTTGTGATTTTTGTACATTGATTTTGTATCCTGAGACTTTGCTGAAGTTGCTAATCAGCTTAAGGAGATTTTGGGCTGAGATGATGGAGTTTTCTAGATATACAATCATGTCATCTGCAAACAGGGACAATTTGACTTCCTCTTTTCCTAATTGAATACCCTTTATTTCCTTCTCCTGTCTGATTGCCCTGGCCAGAACTTCCAGCACTATGTTGAATAGGAGTGGTGAGAGAGGGCATCCCTGTCTTGTGCCAGTTTTCAAAGGGAATGCTTCCAGTTTTTGACCATTCAGTATGATATTGGCTGTGGGTCTGTCATAGATAACTCTTATTATTTTGAGATACGTCCCATCAATACCTAATTTATTGAGAGTTTTCAGCATGAAGGGTTGTTGAATTTTGTCAAAGGCCTTTTCGGCATCTATTGAGATAATCATGTGGTTTTTGTCTTTGGTTCTGTTTATATGCTGGATTACATTTATTGATTTGTGTATGTTGAACTAGCCTTGCATCCCACGGATGAAGCCCACTTGATCATGGTGTATAAGCTTTTTGATGTGCTGCTGGATTCGGTTTGCCAGTATTTTATTGAGGATTTCTGCATCAATATCCATCAAGGATATCGGTCTGAAATTCTCTTTTTTGGTTATGTCTCTGCCAGGCTTTGGTATCAGGACGATACTGGCCTCATAAAATGTGTTAGGGAGGATTCCCTCTTTTTCTATCGATAGGAATAGTTTCAGAAGGAATGGTACCAGCTCCTCCTTGTACCTCTGGTAGAATTCAGCTGTGAATCCATCTGGTCCTGGACTTTTTGTGGTTGGTAAGCTATTGATTATTGCCACAATTTCAGATCCTGTTATTGGTCTATTCAGAGATTCAACTTCTTCCTGGTTTAGTCTTGGGAGGGTGTATTTGTTGAGGAATTTATCCATTTCTTCTAGATTTTCTAGTTTATTTGCATAGAGGTGTTTGTAGTATTCTCTGATGGTAGATTGTATTTCTGTGGGATCGGTGGTGATATCCCCTTTTTCATTTTTTATTGCATCTATTTGATTCTTCTCTCTTTTCTTATTAGTCTTGCTAGCGGTCTACCAATTTTATTGATCTTTTCAAAAAACCAGCTCCTGGATTCATTAATTTTTTGAAGGGGTTTTTGTGTCTCTATTTCTTTCAGTTCTGCTCTGATTTTAGTTATTTCTAGCCTTCTGCTAGCTTTTGAATGTGTTTGCTCTTGCTTTTCTAGTTCTTTTAATTGTGATGTTAGGGTGTCAGTTTTAGATCTTTCCTGCTTTCTCTTGTGGGCATTTAGTGCTATAAATTTCCCTCTACACACTGCTTTGAATGTGTCCCAGAGATTCTGGTATGTTGTGTCTTTGTTCTCGTTGGTTTCAAAGAGCATCTTTATTTCTGCCTTCATTTCATTATGTACCCAATAGTCATTCAGGAGCAGGTTGTTCAGTTTCCATGTAGTTGAGCGGTTTTGATTGAGTTTCTTAATCCTGAGTTCTAGTTTGATTGCACTGTGGTCTGAGAGACAGTTTGTTATAATTTCTGTTCTTTTACATTTGCTGAGGAGAGCTTTACTTCCAACTATGTGGTCAATTTTGGAATAGGTGTGGTGTGGCGCTGAAAAAAATGTATATTCTGTTGATTTGGGGTGGAGAGTTCTGTAGATGTCTATTAGGTCTACTTTGTGCAGAGCTGAGTTCAATTCCTGGATATCCTTGTTAACTTTCTGTCTCGTTGATCTGTCTAATGTTGACAGTGGGGTGTTAAAATCTCCCATTATTATTGTGTGGGAGTTTAAGTCTTACTTAAAGGTACATAATATTTATTTCCCAAGGCCTGTGATTCCATAAATAAGCAAAAATCAATAGCAAATGCACAAAGGATAAAAGAATCTTAAGAAGTATTTTCCTGAATTCTTAAAAAATAGAGTTATCTTGACTGAGGTTGGAAAGAACATGACTTTTATTTAAGTAAATAGTCAGAACTAGGATATTACTTCGTTGAAAAGGTAAGAGCATTTTCTTTATGGCCAAGGATATTCTATAACTTAGATGTATGTAATCTCACCTTGGGATTTCTTCTCATCACAATTCTAGTTTGATAATGTGGCACCTATTGACATAGAACCTCCATGTAAATACAAAACTGGTACATTTGCAATTTGTTCTGCTATGGGATGGGTCTGTTTGCATGTCATTACAAAACACTGCCTAGAGGTTTAATATAGGTGACAGATAAACTTCCAAATCAAATTTACAAAAGCAGCAAACTTCATTAGTTATTGAAACAGTGGACAAAAAATCATATCATGTCTTATCTGTGCAAATCAAAACAAAAGAGAGGAATTCATTTAGATTTATATGTCATAAAATTGTATCTCCTTGCAGTTTACCACACTGTCCCAAAGTATATGTGATTTCTCTACCATGTTAGTTTTGATTGATTGGAATTACTTACTGAAATCTTTAGATTATATTGCATATATTTAAGGTGTACAACTTGATGATTTGATATATGTATACAATGTGAAATAATTACCACATTCAAGCTAACTAAAATATACATCACCTCACATAGTTACCTTTTTACAGACTTAAAAAATCTACATAATCTAAGAAGCCAGAGCAGAAGTCTGTCAAGGAAAACCAGGCACCTGCTAAAGATCCAGGGAGGTACAATCCTTGAAAGAGTAAAAGATTGTAGAAAGGTAGGCTATGTTAATTAGGTTTCACAGCCAAACATCCTGGGGGAGGGAGGGGCGGCCAGGTCCCGCTACTGTCCCAGAGTCAGGGATAGGCTCCAGTTAACACGGGCAAGGCCAGCTTCCCAACCAGCCAGTTCACAAACATCACGTACTCAAGAGCTCTGGCACTCAGGCCGCTTGACAGGCATCTGTGAATTTCTACAGAATCATTCATTCTTCTCAGGGAAGCCAGGAACAGGCTTAGGAAGACACACAAAGGCTTTATAGCTAGGTGGGTCCAGGCTCTAACCCTAGCTCTGCCTTCACTGCTTGATGTGAATTGGCGACATTACGAAGCCTCTCCAAGCTCTAGTTTGTCTGTCTGGAAAACTGGGGACATCTAACAACTGATATTTCATTCAATAATATTCATTTATTCATTCAATAAATATTTATTAAACAGCTGCTCTATGCCAGGCACTGTACTTGGCCCTGGTGACACAGTAGTGAATGAGAGTGACAAGTCCCTGTTCCACGATGCTCATAGTCTCAGGAAATGTCACAGAGAGTCCAGGCAGCTGCTAAGAGCACTGCATGTATTTTATGGTATTTATAATACTGCCTCCCTGTGTTAGGAAGATAAAATGAGAATTGGGTAAAGTATCAAGAGTGTCCTGGGACTGTTAGACACCCAGCAAGTGGTAGTTAATACTACCAACAGGTATAGTAATAGGGGTGACTGACTGTTCCCATCACTTTTATAAAGAATCAGGGCCATGGCCGGGCACAGTGGCCCACGTCTGTAATCCCAACACTTTGGGAGGCCCAGGCAGGTGGATCACTTGAGGCCAGGAGTTTGAGGCCCGCCTGGCCAACATGGTGAAACCCTGTCTCCACTAAAAATACAAAAATTAGCTGGGCGTGGTGGTGTGCACCTGTAATCTCAGCTACTTGGGAGGCTGAGGCAGGAGAATAGCTTGAACTCGGGAAGTGTAGGTTGCAATGAGCCGAGGTCAAGCCACTGCACTCCAGCCCGGGGACAGAGCGAGACTCCGTCTCAAAAAAAAAAAAAAAAAATACATAGCTGGGCGTGGTGGCAGGCGCCTGTAGTCCCAGCTACTCGGAGGCTGAGGCAGGAGAATCACTTAAACCCAGGAGGTGGAGATTGCAGTGAGCTGAGATTGCACCACTGCACTCCAGCTTGGGTGACAGAGCGAGACTCTGTCTCTGAAAAAAAATTTTTTTTTTTTATGACTGTGGGTCATGGATAATGCTAGATGAATGACGATATTATCGTAGGTTCATTCTTTCCTAGACATTTTGTCATTTGAATCTCACAATATCCATGTGACACAGTCAAGGCAGAGACCCCACCTCAAAATTGAAAGGTGAGAGGTAGAGAAGGCATGCATCAGGCCTCTGACTGGACTCATCAAGAGCCCAGCAAGCCTGCCTGGCTCAGACCCACTTCCCTCTTGGTCTGACCCCTCAGGGAAATCCCTTGCTGCTGGAAGTCAAATCCTCAACTTCACACGAAGCCACCAGGTGTAAAGCACACACCAGGTATAAGGCAGGATCAGGAGATACATGATCAAGAAGACACTAACCTCTGCCCTCAAGGAGTTTATCAGCTACCCCATAGATTCCAGAAAATAGAAGGGTGGAATGCAGAAAAAGAGAGGAAGGTTTATTAGTAACTACAAGATAGAAGCTGGTATGTGCCTGAGAGAGACAAAAGCTGGTAGGGGCCTCTGATAAATAAGCATGTCCTACTTGGCCAATAGGGAGGAAAAGAGGGACAGTTTAGCAATGCTTGAATTCTCTAAAATCTTCACAGACGGAGATTAAAGGTTTCGAAATTTATTTATAATGTAGTAAATCAGCCTCATTTTAGATGAAAAGGGGCTCTATAAAATATTAAACAGGATTATTAACTCACAGGCTCTTCATAGCCCGATAACGTCTACTTGGTTGAATTCCTCTTCTCCCAACAAAAAGTCCGAAAATTCACACACCACATAGCAGCTGGTCCAAACCATTAGAGCAGCTTAAGTCTTGCAGTGATCTTTATTTTCCTTCTTGCAAGTGTAGACACTGGGCCCTTGGATTTAAATAGCAGTAAATGCCTCATCTTTCAAAGACATAGTTCTCTTGTGGAGGAGGCGACCGCTATTTTCCATCAATGCTCATGAATACTGATGTGGTGGAAAAGCCCCTTAGGACACAACCCAGAACCGAAATGTTGATGAACACCCCCACCGGTGGCTAACTATGTTCAGTAACTGCAATGTTTTAAGTACCATTTTTCTCCTCTAAGGGAGCTTTACTATTGTATTTTGTTAAAAAGTAGAAATCTTCATAAATATACAATACAATTAAGTCTCACAAGGTAACAAGTTTCCAAGTTGTGCATACACTGGTTGGTACCTCTTCATTTGAATAATAATTGCTGCCATTCATTTTACAAGTATTCCTATACCTTGTATGCCTCAACAGGCAGTTTGCAGCAATGGGAAAATTACACGACTGACGAAAAATACACATGACATTTAAACTAAATTAAGAGGAAAACCAGTCAAGTCTGATATTTTTTGTCATGTGTTACCATTTCTTAGGAGAAATTTACCTCATCACTTTTCCTCTTCACATTTCATATGAATGCTTTTTTAGAAATGCAATTTGCTTTTTTTTAAAAAAGAACTTAAGCACCACACAAGAAACAAATTCAAACCACACACACAAAAAAACCCTGTAACAGGAAGTGGAATAAGGAAACTAATGTTGCATAAACTCATCTCGTGCAATCATGGAGATCAAATGCAGTTTCCACATGTGTGCAGGCACTACTGGAAATAGACCCAAGGTGGGAGAACTCAAACTAGCACTGAACAAGGTGAGTTTATGAAACAAGACAAAGGTCTATGTAACTAATACAAACTTGGTAGATTTGTCTTTACTAATATAAAGAGAAATTAATGAAAGAAGATTCAAAACACTGTGTTAGTTGAAACAGTTACAGAAATATGGACTTATCAGAAGTCAATGCACAGGAAGATGCTTACAGCATTATGCAAAGAGAAATGATATAGACTAAAAAAGAGGCAGTTTCGTAATGAAAGATACCCTTATATTTTATTTTAAATAAAGTATTCAGGTTATTGTAACTTGAATTGTTAACTTAATATTATTTTATTTAATATTCATTTATTAAATTGTAATATTGTAACTTAATATTAATTTACTGCAGACAATGTAGAGAGAGGCAAAGGCTATTTTAAAAGGTAGGTTTATAAAACCTAAAGCAACTATATGAAGCTGTACTCCAAGACTGGTCCAAGGAATCCTGTTCACAGATGGAAATGAATTCAAACCACCACCATGCAAGAGAACTTCCAGCAAATCTACTCTTCACTCCAACCATGTTTCTTGGTAAATCATTACTAGGAAGTCACTATCAAAGAGCCATTCTGGGTGTGTAGAGGGTAGGGGAAAGGAGCATACAGCCAAATACAGCAAGTTAACAGTGTCCTTGGCGCTATGATAAGCTTTTGATACACACAAATCTCAGTCCACCTTCATCACAGTCTTGTAAGGGAAATATTCTTCCCATTATACTGATGAAAAATCTGAGGCTCAGAGTATGTAAGATAACATGTTCATATGGTTAAAAAGTGGCAAGAGCTGAATAGCCAAGACAATCCTAAGCAAAAAGAACAAACCTGAAGGCATCACGCTACCCACTTCAAACTGTACTACAAAGTTACAGTAACCAAAACAGCATGGTTCTGATAGAAAAACAGACACATAGACCAAAAGAACAGAATAGAAAACTCAGAAATAAGACTGCACACCTACAACCATCTGATCTTTGACAAACCTGACAAAAACAAGCAGTGGGGAAAGGATTCCCTATTTAACAAATGGTGCTTGGAGAACTGGCTAGCCATATGCAGAAAATTGGAACTGGACTCCTTCCTTACACGTTATACAAAAATTAACTCAAGGTAGATTAAAGATTTAAATGTAAAACCCAAAACTATAAAAACCCTAGAAGAAAATCTAGGCAATACCATTCAAGACATAGGCACGGGCAAAGATTTCATGACAAAAACGCCAAAAGCAATTGCAACTAAAGCAAAAATTGACAAATGAGATCTAATAAAACTAAAGAGCTTCTGCATAGCAAAATAATCTATCGTCAGAGTGAACAGACAACCTACAGAATAGGAGAAAATTTTTGCAATCTATCCATCTGACAAAGGTCTAATACCCAGACTTTACAACAAACTTACACATTTACAAGAAAAAAACAAACAACCCCATTAAAAAGTAGGCAAAGGACATGAACAGGCACTTCTCAAGAGTAGACATTCATGCAGCCAACAAACATGAAAAAAAGCTCAATATCACTGATCATTAGAGAAATACAAATCAAAATCAAAATGAGATGCCATCTCACGCCAGTCAGAATGGCAATCAATAAGTAGTCCACAAACAACAGATGCTGGTGAGGTTGTGGAGAAAAAGGAACACTTTTATGCTGTTGATGGGAGTGTAAACTAGTTCAACCATTGTGGAAGATAGTGTGGTGATTCCTCAAAGATCTAGAGGCAGAAATACCATTTGACCCAGGAATCCCATTACTAAGTATATACTCAAAGGAATATAAGTCATTATATTATAAAGATACATGCATGCATATGTTCATTGCAGCACTATTCACAATAGTAAAGACATTGAATCAACCCAAATGTCCATCAATGATAGACTGGATAAAGAAAATGTGGTACATATATACCATGGAATACTATGCAGCCACAAAAGGAACAAAATCGGTGGGGCATGGTGGCTCAGGCCTGTAATCCCAGCACTTTGGGAGGTGGAGGTGGGTGGATCATGAGGTCAGGAGTTCGAGACCAGCCTGGCCAACATGGAGAAAGCCATCTCTACTAAAGATACAAAAAATTAGCTGGGTGTGGTGGCACGCACCTGTAATCCCAGCTACTCGGGAGGATGAGGCAGAATCACTTGAACCCAAGAGGCAGAGGTTGCAGTGAGCTAATATGGCACTATTGCACTCCAGCCTGGGGCGACAGGGCGAGACTCCATGTCAAAAAAACAAAACAAAACAAAACAAAACGAACAAAATCAGGTCCTTTGCAAGACATGGATGGAGCTGGAAGCCGTTATCCTCAGCAAACTAAAGCAGGAACAGAAAACCAAACACTGCATGTTCTCACTTATAAGTGGGAGGTGAACAATGAAAACACATGGACTAATTGGCAGGGGATGGGGGGTGGGTGGGGAACAGCGCACACTGGACCTGTGAGGTAGGGGGAGGGAGAGCATCAGGAAAAATTGCTAATGGATGCCAGGCTTAATACCTAGGTGATGGGTTGATCTGTGCAGCAAACCACCATGGCACATTTACCTTTGTAACAAACCTGCACATCCTGCACATGTACCCCAGAGTTTAAAATCAAAGTTGAAGGGAAAAAAAATGTGACAAGAAGTGGAACTTGAATCCAGGACTGACTTCAAAGCCTGTGCTCTAACTGTATACTATCTCCAGGTGGTGGTGGTAGTGTGTGTGGAGCAGGGTGAGGGAATGGAGATTCACTTTTGCATATTTGGAGTTTGAGGAAACTGTGGAGATATGTATTCAAATGCAGGGGCTGGGAAATCCAGGATCTCATCCTGGCACTGACTCAAATGAGTCATCTGACCTTGGAAAAGCCAAGGTTTCTCTACCAGATGAACTCTGAGGTCTAAAATCTGAGACAGACACTGAAGAACTTTAAGTCCCCTCTGTCCAGACAGGAAGTTACTCATAAAAGTATCCGTGAAATAACGATGAAATCTAATGAGCATCCCTAATCATAGAAATAAGGCATTATAAAATCAGGTCGGTAGAAGAGAATGGCCATTTAGCATTTGTTCCTCCCTGCTGTTCTGAGTCCAGGCCTTCCCAACAGCTCTCCCTTCTTGATCCCTGTCACACTAAATATCTCTGACAGACACAACAACGTACTGTACACAAAAAACACACCTAATTCTGCAACGAGTTCGGTGAGAAAGCATTAATACAGAGTCAAAGCAAGTTGAACAGTCTCCTAATCAGGTCTCTTGTCTATAAATGGGGAACCACAGACCCTTAGGAGTTCAACTTAGAGACTAGATCCAAGTCTACATATGCAAAAAACCTCCTCCTAGCTATTTTTTCTCTCCCACAGCATAGGCCATTTCCCTTCACCGGTTTAAGTCTCCCTAGCCTCCCTTCCACAAGTCAGAGACAACCAGTCTGACTTTTGTGTGAGTTATATTATGACAACCCCATCAGCAGCACCACTATTACAAACTAATGGCAGTTAATATTGAATGTAATTTTGCATACAGAGAACAAGTCCAAATAAGCACTACAAGAAAGTGCTTCTCCATTTTCGATTTACACTTCAAATGATTAAAATGTATATAAGAAAAATAAATCTTAAAAAGCTTTTGAGTTGGAAACAAATCTACCACATGAAATTTATCAAGAAATTTAGAAAGGACCTCAAACCCTTTCAGAAATGTAAGAAAATTGAGCTAAATTACATATATTTGTACAGCTATCAAATTTTAACACTAAAAATTTCAACATGTCTTTGATTACCAAAGTCCATGTACCTACGGGACTCTAGAAACCAATGGTGATTCTGTTGCCTGGAGGCTTATTCTCACATTAAAGTGTGCCAGGGACATAGGGTATTTCAGCATCCAAATTCATATTAAGAATATAGCAATGAAACTCCTCAGAACTTCAGGGGCTGTTTTGTCTCAAAGCTGGTATACTACATAAGGAAAGAATGCTGCTTTTTGAAACGGAGTCTCGCTCTGTCGCCAGGCTGGAGTACAATGGCATGATCTTGGCCCACTGCAACCTTCGTCTCCCGAGTTCAAGCAATTCTCCTGTCTCAGCCTCCCGAGTAGCTAGGATTACCGGTGCCCACTGCCACGCTGGCTAATTTTTTGTATTTTTAGCAGAGACAGCGTTTCACGGTGTTGCCCAGGCTGCTCTTGAATTCCTGAGCTCGGGCAATCCACCTGCCTTGGCCTCCCAAAGTGCTAGGATTACAGGCGTGAGTGCCTGGCCAAGAATGCATTTTTAAAACTGGATATGGCTGGGTGCAGTGGCTCACGCCTGTAACCCCAGCACTTTGGGAGGCCGAGGTGGGCGGATCAGGAGGTGAGGAGATTGAGACCATCCTGGCTAACATGGTGAAACCCCGTCTGTACTAAAAATACAAAAAATTAGCTGGGTGTGTTGGTGGGCGCCGGTAGTCCCAGGTACTCGGGAGGCTGAGGCAGGAGAAAGGTGTGAACCCGGGAGGCGGAGCTTGCACTGAGCCAAGATCAGGCCACTACACTCCAGCCTGGGCGATGGCGAGACTCTGTCAAAAAAAAAAAAACAAAAAAAAAACACTAGATATAACTAAATATTTCAACAAAACCAAGGCAAATTATCTTCATGTCCTGATTTCTAATAAAGGAGATAGAGAGGTATGCAGAAAACACTTCATTTAAGCATCTACAATTAGTATGATTGCTTGGATAAAACTTGGTTCATGGTTCCCTTCAAGTTTTGTAGTATTTGCTCCCCATGCTACTCATTTGCCATGTATATTACCCAACTAGAT
The DNA here is from genome assembly GCF_028878055.3 of Symphalangus syndactylus. NCBI lineage: Eukaryota > Metazoa > Chordata > Mammalia > Primates > Hylobatidae > Symphalangus > Symphalangus syndactylus. Next base: position 66,533,158 of record NC_072430.2, on the reverse strand, counting down.
TGTAAGTTTTTCAGTGTCTTGAGAAGCCCCTTGTGATGAGGCCTCACCTAGCTGACAGGTGCTTAACTGGTGACAAAGATACGACGGAACTCTTTTCATAACCTAGTGGTAAACACATATCGGCAATATCCCTTTTCCTTCAAATCAGGGATCCACAAGCTTTAGGCATTTCAAACACCTGTACAGTAAATACCTTGCTCAGGTGAATATGGTTTCAAGCTATAAAGCAAGACAAATGAATTAAAAAATAATTACGCTTGTAATCCCAGCACTTTGGGAGGCCGAGGCGGGCGGATCACGAGGTCAGGAGATCCAGACCACGGTGAAAAGCCGTCTCTACTAAAAAACACAAAAAATTAGCCGGGCGTGGTGGCGGGCGCCTGTAGTCCCAGCTACTCGGAGAGGCTGAGGCAGGAGAATGGCACGAACCCGGGAGGCGGAGCTTGCAGTGAGCCGAGATCGCGCCACTGCACTCCAGCCTGGGCGACAGAGCGAGACTCTGTCTCAAAAAAAAAAGAAAAAAAAAAGAAAAGAAAAATAATTTGGGGGGAAATGACCTATTGGTAAAACACATAGAAATGGCAAGTTGATTTAAGTTACTTTCATTAACAATTATTAAACATCAGGCCTTAAAAAAAAAAACAAGTTATTGAAGATGCGTTGTAATATTTAAAAATAAATACACAATGTTTGCATTCCTGGTTGAGCGAGACAATGCTTTCCATCTTACTTCTTTTTCAAGAAAAAAAGGATTAATTTAGCCCAAGCCCAATACAGGTAAGGTGGATTTGTATCTGATTTAAAAATTATATTCATTAAGATTTAAAAGACAAAATTAAAGCCAGAAGCATCCAGGAAGTTGATGGATACTAATGCAGCCAAAAGCCAACTTAACGGAAAACGGTAGTTTATAGTAAATATAAATATAAATAACTTGGACCCTGATATCGTTTGGCTATGTCCCTACCCAAATGTCATCTTGAATTATAGCTCCCATAATTCCCATGTGTTGTGGGAGGGACCCAGTGGGAGATAATTGAACCGTGGGGGTGGTTCCTCCATACTGTTCTTGGGGTAGTGAATAAGTCTCACGAGATCTGATGGTTTTATAAGGGGTTTCCCCTTTTGCTCGGCTTTCATTCTCTCTCGCCTGCCACCACGTAAGGAGTGTCTCTCATCTTCTCATTCTCTCACATCTTCCACCATGATCGTGAGGTCTCCCCAGCCACAAGGAACTGGGAGTCCCTTAAACCTCTTCTTTATAAATTACCCAGTCTCGGGTATGTCTTTATCAGCAGCGTGAAAACGGACTAATACAGATCCCAAGCCATAAGACTGCAGGAATGCCTGACAGGCAGGACACGCACAATACATATTTGTTGAATTAATGAATAGATTAATATATTCAGATTTGTTATGCTACCTTTTCTTTCTTTCTTTTTTAATTAAACCAAGCTGCTAACCCTTGTAAGTTTTTCTACAAATATCTTCTAAAGAGAAGAAAGATGACTGGCATTAAAAACCACTTATAATTTTACAACTATAATCCCAACTGTATGCATCATGAAAATGATAACACTTGGATGGCTCCAATGAATCTGATGACATTTTTTCTTATAATTTAAAATTATAGACCATATAGAATATCTTAATAGCATATGGCCAAGTCTGTGTGATCATCTGAGGAGAATAATTTGGTTTCATTAAGAAATGCAAATTTAACAGTAGTGCATTAACTCATGCCAACCCCTCACTCTCAAGACTATCACCAGGGACCTCCCACATGAAATCAATATGCATCCATCTATTTAACTTTTATCACTGGCTCACTAAGTAAATATCACACTATAGACCACTTAAGTATTCATTATTCAGGCAAATAGCAAGCGTCAAAAGCAGGCTCGTAGTGTCAAGTCGTTAACAAATCAATCGATAACTGTTCCCTGTTTGAGTCTACCAAATGAGGGCAAAGATGTGCAACATCTGGAGAGCAAACTGTTGACCTGCTGCCAAGGTGCAGTCTGTTTACAGCATGGCATTCCATATTTACGCAGACTCTAAGAAAACCACTCAAGGAAACCTTAGTTGTATCATGCCTTTTCAGACTTTAATGAGAATTAAAACAGATCAGCCCATTGATACTATCCTTTAGACACCAAAAGTACTGAGATCCCCAAGGACCATACTGGGAGATGCCAGTTTTTTTGCTACCCACAGAGTCTAAGACCAAGGCAGAACTGGAAAATATGTGAACGCATGATATGATGAGGAGCAAATGGTTCAATCTTCGAAGCTTCATTTTAAGATTATTAAAGCAAGATTTTTAGCATTTTATGGTGACCACATGTATTTATAGACAGCTAACCCTCCCCCACCACAAGAGGCCAAGAATGGCTCCAGTTTTTGCAAAGAAGTCACATATTTTTTTCAAGTGTGAGTCCCATTGAACATCACATTCATGTGCCAAGTGCCTGAGAATATCATCTTTTGCACATTAATTTCAGGATGATGGCTACTCCTGTCTGTCTCAGGTTACAGAAAGCCAATACATGGTACTATATCTGAAGTCACTTACCTCCCTTGTCAGCTAAAAGACAGTGAAAATGAAAAGAAAAAGAAGTTCAGTCACTAGAATAAAGTTAAGACTCACGACTGCTTCCTCAATTTATATGTGATAAAAACCAGAATGAAGCAACAGAGTGCAAAAAGTGTTGTCCCTCTTTTTCTCTCATCGTTCCAAAATCCAACAGCAAGAGACTTGACTCAAAGCCATATAAACCTATTGATTATAAATAGCTATTAATTATAAATAAGGCAAATAATAAAAGCTATTAGTTATAATGAGGAGAATTGAAGACAATCTCAGGTCATGGCAGATCAAATATCCACCATTGGCAAGACGAAAAAAAAAGACCCTCTCTCACTTCTTACTCACATCTGTGACTTGATTTGTGGTAATAACATGACTGTTTGTCGTCAAACACAGAGGTTAACATTGGCGTGTGCACACACATCCCTGCTGGAAGCAAGTCGTGCTGGGTTTTAAATGAACCTGCACTGTATTTATTTACCCTGCTGTCTTATTTCCTGGATAGAAGGTTTAATTAATACTTCACCCAGAAATAATCCACACAAGAAATAGCTTCATTGGGAGTAAAAGTCATAACAATAGCTTTCTTACTGCATTTTCTTTCTCTTCAATGGAAATCTCACCCTCCTCCTTTCTGTGCCAGTGATGAATGTGAAGTCAATAAAATAAACCACAAAGAACAAGACAAAAATTGGAAAACATCCTTTCATTACCTCTTTTTCTTTATCTAAGATGCTTAGTGTACACCATAATTCCAGAGCACAAATTAAAGCAAGCTCTTGCCACCCTAGCAAACTGGACTGTGATGTCACACTCATTACATTCTTCTTTTTATCATGTAACAGCCAGGATGCTAGAAACAAGTTGCAACATGTGTGGTCTGCCCCGCCCCCAGCACCCCGGCAGAAACCGCACCCCACTTCCCATAGTCATGTTCTTCCCCAGACCTTACCCTGCCCAAGAGGTTGTCCTGAAGTAACGTCTGCTGCAGCACTGGGGCCACCTCCTCCAAGCTCAACATGTGGCAAAGGTCGGTGAGTTCCTCCTGCCCCAGGGACCCTGTGCCCGTCGTGTCAAAACTGTCAAACAGCTCCTTGAGTCGGGCCTCATGCTGGTCCTGCTCCACCTCATCCATCCCATAGCCCACAGCGCTCACCTGTGTAGGACAGAGACAAGGACAGGTTGTGGCAGCCTCTCCAATCCTACCGTGGTCACCCCCTGGCACATTCCCCTTCTCTGTACCCCACCAGTCTCTAGGGAATGCTCGGGAACACCCAGTTTCTGATGCACCCCACAGCAAGACCCCCAGTCTCTGCAGGACCAGCCCTGGCCAGTGACACTCCTGCATGCACTCACACCAGGGGCATATACACAAGGTCAGATCACACTGGGAGCAACATTAACCAGAATGAGAGGGTCACGTACAGTAGAAGACACCCTCCTCTCTTGCCTGGTTCTCAGGCGGACAGCCAGACTGCCAAACTCAAGGCTGAAGGTAGTTCTCTCCCAGCTTTTCCAGCCCAGGATTTTAAGAAGGTGAAAAGCCACTTTGACAGCAAGACTATTCAAGTGAACTAATTGTTAGCGCCAGCAGACTGCATGGTCAGAGCTTCTATGCTAGCTGGCAAGCTTTAGACAACCTGCCCCGATGTTGCAATTGGTCAGCGTGACCAAGCTGATTCGTTCTACTTCATTCAGCTCAGATGGGCCCCATCATAGCTAGACTGGAGGGCTGCAGCAAGAGGCACTAGATGAATACGACGTCTGCTACAAAACCACCTCCCTGTTTACATGAAACTAAACACCTTTTACATGAGTTCCTCAAAAAGCAACTCAATTAACTTCACTGGTGCAATTACATGAGGTGTGACGGGAAGAATATTCCCTGAAGCTTGCTTTAGTGCCAGCGAGTTTTAGGTAATGCTTAGTTGCCTAGAGAAAAGGGAAGACACTATTTCAACCTTTCAGACAGTGAGGTTTAAAGGAGCCACAGACTGGTTTATATGAATCATACAGCATCTCAGGGAACCTCCACTCACTAGAGCATCTCATCTCTTTATGCCTGGTTAACCTGTCTTCCGTCTCTCTCACCTACCCATACTCCAGGCTTTCCGTTTTGCCACCTTCCTTAGGATCAGCAAAAACTTGGAGACGTCAATAACTGAGTCATTTTTGTTAAAAATATACATCATAAAATTCCAGATAGTTCGTATTTTACAAATGAAATCTGTTTTTTTTTTTCCTTGCATGACAGTTCATTTTTAATGTGTTGGATATTCCGATGAAAGCCTGAAACCTGCACATCTGAAGGTGCCTTCGCCATGATGCAATGGATGCCAAACACGACATACACCCTTGGGACGGTGACCTCAGCCACCTGCAACAAGGCTCTCAGAACCAGTCCCTTGACTATAAAAAAAGCAGCAGCTTTCACTAACCAAGCATCTTTAATCCAAGCCAAATTAGAGAAAACTCTCTAATTTAGAGGTGATCGTCCGTATGGCAGATCATTACAACATGAAAAACGTAAGCTAAGATGTTGAACACAGCCAGAACTGAAAATAAAAGACCTTTCTGAAACAAATCAGTGTTGCTCTACGTTGTGTTTGCTTTCTTTCCATAGACAGCTGTTCAAAACATGACAAGCTACAACAGGGCCACGATCTTGCCAGGGGTTTCAGCAGAACTGGGTGGATACAGAAGATAAATGTGAACAGCTCTGCCACACAGCTCAGTTTTTACTGGGGCCACTCATTAAAGGAAAGCAACATGGCACAATTTTGGTCCAGGTTCCTGGTCTTGGACAGGTCTCTTCTCCTAATTATCAGTTTTTCTGTTACTAAGGTGCTGCAGGCTCTGGCTGTCTTCCCAGGATTGGTCTGTTGGGTTAACTAATCACTATGTAAATGTTTTCAAAATAAGTTGAGAGTGTTATATAAACATCAAAGCCTCAGAAAAGAAACACCAAGTTGTTATGCAAAGCCACAGGAGTTAAGAATTTAGACAAGGCCAACACTTCGCTAACGAGATTCACTTAGAGTCCACCAGTTAATTGTCAACTAAGATCTGCTGAGAATCCCCAAGGTGCTCCAGGATTTTCAGTGTTGCCATAGCTCTTAGTCTCACTGAGTTTTACAGGCCCCTGGGCTGTTATCTGACCGACTTCATAAAAGCAAGACTCTTCTTTTGCTTGATTTTGCATATATGTTTAAAAACTCAAAAGCAAAAGAATTCTAACACTTTCCTTTTAAAAAATTATTTTTAAGGGGCGGGGATTTGTCCATCTTAAACCAATGAAAGAGAGGAATAAAACACTGATGTACTGAGAAGCCCTGATCTTATCCACGGTGTCGAATGTGATATACTATCATGCCCCACTCTTTGGGAGGTCACTGGATTTTCACTGAATCAAACCTCTTTCATTTTATGGCAGCTTTCTTTTCTTTATCTCTTTATTTCATCTCCTTCCCTCTCAAAACACTGTGCTTGACTGAAGGGGAGACAAGCACCACCCCTGTGGAACAAATGCTCACTCTGAAACATCCAGGAGATGTTACGCATGGTGACAAGTTGTCAGTGCTCATCTGGCACAGAAGGCATTTTTACTGGTTGATATTATTTCCCAAATGTTCATCAGTAATTTCATGTGCAAGAATTTTTTTTCTCCCCACTTGGCAGAAAGTTCTTTAACGGTAAGATCCACGCTCCTATTTCTTTTATATCCTCTCCCAAATGCATAGTACAGTCAGTCTGTTCTTCACGCCAGGGATTTGGTAAATATCATGGATTGACTTCCTGTATGGCTCACTCCTTGAGAGGAAACGTACCCTAAATGAGGTATACAGAAATGGGCATACGAAAATTTTGGAATGCCTATTTCTTACACCTATACACCTCCACTTCCCCCATCCCACCCTTCCTCAAAGGCATTTTCAGCCTCATAAGCAAGAAGTAGAAAGCCAATACCAACTGCCAATCTGCACCGTGCAGCGCTGTCTGAGGTTTAATTCAACAGGCTAGTAATTAAGTACATGGATTCACAAACTTTGGCTGCGTTGTCTTGGTATGGGATGAAACTTTGGAGGAGAATCTATACTAAAACCTTTCTCAAGTCCCCTCAATTACAGCATGAGAATAACAATATCCATCTGGAAGGTTTGTTGTGAGAGTTAAATGTGGCAAGCAAGCGAGAGTGGCTAATCCCAGAGAAAGCTGATACAAGAGAGAATTTAAGATAACCAAAAGAATACCTGCAGCTACAAAGGAGTGGTAAACTGAAGAGGAGCTAACAAGTGAATCATCTACAGATCCAAAGAAGCAAAGCAGGAGATGTGAAATGCTATAGAACAGACTGAGAATGGGCAGGGAGTGTACTATGTATATAAACATCATCATATTACTAAATGATAATGGCAGCAGGTAATGTTCAGAGCTTCCTCTCTCTTTAAAAGCAGGTTATTAATAAATTTAATGTCAAATAAAAGCAGAAAGCTGCACTGTAATTGGGAATTACTTCTGAACATTTACTATGAGTCTGGCCTAAACTAAGTACTTTATGTATATCATCTCGTTTAATCCTCCCAATTCCTAGAAGTGGATATTCTCATTTTCCCATGCAAGATGTAGAAATTGGGGCTTGACAAAATTAAGCAACTGTCCAAGGATACAGCACTAATCTCCTTGAACAAAATGAGGGTGGAGCCAAGATTTGAACTCTAGTGCGACACTCAATTATATTATCCCTCAATCCTACACATGCACATAGAACACATGCATGAGACCTCTGAAATGATGCCATTGGCAAACCACTTATCTCCACCTTTATGTGTTAGCCAGTTGAACAGTACTAAGTAGTAGAAATCCCCACAGAACACTCCATGGCCACAGACTTTTCCAAATTGGAATTGAGAAGCAGAGTTCCTTCCTCCCTACCTCTCTTGATCCATTTATTGAATAATTATAGCCTACAAGGCACCAGGGATATACAAATAGAATACACATTCCTTTTTTTTTCTAAAGCAGCTTTGAGATTTAGGGCATGAAAGAAATAAATTCTTATATAAAAATGATCATGAAGCGTCCCATATCTTCAATAATGGGCATTGTCCAGGAATTGGTAATTCGTAAATGACTTCCCCTGAATAAACACTTAAGTATGTATAATCTGTGCAATCCAATGCTTTTCAGAGTCAGACCCTAACTGGTACCCAACAGAGGCAGGAATCTTACTCAGAGATTAAGAAAGTTACATTTTGAGTGAGAAATTCTCCTTCAAATTGCAAAGAAGAGCTCCAGTGTTACGAAGCCTGCCATAATAAACCTGGGCCTCTCCTCACCATCTACCTTTCCAATCAAATTGTTAGACAGCTTTATGACTCTTTCGGAATGAAAGAACCAGTATGGGCAATATTTTGGAGTTCCAACTGGGGATGATTAAATAAGAAGCAGATGCACAGAACCATTAATCAAAACATTTACCACTCAATAACCACCCATAATGACAATTATTCTGAGCATTTTCCTTCCAAATAACTCAAAATAAGGCTGCCAAAATACTGCCGACTCTGACAGTGGTGTTCATTACCCCAGCTGATGAAATCACAGTGCCAAATAGGACTGCAAACGAAATAGGTGGAGGTGTGGCTAGAATCATGAGTGGATATGTGGATTTATGAACTTTTCAGTGTTCAACCAAGGTACAGAAAGGAGCTTGTAAGAATGACACCCCAGCTAAAGGGGACGTCTGTTCTGGGCCAGAGGGAGTGAAAAGGGGACAAAGTCTGGCAAGTGAAAACCAAATAATAAATATGCACAATGCCAGAGCCCCTAGCCCAGGCCTTTTATTTCCCATCCAGATGGTTCAGCAGCTGAAGAGCTCTGCAGAATGTCTGCATGCCCCTCTCGGCTCAGCTGCTTTCCTTGAGAGGGCATCATAATAGATGCTTTTGGACCTGTATGCAGACATAGCTGTTGGGGGTCCACAGACCAGGCAGTGACCACCAGTGACTCATTTACTTACTCTACAGCTGATGTGATGAACACCGACAAACCCCACTTGGGCAAAGCTCTCCATTTATGCCTTTAGCTTTCACCATTTGGCAAGTCGGAGCCTAGTGATGCCAATGATCAAATTAAAGTGTTTATTTTTCTTCTCTCTTTTCTGCAAATACTTTAATTGGCTGCAAAGATTTTCAGGCTCACCATATTGGACTAATTTCAGTATAAAAGGAAAGAGTGACAAGGATAAATTCAAGTTTAGTAAAAGCTCAATAGAAAAAGCAGTTGCAGCCATTTACGAGTTTATGTAGGAGAATACTTCCGCCAAAAACCAGTGCTGCTTAGCAGCAAACTGATTACTGTCAGAATGCCTCCTCTCTGCTCAGACAGTGTCTCACTTCTAGCTGGATACCAAAAGCACAACAATATCACTGTGAATGAAATCATGATATAAAAATATAACACAAAAGCTTAAATGCACAGGAAAAAAGTCACATTAAATAAATTTGAAAAAATGGCCAGGATCGGGGACTCACGCCTGTAATCACAGCACTTTGGGAGGCTGAGGCAGGTGGATCACGAGGTCAGGAGATCGGGGCCATCCTGGCTAACACGGTGAAACCCTGTCTCTACTAAAAATACAAAAAGAAAAAAAATAGCTAGGTGTGGTGGCGCGCGCCTGTAATCCCAGCTACTCGGGAGGCTGAGGCAGAAGAGTCGCTTGAACCTGGGAGGCGGAGGTTGCAGTGTGCCGAGATCCCGCCATTGCACTCCAGCCCAGGAGAGGGCAAGAGACTCCGTCTCAAAAAAAAAAAAAAAAAAAAGAAAAAGAAAAAGAACAACCTTTGTCAACTACACTATAATATTTAACTAAGGGAATCCTATCAGCGTTTATTCGAAAACGTAAGCAACCTTTATTATTTTACTATCCTGAAGAATGTAATAAACCCATGCTTTTGTTCAACCTAATAACTGGTAGATTACCTAATCAAGTAGTTAACTCAGGTTAGCTACAGGAAAACAACAACAACAACAACAACAACAAAACACCATTAGCCTGGCACAATGTGCATTCAATAACCGGTAATCAACTACTAAGTAAATTACAGAAGCAGAAAACAGAGCTGCATGTTTGTTACAAAAAAAAAAAAAAAGGAGAAAGCTTATAACAACTTCCACTTCTTGAGCCATATTGACTCACATTAATTTAGGATGCCTGAGGCTATGAGTATGGTATCCTGAGGTGTAAGTGAAGGTGATCTTCTCTTCTCACGTCTATGAACAATATTTTCCCAACTTTGTTTTTAAAGTGAGCATTAGGGTATAGATAGATGCTTTGTAATTTTTCCATCCAAAAGCTTGAATAAATGGTTAATTGCTGACTTAAATTGCAATAAAGAAGTGTCCTAATTTCAAACAAGGATGCTCACTTTCAGAATCTCATAATCTTTTCAAAATTCTATTTTATTCATAAATAGGATAAAAATCTTTTTGCAAGCTTCACTAAGTCTCTCCATAAGCCCCTGCCCAACAGATGCAAGTTCAATAGCCAGAATTCAAACCAGATAATTTATTGGCTTACAAATGAATTGGCATCTATAAAAATAAGCCTTTTAAAAAGGCTTTATGCTGTTTAAATCCTAAAATGCTCTGGCTAAGCTTGCCCACCCTTTATCAATGTAAGACTGATAAAATGTATTTTCATTATCAACATAAAATGGAAACATCAAGATTTTTGAAATGTTAGTTTAGAAAGTCATTTGCAGTGACATTTAAAACAATTTATTTGAACATTTGACTCATGATAAGAATACTGCCTATTAAATTAAGATTGGCTGTTCAGAATTCACTGGAGCCCTATTCTCCCCCTCTGTGACAGTTAACATCTTTTGATATTAAGGGTCATTACACATCTAAAATGAAAAAGAAATAAGAAAAAAGAACCCCACGCCATTCTGAGCAAGTGCTTATTAAAATGACTGATCCTTGACATTTTAATGCAAAGACTGTGAGTATGATGGCTTCCTCCCTATTGCCCCCTGTGAAGCCTTTCCCCGTATTGGTAATAACTTTGCCGATGTCCAACCCTGTGGAACATTCATCCTACCTTTTCCCCACTCTGTAGAATGCTTCCCTCTAAAGAATCACCAGAGAACAGGGAAAATAAACAAATCTGCAAACAAATTCCCGGGCAGTTCACATCACCTCCCAAAGGACACTGACAACAGCTGAAGAGACCACAACACACAAACTCTTTTTTCAGCCAGCCTGTAATGTTCCTCCTATGCACACTCTGCAAATCCGCACAGCTCCCTTCAACTCCAGAGCAACGGCCACCAATATTCCAGGTCAGCCACCTATATAATATGCTCACACGAGAGAAGACTCAAGGTAAAATCAAACTGACAGAAAAAAGCAATTTTCCTTGTTAGAGCATCAAGCCTCCGGAAGCATGCAAACATATGTGTTATGTTATGGTCTTGACGGGGACCTAACTAAGAAACGTCGTGGTTCCAGGGGCTTCCCTCATGTGTCAGGATGGACTTTATCAGGATTCTCATCCTACAAAGCTACCACGTCAGTCACAAAAGACGACTACGCAATCTGTTTCGATGTAATAAATTCAGGAGTTGAGCTGTATGGCAAGCCCATCTTAGAAGTCCTCAACACCAGGAAAGATCTGTCCTAGTTAGGTGCAGAAAGCAGAGCTCATAATATCCACGTTGTCTGGAAACATGATATATGGTAGGGCAGTCTTTCCAGCCCCCATTTTGTTGGTGCCTTCACCTCGGGTTGTCAGGGCTGGGGTTAGGGAAAATGCCTCTTTCCGTCTCTATCTCTTAACTTCGCAGCGAGAGCTGTAAGCAGTGACTGTTCCCATCACCTAGTGTCCTTCTGTCAGGGGCCGCTTCGGCAGCTACAGAAGCCTAGCCGCTGGAAGCTTCCTTCCCCGACACTCCATACCTCCATGTCACACCTTTTAGGCAATAACCAAATGTCATTTTGTTCTTTCCCCTTCTCCTGGGCATTACACTGGGAAACTGTTTACGCGCATCGACCCCACACACCTCCCAAAATCTCCACTTTCCGGGCTCCAAGCAGCTCTCCGCTACTCAGACAGCCCAGGCTAACACCTCGGGTTTCCCCACGCAGTTTCCTCTTCAGCGTCTCAATCACAAGGCTGTGCGGGCGGCACATGCCAACGGAACCACCACCCCTTCTGCTCCCTCGGGGACTCAAGTCTGCTCTCGGACAGCGCACAGAAGCGGCTTTCAGCTCCGGGCAGGCGGCTGGGGGGTCGGGCGTACTGGAGGTGCCCAAACCCAGCGGTGCTGCCGGGCGGGGAAGCGAAGGTGCGGCCGCAGGACGGGTGCGCCTCCCAAGTCCCCGGCCACCTGCGATGCGTCCTCAACTCGCCTGCCCACCGCCACTACCAGAAACCTCAGACACCCCATTGTGTGGGCAAGCAGCGCGCTCCCCCGGCCCCGCCGCCCTCGCCTACCTTCTGTCGGTCTCTCCGGAGCGCCCGCACAGCCGGCCGCCCGCCTCCAGCGCTCTGCAAAGCGAAGGAGGACGCTTTGTTAGGGCTGGAGAAACGGGACAATACTTCGCAGTCGGCGCAGCGGTTCCGGGCGGGCGTCCTTCAAAAGGACGCGAATGGGGACCCGCGCGAGCGTCATTTCCATATGTAAGGGGCCAGCTCTTACAAAAGCGCGGCTCTTGGGGGCCGCAGGCTGCAGCGCGCATCCTCCCCGCCCCCGCCGGCCCGCCCCCCGCCCGCGCAGCCCGCGCAGCCCGCGCCTCCGGGACCGGCCCCTCCTCCCGCCTCCTCAGCAGCCCCGTCCCCGCCTCGTCCTCCCACCCGGCCGCCGCTTCCTCCCGGCCCGCAGGGATTGCGCCCGCCCTGGCCCCGGAACCCAAATGGGAAGCCCCCGCGTGATCCGGTGCCCAGTTCGCTCCAGGCTCTCAGGGCCTCGCCGACGGCGCGGGGGCAGCGCGAGGCCTCCGTGTACCCCCAGGCCGTGGGTCCGGGTCCCCGGGGTCGCGCCACTTACTGCGTCCCGGGGCTCAGGCGCCCGGCGCCGCCGCGGGAACCATGACCGCTGGCGCACTCCGGGCTTGGCGGCGGCAGCGGCGGCGGCGGGACGGCCGCGCCCAGCGCGCTCGGCTCCCGGCTCGGCCGCGGCCACCCGGAGCTCTGGACGCCGGGGAGGAAGGGCCGGGCCCGCGCGGGGAGGAGGAGTCAGGGCGACGCCAGCCCCGGCGCGGCTCCTCCTCTGCGGCCCGCGCGGCTCCGGCAACCGAGGGAGGAGCGGGCGGCGCCGCCTGAGCCCTCGCGGACGCGCCCTCCCCCTCCGAGCGCCCGCCTCCGAGATCTGAAGTTAGAAACGCCGGGGCTCCGGGTGCGGGTGGAGGAGGCTGGCGCCCCGAGGTGGCCGCCGAGCTGGGGCTGGCGCTGCCATCCTCGCCCCCTGCCTGTCCGCCTCCCTTTCTTTCCCAACACGCCTACACTCACCCGCACCGCGGACACTCGGGCCGCAGCGGCTTCGCGCGGAGGAAGGGCCCCCGCCTTCAGCAAGCGGGACTTTAAGCGGGGGATCCCTGTACCTTTTTTGCTCCCGGGCGGCCCTGGATTTCCCAGCCCTCGGGTGTCGATTGGCCGTCAACATTGGAAAGGATGTTCAGGAGGCAGAAGGGCTCTAGAAGTGACTCAGAACCCTGTAGAGCGAGGGCGACCCTCCTGCCAGGTCTACACTGCCTTCCGCACCTGCCCACCACGTCCTCACAGGCTCCCGCCCCTGTGCAGCCTTATCTGGGTGAAGCTGACCCTCGGTCGCAAGCCACACAGGACGGAAACTCCTTGGAGTTGGTGGTTCCCAGCCCAACAGTTGCTCGATATTAACTGCCTCCTACCCCTACCCCAGAGTCTCCGTTCTCACTCCCCCATCCCTACACTTCTGATCTCATTGCAGTAAAATAGGATCCCAAGTCCAGGCCATGGTTATCTTTGAGCCGCAGGGTTAAATGTGTTGCCCTTGAAGGATCCGCCTGATGGATTACAACCCACAAGTCTGGTTATTTTAGCAAGAAACTGGTGATAGCTCCCTTTCTACCGAGAGAACAAGCAATAGACAAGAGGAAACCAGCATTCCTTGAGAATCCAGTGTACTAGAAACTCGACAGAAATTATCTTACCTAATTCTCACATCACCCTTAGGAGGCAGACATTATTTTGCAGATGAGGAAAATGGATCTCCCAGAAGTCAAAGAGCTTCCTCAGGATCACACAGCAGGAACTCCACAGAACTGTGATTCAAAAGCAGATCACATATCTGGCAAAATTGCATAGAACTGAATATACACTCACAAATGAGAGCACGTGAAACTCATGAAATTTGAATAAGACATTTGAACTACACTAATGTCCATTTCCTGATTGTAATATTGTTCTACAGTTATGCAAAATGTTACCATTGAGAAAAATTGCGTGAAGCGTCTATAGGGAATCTCTCTATTATTCCTTACAACTTCATGCGAATTTGCAGTTATCTCAAAAATATTTTTTAAAAATTTTGAACAGCTCAGTCTTATTCAAAAGCCCAGGCTCTCTTCTTTCAACATGGTATATAAGCGTGCCTGCAGAATAAGAGAGATTTATGCTCCTCTGTCCTTTTTAAACACTCTTGAATAAGTACACACGCACACACAAACACACTCATACACTGTATGCATAGTTGTTCAGTCATCCAGTAATAATGATACAACACACACACACACGCAGTTCATTAAGAGAATAGTTAACCTGTTACCGGTATACTTACAGAGAGGTCATCTTGTAAGACAGACAATAATGCTCACTGGGCACTAAAACAGCCAACAGTCTTGGAAGGTAAGAATGAAGAGGTGTCTTTCTTGTTTCACCTAATCTCTGCCATGGAAGCCTCATCCTACTGGTTACCTCTTCAAGCATCACTTTTTAACCTGCAAAAATCCTTAAGGATGATATTGATCATTAGTTTAAAACAGTGATTCTTGGGGGTCAGGGGATATTGGAAGTGGCATTCACTCCCTGTGCAGGAAGATCAGAATTGCTGGGGGTTGTGTAACTTGAAAAACACAAGATGCGCTTTCTGGAGAGGAGTAAGTGGGGTGGAGTTAGCGCTGGGACTGGAAACTGGGATCACCTCCAGCCTTGCTACAAAGGAGGGAAAGCATGGAGCATCATTACTGCGTGGTGTGGGTTGGCAAGAGCAACCCTACCAAGAAAGATCATTTATTTAACACAATGGGCCTGCAATTTGGTTTGCGTTGAGCAAATGGTTAGTCTTAGTCCAAACTGGAGTCACGGGGAAAAAAAGGCAGAGACTTCCTTTAGAGCCCATCACTTGATCTTCTCTGTTAAACACAAAATAACAGCAGAAGTAGCAACCAGGCTCCAGTTCTATATTATAACCAGTATAAGAGAGAAAAAAAGAAATGTAAATGTTTATTCAGAGTTATTACCCTTTACAAACAAAACTTCACTCTTATCTGTTGCAGTTTATCTGCCTCTGATTTTTACTCTCACTTTGCAAGAACCTTGTTCAAGGACCTAGGACCCTTGAAGTATTTGTACATGAAGTTTTTGAAGGCTTTTCTGCCATATTTCACAGTACTGAACTGGCTCTCTCAGATGGTTAAAGCTCTAAAACGTTAACTAAAGAATAATCCAGGGAAGAGAAAGTTACTCTTTGTTTCTTTTCTTTTTATTTATTTATTTATTTTTTGAGACGGAGTCTCACCGTGTCGCCCAGGCTGGAGTGCAGTGGTGCAATCTTGTCTCACTGCAACCTCCACCTCCTGGCCTCCTGGGTTCAAGCGATTCTCCTGACTCATCCTCCCAAGTAGCTGGGATTACGGATGTGAACAACCACATCTGGCTAATTTTTGAATTTTTAGTAGAGACAAGGTTTCACCATGTTGGTCAAGCTGGTCTTGAGTTCTGACCTCAAGTGATCCTGCCTTGGCCTCCCAAAGTGCTGGGATTAGAGGCATGAGCCACTGCGCCTGGCCTACTCTTTGTGTCTTCTTGAAGTAATTTTGAAATTATCAGTTTAGAGTCAAGATGACAAATGAGAGAGAGAGAGAGAGAGAGAAAGTCAGGCTTTGTAAACTTCCTGGGACCTGAAAAGTTATTTTTTTTTCTTAGTCAAAAAAAGGTTCTAACCAAACATAGTCTACCCTCTCCCAAGTCACAGTTAGATATAAACTATTTTTCATTCACAGAATAGTCAAACAGCCTGTCACTCATGTAGCAATTCCTGGCTCCTTCTAAACTTCTTTAATCAATATCTTTCTTATTTCTGTGACCGTTTGAACTCAGCAGGACAGTTTTCAGGCAAGTTGCAGAGCTGTGTCAAAGACAGCCAAATTGTTAAAGTAGATAATCAGTTATAGTCTGGCCCAGGACCTCACTCGGTGAAAGAAAGGGACATCAATGATCTCCCCAAGGCCCTAAGGAAAATGAATGAGGAAGGGAAAAAGGGAGAAATTGAGTTCCAGACATACAAGTCCAGGACTAAGAGTTCCAGCAGCAAAATGTTGGTGGTTAAGAACCCAGGAAGAAAGAGGAAAAGTATAGAAAAGGGAAGGGAAGGTGACAGAAGGCAAACTGATTTACACTTTTGCCCCTGGCAGACACCTATTAGAAATTAGGATTCTCTGTTCATTTTCCTTATGAAGAAAATGAAAGAAGAGGAAACCAGGATTCCATAAAATTTATTTTTTTAAGTAAGCATTGATTGCCTACCCTGTGCCTAATACTGTCCTGAAAGTCACACGATGTTCAAAATGAACATCAGTCTGGGCATGGTGGCTCACACCTGTAATCCCAACATTTCTGGAGGCTGCAGTGGGTGGATGGCTTGAGCTCAGGAGTTCAGGACCAGCCTGGGCAACACAGTGAGACCACCCCCCTTCTCTACTCCCCTTTTTTTATTAGACAGGCTGGGTAGCACGTGCCTCTGGTCCCAATTTCTCAGGAGACTGACATAGGAGGATCGATTAAGCCCAGGAGGTCAAGGCTGCAGTGAACAACGATTACACCACTGCACTTTAGCCTGGTGACAGAGTAAGACCCTGTCTCAAACAAAACAAAATGAAGCAAAAATCAACCTTGGTTCTTGCCCTTGAGGAATGCATCATTCTCCTTTGGGAAGGTAAAAATATGCACTCATGAGACAGTAAGGGAATGATGTTAGGTGGCAATGGACTCTAATTACATTCTCCAGTTGGGAGACATACACGAGCTACAGCATGGCAAGAAGAGAGCAATGATTTCCCTAAAACATGACTTCTATTTGATCATTCTGACCATTGCTTTTCACATCAGGTCCTAGATCTTTTTCCTGATATTCAAAGTCCTTCCTGATCAGTGCCTGCAGGATCCTCAGTGTCTGCAGGAAACCTACCCTCCCTCCACTCTACTCATGTGGACCTTCTGATCTTCCCTCTGCTGCTCTTTCAGCCCAGATCGTCAGTCCTCATGTGTATTGAATGCCTTGT
The DNA here is from genome assembly GCF_028878055.3 of Symphalangus syndactylus. Taxonomy (NCBI): domain Eukaryota; kingdom Metazoa; phylum Chordata; class Mammalia; order Primates; family Hylobatidae; genus Symphalangus; species Symphalangus syndactylus. The sequence continues at coordinate 66,516,027 of NC_072430.2, read as the reverse complement.
CTCTGTTCATTGTTTGGCCCAGCAATTGAAGCATAGCAGGAAGTGGTTATTGCGCATGTGTCTTTTGGATCCCATGGGCTGAGCACTCAGGTACTTTCCAAATGCTTGGCATTCACGTGGAGAAGAGATGTTGCATATGTATACATGGGATGGGTGGGTGGGGGTTGATCTTTACTTTTGGAATTATCCCTTTTCATGTGGCTGGATGCTGGCAATGGTCTACTGTTCTAAAGACTGTGAGTGCCAAAGGACTGCCACTGTAGCTTCATTTGAAGGGGAGAGGAAATGAAATGTTAGTTTAAGAAACATTGGCGTTCCCTCCCTCATACACTGTTTTTTTAAATTTTATTTTTATTTATTTTTTGGGACGGAGTCTTACTCTGTCACCCAGGCGGGAGGGCAGTGGTGGCATAATCTCAGCTCCTCCACTGCAACCTCTGCCTCCCGGGTTCAAGCAATTCTCCTGTCTCAGCCTACCGAGTAGCTGGGATTACAAGCATGCGCCACCACGCGCAGCTAATTTTTGTATTTTTAGTAGAGATGAGGTTTCACCATGTTGGCTAGGTTGGTCTCGAACTCCTGACCTCAGCTGATCAGCCCATGTCGGCCTCCCAAAGTGCTGGGATTACAGGAGTGAACCACCATGTCCAGCCCCTCCCTCATACACTCTTAAACACTTAATCAATATGACATGAAACCTTTACTTTTTTGTTAGAAGAGTTTTGAATGGAAAATTAAACATTTCTCCCCAAGCAAGACTACTTTGAATTCTCTAGAATTTGATGCGCACACAAAAGAAATGGCAACCCAGAAACATACATTTTAAAACATTTCTGTTCAGTAGAAATATAATGTGAGCCACACATGTAGTTCAAAATTTTCTAGTAGCCACATTTAAAAGAGTAAAAACATGTGAAATTAATTTTTAGATTTTATTTAACCCAATATACCCCAAAATATGATCACTTCAACATGTAATCAACATAAAAAGTAGTAATGGGATATTTTACATTTTTTTTGTTCTAAGCCTTTGAAACCTGGTATGTGCTTGGCACTTGCAGCACATCTCAGTTCAGACCAGCCACACGGGGCTAGTGGCTGCCACAAATGCAGTGTCAGAACAAGAAGAGGATTCGGAATCTGTCCAACCCAATTCCATTATTGTTAAAAGAAAGCTGTGCTCAGGAAGTTTTGGTGCCTTGCTCAGGATCATACAGTGGATGCATGACACCCCTAGGCCTGACCTGTCCAACTCAGCACTCGCCTCCTGAGAGGGCTTATGGCTGACTCAGACAGCTGCCATGGAATGAAACCCAGTGTTTACTAACATTTTTAAACAATCACCATCCTTAAAGTCCATTGGCCCCTGAAAATATGATTAGACATAACATTTCTGAAGAAAATAGCGCAATATATACTATTTTGTTTTCTTCTTTCTCTCTTTCTTTCTTTCTCTCTTTCTTTCTTTCTTTCTCTCTCTCTCTTTCTTTCTCTTTCTTTCTTTTTCTTTCTTTCCCTCTCTTTCTTTCTTTCTTTCTTTCTTTCTTTCTTTCTTTCTTTCTTTCTTTCTTTCTTTCATCTCTTTTTTTTTTTTGAAATGGAGTCTCATTCTGTTGCTTAGGCTGGAGTGCAGCGGTGCAATCTTGGCTTACTGCAACCTCCGCCTCCCAGTTTCAAGTGATTCTCTTGCCTCAGCCTCTGGAGTAGCTGGGACTACCTCATCCAGCTAATTTTTGTTGTTGTTGTTGAGACGGAGTTTCACTCTTGTTGCCCAGGCTGGAATGCAATGGCGCAATCTCGGCTCACCGCAACCTCTGCCTCCTGGGTTCAAGCAATTCTCCTGCCTCAGCCTCCCATAATTTTTGTATTTTTAGGTAGAGACAGGGTTTCACCATGTTGGCCAGACTGGTCTGAAACTCTTGACCTCGTGATCCGCCCACCTCAGCCTCCCAAAGTGCTGGGATTACAGGCGTGAGCCACCCCGCCTGGCCCCAGTATAGACTATTTTAATACTTAGAAATGACAACCCCGTAGGCCATTTGTTAAAGCACACCCTACCTGTTTTTGACTCAGCTGTATTGGCATCTGAAGGGTACCAGCAGAGAGAGGGTTGGAGGCCAAGAAGGCAGTAGCTGCTGGGCCTTGCCTGTCCTCCAGGAATGCGTGGAAGGAGTGCTTCTCCATCTTCCATCCTCCATCCTACCCACATCAGCTCCTGCCAGCATCCCAAGGACCCAAGCTGTCTGCCGTGATTAATCTCAAAGGCCTTAAAATAACTGAGTGACCTTTTTTCCCCACTCTACACACTTTGTAATGCTTTATATTCTGAATCAAGCCAAAGCCAAAATCCAAGAAAAGTGACCATTTCAAAAACAGAAAATGAGCCCACTAAGAAGAGAGCATTGCTTTCAATAATGAGAACATTTGGAAGTAAACTGAATAATGAGGACATCTTTGCACCTGGACTGATGAGAAAGCGATTAGATAGGGCATTACAAAAAGCAACATAAAGATCTTTGATTTGCATTTTGTTTTCAACTGTGAGAGAATGGGTGTAATTCTCTAAAGACATAGTTTAGACCTCTTTGTACTAAAATACTGAGGTCAAAGTGATGATAAATCTTACGGCAGTGGGCTCTGTGAGTCATGTTTCACTCTACATAAAATGTCTTAGAGGCTGAAGTGCTGGGGTTATGCTGATACCCGAATGGCATACTCAGACTTAAATAAAAATGTATTTTGTCACTTGATTTTTGATGTTCCCTTCTCACACATCATGCAGCCTATCTCTGGGTCCCTCAATGTGCAAACAAATAATATAGAAGGAAACAAGGTCAGCAGAAAGAAAAGTAGTGTTTATTTAGGTGTATCTGGTCACAGGTGAAGATCAAGAACCAGCCAAACTCTGTGTGTGTTTGTGTGTGTGTGTGTGTGTGTGTAAGATAGGTAGGCAAATGTGCTGAAAGGCTTCTGTTTGCCCCTTCAGATCCTCTCCCTACTCTTCTCCACCTGCTGTATGCCCCAAGAGGCTAACCTAGATGTACTACGTTAACAGGCTCCCTCAAGCCCTAGTTCCCATTATGTTCAGCTGATGGGGTAGCGCTGACAAGATTGGAGGCAAGATGGAGCATAAGGTTGGTGCTTACTCCTTGCAGGGTCTCTGCAGGCTGGCTGCAACCTGTAAAGTCACAGCTCGTGTCTCACAGCCTCTCCACACATTTCTGTCACCAGCTTGCAAAGCCACACTCTCCTTTTACCAGTGGGGCCTAGAGTTGGCAATGGCACCTCCTGATCCTAGCTTCCAGGTGGGCACTTATCCTTGTTTCTCTGAACCCAGTCCACACCTTTGTAAATAGTCCCTTTATTACTAACCTTTCTCCAAATACCTACTTTGACTTTATCCACTATTTCCTTCTGAGACTTTGATTGATAACGCAGGTATGCATATGTTCCTTGCTCTAGAAAGAATTTCTGTTTTCTTTATTAGCAGGATACTCGAACTTTCCCATTGCCCAGAATCATCATAGGTCAGTTTCCCAGAATCAGATCCCAAGGCGAGAATTTGTACATGAGTCATATGAAAGGTGTGTTACAGGAGAAACCTCCAAGGGGGTATGTGGGGAAGCAGGAGCAACACAGGGAAAGAAGGAGGGAAAAAGCCAAGTGCAGGTGTTATTCGGGCAGAGTCCCAGTCTCAGCCTATTGCTGACTGGAGCTCTGGAGCGTATATTACACCTCACAGTTTTCCCAGACTTGATTCGGGGGAGCTGGGCTTTCAATTTCCTGTACCAGTAACTCATTGGCTGTGGGCACCTCAGGGCCACAGTAAGCTCCCGGGCACTTTCAGTTCTCTGTGCAAACCGGTGAAACGCCAGTAGTTCAAGGGCAACCCTCTGAAGATAGTTGCAGAAGCTAATCATTAGAAAGCAAAATACACTGAAGCTGGGGCTTGGGCACACAGAACCAGTAAAAGAGATTCAAGGGCATCCGGGCAGAGCACCATCAATTTATGCCTCACATATATCTCCTGGAATTTGAAAGTATTTAGGGAGGGGAGATACACTGAGTATCAGTTGACCATCAGTTAATTATCAATTAACAATGGAATTACTGGAAGACAGGAGAGAGTTATCTCCGATATAAGGGAACACACCCTTTGAAAAAACACTGCATATTAATCAAATGGTATTTGTTTCCAATGGACTCAGTTAATACACTTTTAGTAAAAATCAAATCAGGGTCCATAGGCTTTTTAAAAGGCAGAGGCATCTTTGTTGGAATCTTAGCTACCAGATGCAGGTATGTTCTGTGGTATGTGTGCATGTGGTTGGTGGTAGTGGTTGTGGGGAGGGAGGGTATCAACACTTGCCATTTTCCTCTGAAGCTTCTAACACTTGGAAATTTGTCATAGAAGATTTTCTCATCTGCAGTTCAAACACTTCTCAGCAGGAATTTAGCTGAAGTTGAAATCACCATCTGGCATCTCATATTGAACCAGGTTCTTTGTGTGCCAAGAGCTTCTTCTTTTGGCAATGACGTTGACTGTGATCCTTCAAAAATGTTTCTTGGGTTGGCATTCTTGACTGAACAGAACAAGCAGGCTGTCTTGGAATTTAGGAGGAGATGTGCTGAGCAAGTTTTTGTCCCAGGAATAAAAGTGCGAGGTGAAAAGTTGAAGATTTGAGGTTTTGAATCTCCAGAATTCACATGTTTTATTGTTGTTGACCTAAAACCAGCTATGGAAAAAAAATTCCTGCAAAACGATTAGTAGAAGCAAAACGTTGCACAAGGAATATTCCATTTGAATCAATAAATCCTATTTAAGCAACTTCCAGGTGCAAAGTGATATCCTGCCTGCTGTAGGGACGTGAGGATGAGTAAGATGCAGTCTTTGCTCCCAAGTACTTCAGCATCCACTGGCTGGAAGCAGGGGATGACAGTGCATGATTAGGTGGATACAAAGCAGACTATACTAAGAAGCATAGCTGACATCGTCAGCCTCCTCCCAGGTACTCTGGGATCTCTTTTACCATTTCTGTGTGTTCTTCCATCCACTCTGAAGTGCTTTTGCTGCCATTGGCCTGCACCTGTGACTCTCTTTTGGTGGCTGCCCTTGGGCTGCTGTGTACAAATGCACGCAGAGAGCAAGAAGTGCTTGGGAACTGAATCCCTAGCTAGTGACTGCTCAGTGTGGAAGAAAGCAAGCTCAGCTCCCTTGTCTTAGAGAAGGACATCAATTAATGTCCAGAGTTCCCCTATGGAACTGAGCTGGGCTACTCGTCTTGGGACTTTCACCAAATTTCTCACCCTTGCTTAGTCTCTTTCTCTTCCCTGTCTTACTTCCCTCATTCACTTGCCAGACTCTTTGGGGGGCATTTCCTTAACAAAACCCTTCCCTACGAATCCTTCTCTCATGAACTGCTTCTGGGAACCCAATAAGGGGCATAATAGGAATCTGAACAAAATGCTATGGGAGCACAGAAAGGAGGGATTAGTTCTGCCTGGAGAACAAGGAAGTTTACGTAAAAGGAGAGGGCATTTGAGCAAGGCCTTGAAACGTAATTTGGAATTTGCCAGACAGGTAGAATTAAGAACTGTCATGATAAATCTGGGGGAAAATACGTTTATGAAGGAATAATCAAGGTAATGATGATGAGTGGTAGGAGATGAGGTTGCTAGAGTTGGTTGGGATGAACTGAAGAAGAGTCTTCAATGTCATTAAAGAGTTTGACTTTTAAAGTCTAAAAAATGGCAATAATGAGCCATTGTAGGTCTTTGAGCAGGGGAGAAATATGATAAATCTTTTGGGAAAATAATTGAACAAAAATACAAAAGATGGGTTGGAGAATAAGAGACAAATAGTGGAAGCCAGTTTGAGGGTCATTGCAATATTCTAAGAGGGGATGATGAAGGCCTGACTTAGAGTCCTTGACATGAGAATGAAAAGAAAATGGCAGCTCTAGAGATTGAACAATTGGACTTGGCAGCTAACTGGACATATGAGGCAATAACGCGAGAAGTCAAAAGTGGCTGAGGTGTTGGTCTGGATCACAGTGGATAATGGTGCCATAAACCAAGAGAGAAGCCAGGAGGAGAAAGTCAGGCTGAAGAAAAGTCAATGAATTCATTTTTGAAAAAAAAAAAAAAAAATCCCCAATGACTCAAATACATTTGAATGGAATCAAAGTAATCTGAGAATGAAGAACAAACAAAATGTCAGAATATTTGGATACTCATGAAGTTCTTGTTCAATTTTAGAACAAAAGCCTGGGCACAGTGGCTCAGGCCTGTAATCCCAGCACTTTGGGAGGCTGAGGCAGGAGGATTGCTTGAGCCAGGAGTTTGAGTCCAGCCTGAGCAACATAGTGAGACCTCATCTCTACAGGAAAAAAAAAAAAAAATTAGCCAGATGTGGTGGTGCACACCTGTGGTCCCAGCTACTTGGGAGGCTGAGGTGGGAGGATCTGGTGAGTCCAGGAGGTTGAGGCTGCAGTGAGCAGAACTGTGCCACTGCACTCCAGCCTGGGTGACAAAATGAGACGCTGTCTCTTAAAAAAAAAATTAGAACAAAAAGATACTTTTAAAAATTAGCTTTCTAAGGCCGGGTGCAGTGGCTCACGCCTGTAATCCTAGCACTTTGGGAGGCCGAGGCAGGCGGATCACGAGGTCAGGAGATCGAGACCATCCTGGCTAACACGGTGAAACCCTGTTTCTACTAAAATTACAAAAAAAAATTAGCTGGGCGCAGTGGTGGGCGCCTGTAGTCCCAGCTACTTGGGAGGCTGAGGCAGGAGAATGGCGTGAACCCGGAAGGTGGAGCTTGCAGTGAGCCGAGATCGCGCCACTGCACTCCAGCCTGGGTGACAGAGTGAGACTCTGTCTCAAAAAAAAAAAAAAAAAAAAAAAAAATAGCTTTCTAGACAGGAATCAAAACCACAAAATTAACAACAGAAACCCGGACATCCTATAGGAATAGGAACACTTAGAATTCTGAATCCAATGCTTCAGTTTCATCACGATTGTACTTTGCTTATTGAAACTAGAGTGAGGAGTCTGTACGGTCTAAAGATTGAATCTGAAATGTTAAATCTGTACGGCTGTTTGAAGCCATCTTTGAAAGCAGAGTCCTATGACAATAGTGCTGAAATCAAGAAGAGAAAATAGTGCTTTTAGTGTTTACAGACTATTATCTGTGTAATGTAACCAGTTTTTGTAGAGGGACTTTGGAGTAATAGTCCCATCAATGGACAGTGGTCATTTCCTAGCCTTTAATTGTTGCTGTTCATTTGCTTATGGCTATGGCTCTGCATTGATTTTTCTTTTTTCTTTTTGAGACAGTCTTTTTTTATTTTTATTTTTATTTTTTGAGACAGAGTCTCTGTCACCCAGGCTGGAGTGCAGTGGCACAATCTCAGCTCACTGCAACCTCCGCCTCCCGGGTTCAAGTGATTCTCCTGCCTCAGCCTCCTGAGTAGCTGGGGTTACAGGCGTGCACCACCATGCCTGGCTAATTTTTGTATTTGCAGTAGAGACAGGTTTTCACCATGTTGGCCAGGCTGGTCTTGAACTCCCGACCTCAAGTGATCTGCCCGCCTTGGCCTCCCAAAGTGCTGAGATTACAGGCATGAGCCACCGCACCCAGCCTGCATTGATTTTTATAAAAATCAATATGCCCATGTGAGAATTGGCATCCCTGCATTGCCTTGACATTTTAAGCAGCACACAATTAGAAGAAAAAGCACAAGTCCAAATTGTTAAAAAATGTTTTAGCTTGAGGAAAAGTCTACTTCATACAAGACACATTGTTTCAGAAGCCAAATGAATTAGGGCAGCAGAGAGGACTTGCTACTCTGTAACAATGTTACATTTAAATTCTCTTTGAGAACCCTTAACACTTAGAGCCTCTACCACTCCCTCCTATCCTAGGCAGGAGGTAGATTTAAGAAGTAAAGTTATGCATGAAAATAATGGAGGAAGAGAAGGTAAGAAAAATAGAAAGCAAGAGAAAGAGGTCATTGGTTGTGTTTATTCGTTCAATCACTTCCTGCTGCCCTTCTTTCTTTCATCCTCCCCCCGTCTCCCTTCCTCTCCCACTTTCAGGAATTATTGAATACATACTGTGTGCCAGCGACTGTACTAGAAGCTAGAGATACCACACTAAACGAGTGAAACATACACGATCTCTACTCTCATGGAATATAAGTCTATCATACTTGATTTCAGATTCTATGTGTAAATAAAAGATTATCACTTTTCACCCTTGTTCTCTCTCTCCCCTTCCTATTGTATATTAAAGCATATTGGGTTCACCCATTTGTTGGGCAAATGTCCTAAACATAACCCAATTAGGCTGCCTTCATTTGAAACCCAACTCTCCCACTTAATAGTTATATGGGTTTGGTCAAGGACTTAACTTGTTGACTTTCCATCTCTTCATTTATAAAACATACATAATAATAACACATGCCTCATAGGATGTTGTGAATATTAAAGAGTCAATTCATTTAGAATTTAGAACGGGCTCTCGGACACACTGGGTTATCAATTGATTTTAGCCACTACTGTTTTATATTATGCACAGGAATAAAAAGATGAAACAGATTATATTTTCAAGGAGCTTACAGTCTTGCAGGTGGAGACAGACAGGTACACAGATAAAGGCAATAAAGCATGGTAAGTGTGGTGGGTGAAATGATGAAGAATGGAGACTCTAGTCAGGGGACCACAGAGAAGGGAGCGGTGAATTCTTTTGGTCAACTCTTTTGAGACGGATGTAATATCAACCCAAAGTAGTTTCTTATTTCCCTGACCCTTTGGTAAATGATCCTTCCCTATTAAATGCCTGTTTTGACTGCTTTATTTGCCCATAGTTGTTCCACTGTAAATTAATTACGTAAGCACAAATGAAGGCTTTTCACTAACGGACATTGTGGTCCCTCTTTATTTACACTCTGAAAAAAGGACCTTCCCATAATTGGTGAAATAAGGTTACATTTACCTGATTCTTATGCTCAGTGCCGTATTTCTTACAGAAAACAGAGTTGCTCCTACAAAGGGAATTCAGATATTTTCTTACCCCAGAAGGTAGTCAAGGTAGTCCTATTCCTTTTGCCAATGACTGGCTAAGTCATGGACATATGATTTCGTTGTGGCTAATAGGACCCAAAAGGAAGTAAGCTGGGGTTCTGAGAAGGATTTTCTCAAAATTGCAAGAATAGTTTTGTGATGAGTCACGTGATTAACCATGATGAGTTTTGGGATGAGACCCCGGAATAAGTGCTGGACTCAGTGCCTGAATCAGACTGTGGAAATATTAATTTATTTTATTTTTACTTATTTATTTATTTATTTTAGAGACATGGTCTCACTCTGTTGCCCAGGCTGCAATGCAGTGGCACTATCACAGCTCACTGCAGCATTGAATCCTGGGCTCCAGCCATCCTCCCACCTTGGCCTCCCAAAGTGCTGGAATTATGGGCATGAGCCACCACTCCTGGCCTAATTTTTTAATTAAAAACAAAAAACAAAACAATATGAGACTAATGGAGGAAACGCTACTATCCTTCTCTGGATATCGCTGGTCTACCCATGATGCCCGGCACTGCTGCAGCCATCTTGGAACTATGAAGGGAGATATTGCCGGCATCTTACGGATGGTAAAGTAGAAAGATGGAAGTAAAGTGCATCCCTGAAGGCATGTTTGAGATGCCAAATTTACCTCTTTGGGCCTTGATCCATCTCCAGACTTTTTGTTGTGTGAGAAAATAACCCCTCAATTATTTAAACCACTTTTAGATGGGTTTTTTGCTTTCAGGCAAATCTTTCCTACAGAAGCCTGTATTATTGTCTCCAAATATTTGGGGCACTTCCCTGCAGGAAGATTGTACATACTCTCCTTTTTAAGCCCAGGCCTGGCCATGTGACTTGTTCTGGCCAATAAAGCATTAGCAGTGTGATGGGCCATTTCCAGGTAAAAGCTTCAAGAGTCAATATGTGGTTTGACGTGCTTCCTTTCCCCTGCCCCTGTGATCAGGGAAGCATGCTGAGGTGGAACCTCCTTCAGCCTTGTTTCTCAATGACTATGATAAGCAGGGCCTTCTTTTCCCTCCCACAAGGGACATGTGGAATGGACAAGAAATAAACTTGATCATTGTTGCTGCTGAAATGTGTTGTTCTTGTTATCACAGATAAATGCAGCCTATATTGACTAGGAGACATCCTAGAAGCTGTAGTACTAAAAACAATGAAGTGAAGGCAGAAGCTTGAGATGCAGGACCTTAACCCTGAGTTGCCAGGAAACTGATTGGGAGCAGTATATGTCAACGACTAAACAGGTATTGGAAAGGACAGACTCATCTCTACCCACCCCATACACTTCCCGGTTAGTGAAATGAGCCTTGGAACAGTAAGTAATTTAATCCAAATAATGCTTTGAAAATGTCTTTACTTCAATGCATTATTCAGAGTAAATTAATCACAACTTATTAAGTGTCTCTTCAGTATCTCTGACAGTCACCTCATCACTTTGCCCCACCAACTTTTTTTTTTTTTTATATAATGACCTTTCTGTGCATTACCTTTACAACCCACTCAACAGACACCTACCTAGGGGCTTTTGGTAATGGCTCAGTGATCACATGCACTAATATTAAATGAGGATGATGTGTCAGTGGTTGGGACAGGAGAATGATGATGATGAGATATGATAGCTAATATTTATATAGCACTTGTTGTATACCATGTTTTATTCTAAACACCTCGTATATAGTAATTCCCTTAGTCCTCACCTATAATGAGGCTGGCATTATGATTATCTCTCTTTTACGGATGAGGAAACAGAGGCACAGAGATATTAAACACCTTGCCCAAGGTAATGCGACTAAAACGTAGTGACACTCGGATTCCACTCCAGGCAATTTGGCTCCAGAGTTGTGTTCTAACTCTGATGATTAACTAAGGGGGGAGAGGGTTGTTCTTGGGGCAGCAGTTCTTGGAGAAGCAGTTCTCTGTGGGACCAGAAGTAAACAGTCACATTGAGCTCCATCTGACTTGAATCCTAGCTGGGTGTTGTCTCACAATTTGCAAAACATGTCTATGAACTGTTTTCCTCAGCCACAGGCTGATGCTACTAATAGTTCTGTTCTCTGAGAGTGGCGAACAGTTAAGTAAATGAATCATGTAAAAGTCCTAGTATTGAGCTGGGCCCTGATTACTGTCGACTGCATGTTACCGGGGGTGCTGGAGGTTTACGGAGTAGACCCTCAGAGGTGCAGAAGTCTTGGGCATGCAAAGAGTCATGCACAAGTATGAAAAGAATTTCTCTAGGAGCCTGTAGGAGAGTATGAATTGTAAGGCCTGGGAACAGTTAGCTGGAGAGTTACTTCTGTGCTTTGCAGACACAGCAGTGACTGAGATGCACTTGGTGCCCTGGAATGGATGGCTGGGTAAGCCATTTGGACCAACTGTGATTTAAAAAGGGTAGGCCAGGCACAGTGGCTCATGCCTGTAGTCCCAGCATTTTGGGAGGTCAAGACAGTTGGATCACAAGGTCAGGAGTTCGAAACCAGCCTGGCCAACATGACAAAACCCCATGTCTACTAAAAATACAAAAAATTATCTGGGCATCGTGTCGCATTCCTGTAATCCCAGCTACTCAGGATGCTGAGGCAGGAGAATTGCTTGAACCTGGGAGGTTGCAGTGAGTCAAGACTGCGCCATTGCACTGTAGCCTGGGTGACAGGGTGAGACTCCATATGAAAAAGAAAAAAAAGAAGAAAAAATTAGCTGGGCATGGTGAAGAGCACCTGTAGTCCCAGCTACTCGGAAGTCTGAGGCAGGAGAATCTCCTGAGTCCAGGAGATGGAAGTTGCAATGAGCAGAGATCATGCCACCGCACTCCAGCCTGGATGACAGTGAGACTCCGTATCAAAAAAAAAAAAAAAAAAAGGGTGGGGAGAATTTTTTTTCTGAGGCACAAGATGGATATGCGGATGTACATATGAGTAGGGAAGTGAGGGAAAGGGGCTTGGATCTAAAGTTGTTTCGGAAAAGCTTTGGAAATGTAGTTCAAGAGAGATAATATTTAGGGAAAAGGAAATGATTTTTACCAGCAAGTCGTACAAGTTGTATCTCTAAAATATATTTTAAATCTGAACACTTCTCACCATCCCCACGGTGAGCACTGCTAGCACCTTACCTAAGGTCACCATAGTGTCTCCCTAGACTCCTGTGTTAGTCTCCTAACCGGTCTCCCTGCTTCCATTCTTGTCCCTTCCTTACAGCAAAAAGTCAAACTGTTTTTTCTCTACTCACACTCAACACAGAACACTTCTGGTCACAATGATATGTGAATTTTTCCCCACCAACAACCAATTCTCCAAATACCAGCTGAGTGTCCTACAATTCAGGTCAATTCTGCAACTAACTGGAGTTAGTGCAGATCTCCAAGTTCCCTATGGCACAAATCCACAAGACTGCCCCCCACTTCAGATGCCAATTGCAAGTCATAGGTTGCCAGGTTCTGCCCAACTTGGCTGCAAATCAGAGGCTCCAATGACCCCCTTCTTGGCTTCAATAATTTGCAAGAGCAGCTCAGAGAATTCAGGAAAACTGCTTACTTACTATTGCCGATTTATTACAAAGGATATTTTAAAGCATAAAATGAGCAGCCAGATGAAGACTTACATGGGCAAAGTTCAGAAGCATCCTGAGTGCAGGAGCTTCTATCCCTGTGGAGCTGGGGTGCATTACCTTCTCAGTAAGTGGATGGGTTCACCCACCTGGAAACTTGCCCAACCTCCTAGTTCAAGGATTTTTATGGAGGATTCATCATGAAGGTATGATGGATTATTAACTCAATCTCCATCCCTTCTCCCTTTCCTAGAGTCTGAAGGGTAGGGCTGAAAGTTGCAAACATCTAATCATGGCTTCGACCTTCCAGTGACCAGCCCCCATGTAGAGGCCACCAAGAGTCACTTCGTTAGAACAAAAGACTGTCCTGTTACCCAGGAAATTCCAAGGGATCCAAGGGATTAGGAACTCTGTGTCAGGAAATTACAAGGGTTTTAGAAGCTCTGTGCCAAGAACTGAAAGCAGAAAATGTGTGTGTGTGTGTGTGTGTGTGTGTGTGTGTGTACATATTATTATTTATTCTTTTTTGTAGAGCTGAGGTCTTGCTATGTGGCTCAGGCTGGACTTCTGGGCTCAAATGATCCTCCCTCTCAGCCTCATGAGTAGCTGGGACTACAGGCATGTGCCACCATGCCTGGATGAAATACATATATTTTTATTATGTACACTGCCTCTTCCATTTGCCTCACGGTAGACAGAGTGATCTTTTAAAAATGCAGTCAGTTCTTGTGGCTTCTTCTCCTTATAATAAAACCCTAATTCCTTGCTACATAATCTGGCCCTGCCTCACTCTTGGATCTCATCTCTCACTAGTCCCACTCCTGCCTTTTCCCCACACTGTAGTCCCAATCTCCTTTCTGCTTTAGGGTCTCTGCATTCTCTGGTCCTTCCTTTGCCTGGAATACTCTGCCCGTGCATCCCCCCACTACCACCCTCAGCTCTTTGCAAGGCTAGCTTCTTTCCCCACTCTGGTCTTGATCCAGATACCACCTTTTTCAATTTCCTGACCACCTTGTCTCCTTTCTCTCTACAACTCGCTCTCGGCCACTATCCATCCCATTGGCAGATTTTGTTTTCTTCATAGCACTCATCACTATCTGAAATTGTCTTTGTTCATTTGCTTGTTTATGAGTTTGTTTCCAGTCTTCCCTGTTTGACTAAATGGCCTTTGTTTGCCTGATTCATGGCTGTACCCATCACTTAGAAAAGTTCCCAAATGCATAGAGGCTTCATAAATCAAGAAATAAGTAATTTAGGCCAGGTGTGGTGGTTCACACCTGTAATCCTAGCACTTTGGGAGGCCAAGGTGGGTGGATCACCTGAGGTCAGGAGTTCGAGGCTAGCCTGGCCGACATGGTGAAACCCCGTTTCTACTAAAAAAAAAATACAAAAATTAACCAGGTGTGGTGGCATGTGCCTATAATCCCAGCTACTCAGGAGGCTGAGGCATGAGAATCACTTGAACCCAGGAGGTGGAGGTTGCAGTGAGCCAAGACTGTACCACTGCACTCCAGTCTGGGCGACAGAGCAAGACTCTGTCTGGCAAAAAAAAAAAAAAAAAGAAGGCCGGGTGCAGTGGCTCATGCCTGTAATCCCAGCATTTTAGGAGGCCAAGGCGGGGGGATCACGAGGTCAAGAGATCAAGACCATCCTGGCTAACACGATGAAACTCTGTCTCTACTAAAAATACAAAAAATTAGCCAGGCGTGGTGGCAGGCACCTGTATTCCCAGCTACTCGGGAGGCTGAGGCAGGAGAATCGCTTGAATCTGGAAGGTGGAGGTTGCAGTGAGCCAAGATTGTGTGACTGCACTCCAGCCTGGGCAACAGAAAGAGACTGTATCTCAAAAAAAAAAAAAAAAAAGAAATAAGTAATTTACATTTAATTTCCATCAGTAATATGTTTCAAACAGGTTATTTACATGGCCCAGTGGAAAAGAGATAAAGGAGGAAAAATAATTTTATTTACATGTAATTGAATATTGATGCATTTTTTGGATAGTGCCAATAGAACAGTGATATTTGAACATATTTTTGTGAGGTTAATCTACCCCTAAAAAACCTGAAATTACATATGGCTCAAAATAAATAAATTTTTCATAGAAAATGTAAAACCCAGGAGCCACTATTGATAGGTTCCTATGCTAAAATATTATGAAAATATAGAATTAAATATTATGAAAATGTAAAATGTAAGCTACAATGTTTCTATAATAAAGAACTTATAGTTAGTAAGGATGGAGAATACAATGTCAAAATCTAGCTATATATGTATATAGAATTAGATATATACACATCATCAAGTATGTATGTATACAATAATATACAATTGTACATGCAATGGTATATATAGCATTGTATACATACATACTTACCAAGTTTTTTGAAAAATTTAATGGTACAGAGTGTTTATTTGGAGTCCAGTAATATATTAACAATATGTGAGCATTAGTTGCATTTGCTGATTTGTCTTATTTCCATATTTAATTCAGCATTTTTATATTTTAAGATTCTTAATGGAGGGTCCTCTGGGATATACTCATTTTCTAGTTCACATATGACTAAGTGTGGTCATATTTGCTGATTGTGTAAAGAAATACATATTAATTCTGACTGGTTTTGAAATAAGAACGCTTGGGGCACCTCTTCTTCCTTCCATTTTTAGATACCTCTGTTAGAGGCTTTAACACTTGGGTGGAAGTGTTTTTAAAGGAGCTTATGAAGATTTGGAAAAGATTTTATTTTTAATATCCCAGATTGCATCCTCTGCATTGGGTTGGTTTTGTTACATGTGCTCCATCTGTCTCAGAGATAGGAAAACTCAGTAGAGGAAAAATGGAAAGGGCAAAATTGTTTGCCTTGTTTTATAAAATTTCTGAAAATTATTTCATATGTAAGCTCTAGTGCATGGATTCCTTCACTTCTAACGTCCACAACACTACCCAGGTGCCTGTCAATCTGCCAAATGAGGTGCATTGGCTCCAGGCGCTTGTGCCTCTCAAAGCAGGGAAAGGGGATATTGCTTAGTTGTCTCCTGGTTGGAAAGTTCACAGGATGGAAAGCCTTTTACCCAGCCACTACTTTGAAAGAGTTCAGTAAGGCTTCTTATCACTTCAGGTGAATTTAATGAAATGCACATGTTAGTTCTTTTAGTATGAATTTCCTCAAAGGAGAATGTAATCAATTTACTTGCAGGCTACAGTTGATTTGGGATTTATGATCTCTTTCTTCAATGTTTCAAGCTAAGTACTGGATTTTTTAAAATATGAACAAAAATTTCTCTCCCTATCCCAGCTATACTTGGCAGTGAAAAAAGTTGAAATTTTGCTTCTCACTAGACATTGCATGTAATTTCAACCTCCTATTATCTTTTTGTTTTTTAAGCGACCGGAGAACAAAAAACTACTAATGTTTTTTGTTTCTCTGAAAATCTGCTGGTTACATCTAATTGGAGCATTTCAATGGATTGGGTGTCTGGGAGATTTAAGTGCTTTTTTCCCACCCTACCGTTGTTTACCATTATATTTATGTATTTATTGAGTGTCTGGTAGCCTTGCAATGTGAACTTCTGGAGACTAAAGATCTTCTATGATGTATGTAGCACTGAATAAGATATGAATTCTTCAGTATTATATCAAAAGGGACTTTTAATCTGGAGCTATAAAATTCATACTTTTTTGGTACGTGTTGAATTGCAAATGATTCTTTGAACAGAATCAACTTCAACAAGCCTAACTCACAATCCCCAACTTTATGAACCTACCAAATTGAGGTGATGTTACTATCCTGGTTTGTTAATTTTAAGAGGATTGCTATTTTAGAACTTTTTAAAATTTTTTATTTTTTAGACTGAGTTTCACTCTGTCGCTCAGGCTGGAGTGCGGTGGCAAGATCTCAGCTCACTGCAACCTCCACCTCCCAGGTTCAAGCGATTCTCCTCCCTCAGCCTCTCGAGTAGATGGGATTACGGGTGCCCACCACCAAGCGTGGCTAATTTTTGTATTTTTTAGTAGAGATGGGGTTTCACCATGTTGGCCAGGCTGGTCTCGAACTCCTGACCTCAAGCGATCCACCTGCCTTGGCCTCCCAAAGTGTTGTGATTACAGGACTTGAGCCACCACGCCTGGCCTCGAATTACTATAAACAGAGTATTTTCAATCAAAAGTAGATTGCTGGAGAAGGTGACATTTAAAGCTGGCATTACAGTTTGTAAGTTTTACAAATCATGGCTCCAGCTCATAAATGTACACATTAGTGCCTATTCCACATAATATCAAATTTTCTCTTGTCCTGTGACTCATCTTAGAGCTCTACTCACTTGTCATCAGTATCTCCTATCCTGTTACAAGACCTGGTCATCACCTGTAATTGCTTCTCCTCTGAAATCTTGAACTTTGAAATTCCGCTCTGTCCTCAACCCCATTCCTTTTCCCTCCCCTACACCTTTATCCTGCCAAGCTTCAGTCTTTTTTTTTTTTTTTTTGAGACAGAATCTCGCTCTGTTGCCCAGGCTGGAGTGCAGTGATGCAATCTCAGCTCACTGCAACCTCTGCCTCCTAGGTTCAAGCAATTCTCATGCCTCAGCCTCCTGAGTAGCTGAGATTACAGGTGCGTGCCACCATGCCCAGCTAATTTTTGTATTTTTAGTAGAGACTGGGTTTCACCATATTGGTCAGGCTGGTCTTGAACTCCTGATCTCAAGTGATCCACCTGCCTCAGCCTCCCAAAGTGCTGGGATTACAAGTGTTAGCCACCATACCCGACCAAGCTTCAGTCTTAACAAAGCATCCGACCTTCAGCCTTCCCATTGAATGACCTCCAGAGCTCTTGGCTTGAAGGACACTTCTTTGACTTGCTGGCACAGCCCACCAACAAATCCTCAATCTTGGATCCACCTACCCACCTGTTTTTCTTGGCTCTTTATATTACTGGAAAAAAAAATCACATAATTATACAGTCAGGTGCTCATATAGATTTTTAATTTCAAACCTCAACTGAACAGTCAAGATCATCTGAAAGTTTTTGATCATCCTTAGTTGGCTTTCTGTACAACTTGCCTGGTCTGAAATATGTGGGACTATGAATCACTGGCACTTAGGACACAGCTAACTAGGTTTTTTTTTTTTTTTTTTGAGACGGAGTCTTGCTCTTTCTCCTAGACCGGGTGCAGTGGCGCTATCTCTGCTCACTGGAAGCTCCTCCTCCTGGGTTCATGCCATTCTCCTGCCTCAGCCTCCCCAGTAGCTGGGACTACAGGCACCCACCAGTGCGCCTGGCTAATTTTTTGTATTTTTTTTAGTAGCGATGGGGTTTCACCATGTTAGCCAGGATGGTCTCGATCTGCTGACCTTGTGAGCCTTCTGCCTTGGCCTCCCAAAGTGCTGGAATTACAGGCGTAAGCCACCTCGCCCGGCCACTAACTAGCTTTTTTTTTTTTTTTTTTTTTTTTGACATGGAGTCTCGCTCTGTCGCCCAGGCTGGAGTGCAGTGGTGTGATCTTGGCTCACTGCAAGCTCCGCCTCCTGGGTTCACGCCATTCTCCTGCCTCAGCCTCCCAAGTAGCTGGAACTATAGGCGCCCACCACCACGCCTGGCTAATTTTTTGTATTTTTAGTAGAGAAGGGGTTTCACCATTTTAGCCAGGATGGTCTCGATCTCCTGACCTCGTGATCCGCCCGTCTCGGCTTCCCAAAGTGGTGGGATTACAGGCGTGAGTCACTGCGCCCGGCCAACTAGCTTCTTAAAAAGTATTTTCTCCTTGGAATTCATGTGAACCAGACTGTTCACATTTTTTGGTGTGTGTCTTCCCTCTCTTGTTTTTATTTTCTTTTGCCGTTTTCAGGAAGTAAATAGGTTACTTTCTGGGAGGAGAAGTAAAGCATTTAAAGGAATCACAGCTAGGTGTGGTGGCTCACACTTCTAATCCCAGCGCTTTGGGAGGCTGAGGTAGGCGGATGGATTGAGCCCAGGAGTTTGAGACCAGCCTGGGCAACATGGTGAAACCCTGTCTCTACCAAAAAAAAAATACAAATATATATATATATAAAATATATATATATACACACACACACACACACACACACACACACATATATATATATATAGCCAGACATGGTGGCGTGCCTCCTCAGGAGGCTGAGGTGGGAGGATCACCAAAGCCCAGGGAGGTAGAGGCTGCAGTGAGCCCCAATGGTGCCAATGGACTCCAGCCTGGGTGACAGAGAGACTCTGTCTCAAGGAATAAGAAGGAGGAGGAGGAGGAGGGAGGAAGAGAGAATCACAAAAGATGCATTACATACCCATGATGTGCCAAGCACTGTTGTAGGTGCTGGCGATTCCGCAGTGAACAAAACAGCTCTGTCCTCATAGTCTATATTTCAGTAGCAAGGGATAGATGATAGGCAAATCAATAAAATGTGTGCTATGTCAGAAGGTGATAGGTAAGAATGTAGAGTCCCGGAATGGTAGTGGAGGCTGTGGGGCTGCTGTGGAAAGTGTATGAGGTGCTAGCTTAAGCCAGGCTGCCTGGGTTCAAATTCCAGGTCCAACACTTACTACATGTGTGACCCTGGGCAAGTTAGCTGGCCTTCTCTATCTATAAAATGATGATTATCATAACACCAACATCTTAGGGTTGTTATAAGGATTAAATAACTTAATAAAATACAAAGCATTGCTATGTAACTGTCAGCTACCTTATTTTAAGCAGTGGTTTCACTGTGGCCAACACATCCATAACTGGTGTCCTAGAGGCAGAGGTGGATTCACTGTGAAGGTGGAGTCCTCACGTGCCAGGCCCCTTCCAGGTGTCTGAGAGGGGCCCTCACACTGCGTTCATGAGGTGCTTTAGTCAAGTTTGCAAAAGTAAGATATTTTAACCACAATTGGTTAAGATGCCATCTGTTTCCTTATGTTAGTGGCATTGAGGTGGCCATTGGCATTTGGGGATCCAGCTAACAGGAAGCTGAGTTGGAGACACAATTAGTTTGGGTTTAGTGTGGGAATGTCCATGTGGTTTGTCCACTTCCCTGCTGATTTCGGTGACAGCTGGTCATGCTTGTGTGGAAGCAGCTCCTAGGACTCCGGCGTCCACTGTGCTGCAGGGCAGGACATGGTGATGCTAATGTGTCCCACAGAGCCTCGCAGCAGAGGCACGTGGGTAGAGAGGAAAACTAGGCTCAAAATGTGCAGAGCGAGAAGTTAGTCTTTGGAAAATTCTGATAATTCTCTGGCATATAAAATTGTAAGTGGGCCGGGCATGGTGGCTCGCTCCTGTAATCCCAGCACTTTGGGAGGCCAAGGCAGGTGGATTGCTTGAGGCCAGGAATTCAAGACCAACCTGAGCAACATAGTGAGACCCTGTCCCTACAAAAACATTAAAAAATTAGCCAGGCATGGTGGCCTGCACCTACAGTTTTAGCTACTCAGGAGGCTGATGTGGGAGGACTGCCTGAGCCCAGGAGTTTGAGGATGCAGTGAGCCATTATTGTGCCACTGCACTACAGGCTGGGTGACAGAGTGAGATGCCTACAAAAACAAACAAACAAACAAAAAACCCCAAAAATAATACATAATAAAAATAAAATAAAATTGTAATAGGAGGATTTGGTTCTCAGGGCACATTCAAAACAGAAGTCTTTCCTTCTCAGGAACTTACTAGAGAATGCAGCATTTATGATTATAAATGCATGGTTATGGGCTAAATGTTTGTGCTCTCTCCCCAACCCCCGCTTCATATGTTGAAGCCCTAACCCCCAGTGTGATGGTATTTGGAGACAGGGCCTCTGGGAGGTGACTTTGTTTAGATGAGGCCGTGAGAGTTGGGTCCTTATATGAAAAGAAATCAGAGAGCCTCCTCTCTCTCTCCCCTCCCCATGTGAATCTATAAGCAAGAAAGTACCTGTCTACAAGCCAGGTAGGGAGCCCTGACCAAAACTCCACCCTGATCTTGACCTTTCAGCCTTTAGAACTGTGGGAAATAAACATCTGTTGTTTAAGCCACCTAGTGTATGGTATTTTGCTATAGCAGCCTGAGCTAAGAGACATTTTTTCTTTCTTAATGGGAATCACCTGAGATAGAATTATAGCATTTCTACAAGCAGCAAGAAGGTCTGTCTTTGAAGTTGCAAGCTGGGACTACAGGCATCATCTTGCTGTGTTGCCCAGGCTGGTCTTGAGCTCTTGGGCTCAAGCAATCCTCCTGCCTTGGCCTCCCAAAGTGCTGGGATTACAGGTGTTAGCCACCACACCTGGCATAACGTCATTTTTAAGTAGTGATGAACATAAATGATATTTGAAAATATCTGCAATAGCCGGGCGCAGTGGCTCACGCCTGAATCCCAGCACTTTGGGAGGCCTAGGGGGGCGGATCACAAGGTCAGGAGATCAAGACCATCCTAGGTAACACGGTGAAACCCCGTCTCTACTAAAAATACAAAAAAAAAAAAAAAATTACCCAGGCGTGGTGGTGGGCACCTGTAGTCCCAGCTACTCGAGAGGCTGAGGCAGGAGAATGGTGTGAACCCGGGAAGCGGAGCTTGCAGTGAGCCGAGATTGCGCCACTGCACTCCAGCCTAGGTGACAGAACAAGACTCCATCTCAAAAAAAAAAAAAAGAAAAGAAAAGAAAATATATGCAACAACTGAAATGTGAGGTGAAAATATGGTGTGAAAAATCTGTGATTCTATTGACGACAAAGTCATAGATATTGCTAACATTACTATAGTCATTCTCTTAACATTAGTAATTGAAGAAGATGATAAACTTTAGTAGGACGGAAGTGAAAATAAAGATACAATGCTTTTCCTACACAAGTGTACGGACCCCTGAGCTCTGGCCAGGTGAACAACACCTGTTTTAAAGTGATCCCTGGCACTCACCACCTCTTTTCCATTCCTCCTGCCACTGACCTAAATAGAGTCCCATCTCCACGTGGACTCACCACAGCCACCCAAACTGAGTCCTCCCCTTTCTCCTAAGCCTGCTGTTATTCCAGTGTTCCCTGTGTACCTGAGAGGAGCTGCTGCCACCCACTCATCTATGCCAGAAGCTGAGCAACAGGCCTCCCTCTCCACATCCTATTTGGATGGAGTCCTGACTCCTCAACGGAGCTCAGGTTTGCCACCCTCTCCACCCACCTCCAGTGCCTGCCTTCTTCGTTAGGTGATTACAACAGCCTCCACACTGCTATCCTCTCCTGGCCTCACCAATCCTTCTTGCAAAGGCACACACCTATTTAGAACCCAGGTTGGATCGGGGTGCGTGGCTGTTTTCATCCTCCTGGCTGTCTTCAGGATGAAATTCAGGCTCCTCAGTGTGGTGTGGCTTTCTGTCCACCTTTCCAACTCAGCTCCTGCAACTCTGTGTTCCAGCCACCCCTCCTTTCTTGAGTTATCAAAGCTGCAGGATGACCGAGGGGTTAAAAGTGGGGACTCGAGAGCCAGTGCACCTTAGTTCAAATCCCAGCTCCATCAGTCACTGACTGGATGGCCTTGGTAATGTCCCTTGGCTCCTCTGTGCCTTAGGGACCTCAGCTTCAGAATGGGAATAATGAGAGCAATGGCTGCACAGGGCTGTGGGGATGCAGTGATAAACCACATGAGACCTGTGCAGAGCAGGGCCGTGATGTACAGAAAAGCTCAGCACAGGGGCCTTGCTATGAAATCCTGTTTTCCTGGGGAAATAGCCTTTCTCTTGGTCTCTGCTCACCTAATGAGTCCTTTAAGATGCAGGCATCTGCCCATCCTGAGAACCTTCTCTGACCTGGGCTGCGCTGAGCTGGGCTGGCTGCTCTGGACTTCATTGCCCACCTGCCCAACTCACCACAGGCTTGTCACTTACCTGTGTCCTGCATTGAACATGTAGTCCTCCAGGCAGGGAATGTGGCACCCTCATTCATAACCCAGGTGCCGCCTAGAGCCAGAAATTTACTTCTCACAGTTTTGGAGATTGGGAAGTCCAAGATCAAGGTTCTGGCAGATGTGCCTGGTAAGGGCCTGCTTTCTCATAGATGGAGCCTTCTCTCTGTGTCCTCACATGGTGGAAGGGGCAAACGAGCTTTCTCCTGCCTCTTTTATAAGGGCACTAACCCCATTCATGAGGGACCTGATCACCTTCTAATACCATCACCTCTGGGGTTAGGCTTTCAGCATATGAATTTTGGGGAGACACAAACACTCAGACCATAGCAGAGGCTGAATGGAAAGAGAGAATACAAATCAAAGGACAAAAGTGCTAACAAAGATAAAGAACAGCTAGTTCTCTTCCCCTCTCTGAACAATTTGCTTTTCAGAGTATTGTAAATATGCGGACTTATCTTATTGTTTCTCTGAGTGGTCCTGTCTGTACTGAGTCCTTTCCTGGCCAATTCTTGGGCCTGATAGCATCAGTCTTCTGAAAAAGAGAGGAAAAAAAAGTCATGGGGGAAGGGGGCTGGGCAGAGGAAGGAAGCTCTCAGCCTGCTCCTCAAAAATAGGTCTCCAGGGACACTATAGCCATTTCAAACTCTTTTAGCTAAAGGGACCACAGCAGTGGGAGCAAGAACTTATATATACATATAAAAAATAAAATAAAAAAATATATATTTTATTTATTTTTTTTTTTTGGAGACAGAGTCTCGCTTTGTTGCCCAGGCTGGAGTGCAGTGGCGCAATCTCTGCTCACTGCAACCTCCGCCTCCTGGGTTCAAGCAATTCTCCTCTCTCAGCCTCCTCAGTAGCTGGAACTACAGGTGTGTGCCACCATGCCCAGCTAATTTTTTGTATTTTAGTTTCACTGTGTTACTCAGGATGGTCTCGATCTCCTGACTTTGTGATCCACCTGCCTTGGCCTCCCAAAGTGCTGGGATTACAGGTGTGAGCCACCGCGCCCGGCCCTACTTAAGTATATTTTTAAGAACAGAGAAAACCCACTTGCTGTGCTGAGTCCTGGCTGAGGCATGTCCAACATAGCAATAGCCCTGACTTTAGTTAGATCTGTCCTCTTTCCTTTATTTTTTACATTACAAAATAATTCATTTCTATCCTGGCATGGTGGCTTGCACCTGTAGTCCCAGCTACTGGTGAGGCCAAGGTGGAAGGATCAGTTGAGCCCAGGAATTCTAAGTGACAAAGAGCTATGACTGCACCACTGCACTTCAGCCTGGGCAACAGAGTGAGACCCCCATCTTTAAAAAAATAAAAGATACAAAATTAAAGAAAGAAATACAATAAATTCATTTCTTGGGAAAAGATTAAACAATACAAAAGGGTAGAAAATAAAAAGCAAAACTGCCTCATTTCCCTGATCCTAGTCCCCAGAGATAGTCCCTGTTTCAGTGTGGATTTTAAATACACATATGGAGGGTCAAAGTTACAAATCCAGTATGGCATCAGGAATGTAAAATTATGCCTAGACTTGTCTAGAGAGTCGAGCTGGATGGAAATGCTACAATAAATGCACATTTCTTTTGTAGTGGAAGAAATAAGCTATCTAGAATACAATACATACAAGGAACTCTTTTGATCAGAGAGGGCCTGAGGTTCAGGAGTGGCTGTGCAGTTTGACTCTTGGCTCTGAGCTTTCTCACTGGCTACTCAACAGGTCAGTGCCAGGTAAAGTGTCCCACACCCAGACAGAGGGGTAAGAGGGGTAACCAGCCACCCAATGCAATGAGGCTGCCCATCTTGGGGGCGCTGGATTGTTTGGTTTTAAAATGCCTGGGCTGGAAGTGCATGCTGGGATCGGGGGAAGCAAGCTGCCCCGGGGCTGAGCAGGAAGGGCCCAGGAGCCTGCCTGGGAGCTCACCCCTCCTCAACCCTTCTCTTTAAAGCCACCATCATTCTTCCAACTTGTCAAGCCACACCAAGGCCAAGGGAAGCACAGCACCCGTAGGCTAGGGCTTTGGAAAGCAGAGGCAACAGCTGTGCGAGGGGAAAGCTCCGGGCAGGAGGCAGCCCTGGCTGAGTCTAAAAATAAAACCCGGCCTGACAGCCTGACAAAGGGCCTCTTGTCAGGCGCAGCAAGAGGGGCTGTCCTGGCCGCCCTTGTGAGGCTGTTCTGGGGCCACGTGGGGAATCCCTCCCTTTCTGCCTTTGGGGTGTCATTCTCCAACAGCCTCTTCAGGTGGACCAGCCTGTCCTCAGTAAACAAGCCGCCTCAGCTGGGGGTTTAAAGATGGATCAGCCGCGCCACTGCACCCCGGCCTGGGCGACAAAGCGAGACTCCGTCTCAAAAAAAAAAAAAGATGGATCGGCTGTGGTACCTTTGTGTACAGACTCTCCTGTCTGCAGTGAAAGTGAAACCGGGTACAGGCCTATCTTGCTCTTCAGAGATGGGCGATCTGCCTGTGCCATACTAGAACAGCAGCTCCAGATAGGCAGGGATGAAACACATCCGTCTCTGGGAAGGAAGGAGTGCCGCTGTGTTTCCCCGTTTTATAAAAAGGAGCCCTTGGAACCGATTTGCTCTCACGATGTTGTCAGCTCCAGGCCAAAGTGGGCTCCCCACAAAGGCAGTCCTTTTACCCTCTGCACCGCACAGAGCTCGTTTTCTGAGCCTGTGGAGGGGAATATCCCGCCTGTGGTCCCCGGGTTTCAACTCGGCTGATCAGGAGGAAGTTTCTCAGCTTTAAAATGATCAAATTCCTCAACAGATTTAAAAAAAAATTGTCAATAGATAAAGCAAAAACATCAGGGAAATTAGAAAATTAAGCACTAATGAGGAGCAGGAAACATCTGCTAGAAGGAATTCCTCTAGTATTTAATTTTAAAGGTTTTAAAAATGTGTATCTTTTTGGTGTAAATAATTTTAAAACAGAGCTAGCCGGCATCTCAATCTCCAGATTCAAACTTTTTGGCTCCAAGGTGTCACCATTGTTTGTGCTCCTCATCAGCTCACTGCTGCCCCCGCGTGTCTGATCTAAAAATCACAACACAGAGCTTGTTCTCAATTTTATGCTTTGCAAATAAATGGAGAAAAGTCCCACCCCCCCGCTCCCCGCCCCCAACCTATTAGCTCCCATGACGACAAACGGTATAGAATGAAAGCAATGTTTTAGCTTGTTAGTGACAGCTGCATAACCCAGGTGAATTTTCAACAAGCCTTTCATTCGAGAAGATATCATTAGATTACTTTTGTTTTTTTTTTTTTTTTTTGCAATTCATTGAGCCTTTGCTGAAGGGATAAATTTAATTCTTAGAGGGAGTGGTTATGATTATATTAGTGACGTAAGTCTTACTAATGATATCCTCTTCCTGAGAAACTACATGAGTTACTTATTGACCTGCATTAGAGTTTATTTTATAACATTACATAAAAACCCTATGTTTAGCATGATTGAAAGTTTGCTTTCAATCACAAAGGGTCTGTGATGTGAGAGAATTTCTGACACAAGGCTCAAACATTCACCAAAGGGCAGCTTCTTTGTGTTCACCTGGTACCTTTGTCTGTAGTGAGCAGATTGGATCACCGTTCTGATGTGAAACTAGGCTGCCTCTGTGATTTCTACTGAGCACCAATTTTTCCTATTTCTTGCTCATCTATGTAGTTTATCTGAGTCACTTTTTGCTTTGTAAAAACTGGGACCACACAGAATATCATGCTGCTCTAGATGGAATTTGGAAAGTGCCTTCCATCCTGAATAGATCAGGGGGCCTGTTCCTTTATGCAGAAAGAACACAGTCTCCTCTTCAACATTACCTGTATGGAAGAAATGGCCACTGGTTCCCAATACTCACACCAGAATCTTCCTATACTTTAGTGAGACTTCCCAAAGTCATCCACTAAAACCTGAGTGCCATTTATGGATCTTAATGATCTTTCACTGTTCAATCCAAAAACATCTCTTGAAGAGAGGGCTGAGGCTTTACCTCCTACCAAAGCAATCAAACAAGGCTGGTTAAAGTCAGTGCCCACATAGGGCCTATGGGGGCAGATTCTCTTAGATCCAACCCCAGTGTACTCCCAAAGGAAAGCTGTGAAGGGCAACTGAAGTCTGAATGGGCAGCTGATATCACTGTAAGTAAGAAGAGCACTTGGTAGAATGCTCATCATGTCTTGGAATTCTTTCAGTCACCTGTGTGAGGTTCCGGTGAGCTAGGTTAAGACCAGCTTTACCACTCTGCAAGGTAAGGCAGAGATTATGGGTCACAAAATGAGATACAAGTCCAGTATTTCTTGGCCATTGACATTGCTCTGACCAAGTCTTCCCTGTGTTTCTAGTAACATTCCAGGTTCAGCACATCTATAGACATTTAACCCTAACAGGCAAGGTGCCTATCAATGTCTGGAAAGGCAGCTGACAACTTTGGCAGCAGGGACTTGAGAATTTCTACATAGGAGGAGTGTCGAGGTGACTGATTGGATAACAGGGCTGGAGAGAATGCCTTGAGGTTGCATTTGCATTCAAGCACACTGTTTTCTACTGTGTATTTATTACGGGTGGCTCTGAGGGTCGCTGTTGGAGCTGCCCATTGGAACTGTCATTGAAGAGAATTCAGTTGGTCATTCTTTCAGTTTTTCAAACAATAGGCTCATTCTAAATATAGAAACATGGTGTGAAGAGTTTATTCAGCCTAAGTTGAAGTCTGTTCAACAGACCAGGGGATCTATGGTTGTGTAACAGTTTTAGAAATCTCAGAGTAGGGAGATGCCTGCAATGCCTGCAAGTCTTCAGGCTTGTCAGTTCAGCCTGGAGGGGGTCCCCTTCTCTAAGTACTCTCAGGAGGGAAGAAGCAGAGGTCCTGGAGTCCAAGCCTGCCTTAACCTTGTGTCTTTACCTTTGCCACTGACCTCTACCACGTCCATTCTCCTGACCACCATCCATTTGGGACCATGCTACTTAATTGCTGTCTGTGTGTCTGTAGAGGAGTGGAGGTGACTGAGGACCTAGTGGGAGTTATTGAAGCTATAGAATAAATATAGCACATCTTCTTGGATTGTTGATTTTACTCAAAGCTTAGGAACATATACAGTTTTATTAAAATAAATGACAATATATCATAGAGTGTGAATTTGTTGGGATTAAATTCAGCTATAAGTAACAGAAAAAATCCAAAGTAACAGTAGCTTAAGAAAATGGACATTTCTATTTTCCTCATACTGACAAGTTTGAGAGGGCTGGTATGGCCATCCACAGGGTCAAAGACACAGCTCCTCTGTCTTGTTGTTTTGCCTTGAGTAGCTTCCATACTCAAAGATATCTCCTGAGACAAGATGGCTGCCAGAGAAGGAGCCTTTAAATTTGTGTTCCAGACAGCAGGAAGGAGGAAAGGATTTACCTTTAGGGAGACTTCTGAGAAGTCATATATAGCACTTCCTTTATGTCACATGGCTGCAACTATTTGCCAGAGGGAGTTGGAGAAGTGGTCTTTCTTGGAGGCAGGTGTTTGCTGCCTGAAATTTGATAGTCCTATGGCTGTAAAAGAAGGGAAATGAACATTGGGGTAATTTAAACAAAGTCTCAGGTGATGCTGGTGCAGCTGATCCAAGGACCGTACTTTGAGTAGCAAGGAACATGATCTTGCATGATCTGGCTCCTGGCTATTTCTCCAATCTTGTCTCCTTTCTCTCCCCCTGTCAGTCCCAATGCTTCAGCCACACCAGTTTTTTTGATGGGTCTTGATTACTTCCAGCTTGTACCTTACCTGGGAGTCCTTGAACTTGCTATTACTTCTGGCTGGAACCCCACTCTTTTTTTTCTTTTTTCTTTTTCTCCTTCTTCTTTTTTTTTTTTTTTTTGATGGAGTCTAGCTCTCTCGCCAGGCTGGAGTGCAGTGGCATGATCTTGGCCAGCTGCATCCTCTGCTTCCCAGGTTCAAGCGATTCTCCTGCCTCAGCCTCCTGAGTAGCTGGGACTACAGGCACGCCCCACCACGCGCAGCTAATTTTTGTATTTTTAGTAGAGACGGGGTTTCACCGTGTTAGCCAGGATGATCTCGTCTCGATCTCCTGACCTTGTGATCCCCCCGCCTCGGCCTCCCAAAGTGCTGAAATTACAGGCGGGAGCCATTGCGTCCGACCGGAACCCCACTCTTAAGTCTTGTCATTAAGATCTCAGATAGGCCGGGTGCAGTGGCTCACGCCTGTAATCCCAGCACTTTGGGAGGCCGAGGCGGGCGGATCACAAGGTCGGGAGACGGCGACGAGATCATCCTGGCTAACACGGTGAAACCCCGTCTCTACTAAAAATACAAAAAATTACCCGGGCATGGTGGCGGGCGCCTGTAGTCCCAGCTACTTCGGAGGCTGAGGCAGGAGAATGGCTTGAACCCGGGAGGCGGAGCTTGCAGTGAGCCGCGATCGCGCCACTACACTCCAGCCTGGGAGACAGAGCGAAACTCCGTCTCAAAAAATAAATCTCAGATAAAGTAGTTTTTCTATTATCTGATTTGGTTTTGATAGCACTAATCTGAATTTATATAATTTATTTATTTGCATGATTGCTTTTCCCCCTCTAAAATGTTAGCATAATGAGAGGAGGAAAATTATTTGTCTTGGTCAACTTTGAATCCCCAACACTTAGAAGAGTATTTAGCACATGTGCTCAATATATGTTTGTAGAATAAATGAGTAATAATAAATAGTCTCCCTAATGATAATATTAGTTCCTGAGTTCAGGGGCCATGACTTGTCTTTTCCCTTTCCTCTACAAGGCTTCATATGCTGGAATATGTACAGCTGGCATTTGATGATGCTTGCTGAGTGGGGATTGCACAAGAGAAGGACTACCTGTTTAATCTCTAGATGGGTCAGGGGTGGGGTGGGGTGGAATCGCACCTTTACACATGACATGACAACTATGCTAGGCATAGAACTTCTCTCTGGGTGGGGGAGGTGAAAACAGGGCAGCAGACCCCAGACCAGGCCAGCTTAGTGCACCTTTCAGCCCTTTCACTTGCTCTGGTTTCTTTCCTGTCATCCCGCAGTTCAGAATTGTATAGGTGCAAACTAGAGAATGCCACAGGGGCCTATGGAGAATGTATGTGATGGAGTTTCATGGACTGGCTGCAGTACAGATTCAAGTTTTTCAATTACTTACAAAATACGTATTGAGCACGTGCTTTGTGCCAGACATTATGCTAGGTGCTGGAGATACACACAGCCTGTATGTGTGAAATTTTGTTCCAAACCTAACAAGTAACACCAAACACAAAAAAGATTCCTGATTTAGATAGTGCAAGACTATAGAATTGCATGTGAAACACTGTAGCCCTTCTGCTGAAAAATTGTTCAAGTGGTCACCTCGCAAAGCTACCCAACCCTCACCTCCGGATTAATGAGCTGATATTTGCTAAGTAATTGTGATTGCTGGGTTGGGAGGACTCCTTTGGGAGTTCCCATTCTCTTTGACACTTAGCAGGCAGGAGAAGGAAGAACATTATGCACCCCCACTCTCACACACTCCTTTGTCTCTCGCTCTGCAAGGAAGGGTATGAGTCTCCTGCTGGTATCAATTTTTAATTGCTTTTGGTAGGCAGTGAAGTAGAACAGGATAACTGCATGGACTCCTAGGTACATTTGTGTATCTATTCATATTTATTAGTAATTAAACTTCTATGTTGGTCTATAAGCCATAATGTTGATGATTGTCTTTGTAAATGAATGCATGCAAATCCGCCCAGCAGCCTGACAAAGAGAGTATCAAATACACTCACTAATAAATAATACCAATACTGTGCATTTGTAGGCTGAAATTTTTTTTTAACTTCAAAGAAGAGCTTTCATATCTATGATCTCATCTCACACTACATATGATTATTTTAAAACTCCTCTCTAGGGGCAGGTTGTTCCTTGCATGCTAAGCCAGGCCATGTGAAGATAATGAAGTCCCGCCTCGGGCTACCGGACACCGTTTGTACCATCAGGCCAGCCTGTCCAAGTCTCCTGGGGTCTTTGCCTGCTTGTTTAAAAACTGAAGGCCAAGATGAAAAAGCACACTAATTTCAAGCTGTGCTGGGAGTACATGTACACTCGGACATGAGCAGGGGAACTGAGGAAATGAAGCTGCTTTCAGGACCATCTTTGGAGATTCTCTAAACGAGGAGGAACAGATTAATTCAAACTGATGGCAGGGATTCAGAAAGCCCAGAATTACAGACCCGTCATCTTTTAGGACTGAAAACCAGTTCCTGTTTACTTTATCTACAGCTGTGACTTTTTTCCTGTCTTCACAATTTCTTCATGTGCGCTTCCATTAACAGGAAGATATTTTTACATAATCTTGCTTATCTTTTGTAATAGCTTTTCCTGTTGAACTTCAATAGGCTAAAAATTCAGTGTCATTATTTATCCTAAGGCTGAAGAACTGCACATCTTGGAAATGCCCTTACTCTGAATTTATTAGAGGGGCATTTAAAAAAATAAAGAGAAGTCAAGAAAATAAAATAATCTCTGATCGGGAGGCTCTCCCTACCTCTCTGTCTCCATAATCCTAAACCAGCTGCGGTGTTCCCAGATCACAAACATTTAGGCTTGTGTCCACTGTAAAGATTGCTTCAGAATTTTCTACCTGATGTCTGCATATCCAGATATGAAATGACAGGACACTGTAGGTGGTGATAAATTCTTCCACCCTGATTACTCATGAAGCAGAAATAATTAGTGCCTACCTAACCTGTGAGTAACTATTTGAATTCTGCTATTTTCAAGGGTAAGTGGAAGAACTAGTGACCCAGTTTATAACTACCAGTTGGCCCGACCACCTTTGCCTCAAAGACCTGCCCCTTGGGATGCTGTGATAGGTTTAGTTTTTGCCAAGTACCAGTGCTATTTGATAGTCTCACCTTGCCTGCTCTTTTGTATAAGTGTAGCCCATGCTGTGCATTGCACTCAGTGGGTACTCAATAAATACTGAATGAATGCAGCTTATCATCCATCATTTGGTCTGTTTCGGTCTCAGTTTCCTCTATGTAAAGTGAGATTATTAGCAAATGAGTGCTTACGTATTTTCCAGCTTTAACATTCTATGGGACTCTCTGGATAGCCATTTTAAATTACCTCCTATCTTCAAGGCTGTTTCTTTCTTTTCTTTTCTTTTCTTTTTTTTTTTTTGAGACAGAGTCTCGCTCTGTCGCCCAGGCTGGAGTGCAGTGGCGCAATCTCGGCTCACTGCAAGCTCCGCCTCCCGGGTTCACGCCATTCTCCTGCCTCAGCCTCTCCGAGTAGCTGGGACTACAGGCGCCCGCCACCACGCCCGGCTAATTTTTTTGTATTTTTAGTAGAGACGGGGTTTCACCGTGGTCTCGATCTCCTGACCTCGTGATCCGCCCGCCTCGGCCTCCCAAAGTGCTGGGATTACAAGCGTGAGCCACCACGCCCGGCCCAATGCTGTTTCTAAGCAACACAGTAATACTTCCCCGGAATCCTTGCCTGACCTCTTCAGCCCACACAGGTGTTTCTCACTGGGCCTTCTTATTATCTGGTGGTACTCCTCAGGTTGTTATTTAGCTTTTCATATATGTAGGTCCTTCCCTTGCAATTAGAGTGTAGGCTTCCAAAGCCAGATACTATACAAAATATACAAATAAAGACATATGACCCAAAGGCTTAATCTTAATGTTTTCTAGAGGGAATACTGGGCTTCAGAAAACAGAAGAATCAAGATGAATGTCAAGTTTGTGGTTAGGGAAACTTGGTGTATGATGATCCTGTTCTTCAAGACAGGGAATTCTGCAAGTGGTACAGGTTTGGAGAAGGAAGGAGAGCAGATGACTTTAGTGAAGTGCCATATTCTATACCTTTTTCTGGGAGACTCTCAAAGATCATTAAACAAGAAAAGATTTTGAGATATGAAATCTTGGCCAAATGAACATATTATTACTGTGATTAGCCCAGAGCTTCCCAAATGATTAAACATAGTGTTGATCGAAAGAAAGAAACTGAGGCAAAATATAGGTAGCCAGTTTATTTGGGCCAAGGTTGAGGAGTGCAGCCTGGGAAACAAAGGAAGTGCAAAGGACTAATAAGGAGAGGGGGGAGTTACAAAAGTTGTTTGCCAGGGATTCTCATTGGTTCACAGAAGTAACATTGATTAGTGGTTAGCTATACATTGTTGAACTCTAGGGTATGAGTTACGGTGTCCAGCATGTGGGACTGTTAGGTTAATTTATGGCTACTTAACATCACCCAGTGTAGAGCCCACAGAGCAAGAAGAGATTACTTAGCTCAAGGGAGGAGTGAGAGGTGACTGCTGTCACATTTCAGTGCCTCACTGGGCCTGATAATTCAAAGGGACTCATACTTCTGAGATAAAAAGTTTCCTTTCTTTCCCAATAGCTTTTAAAATTTTTATTATTTTTTTAATTGAGACTGAGTCTTGCCCTGTCACCCAGGCTAGAGTACAGTGGCATAATCTCGGCTCACTGCAACCTCCGCCTCCTGGGTTCTGGCAGTTCTCCCACCTCAGCCTCCCGAGTAGCTGGGATTACAGGCATGTGCCACCATGCCTGGCCAATTTTTTTATTTTTAGTAGAGATGGGGTTTTGCCATATTGGCCAGGCTGGTCTCGAACTCCTGACCTCAAGTGATCTGCCTGCCTCGGCCTCCCGAAATGCTGGGATTACAGGTGTGAGCCACAGTGCCTGGCCTCTTTCCCAATAGATTTTGGAAATCCTGGTGTATACAACACAAGAAGAGAAGCAGAGCTAGGAAGGAACCCTGAGAACAGCTAACTTTTAAGGAATGGCTGGAGGAATTTGGAAGGAAATACCCAGAGAGGTAGGAGGGAGTTGTAACTGCTGGGGTTTAATCCCAGCTCAGTTCTTCCACAGATATTAGGAAAACCAAGTCTCATGTCTTATTGTAGAACAGCAAGGACCCTATGAGCCATGTCTGGGAATGTGGAGAGCTCCTTGGAAGAAACAGTGTACCCAATGTACGCAAGCACTTCCAGTTTCAACTGAAAGAGGCCCATGCATTATCATTTTCTCTTCTCAAAGAAACCACCCCGTTAGCTGAAAGGAAACCCATATTAACACTCCAATTCTAAGCACATGAGAATAATCCAACAGCTACTCTTGAAGCTATCATGAATTGTCTTAAAATTAGATCTAATATAGAGGAAGACAATCCAAAACTAACACCATAGAAAAATAAATATTCTGAGTAAGTTAGTTACATCATTCTTTCCCTATCGTCTGGGACTAGACTCAAACTTCCCTTTAATGGTTTATTTCAATCTCAACACTATTAGATTAAAAAAAATTCCTACCTGTGCATGGAAAGCACAGGAGAAAGGGTGAAAAAGGTACATGGTGCTTATGCTGGTGGGATTGTATAATGGGGTAGCCACTTTGGGAAACAATTTGGCAGTTCCTCAAAAAATTAAACATAGAGTAACCTATATGACCTAGCAATTTCACTCCTAGCTGTACAATAAAGAGATATGAAAACATAAGTCCACACAAAAATTTGTATGCAAATATTTATAACAGCATTATTTATAATAGACAAAAGGTAGAAACAACTCAAATATCCACCAACTGATGAGTAGATAAGCACAATGTGGTATATCCATACAAAAAATTATTATTCAGCCACCAGAACGAATGAAGTATTCATTCAGATAGCACATGGATGAACCTTGAAAACACTATACTAAGTTAAAGAAGCCAGACACAAAATGCAACATATTGTTTGATTCATTTATATGAAATGTCCAGAATAGGCAAATGCATAGAGCCAGAAAGTAGATTAGTGATTGCTTAGGGCAGGTGAAGGGAGGAATGGTGAGTGCTAATGGGTATAGGATTTCTTTGGGGGGGGTGTGATAAAAATGTTCTAAAGTTATTGTAAATAATAGTGATAGATGCACAACTCTGTGAATATACTAAAATTACTGAGTTGT
Organism: Symphalangus syndactylus; assembly: GCF_028878055.3. Classification (NCBI taxonomy): domain Eukaryota; kingdom Metazoa; phylum Chordata; class Mammalia; order Primates; family Hylobatidae; genus Symphalangus; species Symphalangus syndactylus. The sequence goes on along the minus strand of NC_072430.2, from coordinate 66,481,575 downwards.
ATACTTTAAAATAGTGAATTTATAGTTGTGAATTTTATGTCTCAATAATGCTTTATTTAAAATAAAAGAAAACACAAGGGGGATGCATCCTTTCTTTTCAAGATATCTAGGTCTTCAACACCCAACTCCCTTATTACCTTTATGGCTGTGCAGCAGCTGAGAGGTCGTCAGTCTTATTCCCCATTCCCTGTTTTTCCAGAATAATTTTAGGTGGTCAAATTAATCTATCTCCAATCAAGATTTATTTTTCTGCTAGTGCAAATAACATTCAACTGTTGGTTTCTGATGTATTTGTACCATCAGCTTTGTCTTAACATTTATACAACATGACATAGGACATGTTCATTTATAGAGTTTATCTGTACATTTCTTAGGTCACTTTTCAAAAGTCAGGTTTGTTGAGGTATAATTCATATTCAGTCAAATTCACCTATGAGTTATATGCATTTTGGTGGATATTTATAGTAACCACCACCACACTTGAGATGTTGACTATTCCTGTCACTCTAAAATGTCTCTTCACACCCCTTTGTAGTCAACCTCCCCTCCCCACCTCCAGCCCCTGCTATCCCCTGATCTAATCTCTACCCTTAAGACACTTTTCATTTCCTGTTCTGTGTTCTCATGATTCATCCTGAAATGAATCTCTACCAGCTGGGATCCTGATTTGTATCCCTACAGTGCCCAATGTGGTACCTGGTACCTAAAAGGTGCTCAGTAAATGGGTGCTGAATAAATGAATAAATATTTTGTTTTTCAGTTTCTATCAAATCATACTGGAGACTTTGTTCTCTGATTTCCAGGATATGCCGTTTGAAAGGGGCTATTTATGTTGGGAAAGGCCTTCTTGCAGAGTCTTATGCAACCTTTCAAAAAATGGGACACAGTGATTTCCAACTTCAGAGATTTTTGCTGAGCATTTCAAACATATCCCTAAACTTGGGGCTTACAACTTCGTTCATCCAGCAAGTAGATGGAAATATCCTCTCTCAACCTGAGCAAGTAGATGGAAATAGACTCTGGGACCATATGCAGCTGTTCTTCTCTCCTCCAACCTCTCCTCCCCATCTTTGATCCCTCCATCGCCACTTGGCGTGGCCCAAGAGTCCCACCCAGAGCTTCCTTGAACAAGTTCTGTGAGATTCCAGACCAAGTTTATGAAGAACTCCAGGGGTAGAATCGACATTTGCTTGAAGCTTTCTCATCAGGCAGGGTGTGGCTCTGTGAAAACCCACCTGCTGCTGGCTCATCAGTCAGGCTTGGATCCCACTGGTCCTTTCTGAGCTAATTCCTCTTCTATCTTGATGTGTGTGAATCAGAAATTGAACATTTCAGCCAGGTGTGGTGACAGAGACCTGTAATACCAGCACTTTGGGAGGCCGAAGTGGGAGAATTGCTTGAGGCCAGGAGTTTGATAGCAGCCTGGGCAACATAGTGAGATCTCATCTCTATACACACGAGCGCACGCACATGCACACTCACACACGCGCACGCGCACCAGGCATAGTGGTGCCTGCTTGTAGTCCCAGCTACTTGGGAGGCTGGAGTGGAAGGATTGCTTGAGTCCAGCAGTTCAAGTGAGTTCAGGTACAATGAGCTATGATTGCACCACTGCACTCCAGCCTCAGTGACAGGGTAAGATCATGACAAGAAAGAAAAGAAAGAAAGAAAGAAAGAAAGAAAGAAAGAAAGAAAGAAAGAAAGAAAGAAAGACAGAAAGAAAGAAAGGAAGGAGAAAGAAAGAAAGAGAGAAAGAGAGACAGAGAGAGAGAGAGAGAAAGACAGAAAGAGAGAGAAAGAGAGAAAGAGAGAAAGAAAGAAGGAAAAGAGAAAGAAAGGAAAGAGAAAGAAACAAAGAAAACAAACATTCCCAGAGCAAGTATAAGAGTATTAACAGGCAGTGAACAAAATCCCCCTTTGCCCTGACAGTTCCATGAAATGAACTAGTCCTCAAAGAAAACTTCCCTTTCTTGAAAAGTGTGGGTATTTTCCCCCAGACCGTCTTACTATCTTCAAGCAGATGGGTTTCCAGGCACTTTCTGGTGCTGACAGCCCCATGCTGTGCCCTCTGAACACAGACACTACAAAAAACCAATTTCACCTCTTAAGATTTGCACCTTGCCTCCAAGATGAAGCCTTGATGCTGGCATCCGAATGTATCCAAATAAAACCTAATTCCCTTTCTTCCTCCTTTGTCCCCACACATGCACGCCATGGTTTCCCTAGAGCAGCTCTGGTAGACAGTTCCTGCTCCTAGGAGACAGCTGCACAATGTAAACCTGCACCAAGATGTAAACCTGTACCAAGGTCAAAGTTTCATGGTGTGAACTCCTTGGTACAACGGTGAGGTTCTGCTACATGCTGCTACTTAAACAAAATGCCGAAAAGGTCTTAATTTTTTGCTACATGGAGTAATTGTGTTCATAACCCCACGTGGACAAATCATTAGTAAATCAAAGGGAGCCAAAGAAATTCTTTCTATAGTAAGGGTGACAGGGTGGGGGGGCTGTGAGGATGCTGGGGGTGGATGGGGAATTGGAGACAAGGAGCCTTCAGAAAAAGAGAAAAAGAAAAAAGTGGGGTCTAAGTAGAGGAAAGCTTATATTCTTCATGAAAATCAAAAGCTGTGGCTGTCAAACTTTTGTGTTAGTAGTACCATGGTGAAAACATATTTTACTGCGTTGTGCGCGCCTCACACCCGCACACACACACGGAAGTATAACGGAAATCAATTTAAAATAAAATGTTGCATAGCTAGCTATAAGCGTAGGACATCTGTGTGTGTGTGTGTGGCCGCGAACAGCCTGACCCGGGCGGAGCGCACCCTCGGGCCGCGTCTCCCCCGCCGTACCAGCCTGCTTGACCGCGCGGAGGAGGAGGGCGGGCGCGATGCCGCCGGGGCGGGAAGGTCGCGGGCGGCTGCTCAGGGCTGCAGCTCCCGCGGCGGTGGCGGCGGCTTGGGACACGGCGCGGGATGGACGCGCAGGACTGCCAGGCGGCTGCGACGCCCGAGTCGCCCGGGCCCCCAACCCGTGGCTGCGTGGCCGCCTGGTGGGACATGGTCGACCGCAACCTGCGGTGAGTACCGCCAGGTCCACCCCTGGCCGGGCCCCGACGGCTCAGGCAGCGCGGGGATGGGGCAGGGGGCCAGGGCGAGGCCGAGGCCGTAATCTCTGCTGGCCCGGGCCCAAGGCCCAGCACTGTGGCTCCCGGGAGACCTCGGCGGCCCCCTGCGAACTCTAGGGCTCTTTGGTTGCCCTTGGTATCCTCAGCCTCAGTCCCAACCTGGACCAGCGAGACTCTCAGGTTTGGTATTTCAGGAAGTTACAACTTTTGGGGGCTTCCGAAATGCAGATGCCAGGGAGATGGTTGAATTCCTATACCAATCTCTATTATCTGACCATTTTGCTAACATACAAGATGGATCTGAATGACATTAGTAATAGTGACAATAGTAATATATGTTGTAATCTTGGACGGGGTCCTCTTAGGTCAAGGGCCTATCTGTGTAGGTGGAAAAGAATCAGAAAATCCCTGTCTAGCTCCCTGAGTGTGAACTCCCTGGCATGTATTTAAAGAACACACCTCCAGTATGCTAAAGATGTACATAGTGTGTTGAAACCATAACTTGGCATTACCTGTGCCAAGTTCTTATGTTGTTTAAATCTGAAATAAATCAGTGGGTGTTTTGGTTTTTGTTTCTGTTTTCTCCTCCCATTGACCCTCAGTTTAAACAGTAATCTTAAATTACCTGAATCCACCAGCAACATATTGCCAGTGTTGTTTGCACTGAAGCCAGGTATTGGTTGGAGATCCTGGACCCAGGACACGTGGGTATTTCATTTAGTTTTGTTGGTGTGGGAAGGTATTGGCATTTTTACTTCCCTCTTTCTATTCCTTTTGTTTAATTTGTGCTGATTAGAAAATATCCAAAAATTACATCCAGACACAGGAGACCTCACTTTGGAGTGCCCAGAGTGATGATGACAAACAGGGATCTTTTCTCTCTCTCTCTTTTTTTTTTTTGAGACAAGGGTTTCACTCTGTTGCCCAGGCTGGAGTGCAGTGGCACAATCTCGGCTCATTCCCAAGGCTCAAGCGATCCTCCCTCCTCAGCCTCCCCAGTAGCTGGGACTACAGGCGCCCACCACCACACTGAGCTAATTTTTCTATGTTGTGTAGGTACGGGTTTTCACTACATTGCCTAGGTTGGTCTCAAACTCCTGGAGCTCACAGGTTCCACGTGCCTTGGCACCCCAAAGTGTTGGGATTACAGGTGTGAGCCACTGCACCTGGCCTCTTTTCTCTTCTATTCCTTTTTATTCTCATTGCAGACAGCAGAGTGCTGGCAGCTCTGCAGGGGCCCAGTCACCTAGAACCCATGCCTTCCAGCTCTGGGTTGGATCTGAACACCTGGCAGAATGTCCTGATTGCACTTGTCAAACTGCATATTAACAGGACTTCTCTCCCAGACGTGGTGATTCTGGGAACATTGACATCTAATGTTTCTCGCTTTGATGATCTCTGTGGAATTGATGGCTGATTATTTAACATTTATTTGGCAGTAAAGGGCATTTATTAGGCAGAGAATCAAAGTTGCACTTCACACTCATAGAGAATAACCCACTTTGTTGATAATGGAGTGGGAGATGGGGAGTTGGGGACCATCTATTACTTGCCTTACTAATTAGTGAAAAAAGTCTCAAGAGATACTTCCTGAAAGAATAAAATACTAGCGTATGTCTTCATCTGAGCAGAAGACTATTGGCTACCATAAGATGTGCTGAGGCTGAGGTCCAGACCCATTTCCACTACCCCAGGTCCTCTTTGATTCTTGGAGCCGGCTTCATTTAGGTGAGCAAACCTTCACGGGGGGCTTGCCATGCCCCTGGCCCTGATCATGGCACTGGAACTAGTGGGACGTGTTATGAGACCCAAGAACATTTCATCATATGATTTTTTCAGTGGCTATTTTTTAATGCCTTGGGAATCTAGTTTTTTATTTTACAAAAATTTTTATCGAATCCAGTTGCTGCTTAAGGTGAGTGGGCCAAGAAGAGTAAGTCTCCACCTTACAACTGGTTTTCTTTAAATTAGAAAAATGAGGCCAGGCATTGTGGCTCACACCTGTAATCCCAGCACTTTGGGCAGCCAAGGTGGGCAGATCATGAGGTCAGGAGATCGAGACCATCCTGGCTAACACAGTGAAACCCTGTCTCTACTAAAAACACAAAAAATTAGCCAGGCATGGTGGCACACGCCTGTAGTCCCAGCTACTCTGGAGGCTGAGGCAGGAGAATTGCTTGAACCTGGGAGGCGGAGGTTGGAGTGAGCCGAGATCACACCACCGCACTCCAGCCTGGGTGACAGAGCGAGACTCCGTCTCAAAAAATAAAAAAAGAAAAAAAAAAAGAAAAATGGAAAACGTGCTCCAGAAGGAAGTTGGGGGAAACCAAAGGTTTATTTTCCTCCTCATTTCCCCCATTCCACCCCAAGTCATTACAATCCTAGGTAGTGCTCAGAAAATGTGCAGGAGTGGGCTGATAAATGTGTTCATTCTTTCCACAGCGTTGGTTCTTTATTATCTATTGGACACTATTCTAGTCTTGGTCACACGCAGTAAATAAAACAGACAAAATCCTTGCTCTGTGGAGCACACATTGATTCATTTGCAATTGTAAGTAAAAAAAAGAAAATGAAGTCCTTCCTCTTTCCTCCGAAGCTACCAATAAATGTTGCTTCCTTCTCCCTTACAAAATAAATGCACTCTCTTTCTATTTTCAACCTATGCATCAATAAATACTTACTGAGCTCAGCCCTGGGCTAGGCAGAGGGAAATGTAAAGGAAGCATTCTATGCCATGTTGTTCTTGTTGTCTGTGGCCTGATAGAGTGGAGAAGACAGGGCTAATAATGGGAAAGCCATCAGAGAACAATTCAAGGCCAGCCGAGGCCCCATTATTATTTGTGGGAGGAAAGACGAGAGGAGAGGTCACCATGGAATGATCTCTCCAGGAGACTTTGGCAAAAAAGAGATACTTCCATGGGTGTGAAGGAAGAGGGGATTTGGTTGGGAGGGTGTCTCCTGGTGCTTGGTGACAAACACATGTCGACTGAGTCAATTGGCAATAGGTTGAAGGTACCTGTCTTAATATTTGAAATAGTAAATGTAGTTAGATTTGGGCTTCCCAAAGTTGGTTTGCAGAAACCTCTGGGCATGAGTGATTCACCTTGTAGCAGCTCAGACTCCACCAGCTTTCACCAGTAAGAATCATCCAGTTAGGTTCTGAGTCCCCTGTGGGACGCTGTGCGGTTACAGCTGCAGCTGATCAAAGGGCAAGTGAAAGAACAACAAAGCACCAAGGTGGCCGTTTGATGTGGCTGGCCGTTAGCGGGGATTGGGCTGAAACTGCATCCTCCGCTCAAATAAGGTCTATTAGCCACTGGTGACTTTTGATCCCCTACTGATCTAGGGGAAGTCAAATTGACAACCCCTTAGTTAAAAGAAGCTTCTTTGCATTATTGATGCTCTGAAGATCTGGTCACTCTGTTCTCTTCCCGCAGTGCATCTCAGAGAAGTGCCTCCAGCTATTTGAGAGAAGGATTGTGTATGAATTATTCCTTAAAAACAGACACGCATTTCCCTCTACTGCCTCTGCTTCCCAAGCAGACCTTCAAAACATAACTTAGCGGGAGACTACCCTGCCTACCTTCAAAAGACAGCTTAGGGGGAGACTAACAGGCAGGGTGGAGGTGAGTGAGGGGAGCTTAGAGGGAGGCCAGCAGGAGCCAGCGGCTGGAAGGAGGCACAGTTCAGCCTTGGGTTCAGTTCTGTCCATTTGGGCTTGATCTGTGGCTCAAAGTGGCTTCTCTGGGTTTTGATTTCTTATCTCTAAAATCAGAACAACAATGTCCTCTCCTTCCTGCCGCCTTCATGGCAGGGGTGGGGAGGTGCTATTTTAAAGGATTATGAAACAATCATTTTCAGTTCTTTCTTGCTGATTTTATGAGTAGGCAATTGCCAGTGTATGATGTTTTCAAAAATCTATCCATTACCCTTAGCCCACGTATCTTTTCCACTTCTTGCAGAACTGCTGGAAATTCATCAGAGATTCATTAACTTCTCTCTTCATGCCTCTTCCAAACACATATAAGTGCTCTGATTTTTAAGTCATTAACACTTTAGGGGGAATTAATTTTTTTAGAGGTCTTTCTTTGATGACTTTGTTATCAGAGGGCTTCTGAGAATACAGGAGCAGGAAGGAGGAAAGAAGAAAGGACAGGACACTGCTGAGAGGGCTAAGGTGCAGAAGGAGATCTTAAAACAAGATTGTCTATGGGCAGAATTTTGCCAGAGGCCAGCCTTGCTCCTGGGGTTCATTTCTGTTTACATGGATGTCACCAAGACTGTGACATCCTGGAGATCATTATAAGACTATGGGATCAGACAGACCTGGGTATGTGTGGCTCTGCCATTCATTCACTTGTGACCTTGGAAAGATTACTTAACTTTCCAGTCTCATTTGCAAAGCAAAGGTAATAATTATCTTCCAAAAATGCCTCTGGTCTAGCATAGAAATCAGGGCAGGGGAGACAATTTATCAAAAATGGTTTCTAGCCCCTCAACCTTACCATTTGATTATATTAAACAGTTTTAACAATGACCTCTTACAACATGGAAAGGGACTTAATGGATAAAGTGGGCAAAAACTGGAAGCAGGAGGTGATGACATTGACCTCCTGTATCCCTCATCTCTCTAAGACCCTCACAAGAGAGGTGGCTTGAGGCAGAGGTGTCCTTAGTGACCCCTCATGGATAAATTGTCACTTGTGTGCTGACAGCTCCTGATTGGGTGGTTTGTGTCACAGGGAACAATAGCGTAGGCAAGATGTGCATGTGCCCATCCCACTCCCTGACCAGGCTCCAGCCCTGTGCCTCATGGGTCCGTCTCTTCCAGGGCTTTCATCTCAGAAGTGGGGTCTTCTAACACTGGCTCATTTCTTCCTAAGATGCAGCCAGAATATAGAGGATCTAAGGATTATTCCCTCACTGCCTGAGACTAATGATAAGAATAGCTAACACATATAGTGCAGAATTGTGATATAATTAAAAACTGCAGCAACTGTTAAACTGTCTGAATCCTGTTTATTGGTGACTTTGGGGTCCAGCCTCAGCCTTCTATGGGGCTACAGTAAGGGACCAAACCTGGCTGTGGTGCGAACATTTCCCTTCCCCTCCTGTCTCTGCCATGTTCTGGCTTTTTCAGCTACTGGTTGGGGCCCTGCCTTATTACTCTCCTTACCTGGTTTCCCCTTAGTCCCAGTCTTGACTTGCCCTGTAGATAATTCCATGTCATTGTGTAAAAGATTTTGCTTAAATGCCAACTGACCTGGAATTCCCAGTGTTAGTCTCTGAAATTTGGGGGCAGATCACCTGAGGTCAGGAGTTCGAGACTAGCCTGGCCAACGTGGTGAAACCCTGTCTCTACTAAAAATACAAAAATTAGCCAGGGCTGATGGCGGGTGCCTGTAATGCCAGCTACTCGGGAGGCTCAGGCAGGAGAATTGCTTGAACCTGGGAGGCAGAGGTTGCAGTGAGCTGAGAACACGCCATTGCACTCCAGCCTGGGCAACAAGAGCAAAACTCTGTCCAAAAAAGAAAAAAAAAGAAGAAAGAAAAAGAAAAAAACAAACCAAGACAAGCGGATTAACTTCGAAAACCTTGTGTGTTTCCCAATATCTTGCAGATCTTTTCCACATTCCTGTTCAATGCTCAGAAGAAAAATTGCTGCTCTGTATGACAGCTTTACTAGTAAATCCTTAGAAGAACATGTTTTCCCTCCTCTGATAGACATGCTAATTTATTTTAATTTTTGTAAGTATGGACCTTCCATAAATTTGCCTATATAATTTTTCCCAAATAAAGACCTCACTACCCTTAAAGTTGTGACGTAGTGAAAAGACATGTCAGCTGTAAAATTGTGGCTAGACTGAAATGGCCTGAAACTTATTTAATATTGACTTTGAAGTCTAGCAAGAATCCTTGCAAACTGTTGGGAGTAAAGAGAGATGCATGGCCTTGTGGGTGGGGGTTCCATTCACAGTTCTAGTTCTTACCTGCTCGCTTCCTGGTGTGTGTGAATTCTGGACATTTCTTGCCTTTTGGCTGATGATTAGGTTTCACCGAAGTAGCAGAATACTTCTTATTTTCTTCTAGGCCTTTTTACCTTCTTAGGGGAATGGTCTCCGCTGCTTTTAAAAAGCTGGAGACAAGGATAAGGATTGAATAACTCTGTTTCTCTATTATGAGCCATCACACTGATGCTATTTTTAAATCTAGCTTTTAGATTTTTGTTTTTTGCCTCTCTTCTGCAGGCTAGTCCTAGCTGATAAAATAAAATACTCTGCTAGGAGTTTAGTGTAGTAGCTTGCAACTTAGAAGCCTGTAAACCTATGTAGGCTAATTCCTTTCTTTGATTGTGATTAGAAGGTATGGAATTTGATTCTTGAAGTTGATAATGATTTTTACTTTCCAGTCAAAGCCCCATTTCTTGTGGATTTAAAGAAACCAGAGTTAAAGATTCCTCACACAGTGAACTTCTACCTGAGAGTTGAACCTGGGGTGATGCTAGGGATCTGGTGAGTGCACGGATGGGATACTGGGTTGCTTGATGGGGCAGGTGTTCCTGTTAGGATGCAGAGGAGCAGTGCTGTGTTACCTGCCCATGGAGAGGTCGGTGCTCCTGGAGGTACCTGGAGGCTGTTTCCTACACCTTCCTCTTCTGTTGATTTGCTTGATTTCACTTTCTAAGAATTTTGCTTTGGAGTATAGACTTTCAGGTGTTGCCCTTGGCTTCTGGCTTCACCCATCCCTTCTGCCTTATTCCATACCACCCTTGCCTTCATGCCCTCAACTCCGGACACACTGCCCTTCCAGGACATGCTCTGCCCTCAAGGCTGCCTTCTATTTCTCAGCTCCCTGCCTTCCCTCTTCTTGCCTTGCTAACTGTCTGCTCATCTATTGGATCTTACTTTAGTTGGTAATTTTCAGAAAAGCCTTTCCTCACTGCCCATTTTAGGTATATGCTGTCATGGCCATCCGTGCTTGTCCCTTTTGACAATTATTCCCATTGTCATGAAATAAATGTTTGTGTGATGATTTGGTTAATATTTGTCTTCCTTACAAGACTATAGCTTCAGCAGGTGATAGACTTTGTTGGTGGGTTTTCATTGCTTAGCACAATGTTTGGCACATAAAGGGCATTCAGTAAATATGTCAGATGAGATCATGAACGTTCTATTGTCTTACAATGCTAACGTTAACATTTCTTCTGTTTAGTTGTAATACTCATTATTGGCTTCCAAGTTTCCAGTGACCTGTTTTCTATTTCATCTCCCTGAGTTCAAACCTTTGATCATAAAATGTTTAGGAACCAACCCATAACTTCTTTCTCCTCTGCAGGGTACTGTTCACCCAATAGTGTTGGAATTTAGAAATCTTTTTGTTCTTTGCTTTTGCCCCACTGGTCCTTGGTTTGGTGAGTCAGCTATTTCATCAAGATCAGCTCATCCAGGAGGCAGCAGTGCCTATATTCTGAGTACAGAGGACCTGGGGATGATGGCAGACTTTCTGCCCTTAAATGAGGGAGAGGACAGAAGATTTGTCACCCTTAGCCAGTTCTCCACATCCCATGGTGACATGTCATATGGCAGTGTTTGCATTTGCAGCATTCACTGGTTTAACGAAGTGGAGAAACTGGAACTCACACATATGTTTAAAATCACAAGGTTACTTGGTTTCTGGAGCAAAATAGTTTAGTGTTTTAGTTCTTTTCTCTTACATAAACTGGTTTCTCTTTAAATTATTTCCTACTTGTCTCTTCAGCCAAACTCATGGCAGATGGTAAATATCTATTACCTTTTATTTGTTTCCCTTTTTAAAAAAACAATTTCAATGGGCTGTACCTAAGAACTGCAGTCTTGGAAAATTAACAGGTGCAGAAGTCAGAAGAACTAAAATAGTAAGTCGTTAAAAGGCATTGTCTCTGTGCATGGGGACATGGGGTAGGGGAGTAGTGGTTCTCATCATAAGACATTTTGTGGTGTTAGATTTTTATTTTTACCATGTGCATATATTACTCAGATAAAAAATTAAAATATATGTATGTGTATATATATATACATATATATATATATATACACACATATCATATATATATACATATCATAAGGAGAGTTTCAGCCTTTGGAGAGGATGGAGAATTCCTCTTGCTACATTTGTTTAAACCTCCCTTGCTCTTCAGGCACACAGTCCCCAGCTGCCGGGGGGAAGATGCCAAGGGGAAGGACCATTGCTGGTATGAAGCAGCCCTTTGCGATGGGAATCCAATTATTGTTTATCTTCATGGCAGTGCAGAACACAGGTCAGTGGCTCTGCTTACATATTTTTTTTCAAGAGATTGAGAGCATTTCAGCCCCATGGAGGAATGAAGAAGTACAGGGCTCTGTTTTTAACTCTGTAGGCATGCCTTCACATATTTCTTTTCCTTTGTTGAAATCTGAGGGTGTTCTGGCAATAAGCTTCACTTAAAAAGATTATTCTATATGTAGAATGATGTGGATCCCTAACTGAGAAGGAGAAAAGAATAACTCTTCCAAAAGTTGGATGTTGATTTCAAAGAAAGTGGTGATTCCTTTGCTCCCTAAGAGTGTCTGAAATGATGGATTGAACCCATGAATGACAGGAAAGGGAATAGGCACGGATTATGGGGGAAAGGAAGAGCCATTTCCAGATCAGAGATTTTTCAGAACACTACAGTGGAGAGTCCTTTATTTAGCTTTAGTGTTATTAGCCGAAAATAAGACTCCTTAAGATAGGTCACATGGAATTCTGACCACAGGTACTGGGGACCGTCTGACTAATTCTAGAACATTCATGCCTCGGCCCATTCTCTGTAGTCCCAACCTCACTTTGTAACAAAGGACGTCTCCCAGGAGTCTGGCTCCCCTTTGTTGTGCTGTCGGAGCCTTTTTGGGCCTGTGTAATTATGTGGGGTGATGATCATCAACTGTGACTGTGCCCCTTCAGCTTGGGACAGGGGCGATGTGCCTCGGAAACCCACAGATCTCCTCCATCTTGGGAGGAGCACCTGCCTGTACTCCCTTCCTCCCTGTCTTTTTCTGGCAGGTGACTCGCCTTTCTCAAGACTCACATTTTCTCAAGGGGCTTTTTTGATGTGTCCATTTTAGAGTCACATTTACTGAAATTTCCTGTGAAACCCAGCATTTTTTTTTTTTTTTTGCATTTCCCCTTCTCCTAGTTATTTATTCCTCCAACCTGAAAGAGAAAGCCGTGAGATCAGATACCAGCAGCATGAGAGTGATTTTTATTGAATTTGCTATCATCATTCCTAATTCTTGCTTTTTTTTTTTTTTTTTAAACTTCCTTCACAGGGCAGCTTCTCACAGACTGAAGCTGGTAAAGGTATGTCTGAAGAGGCCTCAAAGCACCCATTTCGTAGGTCTGTTTAATATGTCATAAGATTGTCCTCAGGTCCTCAGCATGGTTGCCTTTTGAGAGGTCTCCAGGGTTCTGATCAGGGTGGGTTGTGGTGTCTGGGGCTCAAAGTCCCACCGGTGGACTTCTGCTCCTACACTCATCAAAACAGAACCGAGCGTGTCTAGGTCCCAAAGTACCTTCGTGAACTTAATAACCTCATTGCCAAATGGAGGTGAAGACATTTTTATTTGCTTTCTCTGAGGGCTGGGGGATGGGTTGAGAGAGTTTTTGTTGTTGTTGTTGTTGTTGTTGTTGTTGTTGTTTTTGAGATTCTGTCGCCCAGGCTGGAGTGCAGTGGCGTGATCTCCACTTACTGCAACCTCCACCTCCCAGGCTCAAGCAATTCTCCTGCCTCAGCCTCCTGAGTAGCTGGGATTACAGGCGCCAACCACCATGCCCGGCTAATTTTGTATTTTTTAGTAGAGACAGGGTTTCACCATGTTGGCCAGGCTGTTCTCGAACTCGTGATCTCAGGTGATCCACCCACCTCTGCCTCCCAAAGTGCTGGGATTACAGGCGCGAGCCACCTCACCCAGCTGACATTTTTATTTGCTTTCTCTGAGGGCTGGGGGATGGGTTGAGAGAGTATTATTAAGGTGCAAAGTGGTCACTTATTTTAAAAGAACCAACCTTTTTAGTTTCTAGTGGTTATAGGCTAAAGACACAGAATGTCTGTTTTTTTTTTTTTTGAGACAGAGTCTTGTTCTGTTGCTCAGGCTGGAGTGCAGTGGCGCCATCTCGGCTCACTGCAAGCTTCGCCTCCTCGGTTCACGCCATTCTCCTGCCTCAGCCTCCCAAGTAGCTGGGATTACAGGCGCCCGCCACCACGCCCGGCTAATTTTGTTTTTGTATTTTTAGTAGAGACGGGGTTTCACCATGTTAGCCAGGATGGTCTCGATCTCCTGACCTCGTGGTCTGCCTGCCTTGGCCTCCGAAAGGGCTGGGATTACAGGTACGAGCCACCACACCCGGCCAGAATATCTGCTTTTAAAAGTCATTCAAGGCTGGGGGCAGTGGTTCACGCCTGCAATACCAACACTTTGGGAGGCTGAGACCAGGAGTTCAAGACAGGGGTCTCAACTTAATGAGACCCTGTCTCTACAAATAATTTTAAAATTAGCCAGATGTGGTGGTACTTGCCTGCAATTCCAGCTACTCAGGAGGCTGAGGTGAGAGGATTGCTTGAGCCTGGGAGTTTGAGGCTGCACTAAGCTAGGATTGTGCCACCACACTGCAGCCTGAATGACAGAGTGAGGAGACCCTGACTCAAAAAAAAAAAAAGTCATTGAAACCCTGGCTTCAGCCCATGTAAGGCTTTGTAGAGTAGCATCATGGCCACACTTGCTCTCCTCACTCCCTGCTGCATGACTGGTTTGTTGGGACAGCCCGTGTTTCCAGGTATGCAGAAGATGGCAGGCTTTCCACTTAGCCATATCTGCCTCAGAACTGGTTAAGCAAGCTGCCTGTTTATCCTCTTCCACCCTCTGGTTAGGTAACCTCCACTGCAGGTGGCCGGCTGTTGACCACAGGGACTTGGTCTCTCCTCCCACATGCTGGCTCCCACCTTGGAGTTCTTTCCTGATCAAACAATATTAGTGGGGCCCAGAATCCTGGCCGTACCAGTATCTCCAGTGCTTTCTTCATCCTTCCTCCCCTGTGCAGACAGGAAGCTCCTCTCCTGTCCCCTCCCCTCATCCCCTCATCCCCTCATCACTGCCTTCTCAGAGCCAATGCTTGTGGAGTGGCAGGGGGCTGGGTGCAGTGCTGCCCAGGAGTACCATGTTTATTCATTTTTAGGTTTGCTTTCCCCTCTGCACCCTGCCCTTTGCATTCCCCATGTGGAACGTGGTAAAGCCAATGTCCATGAGAATGTGTGCGCTTTTCCCCTCCCACTCAGAGCTGTCTCAATGTTCCCAGAAACGAGAAGAGCTGTAGGTGTGAAATGCAGCCAGGTGATCCTTGTGGTAGTTAGGATGGGTGGGGAAGGAGAGCGGCTAGTATGGCAGGACTTTGCCCCCAGGAAGATTGTGGGCATAAAGTGCGGGCGTCATCATTGCCCAACAGGACCAAACTTCCTCAGCCCTTCCTTTCCTCCTCTGGATAGGTGATTTTTTTAAAACAATAAATTTTCATTATTAAATTTTCATTCATTCATGTATTCATCACTGCAACAGACTAATACAGCTATTTTCATTTATTTGCGTTCCCACCTAGTTTTTATTTCTCCTTATAAAAGGCTTTTGTTACTATGATTGTATCTATATATACTTTTATGTTGTGCTCTTTTACTTCACACTATTTTATAGACATTCTTCCATGTTTTCACAGTCATCATAGTTAGCCAGTTTAAAGGCTGTGTCATTCTCCATTATATTTATAAGCAATTGTTTACTTGACTATTCCACTGCAACTGGATATAAGAATTTTTCTCCCTGCATTTGCTTTAACTAATATTGTTTCAGAAAACTACAAGCATCTAGATTTTTCTTCTTTCATGTCTTTTTCCTAGAAATGAATTCTTAGGAGTAGGGTTTGTTGCTGTTGTGGTTCTTGGGTTGTATTGCCTAGTGGTCCTTCAACACGTGCTGCAACACACATGCATATTCCTATTTTCCTGGATGCTTAGCCGCCATGTGTCTTGGCTAACTTTCTTGGAGGGAATGTAACAGATATGTAAAAGGTATATTTAGCTCCTCGTTATTAGTTTAATTTGTACTTACAAGTTCCTAATGAGGTTTTGCCACCTGGATATAAAATGCAGTGGGAGGAAGCACAGTATTTGGACAGAGGCAGACCCAGGAGTGAATCTCGGTTCTAGTTCTAGCTAGTTGGGTGATCTTAAATAAGTTACTTAAGCTCCACAAGGCTCAGTTTATCTGTAAAATGGGGATAATAGCTACTTTACAGTACAGTTGTGAGGATTAAATAAAGTTTCCAAAGTGCCTGCACAGTAAAATATTGTCCTTTTTTATCTCTCTTTTCTTTATCTATGATTGTATTTCTTCTTTTATTTTTTTGAGACGGAGTCTCTGTCGCCCAGGCTGGAGTGCAGTGGTGTGATCTTGGTTGCTCACTCCAGCCTTAGCCTCCTAGGTTCAAGCGATTCTCCTGCCTCAGCCTCCTGAGTCCTGGGATTACAGGTGTGCAGCACCACACCCAACAATCATTGTATTTCATTTCATGAACAATTATGTTTTCATAGTCTCTCCTTCTTTACCTACTAGAAGCTTGGCAGTGGTCTCATATATTAGGGTGATCTCTTTTTTTTTTTATTTAAATTAACTATCCATATTTAATATAAATAGCTTCCCCTTTTTGATTGCTTCTACTACAACTCTGTGTAGAGTTCTTATTCTCAAGGAATTTTTAAAAAGAGACATTTATAGACCTAAAGGTGACTATTATTGTTTCTCATTTTTCAGAATAATATTTACATATGTAAATGTTAAATAACTTGGCCAAGGTCACACAGCAGGTAAGTGGCAGAGCCAGCGTGAGACCCCGGGTGTCTGACCCTGCTCAGCCTTCCCGCTCTCCGTCTCTCCCACTGAGTCTTGGCTTCTCAAGTTGGAAGTCAAACACCAGATTTCAAAAATACATCTTTCCCCACCTGTTAAACTTGTGTGTATGCTTTGAACATGCAGATACCTAGAGCATCCTAACTTCAGAGAGTTTCTGACATGCAACAAACTTCCTTTTCAATCTTCATCTAATATAAAATAATAGCTGTTTTTCTAGGTTCTGCAGTTAAAAAATAAATACTAATGAACAAGTTAAAATTACCTTTGAAAGAGCGCTCCTTGTGATGTGATATGGATGGATATAGGGAGGAGAAGCCTTTTCTGTTTACATCTTCTAATTAAACTGATAACAGCTCCTTTGTTACCTAGGTGCTGAGTGATGGTGGCTTTCATGTCTTGTCTGTTGACTACAGAGGTATGTGTTAAGAACGGTGTACAAAGATTTTTCAGTAAGCAGGGGGCCTCTGATGACCCCTCCTTTTGAAGGCAGTGATACTGTGTTTGCCTTTTCTTGCTGCCAGGATTTGGGGACTCTACAGGTAAGCCCACAGAGGAGGGACTGACTACGGATGCCGTTCGTGTCTATGAGTGGACCAAGGCAAGAAGTGGCATCACTCCCGTGTGTCTCTGGGGCCACTCTCTGGGCACAGGGTAAGTGAGATCTGCAAATGTGTCCTTAGGCAGGTCCTTGAGGCTTCAGTGTCCTATCAACTAGGATAGGAGTTGATAACAAAGCCAGGAGTGGAAGGAGCACTGAGCCAGAAGACAGGGACTCTTTGCTGATGATTTTCACACTCTAGAAGTGGCTGAAGAACTTGCCGTCTTACCATGCTATTTGTAAAACAACAGAAGGTCCCTTCAGCTCTACGGTTATCTATTACATTGAAGTCCAAGTCTTTCTGAGGGTTTTAAAGAAAAGGATCCTTGGCCAGGCGGGGTGGCTCACACCTGTAATTCTAGCACTTTGGGAGGCTGAGGTGGGCAGATCACTTGAGGCCAGGAGTTCGAGACTAGCCTGGCCAACATGGCCAAACCCCGTCTTTACTAAAAATACAAAAATTAGCTGGGCTTGGTGGTGTGTGCCTGTAATCCCAGCTACTCAGGAAGCTGAGGCAGGAGAATCACTTGAGCCCAGGGAGGTAGAGGTTGCAGTAAGCCGAGATTGTACCACTGTACTCCAGCCTGGGTGACAGAGTGAGGCTCTGTATCCAAAAAAAAAAAAAAAAGAAAGAAAGTAAATGACCTTTAATGTAGGGCCTGTGGAACCCTTTGAAATAGTGTGCAAATTTTGTTTCTATACGCATTTTTCTAACCAGAGAGCCCAGAGCTTTTATCAGATGCTCATACCAGAAGTTGCATTTTGTACTGTAAAGTTATTGCTTAACATATGTACTAATTTTCATTGCTTTACAGAGTTGCAACAAATGCTGCAAAAGTGCTAGAAGAAAAAGGTAATATAAAATGCTTAAGTGGTATAATTTCCCATCTTCAGATGGGAAAGTAAAAACTGTCAAGAGACTATTGTGTACACTTTGAACATACAGACACCAAAAGCATCCCAACTTTAGATGGTTTCTGGCAGTGCAACAAGCTTTCTTTTTTATCTCCCTTTAATGTAAAATAATAGCTGTTTTTTCAGGTTCTGCAGTTAAAAATAAATACGAAGGAACAAGTTAAAATCACCTTTGAAAGAGTCCTCCTTGGCCAATGTGGTGGCTCACGCCTGTAATCCCAGCACTTTTGGAGGCCGAGGCGGGCGGATCACGAGGTCAGGAGTTCGAGACCAGCCTGGCCAAGATGGTGAAACCCTGTCTCTACTAAAAATACAAAAATTTGCCAGGCACAGTGGTGGCTACCTGTAATCCCAGCTACTTGGGAGGCTGAGGCAGGAGAATTGCTTGAACCAAGGAGGCGGAGGTTGCAGTAAGCCGAGATTGCCACTGCATTCTAGCCTGGGTGACAGAGCAAGAGTCTGTCTCAGAAAAAAAAAAAAAAAAGAGTCCTCCTAGTGATATCATATTAATTTAAATTACAGGATAAAAAAATACTGTGTCATTAAATGATACACAGAACTGGCTTTCTGCAGCCCTTCTTAGTAATATTTATGTCAGGGTTTCTCAAAGTGATCTGTTTGTATCAGAATCTTCGACCCTAGCTGATTTGAAGAATTAGAATCTCTGTGAACAGGGTCAAGTCATTTAAAAAAAATTAAAATTAGAACTTACTCCATATATACAGATGCTATATAAATGCAAATATTCATTACCCTAATGCCATACAATTTAAACATTTACATTACAATTATCTGCTTTTGGGTGTGTGTGTTTTGCTCATCATTGTATGGCTATTTTTGATTAAGGGCTACACATGGTTTATGGAAAATCATAGAAATGATTTGAGGCTTGAAGTGATATTATCTTCTTCCAGATATAATTTACTCTTCTCCTGAATGGCAGTTATGGTAGAGACAGATCACCTTAATCTAATTAGAGATTGAGCTGATCTGAAGCTGGTCTTCAGTCTTTATGATGGCTGGTCTATTTCTAGTTCATATTACTCTTAGACTGTAGTTCTTTGAGATCACAACCAAAAGCCTGAGAAATGTACTAGGGTCCTCTTTTTTGTCAGATCCTGAACTCTAATTTCTGTCATTTGGATTTTGTCAGAATGCTGAAAGTTTTGTCTCATTTCTGATTCTCTCAGCCACCACTATTGCTTTCAACTGAGTTGAGGGAAAAGGCAGCTCAAACTCTCTGGACTTCTCTCTTTTGGTATTGGTTCTGTAGTTTCTCACTGACCAGTAGCCCCCATATCCATTCAAACATATACGTATGCATACCTTAACCAACCACATCTTTTCTAATTGTTCTTAGAGGCAATGTTGACCAAAACAACCTAGTCAGCCTCTGGCACATTCTTAGCAACGGACTGCACGGACTGCAGAACACCGTCTTCCTGTAGTACTTTGCTTTCTTTCTTTTTTTTTTTTGAGGCGGAGTCTTGCTCTGTTGCCCAGGCTGAAGTGCAGTGGCGCAATCTCAGCTCACTGCAACCTCTGCCTCCCGGGTTCAAGCGATTCTCCTGCCTCAGTCTCTCGAGTAGCTGGGATTACAGGCGCCCTCCACCACGCCCGGCTGATTTTTGTATTTTTAGTAGAGATGGGGTTTCACCATGTTGGCCAGGATGGTCTCCATATCCTGACCTCGTGATCCGCCCGCCTTGGCCTCCCAAAATGCTGGTATTACAGGTGTGAGCCACCGTGCCCGGCCTTGCTTTCTTGTTATCCAAGCCATGATGACCTGGTTGTGTTCTTAGAAGAAGGTAGTGGTTTTCAATTATCATCATGTGCACAGAAACCTCTTGGGGAGGGGAGGGTGGAAGCATGTTAAAATGCACATTCTCAGCCCTCACCCTGGAGAATCTGACTCATAAATATGAGGTGGGTTCCAGGAATTTGCATTATTAATAAACTTCACAAATAATTTTGATGCATGTAGCTCATGTACAAGATCTTGAAGACCCCTTATCTAGGAAAGATGGTATTTGAATAGGGGAGTTACTGATTCCTTTCTTTCTTTCTTTCATTTCAAGGATGCCCAGTTGATGCTATTGTCTTGGAAGCTCCATTTACCAACATGTGGGTTGCAAGTATCAATTATCCCTTGTTAAAGGTGAGACTCTGATTCATCTTTACAAGGGATCAAAATAGGCTATTTTGATACAGTGTAGGCTATTCTACACATGTATGTTTATTAACAGTCTTCCTTTTCTTAAGTAGTTTTATATGCTTTTAAGTTATTCTAATCTGAGACAGTTTATTAACCAGTTACCACTAAAGGGAACCCATGGCTGTTGGATTTGATATTTCTTTTATTTTCTTCTACCGATATCTGTTTTATAATTTTGTAGTAGATAGACTTGCCTTAAGTTTATTCTTTATTTTTATTTTCTTCTTAAAAGTGAAAACAAACATTTCATAGATCATTTTTGAGCCCTATGAATGTCATTCATATATCTTTCATAACTTTATCGTAAGAAAGTTTCTAGAGAATTTAAGAAAGCTGCCAAATACTTTTACACAGTATCCCAGATGAAGACAAACTTTCTAAGAAAATAAGTACAAAGGCCGGGCGTGGTGGCTCCCACCTGTAATCCCAGCACTTTGGGAGGCCGAGGTGGGTGGATCACAA
This sequence comes from Symphalangus syndactylus, assembly GCF_028878055.3. NCBI lineage: Eukaryota > Metazoa > Chordata > Mammalia > Primates > Hylobatidae > Symphalangus > Symphalangus syndactylus. The sequence continues at coordinate 66,461,306 of NC_072430.2, read as the reverse complement.
GGTCAAGAGATCGAGACCATCCTGGCCAACATGGTGAAACCCCGTCTCTACTAAAAACACAAAAATTAGCTGGGCATGGTGGCACGCACCTGTAGTCCCAGCTACTCAGGAGGCTGAGGCAGGAGAGTCGCTTGAACCTGGGAGGCAGAGGTTGCAGTGAGCCGAGATCAAGCCACTACACTCCAGCCTGGCGACAGAGCGAGACTTCGTCTCAAAGAAAGAAAAAAAATCTATTGTGTAGACTACCCTAACTTTATAATCTTATTCTATACCTAATGCTCAATTGTTTATAGTTGTACATACGTATAAATGTTAGCAAATGAGAAGTGGGAGAGAGAGAGAGAGCGAAAGTCTTAGAGGGATACATGGCCTCAATTTAAAAATTATTCTACATTGTTGTTTCGTACTGTAAGACATCTTGGAGTATGTTACTCTAACAACTTTAGGAATTTTTTTGTACAATAAACCATCATAGATAGAATTCCATCATAGACAGAATTTCTGAAACTTACTTAACTATTTTCAGGGAAAAGTAGCTCACCACTTCCTAGGACAGCGAGTTCGCATAATCACATACTGTTGAAAATGGCTTTAATATCTAAGTTTAACTAAATATAGGAATCCCCTCTACAATGCAAAATACTGAATGCTGAGTAATTTCAGATATAATAAATAAGATATTTTCAATTGGTTCTAGAAACTGAACATTCATTTTAATATAATATAACCATTAATTGAGTATCTATCATATTACTCTAAGTCATTACTAATACATTCATTAAATTGTAGGTATGTAACATAAGTCAAATGCAATCTTTTTATTTAGTTCATTTTTAAAAATGTTGAAATTTAACGAAATAAGGAAAATGCATGATTTAATGAGCAATTATAAACTGAACACCCATGTAACTATCACCTACATCAAGAAATGAGCATCATCCACACTCTAGAAGTCTTCTGTATATTACTTCCCAATCCAGTAAGCCTTATTTTACATGTAATCCTTAGTCCTTGGATGGAATTCTTAGATGAATTTTACGGTAATCATATCTATGCATTTATTTATAGTGTTACCACCTGTACATGCATCTCTGAGCAATATTGTTTTGTCTGTGAACTTTATATAAAAGTAAAATTATATGGAATATATTTTATTTTTTCACCCAACATTAAATTTGTGGGATTTTATTCATGATGTGTATAGTATAGCTGTAGGTTGGTTTTTTCATTGCTATATACTATTCCATTGTACATACCAAAATTTATTGATCTATTGTGTCGTTTATTTGTATTACTTTCAGTTTGGGGAAATTAACAATATTGTTGTTATGAATGTTCTTGAACCTGTCTTCTGTAAACATGTACAAGAATTTCACCGGGGTATACCCTAGGAGTGGAATTGTGGGGTAATAAGGCATCCACATGGCCAGCTTTAATAATTATAGTGCAAGTTTTCCTAAATGACTTTACCACTTTACTCTCTCACCAATCCTGTATGAGAGCTCCAGTTGTTTCAAATCCTTGCCCTCACATTGATATATCAATATGGTTTTAATTTGCATTTCCCTTGTAACCAGTGAGGTTGGGCAACTTTTAATATGTTTATTAGCCATTTGGATATCATCCCTTGTGAGGTACTTGTTTATGTCTTTTGCCCATTTTTCAGATAGATTGTATCTCTTTTTATTTGTTGAATTTCTTCATAGATGCTGGATATGAGTCATTAGAAAATTATTTGTATTGTAAATATACTGTATTATTTTGTTTTGTCTTTTCACTTTCTTAATGATATGTCATGATAAAGAGATGTTTCTCTTTGAGGTAAAGTCTTGCTCTGTCGCCCAGGCTGGAGTGCAGTGGTGCGATCTCAGCTCACTGCAAGCTCTGCCTCCCAGGTTCACGCCATTCTCCTGCCTCAGCCTCCTGAGTAGCTGGGACTACAGGCGCCCACCACCATGCCTGGCTAATTTTTCTGTGTTTTTAGTAGAGACGGGGTTTCACTGTGTTAGGCAGGATGATCTCCATCTCCTGACCTCGTGATCCGCCCACCTCGGTCTCCCAAAGTGCTGGGATTACAGGCGTGAGCCACCGCGCCCAGCTGATAAGGAGAGATTTCTAAATTTAATGTGGACCAATTTACCAATATTTTTCTTTATGGTAACTTTTGTGTCATTTATAATAAAACTATGCTTACCCAAAGATTATCAAGGTACTCTTCTATGTTGTCTTCTGGAAGCTCTATTTTACCTTTTACATGTGAAGCTATGATCCACAGGTTTAGATTTTTGTATGGAGGCAGGGGTCCACATGAATGTCTAATTGGTCTACAGTCATTTATTAAATGGATCTTCCCCACCACTATGCAGTGCTAATGTTTGCATATATCAGTGTCTACATATATAGAGAGAGGTCTGGTGGTAGGTTCTCATTTCTCTCCATTGTCTATCTGTCAATCTGAATATACTATGGTCTTTTAATTACTATAGTTTTATAATATGTCTTGATATCTGGTTGTATAAGTTCCTCAGCTTGGTCTTCTTATTCAAGATTGTCTTGGCTATTCTTAACACTTTGCATTTCAATATACATTTTGAAATACACCTGTCATGTTCTACAGAAAACTTGCTGGGACTTTGGGATTGCATTGGATCTATTTGGGGGACTTGAGATCAATTTGGGGGACTTGGTATCTTTCTAATATTGAGTCTTCAAATTCATGAGTATTGTGTTTTATTTATTGTTTATTTATTTAATTTTACATTTATTTCTCATTTAGGTTTTGTTTAGTTTCAGTTTTAGGTCATATTCTCCTAGAAGCAAAGCCTGAGACAGAGATTTGGTGTGTTTGATTTATTGAGGAAATGTTTTTCAGGAAAAAATCCAAAAGGGAATGAGGATAGTAGCACTGGAAAGGGGGAAGAGCAGAACAAGGATGTGACCTCGAGCAAAGTCTAGCTTTGGCCTGATTCAGGCGGGGTGCTAAGCTTTGAGGCAAAGGGCCTGTTGTTTCTGCTGTCCCCTAGGGTAGGCAGTGGAGGAGGGGCGGGAGAATGGCAAAACCTTTTAGGAGTGATGGCTTCTGTCATCTAAGAATAAGGAGAAGCAGCCAACACTCACAGCAGAAGTTAATTAATTTTGTCAGTATTTTCAAAGAACCAACTTTGACTTTGTTCGTCATCTGTGTTATGTGGTTTCTATATTTTTAATTTCTCGTTTTACCTGTATTATTCCCTTTCTCATATGTTCTTTGGATTTAATTTGTTATTATTTAAAAATTTCTTTAGATAGTACTTAATATCATCTAATAATTTATTTTTACTATTTTTTTCTAATTTATATACTAAGGCATACTTCACCTAAATCACACTTCAGCTGCATCCCAAATTTGAAGTGTGTTCTAATTACCATTTAGTTAAAAATATTTTATAATATTATTGTGATTCCTCCTTCACTTAATAACTAAATAATATGGATTATTTAGAAGTATGATTCATAACTTCTATGCATTTGGGCATTTGATTATGATTTTTATTGATTTTTACCTTAATTCTCTCAAGATCCAAGAATAAACTGTGTATGATTTTAGTCTTTTGAAATTTGCTGAGACTCGCTTTATGTACTAATGTATGGTCAATTTTGGCAAATTCCATATGCTTGAAAAGAATGCGTTCTGCTGTTTTTCATGCAGTGTTCTATGTATGTCGATTGAATTGGGATTATTAACCATGCTCAAATTTTGTCTATCGTTACTGATTTTTTGGACTGCTTGTTTTTTCAGTTACTCAAAGAGGATTATTAAAATACCTCATCACGATTGTGGAATTGTTTATTTCTATTTTAGTACTGTTAATTTTTGTTTTAGTTTTTTTGAGGTTATGTTGTTAGGTACATATGCCTAATAATATTATGATTTAGTTTAGTTTTTTTTTTTTTTTTTGAGATGGAGTTTCACTCTTGTTGCCCAGACTGGAGTGCAGTAGCGTGATCTCATCTCACAGCAACCTCTGCCTCCTGCGTTCAAGCTATTCTCCTGCCCTAGCCTCCCAAGTAGCTGGGATTACAGGCATGTGCCAACACACCGGGTTAATTTTTTGTATTTTTAGTAGAGACAGGGTTTCACCATGTTGATCAGGCTAGTCTTAAACTCTTGACCTCAGGTGATCCACCTGCCTCAGCCTCCCAAACTGCTGAGATTACAAGCATGAGCCACCATTCCCAGCCTATGATTTAGTTTTCATATCTTCCAGGTGGATTCATCATTTTCATCATAAAATGTCCACCTTTTTTGATCAATATTGCTTCTTGACTTAAAGTCAACTTTGTCCAATATTTGTATATCTTTATTTTGATTAGTATTTGCATGGTATGTTTTTCTATTACTTGATCTCAACTTTTCTAAATTCTTGCATTTAATATATATCTCTTGTAAGCACCATATAGTAGGGTTTTGATTTCTGACATAATAAACTTTATTAATTGTAGTATTTAGTCTATGTATATTTTATGTAACCATTATATATTGAGGTTCAAATATGCTTTCTTATGTTCTTTTTTGTGTCATCTGTTCTGTGTTCTTTTGCCTCTAGTTTCTTGCTTTCTTTTGACTTGACAGCTCTGTCTCAAAGAGAAATATGGTGTCAGGCTCACCTCTCTGATAACCCCTTCTGTCTAGGATCTAAATGTCTCCAGATCTCACTGCCTTGGTAGCTCTCTGGCATCTTCAAGAGAGTTTTAAAAAAATATTTTGTCCAATTTCTCTAGTTGTCTTTGGCAAAAGGTTTCGTCTGTAACAATTCTTCTATTACTAGAAGAGGTAAATTTCCCCATTGTTTCAAGTTTGGGATTTAATTTAAAATGTCATAAAATTTAGTTTAATAGGTACTTTAAGGTCTAGAAGTTTAATAGGTACTCTAAGGTCTAGAAGTGTAACAGTCCTGTGTATTTCACAGTCTTTAAGAATGATGGCTCTAGTGTCAGACTTGCCAGGTTTGATTCCCAGGATTGTCATTTAATAGCTGTGTAAACTTACTTTTAATGCTTTGACTGCCTCATCTGTAAAATGGGGTAATTATAGTCTATTCAAGATTGCTGTGATAAGTGAATTGATATATGAAACACATCTACAGTTGTGCCTGGCAGAGAGTGAGCCCTCAGTGGATGTCAGCTATTTTTATGCTCAGTAGAATGCTGTAACTGATCATTAGTGAATAAGAAGGTGTAAATGGAGTGAGACATACAGATGTAGTAAAAGGCATGTGTTCTCAACCTCAAGAGGCTTTCTGTTTTGTTGGGGAGACAGGACATAAATAGGAGGTATAAAGTAACAACAGGGATTTCTAAGGGTCTCTTTGGACTCAGTTTTGTTACTCAGAATCAAAAGGCAGCATGATGTTGTGGAAAAGAGCATGGGCTGTGGAGCCACTCAGACTTGGGTTCAAATCTGTCCTTGGCCACATACCCTTTGTGACCTTGGTAAGTTGTTTCTCCCTCTCTAAGTTTTCCCATTTTTTTACCAAGGGATTGGTGATGACCACTGCACAGGGTTGTTGTGAAGATTGAATTAAGTAAGATAACGTATGTAAAGTACCCAGCTGCTAGTAAGCACTAGACAAATACTTGTTCCTTTCCATCCCTCTTTCTGTTACAAATTAGGCTAAAGTGTTATGTATGGCAGGAAAAGGCAAGGAGAATTCAAGGTAGGGAGAATTACAGAAGAGAGAGGCTTTGCTCACAGGTGTGGCCAATGAAGACTTCACAGCGTATTGGACCTAAGCTTCTTCCTTGAAGGTGAGGGAAAGCAGTTAGAAAACAGAGCAAGGAACAGGTGAATGTGAACTCAGACACCTGGCAGAAATGGGGCTGTTCTATGTTATAAATTGCCTGAGAGTTAATAGAGGGCTTCTACACAAGTCTTTCGCACTCGTTATTCTTTTAAATCCTCACAGCAACTCTGTGAGTTTGTCATCATTGCTTCCACTAAGAGATGAGAGAAATGGAGAACTAGAGGCTTGCCTAATCATCACATATCTTATAAGAAGAAGAAATGAGACTCAAACCTACATCTTCTAATTGCAGGCAGATAGACTGGAGGTGAGCAGGGTTTGGAATGAAAGATTGTGGCCAGATGTGGATGGGCTTGCTGTCTAGTTGTTGTTTTCAGTAGATAGTGTGGCATGCCCAAAGCTTTGTAACAGCAGATTTAATATAACTGGTATTTTAAGGATGTTTATCTGGTGATGTTACAGAAGAGAGAGGAAGGTAGGAAGACCTATTAGGAGAGCCCATTGCCATGGTCTAGGCTGGAGGGGAAGGTATGACCTGTAAGTCTCAAAGGGCACTCCTGGCTGGAAGGGAATGAGGAATAATGAGAGTAGATTGACCTGGGTTTGCTTTCTTCCTACTCTTTCAGAATTTGAGATGAATTGCTGAAGGACTTCTCTTATTGAATTCTCCTCAGGGGAGTCTTAATTCCAGGGGTGAGAGTACCAGAAGACAAAAGAGAAAACAAAACAAGAAATCTTGCCCTTAGCATGGAAGAGGAGGGAGAAGAAAGAGAAGGAAAGGCAGTGTCAGGAAGTCCAGAGCACACCTGAATGCAGATCAGTTGCTATGAGACCAGGGCAAAAAGTTCAGGCCAGACAAATCCCACAGAACCAAGGAGATTCCAGCTGGGCACGGTGGCTCACGTCTGTAATCCCAGCACTTTGGGAGGCCGAGACAGGTGGATCACCCGAGGTCAGGAATTCAAGACCAGCCTGGCCAACATGGCGAGACCCTGTCTCTACTAAAAATACAAAAATTAGCTGGGCGTTGTGGCAGGTGCCTGTAATCCCAGCTACTCGGGAGGTTGAGGCAGGAAAATCACTTGAACACGGGAGGCGGAGGTGCAGTGAGCCGAGATCGCGCCACCGCACTCCAGCCTGGCCAACAAGAGTGAAACTCCGTCTCAAAAAAACAAAACAAAACAAAAAACCAAGGAGATTACCGGGGAATAGCAGGCCTAAGCCAGAACTATGAAGCAGCAATTCTATTTAGTGGCACTGGCTTACCTATTTTATACCCATTTCCTTACCACATTCCCTAAAATGACATCAATCACTTTCTAAAATCAGAAAAATTGTATTTAAGTTTATTCTATTTAGAAAGTCTCTATTCTATTACTACAGTTCACAGTAGGAGATTATTAACAAATGACATTATAGCCATGGAGCAAGTTTTAGTTTCTTTTCTTTTTAAAAAATTGTGAAGCAGAAGTTTGTATTCATTGGGTCCAGCCTCCCTATTCTGTGCCTATTTCCTTCCCTTGGCCATGTCCCATTTACTACCCCCTCTACCCCTCCTCTCTCAGGCACAACATGAAAATGTATAATACCTTGCTTATTTTTCCTCTTTGCAAATTTATTGCAAAGATTTGTAATCCCAGCACTTTGGGAAGCCGAGACGGGCGGATCATTTGAGGTCAGAGTTCGAGACCAGCCTAGCCAACATGGCAAAACACTATCTCTACTAAAAACACAAAATTACCTGGGCGTGGTGATGCATGCCTGTAGTCCCAGCTACTTGGGTGGCTGAGGCAGGAAAATCACTTGAACCCGGGAGGCGGAGGTTGCAGTGAGCCGAGATTGCACCACTGCACTCCAGCCTGGGTGACAGAGTGAGACTCCGTCTAAAAAAAAAAAAAAAGAAAAATTTAAATCTGGGCCAGGCACTGTGGCTCATGCCTGTAATCCCAGCCCTTTGGGTGGTCGAGGCCAGAAGATGGCTTTGAGCCCAGGAGTTCAAGACCAGTCTAGGAAACATGGTGAAATCCCTTCTTTACAAAAAAATTAGTCGGGTGTGGTGGCGCACCCCTGTAGTCCCAGCTAGTATGGAGGCTGAGGAGGGAGGATTGCTTGAGCCCAGGAGTTTGAGCGCTGCAGTGAGCCATGATCATGCCACTGCACCCACTCCCAGTCTAGGCAACAGACTGAGACCCTGTCTCAAAATAAACAAACAAATAAATAAAATAAGTAATATCTGAAATTCAATCATACTAAGATGAAAATGACAGATAATAACAAAGTGTATGCCAGGGATATTTGCATAATAGACTCATTTTGTCTTTAGCAAATATTTGTCAAGTGTCTATTTTGTACCACGAACTTTTCTAGTTTTTGAGGACACCACAGGGAATAAGAAAGTTGTGGTCCATTTACCTATGAAGTTCATATTGTTGATGGAGAAACAGATAGAAGATAAATACATTAAAAAAGAAATCCAATAGTGAGAAGTTCTGTGAAAGCACCAAAATAATGTGATGGAGAATGACTGGGTGGTGGGGGCAAGGTTTGATAGGTGGTTATGGAAAACAGCTCTGAAGAAATAGCATCTGAACTGAGGCCTGCCTGAGATGAAGCCAGCTGATGGGAAAATATAGAGATCTCAGGCTGGGGTAGAAGTAAAGACAAGGGCCTTGAGGTGGGATCAGGCCTGACATGTTCCAGAAGCAGAAGGCAGCAGAGCCAGGAGGTGGACAGGAAGGGGCTTAGTGATAGGAGATGAGGCTGGAGAGGGAGGCAGGAAGCCACCGGATTCTGCGGGGCCTTGGAGGCCACGGTGACATGTTCAGGTTTAATCCAATTGCCTTTGGAGGGTGTTAAGCAAGAGTGCTACAATCTGATTTGCGCATTAAAATAATCATTCTGGTTTTCCTGTGGGAACTGGATTATGGAAGGGTGAAGCCAGAAGCGGGGAGCCACTTGGAATTGCAGCTTAGTATAAGCAAGAGATGAAGGGTGACTTAGGCTAAGTGATAGTAGGGATGGGGAGAAATGAATGGGTTTGGGATGCAGTTTTGGAGGCAGGATTCAAAGTTTGTGAGAAAGGTGCAATATTGCTCAGAGTTTTTATCCTTTACTCCTTATTTCCAGATGAAATGGATATTTCTAGGGCATATAAACTAACTTACATGTTGACTATGTGAGTCAAAACATTGTAAAAGTGGATTTAGCTAGCATTCTATTTCTTGGATTTTGCTATTAAACAACAAATTTAGTATGTCTAGAGTGAGCATTGTTATATCTGGAATCCTGCGGTCATTGTTAAAAACTAAAATGTCTTTTAAGGCATTGGCATATTAAATCATATTCAAAAGTTTGTAATGTTCAAATTCTCTAAAATCAATTTTCTATGTATTGTATATTTTCATCAGAATTTTTGACTAATCAGAATATTCTGTCCACCAACTAAACCAGTTATGTTCACAGTAGAAGCAATTTTTAGGTTTTGCATACCACTGCTTCTACATGGAGAAGTAAGAGTTAGTGGTGCCATTTGTAGGAAGTGAAAACAAAATGTTAACAATGATGATCTATGATGGCAGGATTATGTGTGCTTTTTTCTTCCACATTCCTTTCTTTTTTTCCAAATTCCCGACGTGCATTACTTTTTAAATCGTAAAAGTTTTTTGTGACTTTACCTTATTTAGAGAGTCACTACTCTCTGTGTTACCCTGGTTCATAGTGAAAGACTATATAACAAATGGCATAGCTATGGGGCAAATATTCATTTTTTTTCTTTTTTAAAAATAGATTTACCGGAACATTCCAGGATTTTTACGTACACTTATGGATGCCCTGAGAAAAGACAAAATAGTCTTTCCTAATGATGAAAAGTAAGTTAATGATGAAAAGACATGCATTATTACTGTATCTAAAGGATTCTAGGGGCAACTATCATGTGACTTACTGGATGGTGACATGAGACATCCTGAATATCATTCTTATTCTTAGAATATTGTTCTGTGCTTCTTAGATGGGCACTAAGATTTGGGTAAAGTATCTATGAATTTTTAGTATTTGCTATTTTCCTCATGTCTAATTCAATGACTTCACCAATTCAGTACTCTCTCTGAATTCATAAACAAAGTTGTATATCTATGGCCTATCAAGACCTTTTAAAGGGCTGGGAGTGTTAGCGTATGCCTATAATCCCAGCACTTTGGGAGGCTGAAGTGAGAGGATAGCTTGAGCCCAGAAGTTTGAAACCAGCCTGGGCAACATAGGGAGACACCATCTCTACCAAAAATTTTTAAAATTAGCCAGGCGTGGGGGCACGTGCCTGTCATCCCAACTACATGTGGGGCTGAAGTAGGAGGATCACTTGAGCCTGCGAGGTTGAGGTTGCAGTCAGCTGTGATTGTGCTACTGCACTCCAGCCTGTGTGACAGAGTGACATCCCGTAAAACAAACAAACAAACAAACAACCAGCCTAACATTTCTTGAGGCATCTCTGACTTCTAGGCCTTTTTCCCCATATAATGAAAACTCATCTACCATCCACCTTACTAACGTGACAGCAAATCCAATGACTAGAATTTATCAAGTTAGCCTGTTACAGTTAGAGAATTTAAGAATGCTTCCAAATAGTTGTTGCCAATACACTTTTCTATGTCAACACACTTGAGAAAATCCAACATTCTCAGGGGTGTCAGTGAGTCACTGTGGCAGAGATGGATGGCTATCAGAATTTTGGGGGGACAGGAAAGCATTGTTTGAGGAAGTAACTGGAGTGGGAGACAAGACATTCTTCATGCCATAGCCCTTTTGAATTAGCAAACTAGGGGGTTGACCAGGAAGCTAATCAGACCTGTTAACTCTGTGTCTATCCTCTACATTTATGGAGAAAAGTAAACAAATTGCTACAAAGAGGTCTCTGATTCTGTCATAGTTTTTGTTTTATTGAGGTTTTGAGTTTTGTTTTCTTTTCTAGTCTTTTAATAAAATATTTCAGATGTTACAAAATAGGTGGAGTAAAGAAGAATATAAGGTTCTTCTAACAGTGTACAAAATCAGTGTTTCAGTGCTTTTTTTTTTAGTATTTCTGAAAATTATGCAGAAGTAAATTAATTAAACAGCCAGTTAAATTGCATGAGTAAATGGGAGAGAGGGAAACTTGCATGGAGAAAAAAAGCTACTATGTGAAATTTTTAAATGTATGATATTGTTATTCCTTGGAAGGAAGGAAAGAAATTTCTTGTAATTTAGACAGGCCTCATGTTTTGCTAAAGCTCTAACTTAGAAGAGGAGAAATCTCAATGTATAATTCTTTAACTGAATGCTTTTCTTCTACTTGTCCCTAGTGTTAAATTCCTTTCTTCTCCTCTTCTCATCTTACACGGAGAGGATGACAGGACAGTGCCTTTGGAGTATGGGAAAAAGGTAAACTAAGGGCTCAATGCTGACTGAAATATACTATACTCATTTCACCATTTTTTTCATTCAGCCAAACTTTGATTAGAGCCTAAAGGAGGGTCTCTGACATTATAGGCGATTCTCTACACCCCTAAGTAGCCTCTATAGGTTTATAAAATGGCTATCAGTGTTCTTGGCTACTTTAGCTCAAAGGAGTGTTTGTGGCAGAGCCTGGCTCCTCATCTGGGTTGTGTGGAGCTGCAAGTGTAGGGTATCCCAGGCTGCTGTGGGAACCTCTACGTCATCTCTACTGTAGTGGCTCTAAAATGGAAGATGCAGAATTTAAACAAACTTCTACTAGAGTGGGTCCATAGCAATTCCTTGTCATTTTGCAGGGGGGTTCAAGCAGGGAAGGATGAGGTTTTATCAGTATTCTATATTAGCTGAGCAGCATTCAGATCTTTAGCTGTAGAGACAGCCAACTGGGACATGGAGAGTTTTTGTGTCTCTGGCTTAATGGAACAAACTCCCCAAGTTAGCTGTTTCTGTACACTTTTAGGGAAATTGGACTAGAAAAATCTACAGCTTTGAACGGCCAGCCTTTGAGTCTCTTTCTGTCCCTTGCAGCTCTATGAAATTGCATGCAATGCATACAGGAACAAAGAGAGGGTCAAGATGGTTATCTTTCCTCCTGGCTTCCAACACAACTTGCTTTGTAAAAGCCCCACACTGTTAATAACCGTGAGGTAAGAGTTGCTTTGCTAAATGTATGTTGCCCTTCAAGGCAATTAGGGCTGCTCTGGCTTACTTAGGCCACAACACAAAAATGTATAATATTTTGCTTGTTTAGGTAGGGAAAGGGTATGAGCTGATCTGGGTCCTTTTTCTACAGAGATTTCCTGAGCAAGCAGTGGTCATGAGTCTGGGAGGAGTGGAAATCTTCAATGAAGACTTGGTCCAAACACCACCTGTGATGTGTATTGTTTTAATGTAAAATTGTACTGGGCTGGTCGGATGAGCTGAAGCCATTGACGTCTGTACAAATCACTTGCCATTTTAACAACAGAGAGTACAAATGTTAGGCAGTATGGAATGTTCTCGTTTAGCTTATCATAATCTACTTTGTAAAACATGCTGGAACCTCACTGTGGAGAACCAGAATTTGGTAAAATCTAGATCCTATCTAAAAATATGTAGTTATCAAACATTCTATGGATATTTGTGAATAAGGTAGTTGCTATGGTCCGAACATCTGGGCCTGCCCCCCAAATTATGTTGAAACCTAATCACCAGTGTGACGGTAATAGGAGGTGGGGCTGAGCTCTCATGAATAAGATTAGTGCCCTTATAAATTATGACCAAAAGAGCTCTTCACTCCTCTCACCGTTTGAGGATACAGTGAGAAGGCTTCAACTATGAACCACAAAGTAGCCCTCATTAGACACTGAATCGGCCAGTGCCTTGCTCTTGGACTTCCCAGCCCCCAGAACTGTGAGAAATAAATTTCTGTTGTTTGTAAGCTACCCAGTTTATGCCATTTTGTTTTAGCGGCCCACAGGGACTAAGACATTGGTCTTTGGTTTGGACTCAGATAGCAGTGTAAGAAAGTTGCTTCTACATAGTTAAGTTTTTTATATTTTAGTTTAGTTCATTTAAATGGCATTTGAAATTTCTAAGCAGTTTTCTAATTTTATGACTAGTTTTGGGGTAAATCCTAGCAGTAGCAAAGCATCACTAGATTTGCTATAAAATTAGTTTTGGCACTCATGTAGCTCTTGGAAATTGACACTTTATTTTTAAGCTCTATTACATATAATTTCCCTCCCCATTCCCAGAGATACTCAACTATTATAGATTATTAGCTAACAAAACAAAAACCAGTGAATGTTGTAAAAATGTTCAAGCTCAGTAAGAAGCTATGTTTTCTAGAGACATTCTAGAGTTCAATTTCCATTGACTTTGTTAGATTCATTGGATAGAGAAATCTTTAGATCTGAAGGTTCCACGTTCCAGATGTCCCGGGCATATTCTTTAATTGTTCGGTCACTGGAGAATTTCCCCGAGGCAGCTATGTTTTTGAGTACCATTGTGTTCCAGGCCTTTGGATTCTGTAAACAACATATGCATATACAGCCCAGAGTCCCAGTGTGCAGTGAGCTTTATAATAAACATCAGCCAAGCACATCCAAACACATTTCATGAGGGAAAATGACAGGAATAAATTACAGTAAATTACAAATATTCTTGCTTGTCTGTTGAGAGGTAGAATAGAATGCACTTTTCTCATATTTAGAGTATAATTCTCTTAGGAATGAAAAAAGTATTTTTCACTCTAAGAGAAATCATGGATGTACATTGCCTAGTTGGCAATTCCTGCTATGGTTACAATGTTTTGGCATGTAAGCCATATTTCCCATGCTTTCTTATGAATGAAGATACTTCCCTTTAAACTATAGGGGAGGAATCATTGTCTGCTAAATGCCATGTCAAGAGACTTATCCTATGGCTCACAGAGTTTGAAAAACACTACCCTAAAATGTTAGCTATTATGCAGGCAAACAATTCAATGAGAGGCTTTATTGACCTACTTAGCTTTTCTTGTTCTTTCTGAAGGTACGCACCCTAGTAGGCTTACACTGAGTCCCAAACACTCCACTGGGGCTTCAAAACAGGGTCAATTGAGTCTTTATCCTTAATAAAAATATATCAAAATTTCATAATTTTTATATAAAAGAATATGATAAGAAAGAATTTATTTTATAGCCTCTTAATTTTGTAAGGAACTCTAAAAGTGTATTGGAAGTGAACAGAACATTATTCAAAAATGTTATCAATGCATTATAAATGCTTACGAGAAAGACTAAAACTACCATCATTCCTTAAGGTACAGCAAAACAGCATCTGAAATTTGTTTATTCAGACTTTGGAAACTTCCTATAATAAGAGGAGGATAAAAGCCTTCTCTCTTCATTTTCTTTAACTATTTAAATGGATAATGAATAGACTTCCCAGCCATATGGGTCATGTTTACTAAGTCTCAACAATACAATCATTGTTAAGAGTAAAAAGCTGCAATTTGCACTAATGAACAAGGAAGACCAAATCAAATGCTGGGTTTCTAGATGAGCACGCTTTGGATTTGGGCCATAATTTTAACAGAGCAGACATTCACATTTGTCACAGGAAAGAAAAAAGAACATATTTTTCTTTCCTGTGCTGTTTTATTGATCTGTCTTGAGGTGGCCATTCTCTTCCCTGTGTCTTTGCATTCTTGGGGCCTGTATATGGCTTTTCTCTCCAATGTACAGGAAGCAGGTAGTGAGCCCCTGAGCTTAGCTCTAGCACTGTCCTGCTTGTTTGTAGCCATTAACTTGAACTTATTCTGGTCTATATGCCACTGGGGAACTGGCCATTATTCTATTAGAAGATAAGGGCTGTAAAGCAGCACAGGCGTTGAATGATCCTTTTTAAAATCCCAATGGGACATTTAGGATGACTGTAGGAACTACCCTTTTATCTGCCTTGGGAAAGGAATAGAAAGAAATGTTAGTAAAACCCACCCTGGAGTCTTGGCACAGAGCTAGCCCCCTCCAGTATCCATTCCTCTAGAGTATCTGAAATTCACAAAAGTCTCTCCTATCAGAGATGATCAACCTTTTTCCATATTTACAAAACACAGCTAGAGAGTTGTTTGATAAAGCGTATAACTTTGCATGTGGAGGCTTATTCACATGGCTCTACCCATCCCTTTTTTTTCCCTCAGTATAGTATTGTCTCTTTATTCTTCTTTCTTTTTTTAAAAATTCAGTTATGAAGCTTTCTCTTTCTACACATTTATATTCTATTGATACAGCCCCCTCCATGAGAAGTCCACAAGAGGTACTTATTTTGCAATTTTCAAAGAATAGGGGTCAGTCCTTATCTTAACAAACCATGGTTTAGCCTTAGAAACTTCATGGCAGGTTTCTCAAATCCTGATGGTAACCCCACCCACTACTGGGAAAGAATCTCAGTGGCGGGGCTGGCATCTGTACTATGATGAAGCTACCTTGGTGATTCTGATGTGTACCTCTGGTTAAGAATCTCGATGTTCAAACAGGCTCCTTGAGGGAGGGGAGGGAGGGCGAGACCTCAACTTTGCTCATGCTGTGTTCTCAGTGCCAGCACAGCGCCTGGCATGAAAAAGACACCGAATGCCCCTCTGAGGCTTTATTTCCTTAGCTTCCAGGACATGTCTGCTACGGGGTGGGTGCTCAATAAATATTGAATTATTTGTGACTTTTAAAAAACTTGGATATTAAAAAATTTACAACTGGCTGGGCATGGTGGCTCATGCCTGTAATCCCAGCACTTCGGGAGGCAGAGGTGGGCGAATCACCTGAGGTCAGGAGTTCTAGACCAGCCTGGCCACCACGGTGAAACCCCACCTCCACAAAAAATACAAAAATTAGCCAAGTGTAGTGGCACATGCCTGTAATCCCAGCTACTTGGGAGGCCGAGAGGTGAAGGTTGCGGTGAGTCAAGTTCGCGTCACTGCACTCCCATCTGAGCGACAGAGTGAGATCTGTCTCAAAAAAAGAAAAAAAAATTACAACTCCTGCTGAAATGTCAAATCTCAACCTTGGCCTGAACTTGGGAAAAGTCAAGGTTTTTTTTTTGTTGTTGTTGTTTGTTTGTTTTTGTTGTTGTTTTTTTGATTGCTTAATGGGGATCTGCTATTTAGATTTAATTTTAAAAACCCACATTTTAAATCATAGTAAACTGGTTTTCTTTATAAATCTTGGCAATTTACTCACCATGTACAGCTGACTCACTTTATCTTGACACTTGACATAGGCTTCATAGTCCGCAAAGACTTTAAACCTTTTATTTTGTGATTGGAAGAGGAAAAAAAACAGTCAAAAGCTTCATTAATAGATATATGCTAAAATTCCATGTAAATCATCTTTTGCTTAATATCGGGCATGGCTGGTTTACCAAATTCATATTTCTGTTTGTAAGACTTTTAACCAGCCCTCAACCTTCTTATGGTTCTCACATGTGAGAATGTCATCACTTGGATGCATTTGGAAGTTGGGAATATCAGTGGAAGGAGAAAAAGAGAATCAGATTTGTGTGTGTTATTCTTAAACCTTACTGGCATCGTTGGTGGAGAATATCTAACTTTTTTCCCAAGCCTAAATTACCTGAGCAGATCACGCTAATTTATGCGGATCTACATGAGTGGGTTTAAGTTGGTTTAAGATTGGTTTAAGATTTTCTTGTTGGTTTTAGAGTTGGTTGGTTTAAGATTTTCTTGTCCCCCTTTCATGATCCAAATAGCACCATCTTCTTATGGGAACTCACCTGTCATGATAAAATAGCATGTTGATGATATCTTTGAAGAGGTCAGGCTGCTTGGGAGAAAAAAAGCCATTGTCAATTTGATCAATGACCAGCTTCAGCTCTGGAAGTGCCTCATAGTATTCTTTTGCCTCGTACCTGTGGGGTAGGGGTGGGTGGGTGATAAGAAAGAGGCTCTGTTATTGTGTTGTGTGATTAACAACACACTAGACACTGCATTCACTGCGAAAAAATACATTCAGAAATACTAGCATTCAAAGAAGTCATTATAGATTTCGCCAGGAGTATATATAACTTTTAACTAGATCTGTAAGTCCTTCTCCCTGTAAATTTGATTCCTTATAACCAAAGACACTAAGAACAATAGATAATGAAAACTGTAGTCAAAGATCAAGAGTCTGATGTGGTAGAATACAGCAAGGTCCATTTCAAAGCAGACTTTATGGCTCTAAATGAACATTGTATGAAGTAGATCAGTTGCTTTTTGGATCCACAGATTCTCAAAAGTTGTTGCTACCGAGTGAAACTGACTTCCAAGGGTCTGGAAGTATATTCAATATCCTCCAAATGTTGCTTCTTTGGGCAGTACTCTTTATTTTGTGCTTGAACTCAGGTTAATAAACCCATCCAGATATTAAGTGAAAATAAATGTTTCCAATTACTTCTGTACACCCGTATCGATTCTCTATCACATTTTCATCCATTTCTTTGATATCTTAAAGGAGCACTAGATCATAATTTAAATTATAGGTAACCTTCTAACCAGAAACTGGTTCATCTTTTGATCAAAGTAAAAATCAAACGTATGGAGGAAAAATAGCTCTTTGAGGCCAGCTCTGCAATGGCCGATAACAAATAGTAACTCCTCCATGTGTCTGTACTTTTACTTGCTGGGTTTAATAATATTAATCTGTGGCCAGGAGGCTCTCCTGCCTCATCATGGGAGATGTTCTGCTGCCACCTCTTATGTGATCCAACCTCAGTGGGATATCTGTGTGGGCAGGAAGCCCTCTGAGGTCACATACCTTCTGCGGGGGGTGAGGTCCTGCCTAGCAAAGAGAAGCCATTCTCTCACCCTTTCTTGTCCAAAGCAGCCACATCATCTACCCTCATGCCAAAGATGAACAGGTTCTCTTCCCCGGCTTCTTCTGCCATTTCCACGTTGGCCCCATCCATGGTCCCGATGGTTAGGGCCCCATTTAGCATGAACTTCATATTGCCTGTCCCCGAGGCTTCGGTGCCTGCAGTGGAAATCTGCTCTGACAGATCTGTGGCTGGAATGACTGCAAGAAAGGTAAGTTAAAATTAGTAATTTTGTCTGTCTAGATCTGCTTGTATTGTATTGAAGCATTTATTAAGTTGGGCTGTTTTGATAATTAAAGTAATACATGCACATTAAGATAAACATTCAAATGGTCTAGAAGGCAGATCACACTCTTTCCCCTTGACTCAGGCAACCACTTTTGTCCATTTTATATGTTTATATTTCTTTCTCGAGCTATAAACTTTGAAGAGTATCTATTGACTGCGACAAACATTGATACTACATTTCTCTTCTTCCTTTTATTCCTTCCAATTTTTGTTACGGTTTTATTTTTATTTCTTCTACTTTATAAAATATATTGAAATTTTTTTTTCTTTCTTTTTTTTGGTACAGGGTCTCACTCTGTCACCCAGGCTGGAGTGCAGTGGTGCAATTACAGCTCACTGCAGCCTTGACCTCCTAGGCTCAAGCAATCTTCCTGCCCCAGCCTCCCAAGTAGCTGCAACTACAGGCGAACGCCACCATGTCCAGCTAATTTTTAAAAATTGTTGTAGGTATGGGATCTCCCTATGTTGCCCAGGCTGAACTTCTCTCTCTTGATCCATAACATTCAGAGGGTCTCTCCAGGACTCCTCTTTGGCAACCTGAGGAGACTGGATTGTCTGCATTCCTTCTACTTCTCACCTCCTTCCTTCCACTTTCCCTGCAGGGAAATAAGCCACAGGTAATTGAGGTGTGCCTGGGGCTAGACTTCTAGCCCCTGACTTTTCAGGCTGATTTGCACACAAATTAGAGCTGCCTGAAGCACTTCCTTTGACTACAAAGGTCAGGACCACTTTTCTGCTTTTCTCTGAGAGCTTATTTGTGGATTAGATGTATCTTCTTTTGCATCCCTGGGAACCTGGCTCTTTTCTCTTTATGCAGAGAGTTCTTAAATAGTAACATCAGAGGACCTAAAAACACCACAAAAAGAAAAAGCTCCCTTTCTACCTTTTCAGTTTGGGAAGTGGGTGAATACACAGTTGGGCATTTGCATGTGGATGGTGCTCTGTGAGCTTGTGACCCAAATAACCAAAGGTCCCAGTGGAAGAGAAAGGGACACTGGCTTCTTGCCCATCTGGCTATCCCCATGTGGGAGCATCATGCTTGATGCTGAAGTGCCCATGTGAGGCACATCTAAGCCTCGTGCTTTGGCAGCCTGACATCTGCCCTCATTTATTATTGCTACAAGAGCAAGTGACAGCTCTTCTTCTCACAGGGTGACCAAAGGAATATCTGAGGACTGGGGATTTGGTGTTCTCTTGCAAAACTGGAGCTGGGAACTGAAGACCTTTCCTCTGTTTTACAGAGCGGGTTCTGAATGATGCTGAAACCTCAGGGCTGCCTCCCCCAGCACCTAGCTCTCACTGGCTTGGAAGAAAATGTACTTGCAAGTATAATCCTGTGATACTGACTCCAGGACATCAATTTCATTGTGACTTGGGTCACTTTAAAACCTCTTTCCATAGGCCCTTATTCTGCAAAAGAGTGATACCTTCTATCCTAAGTTACTAGCTCCTGGAGGTTGGCTGCCCCATCTTTCATACCATGTAATCTCTAGAGTTTGCCCTGGCCCCTGCATGTTTTGCAATGAGGGTAGTACCTTTTTCAGCAAGAGATACTCTGTAGTTCTCCAAGAAGATGACTTTCAACTTGCTTCCAACCATGGGGTCTTTGTTCACCACATCTGCCACTGAAGTGATCAGCTTTATGATCATTTTGGCCATGTGATATCCTGGGGCAGCCTTGGGGAAGAAGGTCAAACGCATTGACAGAAGGAAGCCATGATGAAGTAGAAGAATGGCAAGAGATTAGAGCCCTCAAGTCCCCATTGAATAGAATCAACTTACTTTACCACCAATGATAACTGTCCTTGGCACGAATAACTTCTTAGGGTCTTTCTTAATGCCTGAAAAAGATGGAGAAGTGGATGGAATGGAAGACAGCTGACGGTCAGGGCAGTGAGACCTATGCTGAGGCTGCTGCTTCCACCTGCAAGAGGGCCTGTTGGCTACGGGGCTGACTCACGGTTGTACATCGTGATCACATGCAGACAGTTCAAGAGCTGTCGCTTGTACTCGTGTATCCTCTTCACCTGGACATCAAACATGGAGGATGGGTTGATCTTCACTTTGTACTCTGTCTCCAGGAACTGAGAAAACTTCAGCTTATTCTCCTGTTGAGACAATGCATGGTGCCAGAGCTCTTTTGGCTTAGAAGCATTGGGTGGTCTGGTTTTTCTATTTTTTGAGATGGAGTCTCACTCTTTGCCCAGGCTGGAGTGCAGTGGCATGATCTCAGATCACCGCAGCCTTCACCTCCCACGTTCAAGCGATTATCCTATCGGGGATTACAGGTATCCGCCACTACTGCCTGGCTAATTTTTGTATTTTTAATAGAGATGGGTTTCACCATGTTGGCCAGAGTGGTCTTGAATGCTTGACCTCAGGTGATTCACCCTCCTTGGCCGCCCAAGTGCTAGGATTATAGGGATGAGCCACTGCGCCCGGCTGGGTGGTCTGTTTTTAAAAACTACAGGATAGGCTGGGCGTGGTGGCTCGTGGCTGTAATCTCAGCACTTTGAGAGGCTGAGGTGGGTGGAACACTTGAGGTCAGGAGTTCGAGACCAGCCTAGCCAACATAGTGTAACCCTGTCTCTACTAAAAATACAAAAATTAGCTGGGCGCGGTGGCGGGTGCCTGTCATCCCAGCTGCTTGGAAGGCTGAGGCAGGATAATCGCTTGAACCTGGGAGGCAGAGGTTGCAGCGAGCCGAGATCGTGCCACTGCACTCCAGCCTGGGCAACAGAGCGAGACTCTGTCTCAAAAAATAAACAAAAACTACAGGATAAACTCTCACAGTGAGTGCCCAGGAGGGGACCCACATCTGGAAGGCTCACCTGCTTCACCTTGGCGAGTTCCCGGAGGAAGACATCATCACCCAGGAAGCTGTGGAGCTTCGTCAGCTGGCTCAGGTCTTTCACATAGTCTTCTCCAATTTTCTTTCAATTCAAAGGAAAAGGTGACTTCAATTTAGGGATAGTAATCAAGTCCAAATGGGCAGTTTCTGTCAGTATTTCTCTCTGTCATCTACCACAGTATAGTTCACGTATCACACAGAACATGATATAGTTTGACTCAAAGAAGAGGCTGTAAAGTCTATGTGGGAAGAATACTTTTGCTAGTATCTTAAATGTATTTTCAGCAGTTTTTTAAAATTATTTTTATTTATTTATTTTTATTTATTTATTTATTTTGAGATGGAGTCTCGCTGTCTCCCAGGCTGGAGTGCAGTGGCGCGATCTCGGCTCACTGCAAGCTCTGCCTCCCGGGTTCATGCCATTCTCCTGCCTCAGCCTCCCGAGTAGCTGGGATTACAGGCGCTGCCACCACGCCTGGCTAATTTTTTTTTGTATTTTTAGTAGAGACGGGGTTTCACCGTGTTAGCCAGGATGATCTTGATCTCCTGACTTCGTGATCCACCTGCCTCGGACTCCCAAAGTGCTGGGATTACAGGCGTGAGCCACCGCGCCCAGCCTAAAAATTATTTTTATTTTTATTTAATTTTTTTGGAGACAGGATCTCACTCTGTCATCCAGGCTGGAGAGCAATGTCGTGATCATAGCTCACTGCAGCCTTGACCTCCTGGGCTCAAGCAATCCTCTTGCCTCAGCCTCTGAGTAGCTAGGATTACAGGTGCATGCCACAACACCTGGCTAATTTTTTTTATTTTTGTAGAGATGGGTGGTGGTGGTGGGAGTGGGTCTCGTGTTGCCCAGGCTAGTTTCAAACTCCTGGCCTCAAGTGAGTCTCCTGCCTAGGCCTCCCAAAGCACTGGATTACATGCATGAGCCATCACACCCGGCCAGCTTCACTGGTATTAAAGTGTTAAAAACAGGAAATCTACTTATAAGAGTGACCAGGAACCCAGGTTCTGTTAGTTATTTATATGAGCTTTATTATCCTCTTTTACTAGAGAAAACCATCTTCTATGTGAGTGTCCTATGAATACTGTTAGCTGTAACTAGCTACATAATTTGCAGGACCTTTTGTTCAAAAATTAAGAATTTCAAGATGACAGCTATGTGTGATGGCTCATGCCTGTATTCCCAGCACTTTGGGAGGCCAAGGGGGAGCAGATCACCTGAGGTCGGGAGTTCAAGATCAGCCTGGCCAACATGGTAAAACCCCGTCTCTACTAAAAATACAAAAATTAGCTTGGCATGGTGATGTGTGCCTGTAATCCCAGCTACTCGGAAGGCTGAGGCAGGAGAATCGCTTGAACCCGGGAGGTGGAGGTTGCAGTCAGCAGAGATTGCACCACTGTACTCCAGCCTGGGCGATAGAGTGAAACTCTGTCTCAATAATAATAATAATAATAATAATAATAATAATAATAATAAACAATTTCAAGATGACTACAGCAGAGAAACCCAGCAAGGAGCCCTGTGTGACTGCACAAGCCACATGCTGAGGAAGCCAGCCCTGCTGTAGACTGGATTTACAAGTTACAAGTATAGTCATATGCCTCTTGCATTTGATTCAGGCCTCCTTTCCTCTCAGCACTTCCCAGTTACCTCTGCTATGAGCTCTGCAAGTCCTGGGTTGCAGAGTAGGAGCCAGCGCCTTGGAGTGATCCCATTGGTTTTATTCTGAAACTTGTCAGGTTCTAGCTCACTGAAGTCCTTGAATCTGGAGACGGAGGAGACACATCACTGAATTTGGCTGAAACGGCAAAGGGTCCTGCACACTGGACAAACTTCGGAGTTATATTCAAGAAGCCAAGTGCAGGCTTAGAAAGTTTAAATAAAGGTGGAGGGACAGGCTGACAGTAGCTATGGCTGTCATTTAAATAGAAATTCACTTGCAACTCAAAAGAATTACCAGAAAAATTCCAAAGCTAGTCACTTCCATCTGACTTCTTCACACTGACATATATACCACACTTTCAGTAGAATAGTTTTTTGGTATTTTGTTTGTTTGTTTGTTTGTTTTGGCTCCTATGCCTAGTATTAAGATGGCTCTGAGAAGAAAGCATTTTTTTCTTTCCTTTTCTTTTTTTTTTTTTAGAGGAGAGTTTTTTGTATAGAAGAAAATACTAAACATAACAAGGCCTTTCCTCATCCCTAAGTGCAACCCTGCATTTAGTAGCATCATTCCATTAATGGGTCAGTGTCAGACCCACTGCCAGTGTAATGGAGGCTCACACTTTAGTCTTCACGATGTCTGAGTGGATTTTAGCCACGCCATTCACAGCATGGGAACCGACAATGCAGAGATGGGCCATGTTGATCCTTTTGCTTCCTTCCTCTTCTATCAGAGACATCCTTCTCAGACGGTCCACGTCTTTAGGAAACAAGGCCACAATTCTCTAGCCAAAGGAAGAGAAAGCCCTTGCTGGTCACTCAGGTTTAAAGCAACATTGGGATAACGCTGTTGATGTCTTAAGCAAAATCTTCGATATACTCAATATAAACTTCACTTCCATGGGGAGGGGTTGAGTTAGCTCTATGGAGGTGCCATCCCTCCATTTCAGCACTTTCAAAAAGCTGCCTTTGCCGGAGCCCCACTCGGACTTGAATACTTTTGCTGTATCAATGATTGAAGTTGTTTGGTAAGAGGGAACACTGTAGCCATCTGTAACACCTTAAGACCTTACACTCATGAAGAGAAAAAATTCTCTCAAAATGACTTACATCTAAATGCTTCTGATTTATCTCATAAATGATTTCCAAATGTCGAGGGAGCAGCTTCTCCACCAGGTCCACGGGCCAGCGCTCCAGGGCTTCTGGGAGCACTGTGTGGTTGGTGTAGGCGAAGGTCTTCTGGGTGATCTCCCACGCCTGGGAGAAAGGAAGGAGTCAGCTGCTTGCCCTGAAGGTGGGCACCCCACTGCACAGGCCAAACCCTTCTTCAACCCTGCCTTGCCTGCAACAGGACAATTCCAAGTGTGCATAGTCAGATGCACTCAATTCCACTAAGTTCCTGAATAGTCCAGATAATAGAAATATGTTCTGGGTGTGAGGGGAAAGCCACTTGTAAAGCTACCGATGAAGCTTAAGACAGCATTCCGATCAATCTATCTACTATCCTTACGTGTCTTTCATTTATTAAATACACAAAGATTGAGGGATAAAAACGTAAATAGTGCTCTCAGCAAGTACAAAGTATGTAAAATGCTGACTTCTAAAGCTATGGGGACACTCAATTAGCTGTCTTCTGAGGTTAGATAAATTAATTTTTAATCTTTTTCAACACAAAAATGGTAAACACAATATAAGCCTTAATACAGCTATTGATTTGTGTCCCATTAGGAATGTGGTCATTTATTTTGTAGTCTTACTCCCTGTAAAACTCTAAGGATGGAAAATGTCAGCGTCAGGGAAAATGTACCTTTAACTGTTGAAAGTTAGCAACAATAACTTACTTTGAAAAACTAAAAAGGGAGTTTTTGGCAGTCTTTCAATGCAGCCATTCTGGTTAATTAAAGGAAAAAGAAGCCAAACTATCCAGACCTTGGACCAGGGCAGTTTTTCAATATCCACAAAAATCCTCATCAGCTCAGGGATGGCGAGTGCAGGGTGAGTGTCATTCAGCTGGATGGCCACCTGGGTGGGGAAAGACATCAACATGAAGGCAATGGATGGCTCAGGGTCTGGCTTCTTCGTCCTAACACATCTGGAGAAAGCACTGGATGATATGCCCACCTTCTATGAAAGGCTTGATGCACACTATTCCTGCTCAACGTTTTTAGCACTGAGAGAGAGGAATTAATCTGATAAGAAATCCCAGTCAATCCCTCAGTGGACCCCAACCGCATCCACAGACTAAATACTTGCCTGATCCGGGAAGGCATCAAACACAGTTCCTGCACCACGGGTGGAGACAAACTTGGAGGCTTTGAAACGGCGGATGATATCTTGCAAGGTTGCAGCCACCACAAAGTATTCCTGCTTCAGTCTTAGCTCCTTCCCTTCAAAAAACTTCAAGCCAGAGAAATAGAATAAAAATGGTTCATATTGTAGGTGTGGCCAAAACGTGACTGGTGTCTCCTGCACTGGGAACTTTAAGACTAAGGCCCATTGGACATCTGCTGAGGGGTGGTGGTTTGAATGCCAAACTGTGAGCCTTTGCTCTGTCCTGAGACCCCATGAAAATGGCAGTAAAAGGATTCTCTAAAGGCAAACAGATAAAAGATAAAGAGGTTGGGATAAAGACAATAGCAACAACCTTTTAGAGGCTGAAAACCAGATGCATGAGTGGTAAGTGATTCAGAAGAAGATCCAAGACAGCCAAATCCTGACCTGGTAGTGGGGAAAAGCCAAAAAGCAACTCAGTGTGTACATTGGAACTTCCCAAGGCTCAGGAATTGGTAGTATCAAGTACTCGGAAGTAGGGAAGAAGATGAAGGAAAAGGTTAATGACAGCCTGAGGACACTTGGCCTCCGACCTTATCCCCAGTTCCTGCAGCTGAGCACAACCAGCACAGGACCGCCCTCCTCCCTGCAGTCACATTCCTGGCAGGCAACGCATCAGCAAGCACTGGCAGTCATGGACCGTGTGGAGAACCACGACTGGCTGAGAATGCCCTACATGACTGTGAGACAGGAATGTAGCCAGGCCATGGTGTGCAGGGTGGAGGCCTTAGAGGCCATGATGGCGGCCAGCTTCCAAGTTCCTCCCACCATAGATTTGCTGTCGGTCAACTGAACCGTGTAAATGTCACCAAGAAATGGTCCTAACCCTGAGCCATCACACTTCGATTTTTATAGATCATGGAGCTTCCCTGTCTTTACCTGGTCGTAGAATTAAAAACTGTAACTTCTATGAAAAATGTGGGCCTTGACTAATATCCAGAATCTACAAGGAACTCAAACAAATCAGCAAGAAAAAAAAAAATCCCATGAAAAAGTGGCAAAGGACATGAACAGACAATTCTCAAAAGAAGATATACAAACAGCCAACAAACATATGAAAAAATGCTCAATATCACTAATTATCAGGGAGAGGCAAATTAAAATCACAATGAGATACCACCTTACTCCTGCAAGAATGGCCATAATTAAAAAGTCAAAAAACAATAGTGTTGGCGTGGATGTGGTGAAAAGGGAACACTTTTTACACTGTTGGTGGGAATATAAATTAGTACAGTTACTCTGTTAAACAGTATGGAGATTCCTTAAAGAACTAAAAGTAGAACTACCATTGGATCCAGCAATCCCACTACTGGGTATCTAGCCAAAGGAAAAGAAGTCATTATATGAAAAAGACACATGTACACACACACATGTTTATAGCAGCACAATTCGCAATTACAAAGATGTGGAATCAGTCTAGGTGCCCATCAACCAACAACAATATGTGGTATATATATATACCATGGAATACTACTCAGCCATAAAAAGGAACCAAATAATGTCTTTTGCAGCAACTTGGATGAAGCTGGAAGCTATTATTTTAAGTGAAGTAACTCAGGAATGGAAAACCGAATATCGTATGTTCTCACTTGTAAGTGGGAGCTAAGCTATGAGGATGCAAAGGCATGAGAATGATGTAACGGACTTTGGGGACTTGAGGGATAAAAGACAATTTATTGGATGTACACTGCTCCGGTGACAGGTGCGTAAAATCTCAGAAATTACCACTAAAGAACTTATCCATGTAACCAAAACTACCTGTACCCCTAAAACTATTAAAATTAAAATTTTTAAAATGATGAGCACCCCACCCCCCAAATGTAAGCCTTGGACCAGAGTCTTATTAAAACTAATGAATATGAGCATAGAGGTCTGCATATAGAATATCTGGGGCTCTGAACTCTCTAATACTTAAAAGTATAATCACTGACCTATGCCAGGGCTATGGCCAAGTTGAGGAGAAGAATGAATTTGTTATTGTAATTACAGTATAAAAGGATTTATCAGCTTACTCTTAAAAACAAACAAACAAACAAAAACATGATCCTGAGAACTCCCTTTTACCCAACAAATCTAGTCAACTTTTTACCCCATGCTAACTTAGTATATATTGTCAGTTACTGCAGATGATTATTTCCTAGTAAAGTTAGTTTTGGTCCTTACTGAAGACAGGAGGATGAATTTCAAGCCTCTGCAGACTGGGTTTAGGTTGGCAGTATGGTCCCAGACTTGGAAGAACTCTTACTTTGACCCTGACGTAGAATAACGTTTTGCTTTTGGGTTAGAGATTTCTCTGAAATGTACTGAAGCCACAATGTTTTCCACAAAGGAATAATAACATATACCATTAGGTTCCTAAAAATGCTCCAGCAAAATCCACATAATCATCTTCCCTTCTGAGAGATTATGATTTAACACCAGGTGGACATCTGGTATTAAGGACTATTTATGTCCTAGTCCCCCCAAGATCCTTGTTTTCTGTCATCTTTGTAAAGCAGAGTACTAATTTTATTGCTTCTGAGACCGCTTTAAAAAAATCATTACAGCTTCATGAAAATGATTTTACCCATAGAGAAGTTTAGAGTTACATATATTTAAAACAACTAAGAATCAATAGCAGTTATCCGAGATCCAGTTCCAAGTGGTATGTGTGTGTGTGTGTGTGTGTGTGTGTGTGTGTGTGTGTGTGTATGTGTTTTGATATGGGGTCTCACTCTGTCACCTAGGCTGGAATGCTGTGGTGCAATCTCGGCTCACTGCAATCTCTGTCTCCCAGGCTCAAGTGATTTTCCTGCCTCAGCCTCTCCAGTAGCTGGGATTACAGGCAGCTACCACCATACCTGGCTAACTTTTTGTATTTTTAGTAGGGATGGGGTTTCGTCATGTTGGCCAGGCTGGTCTCGAACTTCTGACCTCAAATGATTTGCCTGCCTCAGCATCCCAAAGTGCTGGGATTATAGGCATGAGCCATTGCACCTGGCCCCAAGTGTTTTTTCTTAACTAAGCTATATTTACAATAAAATTAGAATAATCGACTATAAGGAAAAGATACAAGTCAGTGGCAGAAAAAACAGATGTTTGTTCATGGGTCTGCCCCAGGGTCTCTGACTCCATCTAGCATCAGGGCAGAGGACCAGAAAGAGCCTAGTCAGTGAGAGAAGAGGCGAGGCAGAAAATATTCAGTGACTTCTGACTTTCCAGATAAAATTTCTATCTGGAAAGGAAGTAGTGCTTCACCAGTGATTTACTTCATCTCTTATATCCAGGTTTTGTTTTAAAATACATCTCTAGAACTTCCCAATTAGTGATGGGGTCACTAATCAAGGGCAAAATACCAATTCTGATTTCATGAACTATACAGATTTGTTTTCCTTACTTGGTTGGGAGGGGAAATCTAGACAATTCAGGAAGAAATACAGAGTTTGTTCTGCACATGGAAAAACATCAATATTAAATGTGTTTTATAGGTTACTGAACAGGCTCTTGTGAAATAAGCTGCTCCTGTTGCCACTAAGAAAGCAACCTTGATCACTCACATTGTCATTGGGATAGAGGACCCGGGAGATGTTCTCGGCCACGTTTCGGTCCAGCACAGCCTGAATGTAGTCTCCAACATTGACTAGGGGAAAGTTAGAGAAACAATAAATAGAGAAACCAGCCATTGTTGTTGGAAACCTCTTGATCTCACTGGCTCTGTGCTGTGTGTCATGTGGGATTCCTAAAATTCCTAAAAAACACAAAGGATTTCAACACACCATCATGCTGGACTTCACATGAGAATTGCTTTAAAAATGCCCTCCCTACTTCCTCCATACAATGCCTGTTTAGTCACTGAAGTTCAGATCAGAAACTCAAGGCTTTTTTGTTTGTTTGTTTCAAGCTCAATTTTGTTCTAACTACCAATCAAAAAGATTAAGCACACGCATAAAGAAACCAAGGCCTGTGCTGTACTCACAGTCTCTGAGGTTAAAGTCATTCGGTGCCCGAGCAGACCAGAGGCGCATGGTGTTGACAGTGTTATTCATGTAGCCGGGCACCGGGGTGTCATATGGCAGAGCCAGGACCACCTGTGGGATTAAACAGAAGCAGCTGCTCATCGTTTCCCAAGTGTAATGACATAGGTTGAACAAGGGACTGGGAGACTGCAAGGGAATTCTATTCCTGGCTCCATCACCAACTTAAATTGTGTGAGGCCTAAATGGAGAAGAGGGTCTCAGGGCTGCAGAGGGTATTAGAGGAACATGTGGTTCCTCCTCCACCTGGTACAATCTAGTGACTGAAACCATCCACACTGATGGTCCTTTACAGTATTTCTATGTTGACTCTCCATGTGCCCTTGCCCTGATATAAATGCAGTGGAATGGAATGATATGGTATTGGTATTCAAAAAAGTTTATCTTTTTTTTTTTCAAGACGGAGTCTCACTCTGTTGCCCAGGCTGGAGTGCAGTGGTGCAATCTCAGCTCACTGCAAGTTCACACCATTCTCCTGCCTCAGCCTCCCGAGTAGCTGGGACTACAGGTGCCTGCCACCATGCCCGGCTAATTTTTTTGTATTTTTAGTAGAGACAGGGTTTCACCATGTTAGCCAGGATGGTTTCGATCTCCTGACCTCGTGATCCATCCACCTCGGCCTCCCAAAGTGCTGGGATTACAGGCGTGAGCCACTGCACCCAGCCAGAAAAGTTTATCTTTCATGTTTCAGATCAAGCCATTGCTCTAATAATAATAAAATATGATATGCAAACAAAGTGACAATGTGAATCTGTACCCACCAAAAAACAGCACTTAGAATATGTTTTGCATAGGTTTTTCAGTGAACTGATTTCAAGTATGATGAAAATAAATGGAACAGGAAATTTATGAAGCTATAACATCTCATATAATACTTAAAATGCTATGCTAGTTTTTTAAAGTTGCATAAGGAGTTATTTTAGTGATTCCTATAGTGATCTGCCAAATCAGCTGATAATTAGCTGAGTTGAGTCTAAGAGGTAAGCTTTGGAAAATCTAGCTTGATCTTTGTGACAGCCACTAAAATAGAGAAGAGGAAGATTAACTATGTTTCACAGTGCATCGAAAATTCAAGTGAGAAATCATTTATTTTTATTCCCGGCCTCATCAGAGTCAAGCTCGAAGGAAGGAGAATGACAGAGTAATTGAACTGGAGGATGCTGGATCTCATTTAGTGCAACCCACTTATTTTGGACATGAGGGAGCTGAAGCTGAGAGAGAAGTGACTTGCCCAAGGTCACAGTCATGGCAGGATTGAAACCTAAACAAGCATCTCTTTAATTTGGTCTGCTGAATTGTGAATGAATGAAGCATTATAGCCCATATCAATCACATATATTCAGTCATACTTTCATGATCACCATGACCTCAAAGTAAGAAATCACCCTCATTTAAATATCTTTCTTAAGAGATAAAAGTCTCTGGACTTTTAAAGCAAGTTGTAATCAATCAGGGAAAGTAATTTGCAGGGTGGGATTGAGTCTCGGTTCAAACAAGAGTTTGACCCTTCTGACCCTTGAAGCATAATTAAGGCAGCCCAGGAAGTGCACAGCTTAGATCTTCTTTCAGAGAACCTCAAAGAGAACTTGCTCCCTCAGAGCTCATACCAAAGCTGTGCTCTCTGGGCTGCTCCATGTGGCTGGGACACTAGGGCCGGGACTTCTCTAATGGGCAATCTTTAGTCTCAGGCTCCATCAACCTGGCCACTTGCGCAGAGCGGCACTGCGGTCTGAGGCTCTCCCTGAGAATGCTGCTTCCTTCCCCTTCACTTTTCACAGGTGGCACACCTGTGTCACAGTCTGAAGCCTTCCCACCTCATCCTGCTCCCTCTCCCCTTTATCTTTCATAGGCATCCCCAAATATGCCACTTGCACTTCTCATTCTCTCTGGTGTCTGTTTCCTAGAGGACCTAAACTGCCACATGACTGTCATTTGACTTTATTGGAAGCCATCCCATGCACGCACAGAGCACATCTGGACTCATGCTCTGACATCACTGGGTACCAGTTTGGGGTTAATTCATGTGATGACTTCAATCTATGAAGCTAAGTTGCATGGCTTGGGCCAGCTCACTTATATTACCTCTGCCCCCTAACCTTGCCTGTGTGGGCCCAGAAACACATACTTTCTGTAATTGAATTTCTGGGTACATTATGAAAATATCTAGAGGTGCTTTGTAAATACAAATTAGCTCAGCAGTGGGACCCACAGTGCAAATAAAATGCTTCCAGGATTGATTGTGTAAACTGCATACTTTAATTTTAATTTAATTTTATTTTATATTTTTTTTGAGATGGAGTCTCGCTCTGTCGCCCAGGCTGGAGTACAGTGACATGATCTCGGCTCACTGCAACCTCCGCCTCCTGGGTTCAAGTGATTTTCCTGCCTCAGCCTCCCAAATAGCTGGGATTACAGGCATGTGCCACCACGCCTGGCTAATTTTTATATTTTTAGTAGAGATAGGGTTTCACCATGTTGGCCAGGCTGGTCTTGAACTCCTGACCTCAGGTGATCTGCCCGCTTCGGCCTCCCACAGTGCTGGGATTACAGTTGTGAGCCACTGCACCCAGCCAGGAATGACATTTAAAATTATTCAATTTTGCTGTCAACACCTTAATATAAAACCAAAGAGGTAAGCATGCTGGTTACTATAGAACTGACAATTTTCTGGCAAAAAAAAAAAAAAAAAAAAAAAAAGAACTGACAATTTTCTGACAAAGCTGATTGCAAAATGACCCTTATAAAAGTCACTCCTCTCTTGGCCTCAGCTCCCTTGTCTCCAAAATGAGTGGGCTGCGCTAAGAGAAGTAACAGATTTATTTACAAAAATATATTCTATTATTCAATACACGACATGCCCTATACTCAATATCACCACTATATGCTACATAGTCAATGTATTATCTACTGTACTAAATACTATACAAAATGCTGGCTATACGAGCGCTCTGAATACCTGAGTGTCAATCCACTTGGCCCCGGTGTTGGTGTGTTCTACTTTTCCATAGAAGTGCACAGGCAGCATGAACTCTGGGCGGGACTTCTCCCAAGGGTTTCCATATCTGAGCCAATCATCTGCCTCTTCTACCTGCAAAAGGATACAGTATTGCTTAGAATTTATTTGTCAGGAAATGTGAACCTAGCGCTTCAATTATATTAAATTTAAAACATCTTTAACTGAAACCACTTATGAATACTGAGTACTGTTTTGTAACTGTTTTACAGCCTACATCAACAATAATACTCGTTAATACAGCTCTAAATATTTTATATGTATTACTGCATTTAATCCTCACATTATATCAACCATATAGGAGGGAACTATGATTCCTCTTTTAAAGATGAGGAATTGTAACTGCTTAAGGTCAAACAGTAAACGGTAGAGATAAGATCTGCCCTTAGGTCTCTGTGTTCCAGAGCCTCTGTCTTAACATCTGTGAATCCAATTGTCCAGCTTCAGCTAAAGACAGAGGTCTTACAGGGATGTTTATCATTGGATACCTGGGCCTGTTGAGTCCTACACAATGGGTTCAATCAAGATTCTTGTGGCTAGAATATACAGAATCAGTTAGAAAATGCTACTTGCAGAACACTCTTAATCAAGCTTATTGGTATAGGTACAGAACATTATTGCATTATGTAGTCTTTGCTTATCTTAATCCTTATGTAATTTTGATTTGATAATGAACTATAGATTATAGTTTATTTTGAAAATAACATATTCTAAGAGGTAATGTACTTATTTTATTGGCAATTTCAATATTTTCCTAGGTATTTATGTCAATTTATAACAAAATATTTCTTATATACAATTTTAGACTATGGTTTCTATTTAGGATATCCTGGACATCAAATACATTTTCATTTGCAACAAATAAACAAACACATCAAAATAAGAACACCACCACCACCAAACACATTGGAGGGGGATGTACTTTTAAATTACTGAAACCTTTAAAATATTACACATACAATTGTGGATTGCTTAACGACAGGGATACATTCTGAAAAATGTGTTGTTAGGCAATGTTGTCATTGTGCAAACGTCACAGAGTGCACTTACACAAACCCAGATGGTGTTTGCCTACTACACACCTGAGCTATATGGTATGGCCTCCTGCTCCTGGACTACAAACCTGTACAGCACGTTACTGTGCTGAATACTGTAGGCAATGGTAACACGATGGTGTTTGTGTATCTAAACATATCCAAACATAGAAATGGTACAGTAAAAATTCAGTATAAAACATAAATGGTACACGTGTAGGGGGCAGCTCCATTATCATCTTACGGGACCACTATTGCATATGTGCTCTATTGTTGACTGAAATGTCATTATGTGGTGCATGACTATATATTAAAAAACGGAATTGTGTTCTGGCCAGAAGGGGGTAAAAAAAGCAGCTTTGTCAATGAGATCATCTCCAATATGGTTATTCTACTTATTTGATTCATCATATTCACCTCTTAGAAAACTCAGCTTTAGTTTTAGAAGATATTGCTGAAGAATTACAACACAATGTTGGACATCTCATGATCACCTAAACATGAGTGTAATGCCTGTCTCAGGAACAGTGTGAAGAGACAAAAATAAACACAGCCACTATCTTTCGAGAATTTAGACTAAACATTATTGTCAACAGCCAGAGAAATGAATACAAGTTCACTTATTCAAGTTTTGATAGTGATTTTTTATCAAGAAAGCCAGTAAGCTTCCCACTAATATTAACTATCAGCGTAATGATGAATGGAAATGGGACTCATAGCAACAACATCTTTAGTTAGGAGAGCTAGGAGTTAGCGAGCCACTGGAGGAAGGAGGAGGTGTCAGATGCAAGATGAACCCTAGGGAAGGCTGGAGAGAGACCTGAGCTCGTCAGAAAGTCACATCTTCTTAAAATGCAGATTCTCAGTAGGTCTGGGGAGGGGCCTGAAATTCTGCATTCCTAATAAGCTCCCAGGGGCTCCTGATTCTACTGGTCCCTGAACCCCACAAAGAGCAGCCAAGAGCTACAAGGCAATGCAAAGTCAATAACTGTAATTCCATAATTCAGAATTAAAAACTAAACTTCCACTATCCCAGTCATAAGAGAACAAAGATAAAGTTTTTTTGAGGCAGGAAGGTCACTTGATCCCAGGAGTTTGAGAGCAGCCTGGGCAACATAGTGAGAACCTATCTCTTAAAAAAATTTAAAAATTAGCCAAGTGTGGTGGTGTGCACCTGTAGTCCCAGCTACTCAGGAAGCTGAGGTGGGAGGACTGCTTAAGCCTGGGAGGTCCGGGCTACAGTGAGCTGTGATCATGCCACTGTACTCCACCCTGGGTGACAGAGAGAGACTCCATCTCAAAAAATAAAGTAAAATAAAATAAAATAAAATAAAATTTTAATAAAGAAACTGTTGAAGTTCGCCAGTTGACAAGAAGCTTGTTTAAGAGTCCATTAACTTGGCCAGGTGTGGTGGCAACACCTGTAATCCCAGCACTCTGGGAGGCCGAGGTGGGCTGATCATGAGGTCAGGAGTTCGAGACCAGCTGGCCAACATGGTGAAACCCCGTCTCTACTAAAAATACGAAAATTAGCTAGGCATGGTGGCGGGCGCCTGTAATCCCAGCTACTCAGGAGGCTGAGGCAAGAGAATCATTTGAATCCGGGAGGCAGAGTTTGCAGTGAGCAGAGATTGTGCCACTGCACTCCAGCCTGGGTGACAGAGTGAGCCTCTGTCTCAAAAAAAAAAAAAAAATCCATTAACTTGTGTTCATAACTAGAAACGCTATAATAAATAAAATGACGACATCAACAAAGGATCAAAACATCTTGACTTACAAAATACTTTATGCTGCACTTAGGCAAGGGCCAATTTTGGGTTTTAAAATGCCGAGCATGTGAACACTGCTTCCTGTAACAGGAAAGAACCATAGGCCTGTTTGCCTCGTTTCAGCACGCAGGGCTGTTGTAAAACCCATCTGAAGGTATTGTATGAAATAGGAGGATGATGAGGCAGAAACAGTTTTCCTCTGAAAACTCATGACCACGGGAGAACTGATGACATATTTTTTTGCTGAGAAATGCAGCAGGATGATATACTGTCCTGCCCCCAAGAAGCCTGAAATGCTCAGATATGAGAGGATAGGCTCTGAACTTCCTCCTGTGGACTCAGTCCCTGACTCCTGTGGAAGTCAGAGGTTGCATTTACTCTTTTTATTTTTATTTTCATTTTCTCTGAGACACAGTTTTGCTCTGTCGCCCAGGCTGGAGTCCAGTGGCACAATCTTGGCTCACTGCAACATCTGCCTCCCAGATTCAAGTGATTCTCCTGCCTCAGCCTCCCAAGTACCTGGGATTACAGGTGCCTGCCACCACACACAGCTAATTTTTGTAATTTTAGTAGAGACGGGGTTTCACCATGTTGACCAGGCTGATCTTGAATTCCTGACCTCAAGTGATCCGCCTGCCTCGGCCTCCCAAAGTGCTGGGATTACAAGCGTGAGCCACCATGATAAGCCACATTTGCTCTTTTGAGGGTACACTCTTACATGACATTCTTAATGCCATCAAACATTGGGTGAATTTTTTTCCTGCCAAGTAATTATTGGTTTTAGCTTTATGGGGCTAACAACTTGTAGGAGACTTTATTTGCTTGCTGTTCTTTATTGTGAATCTCTCGCTGATTCAATAAAGAATCAGTGAATAATTCTATCAATTTTACAAGGCTTGTTTTTAAGGTAGATTGAGAAACAAGTGTTTCATAACAAGTTGACCTGAGTAGATCTGAGGAGAGAACTGTCCCTTGCTGCCTCCACTAAATCTACAGAAGCTGCAAGATGGTAATAAACCTTCTCTCTACCTTGCTTTCTTCCAATGAATTGACAAATTGATCTGTAAATTTAGGTTTCCATGTAGCCAGTGATCCCCAAATGCACTAACATGCTAATCATATGAAGGGGTAGGGGTGGGGGCCAAGATGGGAGAACTTTCATCTACATCCAAGTGAGCTGTCAGAGCTGTTTCATCCCAGAGGCTGCACGGGGCTGAAGAAAGCAAGTGCAGATCTGTGGAGTAGAAGAGCCAACCTGGGTACAGGTGGCAGCTGGACTAGGTATTTCTTTAGAGGAATGACTCAATGGAATCTGTCCAAGGCAGCGGGGATGGAGAGGTCAGCCCAGGGGACTCTGTCGACTGAATTCTAAGAAATGCTCTTCTCTTCACCTGTGGGATACAGAGTCCACAAAGAACCAGTGAACAGTCATCAGGAGAGCCCACGAACTTGGCTTTCTGATGTTATAAATAACTGATAAATGTTTCTGTGGCACACCAAGAATTCCACAATGATAATTAGAAGCTTGCTGGGTAATGTGAATCATGCATGACTGGCTATCACGAACTTGGTGTGGGTGCTAAGAGGCAAGAGAAGGGTTGCAGAAGCCACTTGGATCCAGCTCCAAGATACATACTGTTAGCGCCTTTCCACCCAGGGCTTTGGTGTGATTGTGAAACTTCTGTGAGGTTGTTGCAATTGTCTTTCTCCCCACTTCCTCCTAGGGGCCAGCTATTTTCATAGAGGACTATTACTGCACTCCCCATGAGAGGAGATGGTAAATATAGAATTTTAGCAATACAATTATTTTCCTCAGGGGGTTCACAATGAACACTCCACGCCTGCAAATCTTCCTTGAAGAGACTCAAAAATTAAAAGCCCATCGACCTTTAAAAATCTTCCCAGCATGTGGAATTTTCATCAGCCTTCTCCAAATCTGCCCTTGTAAGAACAGTGTTACGTGTGAGTGGGGGCATCACTACACTCTGAAGAGGCCTGCTGCTTTCTTGACAGATGCTTTTTGCTTTTTATGGAAATAATTTCTTTTTTATGGTATGATGTATTTTATGTTTGACAGTTAAAATCCCATCCCAGTAAACAATGGAGGTGGTAAGTAAAATTATATACCCTTCTGATTAAATTTCAAGTCATAATGAAAGAAGTGATGATGGTTGATAAGGTTAGCTTTGGAATTTATTTTATCGTATCTTATCTTATCTTATTTTATTTTTGAAACAGGGTCTCACTCACTTGCCCAGATCGGAGTGCAGTGGCACTATCTCAGCTCATTGCAACCTCCGCCTCCAAGGCTCAAGTGACTCTCCTGCCTCAGCCCCCAAGTAGCTGGGATTACAGGCACGAGCCACTATCTCCCGGCTACTTTTTGTATTTTTAGTAGAGACGAGGGTTTCACCATGTTAGCTAGGTTGGTCTTGAACTCCTGACCTCAAATGATCCACCCACTTCGGCCTCCCAAAGTGCTGCGATTACAGGCGTGAGCCACTGCACCTGGCCAGCTTTGCAATATTTTGAATGAGCAAAACCTATTTGGTCTTTATTTTTCTTTTTAAAGAACACTGGAATACATGCTTTCTTGGTCTGATGGGAGAGAAAGAGATAGTTTCCTGGAATAAAGATTATTTAAAAAGAGCAAAGGTAGGTGTGATAATAGTGACCCTTCATAAAATGTAAGGGGAAAATATACCTGAGACAAAAAAAAAAATTGAGATTTCTTTTCTGAGTTTCTTTTAAATCTTCCATCTGACAGTAGTTAAGAGATAAGAAATGAGATCCTTGGAAATTCTGGAGTATAGTGAGTAGCATACGGTATCCTTTTCAAATGCTAAAATTAGACACCATGTGTTGTTTGGTTAGGTTGTGTCAAAGTGTTGGTTGTCCTGGACATGCCTGCTAAACTAGGCTCTCAACATGGAACTCCAGGTTACTCCACTGGGGAGAGGAACAACTTATTTCATTTTTATAACTTTTAATGATTACAAAATACACATTACTTATGGAATATAAAACATGTAGAAGAGTAAATAGAAGATAGTATATATATTTCTTACAGAAAATGAGGTATGTAGAGGAGTACACAGCAGACAGTAAAAGTTGCCCATCTTCCAGAGATGACTTCTGTTGAAGCTTTGATGTATTTTTTTCTAGCACTTCTCCTTTATCTTTCGGCCTCCTCTGGGTAGCTGAGGTTATATTACCCTTATAACTCTATATCCTCTACTTATAGGTATCAAAATGATTTCCTATTTTATTAAAATTAATCAAAAATATAATATGAATGGCTTCACTAATATTTTATTATAGAATAGCACAATTTATTAAAGCGTCCTCCTTTTCTTAGGCAAAATTAGCATTTTATTGTGTGCTTACTAATATTAGCATTTTATTGTGTGCCAGATATTTTACATGTTTTTATAATAATTCTGTAGAGTTTGTATCTCCATTTTGCCGTTGAGAAAACTGAGGTTCAGGGGAGTTTGGTAACCTAATTGAGGCAGCATATCTCATAAAAGTAATCAGGTCTCCTAAGTTGACATTAGGTCTCAAATGAGAAATTAGGACCCAGGCTTCTCTTCTACAAGATGCTGCCTCTCAGCTTTTATTTATTTGGAGGTAGGTAAAGATAAACAGCACTGGTTCTTAGCAAAATGTGGAAGTTTGTCTTCCACTCTATCCCTAATATTCTCCTGAGTCTTTTTCCTTGGCACATTCTCTCATCAAACCAAATTTTTTTAGTTCCTCCTTTTTTTGGTTCACAAAGAATCCAAACACTGAGGGAGGGGAAAGAGGGCAGTGGTGACACTAAACTCATTCTTATTGGGTCATCTTCCTTTCTCCTGGCACAGCCTAGGTCTCTGCATCCAGTCCCAGAGCATTTTTTTGTTGGACTCATCTCATAAGTGTGGGAAAGGCTCAGAGAGCTCAGGGTTTTTGGAAACTGAAAATATATATTTCTGTCAGTGGTGTATGTATGAGACAAAAATAGGGAGAGAAAAAGCCTAAATCACACTTCGTATTAGCAAAAACTGTCCACACTAGGGCAACTATAGACTCAAACAGTTACCAGAGATAAAACTAAATAAGTACCCAACAATCTGGTTTGATTATATAAAGTAAAAGTAGTGTCATTTGGATAGATTTGTACAAATTTCTATGGGGCAGTGTAATTATACATATTAAATGCGTGCCAGATTTATTTGCTATAACAGTTAACAACACTGTCTGATTTCATCTTATAAAAAAATCAGGACACTTGGCTTGTATCTTGTAACCATGGCATATTAAGGAAGGCAAGACTCTGAGTGTAGAAGAGAATACTGAATGTGGTCCTGGGAATCTGGGGATACAGACATGTATTGGCCAGCAGTGTGATCTGAGTAACTCTACTTCCTCAGAGACTCAGTGTTCTCGCGTACAAAACGGCAATGTGCTTCCTATTATCAAGGGTTCTTGGCTGAGATCATGAGTCAACGATGTGCTCCTCCATTATGACTGCTGCACAGAATGGAACATCACACATTGTAGGTGCTCTACATTCAGGCAGTCAGTGATAAATATTTCCAGAGCACCTTGTGTGTCAGCCAATGCCCCCAGTGCAATGGATCTGGTGATGAGTGATCCTGGAAGGCTCTCTGTTCTTGGGCAACATACATTCTGAAGCGAGAAGATGGATAGATAGAACTCAGTGATACCAACCAAATGCCAGAGAAATTATTACAGCTCTATGTTAAAGGTCCATATATTATAAATCATCCAGAGCACCATGAAAGAGAAGTACCTTAATGATAAAATTTAAAAAGATGGCTCACACACCTGCCATCCATCTCGGATCTTCTGATTGAAAATCCCATATTCATACCGAATGCCGTATCCATAGGCTGCAAGTCCCAGGGTTGCCATGGAATCCAAGAAGCAGGCTACATTTAACAGAGCACAGGCAAAAGATAGAGTCATTAAGCTGAGTCAAAATTTCCAGTCTTTCCCTAAAACACATGGCAGCCACAAAACATTGCTATATGAAGAACCACATTTGTATTCTAAAGCACAGATACTACTGCACAATGGGTATTGATTTTTAAAAATAACTCATTTCTAATTATAAAGCTAATACCATAGAAAAGTTAGAAAATGCAAAAATGTATAAAGAAGAAAATATCATCTATGACCTCACCATCTTGAAATAACTACTGTGTACATTTTATTTGAGAACAGATAAGGAAGCCAACCTGCACGAGATAATGTGGATTATTGTCCCCACACTGCCTTTTCTAAGGGAAGCTGTCTCTATCCTCCCCTAAGACTCACCCCACTGGAAAAGACAGTCCCAGGAGAATATAACTTATGTGTCCCATACCCTTCCAGCAACTGACTGACAAGATATTCTGTGGCCAGCTCTGTTTCTTCCTGGCTAATGGAATTCCACTGTTGTTCAGATATTAGATGATCATGTGCTTCAGGGAGGCTGAACCAGGAAGTGAATCTTGCTCGATTGGTCTAATCTGCTAAGCCAATAACAGCAATTGTATTTCCTTCTCCATGGGCATAAAATGACATTCAACCAGATGAGAGGTGCTAGAAAGTCTGTTGGGTATAGAAGAATTCTGGGAAAGATTTTCCTTGCTGCCACTATCTTTTTTCCATGAGGGGAACGACAAAAGGCCCAGGGACCTGGAATCCTGCTATACTCCTGCTGCTGAATAAACCAGTCTTGGAATGGCCTAACCTCTGGAGTTCTGGTTATGTGATAACACATGTCCTTGTTGACTGAAGCATTTTTGCTAGGTTTTCTGTTATTTAATGACAGGGCGTCTGATCCAGAACAGTTAACCAACAGGCCGGGTAAGGATCTGTCTTGTGGATGGGTGCAAACTAAGGCGTTACACTAATCAGATTGTACCTCCCAGGAATTTAAGCTGAGAAATATACAGAGAATGAGGAAGTGTACAGTAGGAGTTAAAACTGACAAGAATATTAAAAGCTGTAGATCAAACAGAAAGGGACTGAATGAGGTTGGTGGTACAGCCCTTAAAACAGAGATCCACAGACACAAATGGCCTAGGCTTTCAAGTTTTTCTTACATCACCAGTCCCTGTGCTCACATATGGCCTGGCTCTGCTCCCATTCCTGTTCTCTTTGAGCTGTGGCTCTGCGGCTTTTCCTGAGTCCTGATCAGATTATCCTTAGAGGGGGGTCCCAACTTAGATGAGATCATCTAATGAGAATTCTCAGCTTCATCAGCCTCTTCACTCCGACTTCATCAGTGAACTCAAGGAGCGATGTCATGAATGTCAGACACAGAGTTAACCTAGCCAACAAAGATTGAGGGCTCGGGCTTCACATAAAAGGTAGGCAGGCTGGTTCTTATTCTTAGATGTGCATTCCATCAGCGCTGCTGGCCTTCCTGCAGCCCCATAGAAAGCTTACTAAATTGTCTGATAATTAACTTCACAGGAAGGTGGCAAGTATCCCACAGGCATTGTTTTATTTTGTTTTGTTCATTATTAATGGTAATGTTAAAGCACACTGTGACTAATGCACTAAGGATGAAAAAAACGAAACAGATGCAAATGGCTTTCTAGTAACTTGAGTGCATGCAAAATCAGAAGATTTTTGAACAAGAGAGGAGATAATTATTTTTCACAGAATACAATCTGATACATGTGTGGTAGTACA
Source organism: Symphalangus syndactylus (assembly GCF_028878055.3). Taxonomy (NCBI): domain Eukaryota; kingdom Metazoa; phylum Chordata; class Mammalia; order Primates; family Hylobatidae; genus Symphalangus; species Symphalangus syndactylus. The sequence continues at coordinate 66,420,054 of NC_072430.2, read as the reverse complement.
TTTTTATTATTAAATTTAAATTTCACAGATGATACATTAATGCATCTTCCTTAAAAATATTAAAAGTTACAGACAAAAAAATTTATTATGCCAGCATCCCTTTTGATCGCTACCCCAGTTCTGCACTCCTCCCTACAGGGGGTCATAGGGAACAGTTTAGTATTTAAAACTCCAGACCTTTTTTTCTACATATTCACATTATATACATATGTACACACACATATATACACACACACACACACACACACACACACATATACACACACACACATATGTCTGGAATATATATCTTCCAGACATTTTTCCTATATATTAACACACACACACACACACAGACACACACATATATATATATATTCACAGAAAATATTTAATTTTTAAAAAACATAAATGGTATCACATTGTATGGCTTTAACGCAATTTGATTTCTCTTTTAATTTGGAGATCTATCTAGGAAAGTACATCTAGGTCAATTTTGTTCTTCGACAATCAGTGTAGTACTTTTATAAACTACACTGTAACAATTATTTTCCCCACATGTCTTCTTATGTGTGTGCTTCTTTAGGGTAGATATCAAGTGGAATTACTTGGTTATACAGATGTGTATTTTCTAAATTAATGGAGCTGGTATTATATTTTTAGTGCTTTCCTCTATATTTGCTGAAAAATTATTCCCTGAAAAAAGCAAAGAACTCAAATTGTATCCACACACAAAAAGGACGTTATTAACAAAATCATACCAATAATATTAGTGTATCATTGCCCACTAGTCAATCAAGCAGTCAAGTGCACAAGGCAAGACAATGGTTGACCAGCTGGGGTCACGCCTCTGACCTGGAGTCTACGACTGAAAACATAAAATAAAACAACAGCAACTTAACTTAGGTCACGCCACACGAGGATGTGAACTGAGAGGCTTTGAACAAGTAATAGTGAAGTAAAGGTGCTACTTTTGACCTAGATGTACTTTCCTGGATAGATCTCCAAATTAAAAAAGAAATCACATTGTATTAAAGCCATACAGTGTGATAACATTTATGTTTTTTAAAAATTAAATATTTTCTGTGAATATGTGTGTGTGTGTGTGTGTGTGTGTGAATATGTAGAAAAGAGGTCTGGAAGATATATATTCCAGACATTTACGTGTATGTTTATGTGTGTGTATATATATATATGTGTGTGTATGTGTGTGTTTACATATATATATATAATGTGAATGAATATGCAGAAAAAAGATCTGGAATTCTAAATACTAAACTGTTCCCTATGACCCCCTATAGGGAGGAGTACAGAACTGGGGTAGTGATCAAAGGGGGTGCTGGCATAATAAATTTTTTAGTGTGTTAACACTTAACATACCCTTAAGTGCATGGGAAGGATCCGGTTAACTGAGTTTTAAGCATTGTCTCTCTTGTTCAAGTTCCCATCTCTACTATTTGTCTAGAATTGATCAAACCGAAGTGCAAACTCAAGAACAAATACATCTACAACCAGGTCATACCTTGCACTTCTTCTAGGAAGCCTGCCTGGTTCTTCCAAGCATGGTCATGCATGGCATCTGAGATGTCTTCAATCGGCCAGACAATATAATACATTCACAATGTCACTTACCAGCAAGTCTTCCAAGACCACCATTGCCAAGTCCAGCATCTTCTTCAATTTCTTCTAACTCTTCTATATCCAATCCAAGCTGGTAATGAAGGGAAAACAATATTGGAAGCAGATACAAATTCAGGTCATTCGGAGGGACAGCCATTTCCTACAGCTCTGGGTAAAGGTATTCAGGTTTAGCTGTGTACCTAATCTAGCGTCAGCTCCCTTGCAGCTTGTTCTGGCATCAGATACTGACTGCAAAGGCAAACTGTATGAGATGGTGCAGCTGCAGCATGGAGAAGAGTATAGGCTTTAAAAGTCCATTATTGACTCTGTTATTTCCTATATGACCCTGGGCAAACTACTAACTATGCCTCAATTTTCCTATTTAAAAAAGTGGCGGCTAACAGTACCTACCTCATTGATGATTGCCGTGAATTAAATGAGATTATACAAACGAAGCATTTAGAACTATTCTTGGGCAGATATCCCTCAATAAATCTTAGCTATTATCATTAAAAAAATTTTTTGTGTGTGTACAGTAGGGTTAAAACCTCAGAAACAGCCCAGTACCAAGCTGATATTAATTGGACTGAGGGATTTTGAAAATGACCAAAAGGTCTGAGGTCAGACGTTCTAGAATGGACTAAAGTTCATCTTTGCATGACCACAGCATATTTACTCAGTAGGGTCAAAATTTGTTAACTCAAAACCAGTTAGTGAGTCACTGCCCTGGAGACCTGGGTCCTGACAGCAGGCAGGGGAACCGCAGTCCTGCAATCCAACTGGATGGGTTAAAATCCTTTACTTTTCCCTGGGGTGGATAAGAGGCTGTGGGAAGCCAAATAGCATCTGTGAACTTGGGCACGGATGGGACTGATTGCCAGCCAGCTCCCTGCCCCAAAGTGCTGGGGATCACACAGCAGAGTCCACAGCACCACTGTGCACTCGTGACAGAGCTCTGCCGCCCTGGAGATCACATTGGATTGCTCATTTTACAATGAAAGAATTGGTCAGGCAAATGACTTGTTCCATGCTCACTAGATGCTAATCTAGCCCAGGCATGGCTAAAGGTGGCCTATTGTGAAACAATTGGGTTCTTATCTGAAGTTAGGCAACCCATGAAACTGGGTATTTTCTTTAAATGGAAAAATAATTTGCACATTTGAAGACATATGTGGAAGATGCACCACTGCTTGAAGTTGTGCCCCAGTTTCCATGGAGCCACCTGTTTGAATCCCTACCTTTATGCCAAAAGTTGCTTTCTCACATAGGTCTTGACAAGTATATTTTACGAGTTCAATCTTGGTTATGCTTCTGTTCAGTGTTAAAGGGCCTTTCGAATTTGCTCTCTGCAGATTAGAGCTTACTAGGTTCCTTGTGTAGACCAACTGCTGGTGCTAACACTCAGAATTTTTAAATTCTAAAAACGTCAGTCTAAAGTGTGATATAGGCCGGCACGGTGACTCACACTTATAATTCCAGCAGTTTGGGAGGCCAAGGCGGGTGGATCACCTGAGGTCAGGAGTTCAAGACCAGCTTGGCCAAAATGGCAAAATCCCATCTCTACTAAAAATACAGAAATGAGCTGGTCAAGGTGGTGCATGCCTGTAATCCCAGCTACCCTCAGGAGGCTAAGGCTGGCAGGTGAAGGTTGCAGGGAGCCGAGATCATGCCACTGCACTCCAGCCTGCGTAACAGAACGAGACTCTGTCTCAAAAAAAAAAAAGTATGATATAAATTTTGAGCAAGTAGACATGGATCACGTCACCCTGCCTGGCTATAGGCTACTCCAAGGGAAGGATGTTATTTTCAGTTGATATTAGGGGAAGGAGAGGGAAGGGACATGGAGAGGACCTGCAGGGGTTCTTTCACAGGAAATACTCCACCCAACCCACATGTATGTGAGTTAGGTATGACCTGGTTGTAGATGTATTTGTTCTTGAGCGAAGGACACATGAGGGGACAATCCCATGGCAAAGGAAAGGAAAAGTTTGAACAGTCTCTCATTTAGAATTTGTCTTTGCAAATACACATTTCTCCTTTCAACCACATCAAAAAGGTTAAGGGCTACCTGTTTTGGGTATGAAGGTGCCTGAAGCTCAGGAAAGAAAAAGTTAAATATATTTATGAAAACAACTTAGCACATTAGGGTTAAGACTTCAAGCTCCTCCTTTAAGAAGGAAGTGTATTTTACATCTCATTAAGCAACAGAGAAAGTATGACAACAGAATTTTTAAAGCTGATCATTTTCACAAATTGCCTTAATACATGAATAACAAAGTTTGATCATTTCTTAAAAATGAGATAGAAGCCCAAAGTAAAGCTTGTGATTCTGATAGCAGAAGACTCAAGTACTTTTAAAAGGCTTGTTCAGACACTAATTTCTGAAATGTAATTTGTGAGGAATGCTGTCAAAGACTTTGACTCCAAAAGAAAATTCTCATGAATCATAACAAGTTCTCTAACTTTTTCTGGTTGTTCCTCTTAAATGAGAGATTACTAGTGATGTATATTTCTAAAAGTTTGTAATAGCCACATCTACAGAGGCGATTTTTCACTCTTATTTTACTTTATTTTTTTGTGCAATGTTCCCAAGTTTCCTGAAGTGCACATGAAATTTAAAGAGACAGGATGAGAGAAATCTAGGAACAATGTACCTGGTAAATGGCCTCATCACAGGCATTTTGCAGACCGAGGTTGATCATGGTGTTCTGTAATGTTCGGCCCATGTAAAATTCCAGAGAGAGGTAATAAACCCTCTGAAATAAAGAAAAGAGAGACAATGTTTCCCCTAAGAGATCAACCTTACTTAACATAAAAACACAAGGTCATGTGTTAGGTCACCAATAAGAAACAAATAGGCAGGACTATGTCGCCACAGGTTGAAATGAGACTCCTGTCAGAGGTGTTTGAACCAAAGCGACTCCATCTTGAATAGGAGCTGGGTAAAATAAGGCTGAGACCTACTGGGCTGCATTCTCAGAAGGTTTGGCATTCTAAGTCACAGGATGAAATAGGAGGTCTGCACAAGATACAGGTCACAAAAACCTTGCTGATAAAAGGTTTTCTTTGCCTCCTTTTTAATGATTCCAAATTAGCATGGACTTAAGATATTTAAAAATATTTCAAAATCTTCTTTCCTTTTCTTTTTTAAAGACAAAGTCTTACTCTGTCACCAGGCTAAAGTGCAATGGTCCAATATCAGCTCACTGCAACCTCCAACTCCTGGGTTCAAAAGATTGTCCTGCCTCAGCCTCTCGAGGAGCTGGGACTACAGGCATGAGCCACCATGCCCAGCTAATTTTTGTATTTTTAGTAGAGATGGGATTTCTCCATGTTGGTCAGGCTGGTCTCGAACTCCTGATCTCAGGTGATCCGCCCACCTCGGCCTCCCAAAGTGCTGGGATTAGAGGCGTGAGCCACTGCGCCCGGCCCCTTTACTTTCTTAATAAACTTGCTTTCACTTTACTCTATGGATTTGCCTCAAATTCTTGTGTGGGACCCAAGAACCCTCTCTTAGGGTCTGGGATGGTGACTCCTTTCCACTAACACTCCTATAGAGATGTATGAAGGACTAAGTAGAAGTGTTACTGACAACAGGTTTTGGCAAAGCACTATTTTTGGCAAAGTAATTCAGTATCTTTTTTCCCCGGGGAGAAAAAAAGCAAACTCATCTAACTAAGTAGATTCAATGTTTTGTGTTTTTTCCCTCTCCTGATCATGAGCCTCATGAATAAAGCACAGGTTTTGGACAAACAGAAGTCAGACAGCCATAGCTCACCATTCATTAATAAAATATTTATAGGGCACCTTGTTGGGTGCTGGTAAGGTGGGTTGGCTATGACTATCTCAAGTCATCCAAGAAACACGAAGATTAACTCCCACACACCCCATGTCTAGAAAATATTCCTCCTTGGCTGATTACTGTAAGAAATTTTACAGTTTTATTTATTTATTTATTTATTTATTTATTTATTTATTTATTGATGGATTGATTGAGACAGAGTCTCCCTCTGTCGGCCAGGCTGGAGTGCAGTGGCATGATCTCGGCTCACTGCAACCTCTGTCTCCTAGTTCAAGCAATTCTCCCTCAGCCTCCTGAGTAGCTGGGACTACAGGCACCTGCCACCATGCCCAGCTAATTTTTGTATTTTTAGTAGAAACGAGGTTATGCCATGTTGGCCAGGCTGGTCTTGAACTCCTGACCTCAGGTGATCTGCCTGCCTTGGCCTCCCAAAGTGCTGGGATTACAGGCGTGAGCCAAGCACCTGGCCTACAATTAATTTTAGAATCAAATTTTTCTATGAAGTCCATTTACTGGCAAGTTCCTTATGAACAAGGAGACTACCTAAGGTTTATCGGTGTTTGTTCTTATTGAAATTGGAAATTCCTCTATTGACTTAGACATTATTTGCCTTTGACATGGTAAAAGTCAGGCAAATATCATCAGAGTTGAAGGTGAGAGGTACAAAGGTCAGACCTGCTGAAAACCTTCTTTATATACAAGCACAGTTTACTAATTAAAAAAATAAAATAGCACCAGTGAGTAACTTCATTGCCCCCTTTTACAATATCTTATTCTCCATATCATTTATCCTCTCTTCTCTACGAGACACAAAACAAAACAGCAAAAATCTGTAAATGCACCAATATAGTTACCTCAAATTTTAGGGATTGCCCGATTTCCATAAGATAAGAAGTAAGAAAAGAAAAAATAATAATTTGGCCAATCAAAAAAAAAATTGTGAATAGAATTCAGTATAACAAAGACCTATTATCATATTTAACATACTAGTTACACATAAATATTTAAAACAAAATATTATTTGAAAATGTCAACTTGGAAATTTCATTCTTTCCCATTTTCCTTTTATGAACAATTGAGTTCTAAATTTCACAACAAATGGTCAACATCCATGACCTAATGGGCCACCTAAGACTGCTTTCCAGAACACATCATCTTCATTTTCATCCAAGTTGTTTGAATGTCTATAATGCTGTTACTAGAACCCTCACCAGCTATTAGATACCTTCAAATGACTGGATAAAAGTACCTTCTCTGGGGCAGACATAGGCAATGGCTGGTGCTCTAGTACATGATGACTGCTGTCACAGGAAATAGTATCTTAAGCCACAAATACCCATTTGCATAGTATCACCCAGTTTTAAAAAAATCCTTCCCTGTGTGTATTTTTGTTATCTCTATAACCATGATGTTTTGCCTTTTTCTTTTAAGTAATCTACAAAAAGCTTGTTTATATAGTATATATTCCACACTTGCAATTGTGAGGTTATACCCCCAGGAATAATGACTATATCTGTATTAAATTTGCCTCCTTTTTAATGATTCCACATTAGCACGAACTTCAGTCTTTTTAAAAATATTTCAAAGTCTTGAGAAATATGTGGTTGCTCAAAATAAAGTAAATGAGAAAATACTTCCTTGCATGACAGACTTTATAAGGACAGGAATGTAAGGTGATTCCCTGTTTTCTCACAAATAACTTTTTAGAGGTAATCTCTCCTTATATTTGGGAATATATAAGACCTCAAAAAATAGATCTTGGCCATCCTCTTACTTAATGGTCTCTAAATATTTTTTATATATGCCTGATAGTAAAATATATGAGCATCTCCAATACCCTTTATAAATTACATGCATGTACTATGATTACTAGTATTTTATGTAAAAAGTAGATATTTTCAAAAGGCTTGTAAAATAAAATAAAGAAGATATAACAAATATTTTTAAAATGTGTGTTTTATTTTTATCCCCAGCATTAGTCAGAGGCCTGGGTACTTCTGGGAAGACCTCTGGAACACCTGCCAATAAACCTGAGACTTGCAGGACAGGCAAAAGTTGAGCATAGAAATGTGTTAGGAAGGACACTGCAAGTGAATCGGGAGCCCAGCAGTGGGGGTTGGTTTATTGGGAGCACAAGGTGGGTACAGGAGGTAATGGAAGATAACAAGGGAAGAACAGGCCCACCTGGACTGAGAAGGGCTTTTGAGTATTTGCTTAAGGACTACGGCAGGCAAGAGGAGCCGATGATAACTGAGCAGAGGCAAGATGTGTTGCTTTAGGAAGCTTGGGCAGACGACAATGCACAGAATGAGATGGGATCATATACTCAAATGCCTTCAGGAGCTAGGCAGAGAAAATACATGTGTAATTGAGGGCACATAAAACAAAGAAGAGTACTGGGCTAAGAAATGGAGTGTGCAAGTCCTGCCCACAGGTGCTAAAAATTAAACTCCTGAAAAATGTCTTGGCCAACAAAACAAAGCATAGCAGACATGCTATCCTTATTCAGCCTCAGGCTGCCAGTTTTACCACTTCTGGAAAACAAAATAACCACGTAGAAGTCAGCTGCAACAAATGGGTAGCTAGAGCCTCACCAAGGCAGGAAGAATGGAGGAGAGCAGGTCATTCAAGGGAACCTATAGAAATCAACAGAAATTGGCAAACAGTTGGTTTGTGTCTGGATTGTCAAGATGACAATGGCATGAAAAAAAAAAAACACAGAGGCCAGGCATGGTGGCTCATGCCTGTAATCCCAGCACTTTGGGAGGCCGAGGTGGGTGGATCACGAGGTCAGGAGTTTGAGACTAGCCTGTCCAACATGGTGGAATCCTGCCTCTACTAAAAATACAAAAAGTAGCTGGGCATCGTGGCATGCACCTGTAATCCCAGCTGCTTGGGAGGCTGAGGCAGGAGAATCGCTTGAACCCGAGAGGCGGAAGTTGCAGTGAGCCAAGATTGCACCATTGCATTTCAACCTGGGTGACAGAGCGACACTCTGTCTCAAAACAAAACAAAACAAAACAAAACAAAACAAAACAAAACAAAACACAGAAGATGGGGCAGGATTGGGAGAAATAATGGTTTGAGTTTTTAACGTGCTGAGTTTGAGGAAATAGGAAGATATCTAGGTATGTTCGCTAAACACTCAGAAATGTATGCATAGAGTTAGAAAAGGAATTCAGACTAGGGATCCATATTTGGGATTCATCTGCACAGTTATTAGAGAGCAAGAGAGGTGAGAGAGGAGCTTGGAACAGCTACTGGCTCTACTTTACGAGGGCAGGAACCATCCTGTATAGACAGACGACTGTGATGGAGTAGATATTTGATGAATACGTGTGGAATGAAACATGTTCATTGTTGTATCCCCAGTGTATCGTTATCAGAATAGCTGGTTTATACACGTCAGAATTCCTGGCTTATACCTGCACTCACGCAGAAAAGGAGAGCCCAGTGAAGAAACTGGCCAGAGAACCAAGAAAACCATAAAGCACAGCATAAGCCACTGAAGGAAAAACATACAAGACTCTCTGGTGCTCTGTGATGCTAAATGCTACAGAGGCATGAGTGTGTGTGTCTAATATATGCTCAGTGTCCCACCCTTCCGCTTAAAATTGTTAAAAATAATTTTTAACGAGAGGCGCAGTATGTGAATAAATTTTTAAAAGATAGTGGCCAGGTGTGGTGGCTCACACCTGTAATCCCAGCACTTTGGGAGGCCAAGGAAGGAGGATCATTTGAGGCAAGGAGCTTGAGAGCAGCCTGGCCAACATGGTGAAACCTTGTCTCTACTAAAAATACAAACTTAGCCAGGTGTAGTGGTAGCGGCCTGTAGTCCCAGCTACTCGAGAGGCTGAGGCAGGAGAATCGCTTCAACCCTGGAGGCGAAGGATGCAGTGAGCCAAGATGGCGCCACTGCACTCTAGCCTGGGCGAGAGTGAGACTCTGTCTCTAACAAAACAAAACAAAACAACAAAACAGTAAATATATGTATACATAAAGTGTTTTCTAAGGTGCATTTAAAAATTTAAAGGTACATTTTAGCAGTTGCTACCTTGGCGGAGGCCTAGGTCTTTGGGGTGAAGAGTTACTTTCCATTTGAAAGCTGTTACAGTTGCAATTTCTTTCATTTTTTTTTTTTTTTTTTTGAGACGGAGTCTCGCTCTCTCACCCAGGCTGGAGTGCAGTGGCGCAATCTCGGCTCACTACAAGCTCCGCCTCCCGGGTTCCCGCCATTCTCCTGCCTCAGCCTCTCCGAGTAGCTGGGACTACAGGCGCCCGCCACCACGCCCGGCTAATTTTTTTGTATTTTTAGTAGAGACGGGGTTTCACCGTGGTCTCGATCTCCTGACCTCGTGATCCGCCTGCCTCGGCCTCCCAAAGTGCTGGGATTACAAGCGTGACCCACCGCTCCTGGCCTTGCAATTTCTTACAATGACAATTTACATTCATTTCCTTTCTTAAAAATTCCTACGGGGTTTCTTGGGCACTGGGATTATGGACCGTTGTTTTTTCTTCACACCTTTACATAATTAAAAAGTTCTAATAAATGTTTTTATATATTTCCCACTGCCCCTGGGATGTATCCCAATCTTTTATTCTTTCCAATATGTCTCCACCTGGCTTCTCCAGTTTCCTCTCCCAATACAGACTCACACCCGCCCTCACTCCAGCCTGCACACAATCCCTCTCCCTGCCATGTCCTCCCCAGTCCTTCCCCACTGCCTCTCGCCCTCTTCGCAAACTGTCAGGCAGAGATATTGTCCCTCTGTAGGTCCAAAATCACCCTAAGGAGGTCTCGGGTCCCGCCCCCACGCCGTGGATGGAGGTGGTCCCTGACCAGCCTTCCTCAGCAGCTCTGGGGGCAGGCCTCGGGGGTGGAGGGGCTAAGGGTGGGCGGAGTGTGTGTCTCCCGGGAGTACGAGTTCACGGCATTGCCTGGCCCTGGGCCTTCTTTGCGCAGGACTCACGGAAGCCCAGGAGCTACACACCCGACTCAGGAGAATGGGCGGGCGGAGCTCTACGCTTGGAGCAGGACCCTGCCCCTTCTCTGCACCACACTTAGCCACTCCGAGAGGCCTGAGACTTTCGACCTTTTCTCAGCTCGGCATTTGTCTCCCCTCCCAAAATACCAAGCTCCAGCAAGGCAAGATATTTGTCCCTTTTGTTTAGGGCTGAGTGTCCAGGGCAGAGAACAGTGTCCGGCATACAGGACAAGAGGCCCCCGTCACCGCTTGATTAAATGCTGAGAATCAAAGTTCCAAAAAAGTTTGTGAAGTGGACAGGCGAGAGGGGCCTGGACTTCTGCCCACCTGGCGGTTTCCAGGGGCGGACGGCACAGTGGTTTGGGCGGGACACTGGCTGGTGGCACCTCGGAGACATGAGTGCGGCGTCGGTGGGAAGGCCGAATCTGTCCCCCAGGCTGCCCGCCCACAGCCTAGACACGTCTCCTCTGGACTTCGGGGCAAGGACGGGGTGCAAGGGACCACTCTGAGGGGTTCTCCATCTCGTCCCGCCCGGCCGCGGCAGGAGACTCCGACTCCGGGCTGGACCCTGCCCCGCCCGCCCCCGGTTACCTTGGGGCACTTGTCGTAGTAGTGCTGCTGCGTGCGGATCCAGCGCCCCACCAGGTGGTCGCGCACCGTGTGCGCCAGCGCGAAGAAGTAGTCGCGGGTGGTGGCCACGTTGCGGTCCTTGACCAGCGTGAAGTGCAGGTGCCGGTTGAAGCTCTTCTTCAGCTCTGCCACGTTCTCCACGCCCACAATGCCGCGGATGCTGATCTGCCGCCGCTTCTCCTGGTCCGTCAGGGGCTTCGCCATGGCTGGGGCGACAGGCTGCGCGGCGGGCTGCGCAGAGAGCTGGATGTGCGGCCAGAGGCGCTGGGCTGCCGGGCAGGGGTGGAGTCCGCCCCGCCGCGCCAGCAGCTTTCAACGCGCACGAAAGTTTGGGGCCCGCCCCCTCGGGCGGTGCTGTCCCCGCTGCACTCCCACCGCGTCCCGGCCCCTGCCCCAGGCCGGAAGGCAGAGGAAGTGCCCGGCCCCTCCCGGGGCTCTGAGGCCGCGGTGGGCTCGGGGGTGGGAGCCGAGGTCCAAGCGCCGGCGAGACCCCTGCCGGCCCGGGACCTGGGCTTGGAGGCTCCCTTCCGGATTTCCAAAATCGGCGGAGACAGCATTTGTCCCGCCTCTCCCCTCTAGAGTGTGGAGACAGGAGGACGTCTGTGTAGGGAAGCACGTCGTTGGCAGTCTGCTGTTTTGCCGATGTTTATTTGTTATGCCATTATGACTGTTAAGATTTCTCACCTGGAGTGGCTTCCGCCACAAGTGCCGGGATCTGGAAGGATGGCACGTTTGACTTCTGTTGTCCCAACCTCCCTTGCCAGCCCTTGGCACCGCCCCAGCTTGGATCCTCAGGGCGCCTCTGTTGTTTTCATTCATTTTTTTGAGGACTCCAGGGTTCAGGTTTCTTAACTCCTGGATCAAAGTTCGCCCTGCCCGTAGCACCCTGTCGCTCATCCTTAGAGGTAGGTTACTAAGAATCAGAGTAGGTGAGGTGAAGCTCTAGGCTCATTATGCGGCAGGGGCTTTTACCTTAGGCTTCTTCTTCGAATTACGTTTTAACTGCAGTGGAGGGTGTGGGGGGAGGAGGGGGAGAAAACAGAAGGGTATGTGTGTGGAAAATGAAGGGATTACTCACTGGACTAGTTGCCTTCTTTACAAAAAACAACCCAGTCTGTGTTACTGTGCGGTACAGGCTGATCTTTGCACCTCCTTTGGGTGGTATTTGAATATGCGTGTTTATGTGTGCTTAAACCTTGGCAGAGGCAAACACTTGGCATTTTAGGATGTCAGAGGTTTTTTTCTTCCTCATTAAGTAGTATTAATATATTATTTTAGAAACAGTCCATTGCCAGAATTAAGTTTTCTTTTTCCTTTTTCTTTTCCTTTTTTTTTTTTTTTTTTGAGATGGAGTCTCACTCTGTTGCCCAGGCTGGAGTGCAGTGGCGCGATCTCGGCTCACTGCAAGCTCCGCCTCCCGGGTTCACGCCATTCTCCTGCCTCAGCCTCCTGAGTAGCTGGGACTAAGGGCGCCCGCCACCACGCCCAGCTAATTTTTTGTATTTTTAGTAGAGAGGGGGTTTCACCGTGTTAGCCAGGATGGTCTCGATCTCCTGACCTTGTGATCCGCCCTCCTCAGTCTCCCAACGTGCTGAGATTACAGGCGTGAGCCACCGCACCCGGCCAAGTTTTCTAGAAAAATCTTAGTATACTTATATTAATATATTTTGCTTTTTATAATAAACCAAAGTTGATTATTTTGAATTCACACGTGGTGCTGGTGGTGGTGGGGGGGTAATGGATTAATTGATTCAGACCAAATGTGATCCTCACCATAAAAGTGAAAGTTCAAAGCTCATAGGTCTGACAAAATTTCCTGAATCCTTGTCCTCCCAGATTCTGAAGTTTGGACTTGAGCCTTTGGGGCAGAGACTGAATTGGGCCTTATGCAATTCTTGCAACACCGATGACCTGCAAAGGACAGTATTTATAGAAGAGATGAGCATTAGAGTTTGGATCTGGATGGGGCCAGAAATACCCTGAATTAAGAGTGGGAAGGAGGGCCCATCAAAATCATTGATCTTAAAAATAAGTAAGGCTTGTGGGGTAAAATTTGAAATAAAGCAGAAAGATAAGGTTCTTTGATTACTATATAACTTAAAAAAGTGTTTATCAGCTTTGAATACCCCGAAGATGGTCACAGCATTAAGCCAGTTATGGGTCATTCGTACATAAGTGTGAAATTAGTCACTCAGCTTTAACAGCTGGATGAAAAATAGGGTAGAGCCTGGGATGAGGGAATACCAGGTCTGAGTAGGTCTTCCTCCCAAAAAGTTCTCTGAGCAGAAGGCATCATAATGTGTGGGCACTGGGGAGTGAATAATTAGGGGGCACAAAAGAAGGGATGAAAGACACCAAAAGCAAGCTTACTCGGTTTCTTAGTTTTGCTTAAGACAGTTTCAAATAGATGGCTCCCAGCTCTGCTGTCTACTTGCCTGTACTAAATTCTTGTTAGAAACTCAGGGTAATGATGAACTAATGAACACACTATTTTCTTGATTCACTATCCAGTCGGTGAGCCTGCACCCCCGACTTGAACAATTCTCTATGCAGAAAAATCATGAGCTATAGAATGCTTAATATATAGAGTATGGGGAAAAACCATCCATCTCCATGTTAAAAAGAACATGATGGAACCAGGTGATTTAGGGTGCTCCATAGACACTGCAAGACAGTTATTCCCCTTTCACTTTAAGTCTTTCTGGAAAGTCTTTTGTGTTAACAAGTTAGCATTTTTTCATCTATATTTTTAACAGAATGCAGATCCAGACTCTAAAAGTTCTTGAAGTTTTAGCATCTAACTAGAATTTAATACAATTATCTTCCATTTATGGTAAATGATACTTTTTCAGTTGACATTGTGATATAAACTTTGTTTCATCTGCTTGTTCTGTGCTAGTCTAGGACACTGAGGCCTTGAGAGGTTAAGTTACTTGACTAAGAAAATTAGTATCTTTAAAAACCTTTCCTTTAGCCTCTCTTGACCAGAAAGAACCAGAAACTATGGATCCCTGAAAAAGTATCAGATTTCAGTGGCTCACGTGTTTATAGCAGCCTTACTCACAGTGGCCTATATTATTCCTGCTTCTCATCCACTGCTTCCCCACGACTGCTGTAATGAAATGGCGTTTGTAAATAGCTGAACAAACAGTCCAGAACTCATAGGACAAGTGTAAGTTTCCCACTGTTGGAAATACAAAAAAACATGAGAAAGTAGTGTGTTAGTTCGGGTCTTCAGAGAAGCAGAAGCTAAAGCAGGATTAAACATGTTAAGATTTTTTATTGGGGTAAATGCTTGTGGGAGGAAAAAATAGGGAGTGCTAGCCAGAGAGAGCATCAGACTGTGATGCCAGTGTGACCTAGAGTGAAGGAGAGAGACAGGGAAGGGTAGAAGGGCATATCTCAGACAGCCCTGTAGTCCCGGGAAGATCCAGCGGCGCCACTGGGCAGTTCTGGGGTGCATCTGCTGTCAGGAGTCCAGGGTACTCTGCTCAGTCATTGGTGGGAGCATCCTCCCGGAGGCATGGCCTCTGCAGGGCTATCTGGAGCCCTGGGTCTGTCATGCTTCCTGCAGCTTGGGGCGTCTATGAGGTCCTTTCTGGTGACCATCACAGAAAGATATGAGATAAACAAATCCAGGTTAATATCCACTATGTTTCAAAGCAGGGCCTACTGTGGTGGCATACCACTTTCAGATTCATCAAAATGGCAACTAGCATTTTCCAAGGACTCTGGCAAAGCTCATAATGTGCATTACCTCATTTAATCTTCTCATCAGCTCTGTGGGACAAGTTCTGTTTTTCTTTCCATTTCACAGATGAGGAAATCGAGGCTTAGAGAAGGTGAGTAGCTTGCTCAAGGTCACCTCACCAGTAAGTGATGGAAGAGGTTTTCAAATCCCTTAATGTTGTTTCTCCTCCCCTGAAACAGGATTTGTGATCTGTTAAGTAAACCTGAATTCTGACTGCATCTCAGCTAACCTATTACCCTACTCACTTGGTTTGTTTTGTTTTGTTTTGTTTTTGAGGTGGAATCTTGCTCTTGTCGCCCAGGCTGGAGTGCAATGGTGCCATCTTGGCTCAGTGCAACCTTTGCCTCCCAGGTTCAAGTGATTCTCCTGCCCCACCCTCTCGAATAGCTGGGATTACAGACATGCACCACCATGCCTGGCTAGTTGTTTGTATTTTTAGTAGAGAGGGGGTTTCACCATGTTGGTCAGGCTGGTCTCAAATTCATGACCTGAGGTAATTCACCTGCCTTGGCCTCCCAAAGTACTGGGATTATAGGCGTGAGCCAACACACCTGGCCTGTTTTGTGCTGTTTGTTGGTTTTTGACCTTCTTCTAATCAGTTCTGCAATCCAGGGAAATGCTAGAGGTCCACAGTGGCCCCACAGACAGGTCACTTACACTCTGGAAAAGGGTGGTGTAAAAAATGGGCTGAGCTTTATGCTCAATGAGGGAATTTGAGTACACTGCACTCAGCATATTTAATGTATGAATCTGTTAACCAAGGTTGTTATCCAGGCTCCGCTGTTTCAAATATTTAGAAAGATGACTGAGGGCCGGGCGCGGTGCCTCACACCTGTAATCCCAGCACTTTTGGGGGGCCGAGGCAGGCGGATCACGAGGTCAGGAGATCGAGACCATCCTGGCTAACATGGTGAAACCCCGTCTCTACTAAAAGTACAAAAAATTAGCCAGGCGTGGTGGCGGGCGCCTGTAGTCCCAGCTACTTGGGAGGCTGAGGCAGGAGAATGGCGTGAACCCGGGAGGCGGAGCTTGTAGTGAGCAGAGATCGCACCACTGCACTCCAGCCTGGGCGACAGAGCGAGAAAAAGAAAAAGGAAAGATGACTGAGAACCCGGATTTATTTTACTTTTGAATTCCCTTAGTGTCTGCAGACAATGCAGCTGGCTGCATTGCCATCTCTATAATTGGCTGTGACAGTGACCATTTACTCGTTGCCTCGTTACCTGACTATATTTGGCTTGTCTTGAAACAAGCGGATGTTCCTGACGCTTTCAGGTCCTGTCATATTTGATTTGCTCATTGATACAGTAGTTTGAATTCTTAGGCATAGTCCAGTGGGAGTTCCTGAAAAGATGGAAATACTTTCCAGCCTATCTTCTTCCTCTCCCTCAAATCACTGACAGCCTTCATATGCCTATTGTGGAATATGCTGAGATTGCAGAATCACTTAGTGCCTTGATTTCAACTTCTGCAAAGTAAGGACAAAGCTCTCTGTCCTTCTCACTCCATAAAATGGCTAAGCTCGGCTGGGTGCGGTGGCTCACGCCTGTTATCCCAGCACTTTGGGAGGCCAAAGCAGGCGAATCACGAGGTCAGGAGTTCGAGACCAGCCCGGCCAACATGGTGAAACCTCATCTCTACTAAAAATACAAAAAATTCGCTGGGCATAGTGGCGGGCGCCTGTAATCCCAGCTACTCGGGAGGCTGAGGCAGGAGAATAGCTTGTACCCTGGAGACGGAGGTTGCAATGAGCTGAGATTGCACCACTGTACTCCAGCCCAGGCAACACAGTGAGACTCCGTCTCAAAAAAGAAAAAAAAAAAAAAAAAAAGATGGCTAAGCTCAAAAGAGATATGAGTGGAGAAGTGCCAGGAAATGGTAAAAGCATTATTAAGATGGAAACTTCTGGGTTGGGATTATATTTTGACATATTAACCAGTGTTTTGATTTTCTCCTGATGGTTTACTTTTTCCCTATCTCCCTTGGGGAGCTGCTGTAGCACTTGAGGTGCTTATAATCTCTGGGGAAGATGTGAGCCTTCCTGGTTTTGAGCTCCAAGTTAACATTCAGGAAACACAGTAAGAGTGAGGGCAAGGGTCTGAGGAGAGTGGGGCAGTAATGAGAAGATGACACGGAGGTGTGGGGAGTAGAGACATCACTGGTCTTGGAGTCAGGATCCTGGAGCTGGCTTCCTTGATCAGGTAGCAGAAATCCCAGGCAGGCTGAGTATCTGAGAAGTGTCCAGGACTTTGCTCTGCTTCCTGAGAAGAGCCCAGCGAGGAAGTGACTGCCTGGAGGGTCTCAGTAGTCAGGGCTTGGACAAGGTTCACAAAGGCTCCTCATCCCCAGGGAGGCTCAGGACAGCCATTGACCGAATCCCCAGCACTGAAGACTGATTCAGAGAATACCCAAGGGAGAGGTAGCAAGGCTAGAGGCTTCTCTCCACCGGCTCCTGCCACCAGGGCCTTAGCACAGGGAACCCCTGCTGAAGGGTCCTCAGTTGAATAGACTGGTTGACTGAATTTGAGATCAAATTTCTTCCCTGGACGAATGAGAGCTCACATTAGAAGTTAAACTGAAACTGTTACAGGCCAGGGCAAGGTGGCTCACAGCTGTAATCCCAGCACTTGGGGAGGCTGAGGCCGGTGGATTTCTTGAGGCCAGGAGTTTGAGACCACCCTCAGCAACACAGCAAAACCCCATCTCTACTAAAAATACAAAAATTAGCCAGGTGTGGTGGTGCACGCCTGTAGTTCTAGCTATTTGGGAAGCTGAGGCATGAGAATCACTTGAATCTGGGAGGCAGAAGTTGTAGTGAGCCAAGAGGGTGCCACTGCAGTCACTCTAGCCTGGCAACAGAACAAGACTCTGCCTCAAAAAAACAAAACAAAAGAAGCAGTTAAACTAATACAAAAAATATAAAGCTGCATGTCAGGCCTCTGAGCCTAAGCTAAGCCATCATATCCCCAGTGACCTGCACGTATACATCCAGATGGCCTGAAGCAACTGGCTTGTAAAAAAGTGAAAATAGCCTTAACTGATGACATTCCACCATTGTGATTTATTTCTACCACAACCTAACTGATCAATGTACTTTGTAGTCTCCCCCACCCTTAGGAAGGTTCTTTATAATCTCCCCCACCTTAAGAAGGTCCTTTGTAATTCTCCCCACCCTTGAGAATGTACTTTGTGAGACCCATCCCCTGCCCCCAAAACATTATTCATAACTCCACCACCTATCCCAAAACCTATAAGAACTAATGATAATCCCACCACCCTTTGCTGACTCCTTTTTCGGACTCAGCCTGCCTGCACCCAGGTGAAATAAACAGCCTTGTTGCTCATACAAAGCCTGTTTGTGGTCTCTTCACACGGACACATGAAACACTGCATTCCTTGCACATCTGAGTTTATACGCTGTTTGTATTTGCCTTGCCCACTGGAGTTATTACTAATCCAATAAGACATGTTCCAGAAAAACTTTCACCTTTGTTTTTTGTTTGTTTATTTTGAGACGGAGTTTTGCTCTTGTTGCCCAGGCTGGAGTGCAATGGCACGATCTCGGCTCACTGCAACCTCTGCCTCCCGGGTTCAAGCGATTCTCCTGCCTCAGCCTCCAGAATAGCTGGGATTAGAGGCACATGCCACCACGCCCGGCTAATTTTTGTATTTTTAGTAGAGACAGGGTTTCACCATGTTGGCCAGGTTGGTCTTGAGTTCTTGACCTCAGATTATCCACCCACCTGAGCCTCCCAAAGTGCTGGGATTACAGGCGTGAGCCACCGTGCCTAGCCAAGCTTTCACCTTTGTATGGGAACAAATGAGGAGAGTAATTCCGGACAATTTTGCAAAGAGATATGAACAAATCCTTACCAAGGAAAGGAAGTGAAAAGTGTGCTAAGCACAGGGTTTCAGCAGATAACCATGATGCAACGTGCACAAGGGACAGCCTCTTTGCTGCCTTGTCTCAGGTCTTTGTCATGCAAACCCTCCGTTGAGCCCACATTTTGACTTGTCCTTTGTACATGATTGATTAATTGCAGGCTTTAACTATATAAAACATATAGGCTTCTATAAAAAATATTATTGATTTTTAGAGTTTTGTCCCTTATGGGGATGAACCTAAGGAATCACAAACCCCAAATTCTCAAATGCCAAATACTTTAACTTCTCTAAGCTGTTTATCCATCGTTAAAGTTCTAACTAGTAAGGTGCTTAGATAGTGAAGGATAACATGTGTTAGTTTAAAACATACAGAAATACAGGAAGAAAATAACTTCCCTTTCACTTAATATTTCCTAGGATGGAGGCTGGGAGTCTGATAATATACTGAAGGCTGATCTCATATACAAATGAGGGCTTTTCTTTTTGCATTTCTTGTATTAAATAGATTATAGTTCATTGAGCATAGCTTTGCATAGCATAACCTACCTCTGTTTTTCAAATTCAATGTTTCTAATTTATTGATTTATTAGGAAAATATTTGTTAAGCACCTACTATGAGTCCAGCATTGTGCTGGACACTTAACAGTGAACCAAACTGACTGTAGAATAACAAAACACCTTGTCTCCCCAGGATCCTATCTTCTGAGAACCACCCTCTTCTCTTTATCTTCCTGCTTCTGGTCTTACCTTTAAGTCCAAGTCCCTATACTTACTGTAGCAATGGCTGTTTTACACCCTGACCCAGTTTTTACAAACATGACTATAGGACTCCTGTAGGGTCATGAAAGAAGAACTGAGCATTAGCCAACTTGGAATATCAACAATGCGATCATTGAATGGGTACTCACTGTATACAAGGTACTGTGCTTGCTGCTAATGGTAAAAAAATTCAGTTCATGGCATCTGCCTTACCCAGAACTTTAAACTAGTTCAAGGCACCATATTCGCATTAAAGTACAAGGCAGACTATGCTAAAGAAAAAACAAGTAGCCCAGATCTTAGGTGGTATCTGAGGTCACAGGAAGAAAAGAACATCTTGAATTTGTCTAGAAACCAAATGATAACAGCCATTTCTCTAACTTCCTAGAAGTTCCATTTCCTTCTCCACCTTATTGAATGATAGTTTCTCAGTCATTGAGTCATAATACGATTCCAGCTTAAGATGAAAATGTAAAGTTTCTCCCCACTCAGAATTTTCATTTTATGTTTTTTAGGGAGTTGATGTGTGAATTGCAGAGACAGGCTGATACCAGCAGGTGGAAGAATTCACCATTTGAACTCCACATCATAGGCTAGTGAATGGTTCAGCAGGATGTGACTGCAATTTTAATCACTGCTTCATTTCCCTTTCTTTGTTCCAGATATTTACGCACCAAAACCCTGTGAGAAAATGACCCATAATCTGAAGAAGATAAATAAAAATGGATTATTTTTATCACTCTAGACAGAGCATAAAGAGATGGCATTTTCTCCTTCTTAAAATCTTAGACCTAAATACATTGAAATCTAAAGAAAAAATTATTCTGATAAATTGGAGAAATTTAAAAATTATAAAAATTTATGGGGTTTCAACATTCTTATGATAGATTTAAAGAACACGCAAAGTTTGATGTGCTAGTGGCTTGGGCCTCCCAGTGAACCACATGAGCTTACAGGATTAGGGTCATGAAGTAGAGGGAGCGGCGCTGGGGTCCGGCACAGGGTTTCAGGCCTGTCTGGGCACATCCGTGAACTGGCAAGACAGGCCTGGGTGAACTCTATGTGACTAGGGGAGGTGGAGCCATCTGGGAAAGATGTCAGGTCACACCCACTGCTGGGATTTAGATGTATGCGGGCATGTCTAGCAAGCTGTGAGGGCTGAGGAGCTTCCTGGGTGAGAACTCACCCTAAGGGCAGGAGTCTGCTGATTCACTTCACCCAGGAAGAAGGCTTAGTTGTCAGAAGGGAGCAGTAAGTCTGACTATGGCATGGTAGCAGTTTCTGGATGTAGAGGGCTGTCAGCAAACCCTGAAAGAATTTTCTCACCAAGCTTTATAGAAAATACTCAGACTCAGAAACAGCGTCACACCTTCTAACTGAAAGAAGTGAGTCATTCTCTTGTATCTTAGAGGAGGATCTGGATGAACTGTGATGACCAGTGGGGCAGGGTGTAGCCAACAGGACTGGGAGCAGCACATGGAGACACCTCCTGGAGACTCCCAGAAATACAGGACATGATAGTTGGAGGTCTGGTGAGACAAATGGGAGTGAGAACCACTGGCATTTGTGTTGGAGTTAATGGAATGCCCTCTGATTCAAAGACTCAGGGGAACTGGAGAGGTATGCATCTCTCTTTCACACATATTCACCACATACACACATCTCACATCTCATATACGTGTGTATATGTGTGTGTGTATATATATATATGTCAAGTTATCAGAGTTTTCAAACATTTACTAAAAGAACTTTAATAAATGATGTCTTTTTATGTGTAAGCTCTTTGTAAACCCTCTTTTTTGGAGAGGGTAATATTTTTCTAGCAGTAAAACGTACTTATTAAAATGTGTGGAAATCTTAAGTTTGTGTCGCAATGAATTTCTCCAAATGGATGACTCATGTTCCGTAGCTAGACTGAGCTACAGAACATTATGAGCAGCTCAGAAGCCCCGCCTGTGCCCGCTTCCTGTCACTCTCTCCTAAAGGTAATTGCTACCCTGATTTCCAATATGGCAGATTACTTTTGCCAGTTTTAAACTTTGTATAAATGGAATTATACAGTATGTCTCTATTTGTCTGACTTCATTTAGTCAACATTGTATCTGTAAGTTTCATTTATGTTCTTGCCAGATTTCTTATGTTTTCATCATTATGTAGTATTCCATTATATTAATGTAGCACATTTTTTTTTTTTTTGAGATGGAGTCTCTCTCTGTTGCCCAGGCTGGAATGCAGTGGCACGATCTTGGCTTACTGCAACATCCACCTCCAGGGTTCAAGTGATTCTCTTGCCTCAGCCTCCTGAGTAGCTGGGACTACAGGCATGAGCCATCACGCCCAGCTAATTTTTTGTATTTTTGGTAGAAAGGGGATTTCTCCGTGTTAGCCAAGATGGTCTCAATCTCCTTTCCTCACGATCTGCCCGCCTCGGCCTCCCAAAGCACAATTTTATATATCCATTTTGCTGCTGATGGACATTTGGGTTGCACCCAGTTTGGGGTTATTATGAACAAAGCTGCCATAAACCTATTTGGACATGTTTTGTTCTGTTTCAAGACAGTCTCATTCTGTTGCCTAGGCTAGAGTGCAGTGATGTGATCTCAGCTCACTGCAACCTCTACCTCCCAGGTTCAAGCAATTCTCATGCCTCAGACTCCTGAGTAACTGAGATTATAGGCATGCACCACCACATCCAGCTAATTTTTTGTATTTTTAGTTGCAATGGGGTTTTACTAAATTGCCCAGGCTGGTCTTGAACTCCTGGGCTCAAGCAATCCACCCACCTTGGCCTCCCGAAGTGTTGGGATTACAGGCATGAGCTACCGTGCCCAGCCTGTATATGGTTTTTATTGCATGCATGTCCTCATTTCTGTTGGAAATATAACTGCTAGATCTGATATATAAGTTTTAATGCATTTTCTTCTGTATGTGAAAAGTGTTGTTTGGGTACAGATGTACTGTTCTTTGGAAGTAAAATATTTGAAGCAATGAAGAAAGTGAATTTGACTAGAAATCCAGAAAGAAAGAGTTGACGTTATTTAGAGTAGCTGGGTACTGATAATTTTATTTATGTATTTATGTTATTTATTAAGGTCGAATCTTGATTAGTTATCATAAGTTATAAGTGGTAACACTGTAAACCATTTCATTACTCATGACAGATTTAAAAACTTGCAGGATAGTTTTGTACTGCTATCTATAATCTTTTTAGAATGCCTCATCCTGCAAACTAATTATTAATATTAACCCCGGGACAATAGGCTTGGAAAGTAATTTATAATTAAAAAATTTTCTTCCTATCTGTGCAGATGGTTAAAAGCTGATTGCGGCACTTGTAGTTTATAGCCTTTACCACTAGAAACCAGGAAAAATCAGTGAATCTTCTAATTTTTTATTTTTAGTTAATAAGTTGGCAAATTTGTTGTAAGCATTGACCACTGTGTTTCATGAGCTTAAGCTATGAAGACTGTTTGAAAAGGAGCAACACTAAGTCTGAGTCCTAAGAAACAAATGCTTTGTGATGTGGGCCTCACTCAGAATGTCTGTGGCTAAAAGTATCCCTGGAGGGTCAAAGTTATCCAGTGGATCTTGGCTCAACCTTGTGGATTGGGCGTCTAATCTATAGGAGCATCGTTTAGCAGATTTGTTGGAAGCTAATATTTGTTTTATTTATTTTCTAATAATAAAAATAGAATGTGTTTATTCTAGAAAATTTGGAAAACATATACAAATAGAAATAAAAATTATACGTAATAACATCATCCTTTCTTAATATTTTGGAGTATTTTTTTTCAGTTTTTAAAGTACCCCCTTTTTTTAAACATAGCTCATTTGTTCAACACATGTTTCTGAGAACTTCTTGTGTGTAGATGGTAAAACTGAACAGAACCAAAAATCCTGCAACCCTTTATAGGGTCTCCAAGACCATAACTTATACAACAGAATCCAGAACAACGCTAAGGTCAGTGGTGGTGATGGAGAAGCTGCAGAGGGGATCTCTGGGTGACTGTAATGAAAAAGAGCTAACACAGCAGCCCCGAGACAGCAGACCTCAGAAAAGCCTACTTGCAGGGTTGACCCACGGCCAGCATCCGGGAACTTGGCTTTCAGGAGCCTTCCTACCATTCCGTAATTGAGAAGGATGGTTTACTGTGCCTAGACTGTTTGTACAAACAATATGGTTTATGCTGAATACCATTGTCCTGCTGGAAGTCTGAAATTTTGTGTGTGTTAGGCAGAGGGTTTCTATGACCAGTCCCCAATAAAAACCGTAGGCTCTGAATCTTATGAGCTTCTCTAGTAGAGAGCACTTTGCATATGTTGCCACATGTTGTCGCTGGAGGAGTTAAGTGCATCCTGTGCCATTTTACTGGGAGGACCCTGGAAGCTTATGTCTGGTTTCCTTTGGGCTTTGCCCCATGTGCTGATTTTGCTTTGTATCTGATTTTGCTTTTGCTGGTTTTGTTTTGTGTCCTCTCACTGCAAGAAACTGTAACTGTGAATACATTTACTTCTGAGTCCTTTGAATCCTTCTAGCAAATCACTGAACATGAGGGTGGTCTTGGGGGCCCTTGAAATGATGACCCACTAGGAAATTAAGTTACCAGATGAGTCATTACCTCTACTTTCACAAAGGCCCTTAGGATAAAGTTGGGCGTATAACTCTTTGAGTAGAAGAAATATTAGAGGAAGTGTGTTGTTTGGGCATTGGTTTATTCACAATCAACTCTGCCCATATTGGCTTACTCTCCAATCCCCAAATCACTTAGTCTCAATCATACAAGCGCTTTTCACTTAAGACTGACACTGGTTTAGGCTGGGCGCAGTGGCTCATGCCTGTAATCCCAGCACTTTGGGAGGCCAAGGCTGGCAGATCATGAGGTCAGGAGTTCGAGGCCAGCCTGGCCAACATGGGGAAACCCTGTCTCTACTAAAAATACAAAAATTAGCCAGGCGTGGTGGTGCACACCTGTAGTTCCAACTACTCAGGAGGCTGAGGCAGAAGAATCGCTTGAACCCCGGAGGCAGAGGTTGCAGGTGAGCCGAGATTGTGCCACGGTACTCCAGCCTGGGTGACAGAGCAAAATTCCGTCTAAAAATAAATAAATAAATAAAATTTAAAAAGACTGACATTGGTCTATATAAATTAAGGAAGCCTTTTCAAAAACTTCGCAGGGAGGGAGGTAATGGAAGAGAATAATCTCACAGAGCAGGACATGCCTTAAAATTGGATATCAGACATCATTGCACCCAAAGTCCATTAGACAAACACTGTCCAAGGGAATTTGTTACTGGCTGTTTCTTTCCTTGGGTCTTATTCTGCTTCCATGTTTCTGGTGACCATTGTTTTGGAGCAAAATGGCTTTTACTATGTCCTTTTGTCTTGAGAACTCCAACTGCAATCTCTGAGCTTGCCAGAAGCAAAAAGGAGTCCCTTAAAATGAAACCAACCAGGCCAGGTGCAGTGGCTCATGCCTATAATTCCAGCACTTTGGGAGGCAGAGGCGAGTGGCTCGCTTGAGCCCAGGAGTTCAAGACCAGCCTGGCCAACATGTGAAACCCCGTCTCTACTAAAAATACAAAAAAATTAGCTGGATGTGGTGGCGGGCGCCTATAATCCCAGTTGCTCAGGAGATTGAGGTACCAGAATCAGTTGAACCCGGGAGGCGGAGGTTGCAATGAGCCGAGATCGCGCCACTGCACTCCAGCCTGGGCGACAGAGCGAGACTCTATCTCAAAAAAAAAAAAAAAAAAAAAAGAAAAAGAAAAAAGAAAACAACCAGCCCTCATTCCCAGATGCTATCTGCACAAAGATGAATTACTGCACAGAACAATTTAGTTCCACATTATCTCAGTCATCTCGCTGGGCAGGGCTGGGGTTTTCCTTTTGCATAATCAGAGGTTCCATGAAAGCATTTTAACAACAAAAGCAGGCAGGGAGAAGAAAATAAGCAGTTTTTTTCTGAAAACACCCTTCTAGTGTCCTCAATGCAGCAATGGCTGGAACTTAAAAATTCCCATCCTTCTAGCCATCTTACTCTCAACTCCCCTCTTTTGTTCTGCTACACAGAGAAGCATAATTTTTGTCCTCAAGAATGTGAGCAAAATGCCCTGAGCATGGCTGGCCTTTGAAGATCTTGTATTTCAGCCCTCAGATACAGCATCACCTCCGCAGCACGGTGTATCCACTGCCTCCAGTCCTGGTGTCACGGAGAGGGACGGTCTTCACTGGATATGAAAAGAGAAGGCGGGGTGCCCTCTTGGCTGCAGCAGATATTCTCATAGCTGCCAGGGTATTATTCTGCGCAGGTCTACATTTCTGAGCTGGCTGCTGATACTGGAGTGACCCAAGCTCCCTTTTTTCTCCTTCCCAGGTGACCATGCTTCTCTGTCCCAGAGGGTACAGCCTGTTTATTTCAACAAATTCCCTTTGCACACAGTTGTGTTTTGCGGTCCAGCCTCCTTTATGCTGACATTGATCTAAATGCTTTTTAGGCACTAGTAGGGACGTAAGTGACTTTATTTTAAATGCTAATCTGCTGACTAACCCCAAGTCTGGGAATGCCTCCAAAATGTCTAGGTGATGTATTACTGTTTATGTAGGAACACTTAATCATTATAAGTTTCCCTCAAAACAACCCTTGATAATGTTGCAGAAATCATAGGCTGTGATGCTTATAGCCACCTACATATTCCTTCCAGAGTATAGATACTTCTTCCTCAAGATACACATCCTGGGTCTGGGCAATCGCAGTGCAGAGATTTACCTGTCTTGTAGCCAGCTGCCTAAGACCAAGCTTCTGTTTGTAAGTTCCCCCCAGTAAATCAATTTATTTTATTTTTATTTTTTGAGATAGAGTCTCACTTCATCATCCAGGCTGGAGAGCTATGGTGTGATCTCAGCTCACTGCCACCTCTGCCTCCTAGGTTCAAGCAATTCTCCTGCTTCAAGCTTCTGAGCAGCTGGGACTACGGGCACGTGCCATCATGCCCAGCTAATTTTTTTATCTTTATAGAGATGGAGTTTCCCCATGTTGGCCAGGCTGGTCTCAAACTCCTGACCTCAAGTGATGTGCCCACCTCAGCCTCCCAAAGTGCTGGGATCACAGGCGTGAGCCACCATACCCAGCCCCCAATAAATCACTTTTTATCAACAGACTGAATTTGTCTGCCTCATTCTTTGGTGTCTTGGCTCCTTTGGCATTTGGGGTCCACTTTGCCTTTATGACCCTTTCATATATGCACTGTCAAATGGTTGACAGGATTTCTAATGCTATTGAAACTTCTAAATTTTAAGAAGCTCTTATGGGTTTCTTAGTGGGAAGTTGTAAGAAATTGTATTAGAGATTATTACCTTGATCAGCAATGACCTGAACATTGAAGACTGGGAGATTTAATTGAGGAAACAGAAAAGAGATTGGGCAGAGGATGGCTCTGGAGGCATGGGGTAAGCTGTAGTATCGGAAGCTTTCCACACTTTGGATACTGTATTCCTGGTGAGAATTGTTTGGCACAGAAAGTAAAGTGAGGGAGTGCCAGGGAGACACCTGGCTTACTTGGGAGCTTTGAGTGAGGTTGGCCTTGTTCACTGTCCTCCAGGACACTTGGTGGGGACTAAGACCCTACCGAGAAGAGTCTCTTTTATACCATCTTGGTGATCCTCTGGGAGGGCCAGGGCCAGCTTGCGGGGAGACCAGTTCTCTATCAAAATTTCTCCAGGTCCTGGACATAAACCATTTTAATCTATTCCAGAGAATGAGGGAGAAAGACTGATTTCCCTCTCCTCCAAAGCCACTCTCTGATCCCAGTTGATAACATCTTCTTTGAGCCATACATGCCAGTGCAGTGAGCAGATGGAGCTGAGAAGCCTTGCTCAGTATTAAGTATTAGAGGTGTGTGCATGGGCAGTTGTGGTTGGTTTGTTCACGTGCACATGGAACAGCCTACAGGGAACAATACGTGCATGGAGTCATATTGCAGAAGACATGGTTTCTGCCTCCAGGTAACGCATATTCACATGAAGTACTGCTAAACAAAATTTAAAACTTGAAAATCATTCAAATCTATGTTTGAGGATCCACAAAATACACATAAAACTGGAATTTTAATTTGTTACTCCAAATCCCAAGTGGAACAACTTTGCATATGAGGACGGAAGGGAGTTGAGCAGCTCGCTGGGCAATGTGTGGATTCGTGCTTCTCTGCTATGTGGAAATTATGGTTAAGATCGAAGGCCCCAGGGCTGGGCACAGTGGCTCACTCCCATAATCCCAGCACTTTGGGAGGCTGAGGTGGGCAGATCACCTGAGGTGGGCAGATCACCTGAGGTGGGCAGATCACCTGAGGTCAGGAGTTTGAGACCAGCCTGGCCAGCATGGCGAAACCCTGTCTCTACTAAAAATACAAAAATTAGTCGGGCATGGTGGCAGGTGTCTGTGGTCCCAGCTACTTGGTAGGCTGAGGCAGGAGAACTGCTTGAGCCTGGGAGGTGGAGGTTGTAGTGAGCTGAGATCACGCCACTGCACTCCAGCCTGGGTGACGGAGTAAGACTCTGTCTCAAATAAATAAATAAATAAATAAATAAATAAATAGAGTGAAGGCCCTAGAACCAACATGTAAGTGTTTAAATTCCAGCTCTGTCAGTTACCAGCTGTGTGGCCTTGGGCAAATACAGAAACTTTATTTGCTATTGTTTCCTAATTTTTATAACGGGGGATAATGGTAATCCAACGACATGACGTTGTTGTATAAATTAAATGAGTTAATAAATATGAAATGCTTCAAATAGTGCCTGACACACTGAGCACTTCAGTAACAGTAGCAGTTAATACCTGCCCTAAGAAGTATTGGTGGGAACTATATTCAAGGACTATAAATCTTTTTAAGTTACTCAAAATCGAAACCCGTTGTAAATCATTTTACCCCTCCGCATCCTCACTGTGAACGTAATAGCAATGTGTGTTTAATTATGTACTGACCGCTCTCCATTGCAAGGATAAACTTAACAGCTTAAACAAGAGGAAATCTCCGTGAGCTCCTCCTGCACTAGACACAGCATATTTTCTAACTTAATCCTCACAACCACCTTAGGATACAGATATTATTATCTCCAATTTATGGTAAGCTAAAACTACTGTTTAAGGTTAATTACGTTGTCTAAGCTCACATCTAGTAAGTGATTGACCTGGGCTGAGAACTGGGTTTTTGTGACCCCAGAGTCCACGAGACAGATTTTCAGGTGAATAAGATTCAAAGAATTAAAAAAGTTTTGAAACCAGTTGTGTGGATCTTTATGTCAGAAAAAAATTCCCAGCTCAGTTTCTCGTAGCTTAGAGGCAGCAATTTCTTGTGTTCATTTCTTGGGAAAGAAGTGTCAGGTAAAATTGGCTGTGGCCCCAGTTTCTACTGAGTTGCGGAAGGCTATGTTGTTTTTTGAGCTAGATGAGTTGTGAGCATTTGACATTCTGAGACATAAAGTCAATATAGAAGAGAACCTCCCATCTCACTGTTTATTCTCTGTTACGATTGTAAATGTCTCCCAGCTTTCTGCCATTTCCAAAACATTTACTTTTGTTAAAAAAAAAAAAATCCCAGAAATTAAAGGCCCAGACTAAACAGCATTCATTCATTTAAAACATTACGTAGATATAACCTGTCACTTCACTTTGCTTAAAACCCACCAGTGGCTTCCTGCTACTCTTGGAATAAGCCCAAATACTTCATCATGGTGCAGGGGACCTTGCTCATTTTGCTGCCAAGCATCCATCCCTACTTTTCTAGAAATAGCACTCAAATTGGATTCAGTGGCTGGAATTCTAAGCGGTGATGTCCTGACCTCCCTCAGCTAAGAGGCAGACCCAGGACCCAAGCAAAATCAGACACCATCTTTCTGGAATTAAATCTTGAGCAGTGAGACAATAAAATAAGGACGAGCTGGAGCTTTTGCGCCCCCTTGGCAGTCTCTGATAAGACCGATATTCATCAGTTCCTGCTACCTTGATCCCCAGAGCTGCCCTGGTTCCCATCTTTCTAAGCTGCCCCATGTCTTTCTCACATATTCCTTCTATGCCTTTAGGTCAGCCACAGTCAGGTTGGGTGTTTTTGTAGCCTAAGATTCCTACCTGGCACACCTGCCTGGCAGGGCCTCCCTGCAGTTGTCCCTCAGTGTCTGTGGGGGCATTGGTTCCAGGACCTCCCTGAGATTCTGAAATTCACAGATACTCAAGTCCCTGATGTAAAATGGTGTAGCATTTGCATATAACCTCAGCAGGCTGGGCCCTCCACCCTCCTTCCTCTCACTGCACCTCACCCTCACTAACTCTTTGACTTACTGGGCTTGTTTCCGCCTCAAGGCCTTTACCCCTGCCCTTGGTCCTGGCTTCTTCAACCCAAACATCACCCCTTCAGAGAGGTAATTGCTGACTTTTCTATATCTCTCTATCTCATAGCCTGTTGGATTTCCTGTGTTGTATTTATTAATACTTAAAATGATTTTGATCTTTGTTTACTTATTATTTCCCTATTAGAATATCAGCTCTAAGAATATAGGGACCTTGTCTATTTTATTCACTGGTATTCCTGGTAATAGCATTGTTACAACAGTATTTATCACTTAATAGGTGCTCATTAAATATTAATTGAATGAATGAGTGTGTTGTCTGTGGTCCATCCTATGTGTAGCAATCATATGTCATATAACCTACAGGTTAAGAGCCTGTGTCCTGGAGTCAGACTATTTGGGTTCAAACCCTGGCTGTCATACTTGTATACTGTGTGACTTTGGGCAAGTTGCTTAACCTCTTGTGCTTCAGTTTCTTCATTTCTAAAATGGTAATAATAAAAATGCATAAGTAAGATGAAGAGTAAGTAAGATGATTCACTAAAAGCCCTTGGTACATTGCCTGGAAAACAATAAGATTCAATATTTGGCAACTTATATTATTAGAGCACGGTCATCTCTCCGTATCCGTGAAGGCTTGGTTTCAGGACACCTCTGGGATACCAAAATTCACAGATAGTTAAGTCGCTGATATAAAATGGTGTAGCATTTCTCCTATATACTTTAAATATCTAGATTACTTATAATACCTAATGCAATGTAAATGCTTTGTAAATAGTTGTTATGCTGCATTGCTTTTATTTGTATTATTTTTCTTGTTTTTTTATTTCCTTCCCAGTATTTTCAGCCCAAGGTTGTTTCAATGCACCCATGTGGAACCTGCGGATATGATGCGTGATTGGATTTCTCAATTGTAAGAAGTTCTAGTTAGAGATTGTACGATGCACTACTGGCTTATTAGTAGCTCTTTTGGCCGGGCACGGTGGCTCACGCCTGTAATCCCAGCACTTTCGGAGACCAAGGCGGGCGATCACCTGAGGTCAAGAGTTCAAGACCAGCCTGGCCAACATGGTGAAACCCTGTCTGTACTAAAAATACAAAAATTAGCCTGGCATGGTGGCACGCACCTGTAGTCCCAGCTACTCAGGAGGCTGAGGCAGGATAATTGATTGAACCTGGGAGGTGGAGGTTGCAGTGAGCCAAGATCGCACCACTGCACTTCAGCCTGGGCAATAAGAGCAAAACCCCATCTCAAAAAAAAAAAAGGAGCTGTTTTGGAGAAAGCCAAAGCCAAGTTCAACATTTAATATATGCCATTTTGAAAAACTCTACTTACAATAGCATGCGTTGTCTGCCAAAATACATGCTACTTTGCTCTTCAGACTAACGAACACAATTGGGGCCCCAAATGCCTCTCTATCAAGCAGGGCCACTGGCAGTTATATGTAATGTAATGATTACCCTTGCACGAGATCTGGACCTTGCTAGCATATTTGAGAGGCTGCAGAATAATTTAAAGAACGCAGTGGGATTACGTGTGTGTTTCTTTCTTTCTTTCTTTTTTTTTTTTTTTGCATTTCTCTTTTGGCTATTTTGTTTGTATTGCTACTGTTAACTGAATTATAAATAATAGGAAATAAAGAGCTTCTGGGAAGTAGCTGGAAGCTTTTGACAGATTTAGACATCTGAATGATAGCTCTTCACATATCAGTTGGTCCCAAAAACTTTTCCTAGATTTTAAAAATTTGTGATTTGTTCTCAGCATCTTGACAATTTTATTAATTATATTATCCAGTGTATGACTATTTCAATTGTATATTATCCAATGAATGATTATTAATTTTATGCATGCACAATATATTTTTTCATTTCTATACTGCATTATAATGGAATCTTTTAAAAGACCTTTTAAGTGATAATTAAGATGTGAATGTAAGTTTATCAGCTATCAAAGGAAATAACTCAACAGAAGTGACAGAATGATGAAATTGTTAGCTGGTGTAATGCCTCTGTGACACAGCTGAATTTCAGCTCTGCCCTAACACTGCTTTAAGAAACAGGATGCCTGCAATAAGTTCCCTTTGTTACTGTAACAGTTGAGACTGGCTAGAACCAAAATAGCTGACAAATGACTTCAGAAAGAACTTGGGCGTCATTATAGTCTCATTTCCATGCTAAATGACACTCTGACCATCACCATAACAGTGGACAATTGCTAGGACAATGACCAGAAGAAGCTATAAAAGGACAAAAAAGAAGGAAGGCATTGCTCCAGTTCTGGGAAGTTCACTGACCATTTCCAGAAAAGACCTGAATCTTCCTCTTTTCATTTTCTTTTTCTTTTTTTTTTTTTTTTTTTGAGACAGAGTCTTGCTCTGTCGCCCAGGCTGGAGTGCAATGGCGCCATCTCGGCTCACTGCAAGCTCCGCCTCCTGGGTTCAAGTGATTCTTCTACCCCAGCCTCCTGAGTAGCTGGGATTACAGGTGCATGCCACCACGCCCAGCTAATTTTTGTGTTTTTTAGTAGAGGCGGGGTTTCACCATATTGGCCAGGCTGGTCTTGAACTCCTGACCCTGTGATCCATCCGCCTCGGCCTCCCAAAGTGTTGGGATTACAGGTGTGAGCCACCGTGCCTGGCCCCTCTTCATTTTTAATATCCATCCCCTTTGTTAGAGAAACTCTTTATTTTCACCCCTCACCCCTCACTGGTCAAGAAGTTGATTTGTGAGCCATGCTTGCACTTCTTAATTCCATGGCCATCGAATAAAGCCTGCTCTACTAGACAATTTTAGTTTTGTGTATTGGCTTCATGACACTGAACATGGAAAGACTTCATGTTTTGGGGGATTCGCTTTGTTGGTTATAAGATGATGCCCCTCATCTTATTGTTTTTCCAAATGTGTAGGCAATAACAACTTTGCTGAGTATACACTACCCACTCATTCCTTACCTCTGGGCTGTCGGCCCTAGACACACATTAGAATCACCTTACAAATTCCAGATTCTCAGGCTGCATCTTAGACCCACTAAATTAGTAACCTGGCGTCAGTATTCTTTCTTTCTTTCTTTCTTTTTTTTTTTTTTGAGACGGAGTCTCGCTCTGTCGCCCAGGCTGGAGTGCAGTGGCACGATCTCGGCTCACTGCAAACTCCGCCTCCCGGGTTCACGCCATTCTCCTGCCTCAGCCTCCTGAGTAGCTGGGACTACAGGCGCCCACCACTATGCCCGGCTAATTTTTTGTATTTTTAGTAGAGACGGGGTTTCACCGTGTTAGCCAGGATGGTCTCGATCTCCTGACCTCGTGATCCGCCCTCCTCGGCCTCCCAAAGTGCTGGGATTACAGGTATGAGCCACCGCGCCTGGCAGCATCAGTATTCTTAAAGTTCCCCAGATGATTTCAGTGTGCAGTGGAGGCTGAGAACCACCACTCTATCAATGGCTGAAGAGTTTCTTTTGACATGTGTTGTAAGATGTGTCTTGATTTGAGAGATGTTAAGGTGTAAAAAACAAAACAAAAAAAACCAGCTGGGTCTGGTGGTTCACGCCTTTAATCCCAGCATTTTGGAAGCCTGAGGCAGGGAGATCCCCTGAGACCAGGAGTTCAAGACCGGACTGGGCAACATAGCAAGATTCCATCCCTACAAAAAATTTTAAAATTAGCCAGTAGTGGTGGTATGTGCCTGTAGTCCCAGCTACTCAAGAGGCTGAGTCAGGAGGATCCCTGGAGCCCAGAAGTTTGAGGCTGCAGTGAACTATGATCATGCCACTGTGCGCCAGCCTGAGTGACAATGCAAGACCCTGTCTCTCAAAAGAAAAACACAAAACACAACTCTTGCATCTGAGAAATAAGGAAATTGTAATTGCTATTATTAATCTAGCCCTAGAAGGATTCAGACCATGAAAAATATCATATTGGGTCAGATCAATTCTGTGGGACAACTGAGGATCCTTAGTTGTTCTCCTTTTACAGTGTCTTTGACATTGTTTACTAAGGGTGTACCCCAGTTATTATAAAGCTTCCTTTGGTTATTGCCAGACACCTGGCAAGAGCTTAGAAATGAAGCTTGATGCCTAAAAGAAAAAAAAAAAAAGGAAAAAAGGGAAACAAAACAAAACAAAAAGCATGGTGTGTGATGGGTGTGAATCTCCTGGTCACTGGGTGCACCCTTGTGTCCTGTACTCTTTTGGGCCCTGATTTCACATCCCAACTCCCCTTGGAGTTTGAGATCAGCCTGACCAACATGGAGAAAACCCATCTCTACTAAAAATACAAAATTAGCTGGGCTTGGTGGCACAAGCCTGTGGTCCCAGCTACTCGGGAGGCTGAGGCAGGAGAATCGCTTGAACCTGGGAGGCAGAGGTTGCGGTGAACCGAGATCGTGCCATTGCACTCCAGCCTGGGCAACAAGAGTGAAACTGTGTCTCAAAAAAAAAAAAAAAAAAAAAATAGACTCAGTGTTTCATCTGATTCCTTGGGATTCTCTCTTTCCCTATCCTTAAGGCAAGGAGAGCAGGTGCTCAGATTCTCTTAATATCAAAGCAAAGTGTCCCCTTAGCTAGGATGATAGCTAGCTTAGCCTCAGCATATGTGTTAATTCTTGGTCTGACTTGAAATCTTGAAGATGTGGAATTTGATAGTGGCATGGAGGTTTGGCTGGACCTCAGAAATTTTAAAGACTGAGTGATTTCTTTCCTATAAAGAAATTTGTGGTTTTCTGCTGGTATATCAGGTCTTAGTACAACACTACACCTAGATAAAGTTTGCATATTCTGCAAAGCCTGTTATTTCTGCCAAAATGCCAATGATAAAATCAACCTCTTGAGAAGCTACAATTAACCTTCATCTAGTCATCATTGCAAGCCTGCCCAACCAATAAGCCTGCAGACTTATTTCTTCACATCTGACAGAAACAGTGCCCACCAGGCAATTAGGAAAATACATTGAGATCACATATGAAAATGAGCATTACAGCAGGAACAATTAGGATCCTCATTTACTGCAGGTGATTTGCTCATTATAAACTAACTAAACTACTAGGTTGAAAACACAGTTCAGAAACAGAGTGTAGAGTAGTTCATATTTAATACCTCCATCTTTCCTTAAAAATTGTTTGTTAAATGGCAACCTAACAATAAATAAATAAAGTCAATAAATCTTTGGTACTAGAAGTGGGTTTAGATAAGATAAAGATGGGTCCATTTAATTAGGGAAGAAAACAGATGGCTGTGATGTATGAACAAGGATAATACAGGAGGGTTTAGAATATAAGATATAAGTTTGAGAGGAGCTTTAGAAAGTTGAGAAGCTTATTACATCTGGACAGGTTTGGGGAAATAGGAGCAGACTATTATGGGTAATTTGAGGGAGGCTGGAAGGAGAGAACTCATGAGACTCAGGGTCCAGTCCAACATGGCCCCACAGTGACTGCATTACAGCACAGCCCTGGCAAAGGGTGGCATCCTGCCTGATGGGGCCTGAGACAGCGCTCCTGCACTGTCCATGCACTTTGCTTCCTGCTGAATGATCCTTGAGTGTTGTCATGGAATTTTTTTTGTATTAAGATATAATTTACATGCCATGTAATTCACCTTCTTAAAGTATATATTTCAGTGGTTTTTAGTATATTCACAAGATTATGCAACCACCACCACTGTCTAATTCTGTACTGGAAATTTGATAAAACATTGATCCTTTTTCTTTTTCCCAGTGGCCCACACATCTATTTCTGTAGTTTTTCTTAGCACAGCCATGGTAGGGTGAAGAAGTAACAAACTGAAAGGCCCAGACTGAGGTTTCTGTACATCTATTTAGGTGCTTTTGTTCTTCACTCATCTCATATTCAGTACTCCAAATTCTGTGTTTATCCAAAAAGTTGGTTCTTCAGATAAACACAACATTTAGGTAGCCTCAGTTGTATGTGATGTATTAGGTTAGATCCACGCTTCCCTAAACATCAGCCTTAGTGGAAACAGCTAGCACATATTTTGAGAAATACATACAGGTGTCTTTAGAGTGTTCATATAAATCATAAGGTAGTGTGACCAGAGAATTTGTTTATTATAGTTCCCTTGATTCCTAATCAGAAATCTGGATTCAATAGCAAGCCCTCCTTTCTTCTCAGTGAGTTGAATAGATAGGCAAAAGATTAATGCCCACAGTAGAATAAAGGGACCTCATTTCTAGAAAATAAAATGATTTCTTGCAAATCATTTAATCACTCCTATAAGGAAATACGGAGAATCAGAAGTTCCATTAACTTTAGTACCACAAGAAGAGTAACACATAAGTAATGTGTTCCATTTGGTAGTAAACAGAAGAGCAGAAAACCAGAAGAGAGATGAGACCAACAGAGGAAGAAGAAAAAAGTATCACGGTAGTGGAAATGATGGCACCAGCGGCCCATCTGGAGCCACTGCTGCAAAGACTCTGGCTGCAGGGGGCAAGGTGAGTCTGGGGCCACTAGGGGCTGGGAACAGACGAGAGCCCTGCTCCCTACTGAGTTGGCAGGGCGAAAGCCCCACGCTCCCAGGTGCAGCTGCAGCAGCCCAGCCATAACTCTGGACCTGGGCATCCCTGTGCTCTTGGGGGCCTGGGAAACTCCCCTCCCCCCACAGGCTCAGAAGTACCTGCTCCTGCACCCTGGCCTCTCCCTGCTCCTGGTGCCCACTCTGGGGTGGAGCAAAGTTGTGGTCAAGCCTGGGTGCTGTCGGAAACCCCCCAGGTGTGCGTGTGCTTGGGACAGCACTGTCATACTAGCCTTCTGCCACCTCAGCCCCCTCTGAACTTTGGGTGCTGATGAGCATGGGAGGGAGGCCGAGGTGGAGCTGAAGACAGCCCAGTGCAGGCCTGCAGGAACCCCTCAGCCCGAACATCCTGGGTACTGTGGAAGGCATGTTGATGGCGGCAGGAGGAAGTCATGCTCCTGGACAGAAAAGGGCAGGTCCCCGGTGAAACCCTTACCTTCAAGCCAGGGATGGCCTGAAGCCTGGGGGCCAGGCTGCCAGCTCTGGGGTGAGTC
Source organism: Symphalangus syndactylus (assembly GCF_028878055.3). NCBI lineage: Eukaryota > Metazoa > Chordata > Mammalia > Primates > Hylobatidae > Symphalangus > Symphalangus syndactylus. The sequence continues at coordinate 66,383,284 of NC_072430.2, read as the reverse complement.
CGTGGCCCAGAGTGAGAACTGATGATGCTGTTTCCAGGCCCATCCATGTCTGCCTATGGGTCATTCTGTACACGCTTCCTTCCTTCTGAGCCCATAAAAACCCTGGGCTCGGCCAGATGTCGACACTACCAGCTGCAGAAAGGAGTTACCCACTCTGGGTCTCCTCTCTGCTGGGGTCTGCACAGACATCAAGGTGACCTGTCTGTGGAGGGAGGTACCCACTTCAGGTCTCCTGAGAGCTGTTCTGTCACTCAGTGAAGCTCCTTTCTGCCTTGCTTACCCTCCAGTTGTCCACATACCTCATTCTTCCTGGATACAGGACAAGAACTTGGGACCTGCTGAATGGCGGGTCTGAAAGAGCTGTAACACAAACATGGCTGAAACCCTCAGCCACCACCCTCAGCTCGCCATGTTGCGGGTGATGAGAAGGAGAGAAGAGCTGTGGCCCTTCTGGGAGCCCATACCTGGGGCTCCTGGAGCCAGGGCTGTGACACCCTCTTTGGGGCTCTGTGGTTCCTGGTGTCTCCAAGCTTCCGGGTGCCACCACATACCCTTCAGCCAGATGCATGTTCCTGTAGTGGAAGCTGTGTGCAGTACATCTGGCCCAGCCATAGCCTCTTACAGAGCCAACACCTGTGCTGGTGCCTGGAGCTGCCTGCCCTGCTGCAGCAGCCGGCCTGCCTGGCTGTGTGCAGTGGCCAGACCCAGAGCTCACTTGCCCACACACCCCTTGCCACTCTGTGCCTGACTCACCCTTAGCAGGTGTGGGATCCAGGCTGGTAGTGTGAGCCGAGCACAGCCTGCCAGGCCGAGTGGGCAGAATGAGCCCAGCAGGTGCAGGCAGTACTCAGGCAGAAGGCACTGCCAGCCACAGAGGCTTTTGGCTGGTGAAGTGACACCCCAAGGATCCCGTGACAGAAAGAGGAATGTGCAGAAACTGGAATCAACAGAGAGCAGCAGCAGCTACCAACTGTGTACTATTCCACTCTGTGAGGTTATAACTCAGACCATATATTTGTAGGTAATGTTTTTCCTTTAATCAAGAAACAAGGCATTCTTTTTAGTGGCTAACAACGTTAGGTAGATGAATAATGTTGTAATTGTTTAAAAACAATGGTATCGTTTCGCCATTCAAAGAAATGTTAAAGGAGCTAGGTTTGAAAAAATCAGTGACACTCTGTTTTGCAGTACTATAAAATTGCAAGCCAAATTTGTGGCTTTTTAAAAATAAAGTTGGCCAGGCACAGTGGCTCACACCTGTAATCCCAGCACTTTGGGAGGCTGAGACGGGTGGATCACAAGGTCAAGAGATCAAGACCATCCTGGCCAACATGGTGAAACCCTGTCTCTACTAAAAATACAAAAAAATTAGCTGGGTGTGGTGGTGTGCGCCTGTAGTCCTAGCTACTCGGGAGGCTGAGGCAGGAGAATTGCTTGAACCCAGGAGCGGAGATTGCAGTGGGCCAAGATTGCACCACTGCACTCCAGCCTGGTGACAGAGTGAGATTCTGTCTAAAAACAAAACAAAACAAAACAAAACCAGAAGTAAATCCCCAATGCTTGGAGGCAGACCCCAAACATCTCCACTGGACATTTCACATCAGGTTAAATTTCATATGAGTAAAACCAAAAGGCAGTGCCACATGCCCAAGGAAACAGGGGAAAGAACACATGCTCTCCAGAGCTCTGGGGGGGCCTTTCCAATGAGACCTTGCTGAAGAAACACCACTCTGACAAAGGTGAACTGTCATCCCCAATAGATAAAAACTAAGAAATTCTAGAGACATTTTGTTCTCTCATAAAAATCATTTATTGGCACACCAGAAATGACAATTTTTTTCTAGTATAGTAGTTATATGCATCTGTAATTGCAATTCAGTGTAAACTACATGTTACAAGTCACTAGAAATCTAATTAGCAGGATGAATTTAATAAAGAACAAGAGGAACTATGAGTCTACCACGGCCCAGCCATCGAGTCTCATTGGAGAGTAAATCAAATATCAAACTAGTGTTGCCCTGCAACAGTTTTTCTGTAGCCAAGAAAAACCAAGACACACATAAACAGGATAGCACCCATTCCATAAATTAGGTACACTTAACTAGAAAAAGATTGTAACTGATAGAAATAATCTAAATAAAGTAAGCACAAAAGTAAATAATTAGCTATTTATACATATTCCTTTTTGCCTACACTTTAATTTGTTAGCTTTCTCATCCTGTCTCTTCCCTTCTATTCGTTATTCTTGTTTTTTCATGGTGAATTTCTTGGCTCACTGAAAATATTTAGACAACTAATTAGAACTTCTTTCCGGGTCCTACTTTTCCTAAAACTTCATAACAAACTAACGAATTTCAAGGGTAACCTATGTAAGTCTATGTCTATATAGAAGTAAGATGCATTATTATTCTGCTATCAGTCATAGTAATGACATACAATCCCATGTTTTTCCAAACTTGTTTGGACTACTCCAGAAAATTAGGCTGTGAATGGCAGCAGAGTGGATGGATTTTTCATTCATAACAGGCACAGATAGTCTATATGGAGACAAGCATGTTTATCCTGAGAATGTGAATGCTGTGGACTGCAACTCAAGATCTCCCATTACTGAGAATGGGTCCTTTGCCCTCTGGTCACTCTTTTTTTTTCAACTATCAATTTTTAAGGCGTGGTATCATAGCAGCATCAGCAAATAAGAATGCTGACATCATTTCTACCAAGAAGGGCTCTGTGATGAGTGGCAGCAGGTACCACAATTAAATAGCACAGCTGAAAAGGCATTGAGTTGGTACATTTCTGGTGCTATGGCCAGAATGTGTAGATTTTTAGCATCATTCTAGGAAGCCTGAAAGATCTTGCCCATGAGTCTCTTTGACCCTTGCCCATTTCCTTTCTAGTACATATGACAACTTATAATTATTTTATTTTTGCTTTTTCTCCTACTGGAATATAAGCTCCGAAGGGCAGAGACTATGCCTGTCTGTTCACCACTGTGTCCCCACAGTGTCTAGAACATAATGTTCTAGTGTCTTGAACAGTGCCTGGTCAATAGTAGGTTCTCAATTAAAAGCTTTTATTAAATAAATGAACCAAATCATTAAGTCCCCTGGTTTGCCTGTGTTTTAGAAACTTTCCAGTTTTATACAGTGGCCAGGGTTCTGGCCTATCCTAATTATAGGGCCATCCTAATGATCCTATCCTGATGGGAACCTGTGTAGCGGATATTTTTGTGCTTCAATGAGTAGTAAAACTTCTCAGTGATAGATTCACTCTCTCAAAGCTTAGCTCTGCAGAGCTAACGCTACAGGAGAGGTAAGAGGGCAAGAACATTCTAGGAGGTAAGCTGTATGCTACAAATTCAGCTCATTCTTCCCTACCTCCCCCTATAACCTCATTGTTTGACAGAAAGCTTAAGAAAAAAGTTAGCAGGAGAATTTTCTCCTGGCAGTGCCAGTCCAGTAAGTCACCAATAACCTGATCAGAAAAGAAAGAAAATATAACTCACCTACATAAAAAATTAAGTTAAATAAAAGCAAAATCTGGGAGTGGAAACCAAGTGACATGGTGGGCTGTCTAGGTCCTTCGTTGGTTAGAATTGTTGGACATGGAAGCGGAAGCAGGCATGACAGCAGAGGAGAGGTTGAAAGGGAAAAGGGCAGAGCTGTGGGTGTGAAGACTGCAGAGGACCAGCTTTTCTCTCCTCCTTCTCCCACTCCTGCCAACTCTGCACCCCACCACGGCTGGCTGAGCTCCTTGCTGTGGCTCTCGCAGGCGGAGGTAAGAACAGGCAGCTGGCGCCTCCACGGCACATCCTTAGGCTATTGATGCTCTGCTGGAGTAGAAGTCGGGGACTGGGAGCCCGGTGTGCAGCGTGACCTGGGGAACGAGACTGTGAGTCCTGAGAGGCATCGTGCATCCCCCTGTCCCTTTACACAGTGTACCGTGGGTGTGTCCCTAACTCAAAAAGTGTTCTGTTTCCTTCTCTTTAAACATCTAGGCTAGCAGGCATTAAACGGAATTCAAGAAGAATCCTGCCGATGGTAAGAGGCTGCTCACCATGGCGGGCTCTCAAATCCTGGTGACATTTGATTATATGGTTCTTAGTCACCTGCCTCTTTTAAAGGATTCGGGGGAGATTGTGTTCCTTACAACTGAAGACACAGGACTTGGTTTTCAGATAGAGGAGCCTGCTGGCCACACCACAGTGACCACTGCCAAATCCATGGATAGAGGACAGATTCGCAGAGACAGCCCTTCCCTTATTACTTGTCCGCCGGTTATTGCAATTAGGGCAAACATTTCTTTCTGGGGTTGCATAGATGATTGCCAGTTGTGAAAAAACATAGCATTATACTATTTCACCAATTTCCGTGTATCCCCAAACCTCAATGGATAGCTATGGATAAAACTAGAACCATTTCATGCAGTTCTTGTCCCTGTCTTCTCCAGCACAAGAGTCTTTATCAATAGATAATCAGAAGGTCCTGAAAACCCCTGAAGAGCACCTAGTATAATATTCTTTGAAAGGGAAATGGCTAATGTGAAAAACCTTGAATGGGGTTTTTCTGAGACTCGCTTCTAGGGTAATTTATGGTTTTCTTTCTTAAAGTGTAGAGGCTGAACTGTGAAAGATTAGATTCCAGCCTTCTAGAAAACCCCATCTCCTTGCAGGAAGAGAGAAGGGCAGGGGCTGCTAGTTTGCAATCAATGTTACTGCACATACTGAAACACAACAATGAATTTTGATAAATAGTTTCCAAGGCTGGTTCTGGATAGGGCAAAAGTCATCTGTAGTGTTGTAATTCTCAAGCCCTATCTTAAGACAACCATTTGTGGAATGAGGCTCATAGTTGTTAATGAGATGCGCAGCTCAGGAGGAAAGTGAAACCCTAAGTCCTGACAGCGGCTGGCAGGGCACAGCTCTTCCCCCATGCATGGCTCTGGTCCCCCTTCCAGGCCCCAACCCAGGAGTCTCTCCACCATTCCTTGCCCATGCAAGGCCCCTCATGCCTTAGAAACTGTGCACAGGCTGTTCCCTCTGTCTGGAGGGCTCCACGCAACTCGCTCCCTCACTCCTTTAAGGCTCAGCTTACCGGTAACTGCAAAAAGCCCTACCTACGCTGACCATCCTATTTAAGACTGCGGCTGCCCTTCCCAACCCCACTACTCATGGGTCCTTGGTCTTTTCTCCACTGCACTAAACACCTTCTGACACACCATCTGATTAATATTGTGATTATGTTTACTATTTATTGTCTGTCTCCTATCACTAAGATGTAAGTTCTATGAAGGCAAGATTTTTATCTGTTTTTTTTTTTTTTTTCACTGATGTATCCCAAACACTTATAACTGTGCCTGGCACATTAAAGGCATTCTGTAGATATTTGCTGAATGGATAAATGAGAAGCTGTTGTTTTATTCTATAATAAATAAAAATTAACAAAGTTGTAGGTAGGGACTATGTTTTCTGCCCCTTAGGACCTAACAGCCAAACAAGAATGCAGAGAAGATGCTCAGATTTTCTGATACCGATACTAATGCTTCAATCTTACACCCTCACCTCTTCTCAGGCACTCCTGAGCTTTGTTAAGTCATTGTATTTGTTTTCATGCCAGTTGGCTTTCATTTCTATTTAGAGGTGAAACTAGAGCTACAGAGATGATCATTAGCCAACCATGAAGAGAATTCTAGTTTCCTATGCGCTATTAACTAGTCTGTGTCCAAGTATAAAGCAGGTGCTTATGCTTGGTGTGGAATAATAGAAGTTGTCAGCACTGATCCCTTTCTCTCCTCCTCTCCTTCATATCTTGGTCTGGGCCTTACGCTGTCAGCTTCCCTCTCTCCGGTTGGATTCAACGGCCCTGGGCAGCCTTTGAACCGGCAGCCAGCAACAGCTGTTTAACCTCAGGGGCGGGGTGCTTACCTGCACGTTCCTGTTCAGGCTGACCGCAGGGAAGAACAGGCCCTCCACGTTATCAAATGCTATGGGACCTTGTTGTTCATCGTTGATAAAAAATGTCAAGTTTTTTCTATTTAAGTCGAGGAGGACCCCAATTGTGGCCCCTTTTGTGATCCCTCCCTCAGTTCTGTAGGAAAAGAAAAAAATTGGGGTTCACTTCCTTGTGGTCACTCTAGAAGCTCCCTCCTTTTGTGTGGTGAAACCAGTGTCTTGCAACCTGTTTATAATCATCACTACCCCAAAACTTTTTCCCTAATCATCCCTCGCACATAAATTTTAATACTGCAGATATACTGTATACCTGTAGGTACTGTGTGTGTATCTGTGCTTTATACATAAAAAGAGTATGATTTTTTGCTCCCTCCCCGCCACCATCAATTTTCACTTCCTAGGGGGAGATATCTGCCCTTGTGAGTTGCTCTGCTGTTGCTGAGAGTGAACTCATTCATTAGGGTCTCTACCACTGAGTCACAGCAGTAGAAAACCAAACATTAAAGACTAGGAAAAAGTCGCCTTTGAGCTATCAGACCTCTGACTCTAGGAATATTGCACACTTTGTATAAATGGTGTGAATTAAATATCATTAAATACAAAGTGACTTAATTTGAAAGTCAAAATAAAGAAGCACTTTGGTTGCACCTAAACCACATGCATGAGAAATTGGATTTGGGGCCTTATGTTATCCATTAAACAGAAAAACTCATTCCAGAAGGATAGTAATTTTTTGGCTTGTTGCATTTGAATTAAGAACTTAGAGGCTGTCTGTGAAACGACAACACTGAAGAAGAGGCTTCTTCTCTGTACGGTGAAATAATTATACTCTGAGATGTAGTGATTTTAAGAAACCTGCATATAAATGCCATTTTACAAAGAATTGTGTCTTATGCTTCAATTGATGGTTTCACAGAATGCCATTAAACATGGATGATCAGATTTGTCTTTCCCGTTTTTTTGAGATCTAGCAATATTGAACTTCATCCTCATCTCAGCAGAGCACAGGACTTTGTGTCATTCATTTCCTCTTGCATGCAGGATACAGACTGTACATAGTCATTAAAAGACAGGTTTACAAATTGCCTCTTGTTACTTCACAGGTTTAACAATGAAAGCACAAGTGACATGCAGGTTGCATGCAAGCAGATGTGATCAGCATTAAGAATGTTTTTCTCTGCATAGTGTGATGGTTATGTCATTATTCACTCCTTCCTTCAAAATAAAGATGCTAAAAGGGAAAAAGTAAGTGTGGCATTTGGGTGATAGCACTGAGAATCTATTGACAGAGAGTTCCCCAAAATGCCAATCACTGAAGATAACCACTTATCCACATCCAGTAGGATTTGCTTTCACGGTGAAATGGTGTGTGTGTCCACTTCAAGTGACAGCGAATAATACAAATTTGAATGCTATAGAAGCTATATCCAAGGGAAAAGGGGCTTTAGGAGTCTACAGGCTGGAGAAGGGTCAGTGATGAGCATACAGAAAAAGATAAAACAGTGGAGTCCAATTATCCTACCAATGTCTGACTTGCTTTCCCTTTGATCTGGTTGAACACTACTGTTTTTTTGTTTTGTTTTGTTTTTTCAGAGACACTAATGAGAATGTATCCTGGGGAAATCTTGGAGCATAAGGTGGACCAGGGTCCACAGTAGAAATTTCTCTGCCTAGGAAATTTGTGAAAAATACATTTGAGGAATACAATCAAATGAGAAAGGAAATCCATTATAGTATGTGTTCAATTATAATGATCTATATTTTGGTGGTAGAAGAAAACCTCAAGGGGATTACTGTATTTCGTTTCCTTAGCAAACTGGCTGCTCTGAATTAATACAGTATTAAGAGAGTTCTCTTTAAGTAAAAAGCCATTCAAATTGGCATCCATAAGCTTTAGGTTAATGAATCGTAATAAGAACAATGGCTACTATTTTCAGGTGCTTCCAATGTAAGGCATTTTCACATATTTCATTTAACCTTCAGAAGATTCCCACAAGGAAAAATGTTATTATACTAATTTGGTGGATTTGGAAACCGAGGTTCAAAAAATGAAGTAATTTGTCCAAAAGTGCTTTTCTGATAAGTTGTAGGTCTGGGTGTTTCAGCATCCTGGATTTTCTTATAATGGATATCCATTGGGATTCTTAGTTTCCAGGCATGGGTGAAATACAGCAATGAAGGGAGTAGGAAAGTACTCAAGTCTCTATCATTATATAGAAAGTAAACCACCAGCACGGACTCAGCTGAGGCTCATAGATTGCCTGTGCTACTTAATGTAGACCACCTGCTTGATTTCCTGAATATGGTCTATGTAATAGGTTTTTGAACTGGGGCTCTCACTCCTGATCAGAAGCCAACGTGAAGAAGGCTTGGTTTGGGGGCTGCAGGGTACCTGTTGGTGTGCGAGTTGTTGTGCATGAACCAGCTCCGGTTATTGTCCACATACATTGCCCAAGCTTTGTCGTCTTTTCCTAACATCACATCCTTCATCACGTCCATGCGAGCCACGCCAAAGGCAGGATCAGGGTGGTTGTCATAGCGATCTACCGTGAGCTCCCAGTAGTGGACACCCTTGGAGAAGCCAGTCTTCCCTAGCACCACCCGGTCATCATAGCTACTGCAGGTCACTGTCAGGTTGTCATTGGAGAGGATGATGTCGGAGTGCGCCGAGCCAGGGTCGAAAGCAAACCAGGCCACTGGGAACAACAGAAGGGAATCAGGTTATTACGACAGACCCAACAAGCTCAGCACCATAACATACTCCTGGGCAGGTGAGGAGCGTTGTGTAGCGTTTTCATGCTGCCATGCAGGAAGGAGGCGTCCAGGGCCAGGGCAGACAGGGGCACGTCCTGGGAGTTGGTACTCTCTGCACCAGAAGCAGACGGAGGACACACGACCGATTCAGCAGGGGTTACCTGGCTCAGACTGCACTCCCAACCAGGTGATCCGGGAGTGAAGTGGCATCGATTTTGGAAGGTGCAAGTCCCTTCACCTGGTGACTGGCAGAACAGTGCACCAGAGACATAAAGGGAGAGGGGATGCGCTAAGATGCCTGTGTAACCCCTGAGGCGGGGAGGCTAGGAGCTAGAGTCCTAGATGGAGGAGGGATAAAACACATGGAGTGAAATCAGGAAATATCCCTTCGGCAGAAGTGCTAACATCTAGTCGCTTTGAAGTTTTCCTTGGCTCTAGTGAAAGCTCACAAGCTGCGAAGCTATAAGCAACATAAACTAATTTTCATGAGTGACTGCGACTTGCATGTAGGACAGGTTGCTGTCCGCATAACTTAAAAAACACAGTTTGCGTGCTACTCCTGAAACTAACAGGTCAGAAATTTTGCTGGAGCAGTAGGAATTTCGGACATTAGGTGCAGATAGAGTGATGTCTTTGTACGCATCGTTACGCCTCAAGTTCTAAATGCCACCTATAAATATCACACTCGAGAGATGTAATTGCTGATTTATTGAACCTGTGAGACACCTCACATGCACTTTGGTCTTTGCTATTTGGTAACAGAATAAGGTTATTCCATACCTGCCAACAGCTTTTTAATGTCAACTGTTGTCATTCCAAGTGAAAGGCATGGGGGAGAGAGATAGGAAGCAAAATTGACATGGATAAGAAAACGTGTCTCTCTTGATAGACTAGTACCCCAAAAGGACTCAATTTAAAACGCCACATATACTAAACAGGTGCTCTCTGACTTGTACCTTTACCCATATTTAGTGCTCATAAAGAGTGCTTTGTATTGATGTATAAGAAAACTGGGGGAAAAGTAAGCTTTGAGGCATAACATTAAACACTACAGACATCTTTTCCATTTTTTAAGAGTTTGAGAAACTGCTATAATAGGGTTAGAATGACAATTAGACAATTTTATTGACATAAGACAAGTTGCCGCCATTTATTTTGTGAAAGAAATTGAGCACACCAATCACGTAAGTAAAAGATAATTACAATAGGTATACTTGCCTAATTGAGAGTAAGGTGCAGATTGTGTCTCAAAATTGCATCCTATAAAGAGATACTACACATCAACACTATGAAACAACAAATATTACTTGATAAAAGTAATATTGATAAATTATTGGTTGATAAAAATTACTTGTATACACTTAAAAAGCACCAGTTGAATACAGATACCAGAGGCCTGATCCATGAAAAAACAAAGCCCTTTTTATGTTATTTACTTTGTTGGGTAAAAAACTGCCTCTCTGCTCTTTCAAAATGAAAAGCACATCTTTTTACCATTTAATAAATCCTCCTCCAATTGATCCTAAACTCTGTAGCTGAATTTTTCATCTTCCAAGTTCAATCCTTTCCTCTAAAGTTTCCACAGTAAGAAGGCTAGCTGTTTTAAAAATGGGGAAAATGTACTTAATTGAAACGGAGAAATCACTGGATTTTGATAAAACTCTGCTCTCACTATTCTATGCACTTCTAACTCTGGTTATGCCAAAAGGTCTTCATTGTGACTTGAGCCCAAATTAAATATAACTAAATGTGTAATATAATCCATTTGTTAATACATACGTCTTATTAATAATTATTAATAATGACATGACGAATGTGTTAAAACTGCCTCCTCTCCTTAGGAGACAAGATCCTTCTCACCTGAGGGAGGGGAGGAGGGATGGTAGGAGTGGGTGTGGTCTCAGAGATATATTGGAATCCCCTGTGGAACTTTTTCAACCATCTCCCTTCCCTAGGCTTTGGATACCTGTACCCCATGAGAAACTACATTGTGTGGAGGAAGACTGCCTAGTCTTAAATTGTTCAAAGGTGTGTGACCTACAATTTCCAGTGGTGTCGAGGACTGATCTAGAAAATGTGGTTTTGATGAACACTGGGGGATAAAGAAAGGATCATTTAATTTTCTTTTCTATTTAGTAAGGCCTTTATATGCTAATTCCTAAAACATTTGCAGGATAATGTGCTGACTTAAAAGAATTTTACAAGAATTAAAAAAGCAACTTACTATAAAAAAGGACTAATGGCTGAGTTAAAAACAAAATATAAAAATTATGATCTTACTTTTGGTTAGTTTGCTTTTCTCCGGGATGAATTCACATGCAAAAGAATCATTTCCTCCCATCTCATGGCTGATTTTTATGTTTCGTTTCTATGAATTATCACTTCAATTCCTATTCATGTGTTAGAGCATAGTGAGTATGGAACAGCTGGAGTTTTAAAACCGACTCTCATATTCAGCTTTGGAAATAAGTTTGTAGAATCTGAATAGGGCTTTAAAAACTTTTAAATGAATCATGCCTTGTGCAACTCTTTTTCAAAACAAATATTCTGAAATCTTTTTGCATTACTTTAAATACATTATCATACATTTAAGATTCAACAATACAACTAGAATAATGTTCTTAAATACACCCATCAAATATCCCAAAACTCACATTTCATTTTATTCTTGAGACAATGTACATTACAAACACTGTAACAATATTTCAGTACATTAGACACAAGGGAAGAGTTTCATAACAAAGCATGTTGGGAAGCCATAGTGCACAGAAAAACAGTAAGAAACATAAAAGCACAAAGAAAAACGTCATTCTAAAGAGAGCTTGAAGTCCCTGCATCCTTTTTGCACTGTCATGCTGTGGCCTTCTTCATTCCAGAATGTGGGATGAGCAAAAAGAATAAAATAAAAACCAAAAGAAACCTTTGGAAATGTGAAATGTGCATCATGTGTATCCATGATTACAATATAGTCCTGAAGAGATCAAATAGGTCTGCATCTTAGATATTTTAACATTCTATTCGCTAGGCAGTGTTCGCTACAAAGGAACACAAGTCTAGCTTTGCTGAAATCAGCCTTAGGCTCTGTCACAACCAGCTTGGCTGTGGGAAACTTCGAGGAGGCCAGACTTTTTGATTACTCAGATCTTTGGTCATTAGGCTTTAGGAATTAAGGGTTTCTAATTCAGCTACCAGTGATCCCGCCCTGTTGCTAGGAAAACAGTCAGCCATGAGCCCCATTGTCCTAGCAGTGGGCACAGGCTTTTGCAGAAAATGCTTTCACTTTCTGCTCTCTGGATTGCCTGCTTTATAGGATGCTTTCTGCTGCTGGTGTGTTTTTACTTTTATTGTACTTTGTCAATAAAGATCTCTTGAGTCTATGTTTAATCAGACCACTCCAGGCTGGATGCACTGATCCAGTCTCCCAGACACTGCTGATTTCCTGGATACAGAAGGGCTGCAAACCTCCACATTACTGCCATGGCCTCCACTCAGCCAGCGCCTGTGCCGTGCTATGCCACTGCATGTGATGACAGAGCAGGTTATCCATGGTGGTACCAGCTTGTGCAAAAAGAATAACTTCACTCATTGCTTTCTGATGCCGTAATACATAGACCACAGCTCCATGGTTGCTCCTTCCACCACACAAACAAGAACGCCACAAAGCTCCACCATCCCGATGCTCCTCATACGGAAAGCAGGCCACAGACAGAGACTAGCTCATCCCCCTCACCACGCACATGAATAGCAAGAACAAGACACGCGTTTCAGAGATGCCTTCAAGGCACAGAGATCAAGGGGAAAGGTCTGAGGAGCTCAGCTCACCCGGTGCATTGAGAGACTGTAAAGAGGAATGCAAGCTCAGCTGGTGGGGTGAGGATCGGAAATCAAAGTAGGATCTCCCGGGGAAGCTGGGTTGTAGATTAAGGGTGGAGGAGAAAGGACTCATTCTACGGAGCGGCAATCTTTCCGAAGGCACTGGAAAAGGGAGGGTCTGTTCTTCTGAATCTGTGTCTAAATGTAAGATCAATGCAAACTAGAGATCAGAACTCTGCTATTATGTCCCCGTGCAGGGTTCCCCAAGACCTGCCTTAACAATGCATTCATACAAAGCCTCATCTTTCCCACAGGGTGCCGCACTCAGGCATTTACAAAACCAATGTGCCTGGGGGAAGGGAGGGAATTTTCGGCAGATCAGGACCCAAGACCAGAGGACACCTCGAACATCAAAGGCAATTGTTGTCACTTTCCCGATTTTTAGTGGTAGAAAATTGGAAGGTTTCCTATTTTGGAAGGTTACCTTTTAATTAAATAAAATATTTTTAGAATTGAATGTACAAAATGTAAAGGCAAATTTTACCTATTGATGACCAAGAGGATATTATTTTACCCCCTTCAGTTGTCCTGGGGGTTACTACCTATTCAACAATGGCCTGTTAAAGGGTTTGTATTTAAGACATGGTGATTTTTTACAAACTGTTTCCTATTCCATATTTTCCCATTTCTCTCCTAATGTATATTTTTCTATTAGATGGATGAGCTGATTTTTTATACTAGCACACTCCAGACTCTATCTTTGAATAGGAGAGGAAATGTGGGGTGGTCTAAGGAAGACAGGGCTGGACGAGTAAGCAGGGAAGGAGCCTTACCTTTGTTTCTGAATTATGATCAGACTCTAGGGATGTCACTTGACCATCTTTGTTTCTCTAATGATAAACAGACTGTAGGCAGTGGTGAGGTGCATTGGTGGCAAAATGTCTGTTTCTGTTCAGATAGTCAGGTTTGGCCTGAAGATAATTATTATATCAGACTAAAGACTTAACAATTATTTGACCTGGTTTTAGAAGGGCATGAGTTGATTTCTCTGAATTACTAAAATTGCTCCTTTCTATTTTGTCAAACAATAGCTGGTTCTATGCATGGTGTGGTCTAGTCAGAGGTGGATCTTTCACCAATTGAAGCCTTCTTAACATTCAGTCTAATAGCAATAATTTAGGAAATACAGATGGTAGGAAGGTAACATTCCATGTCCAAAATCACAAAGGAACTTTCTTCTCATTGAAATAATAATTTTGTTTCTGTGACCAGAGGGTATTTCCGTGAATTTTTTTTCTGGTTTGAATCAGTTAGCAGCAATTCTTTGCTGGACATACACTTCTATCAAAATGCTACTCGCATGTTGAAGCAAAAATAACTGGAGCGTGTGTGTGTGCAGAACATGATCCTATGTGAAGAGCTCAGAACAAGGGCACTGGCAAGTTTTAATTTAATACCTCCAAGAGTCAGCCTCTGAACCTACAATATTAAAGTTAGCTTTTCAGGCTTTAGACTTATCTGTGGGGGGATGACTTTTAAAAAATAGAAGTATAAACCAGATCTCAGAGAAAAAGAATTGCTATTTATGGAGTTAAGATTTCGTGTTCCCACTAAGAATACATTTTTCTTCTACCTAAACTTCATATGGTTTGAATGACTTCATATCATGTATTATCATTTCTTTCTTCAGGTATGATAAATCAAAAATTATTTGTTATAATCATCTTAAGGAGAAATTAGCCTTTGAGTGTAATAGAAAAATTCAAAATACAACACCCAAGCACCACAAACTGGCATGGGTTTCTTTTATGGAGCGAAGGCATTTACAACTATATTTATATCAATAAAATATTTTATTTATTTATTTAGTATTATTTATTATTTTTTGAGACAGGGTCTCACTCTGTTGCCCAGGCCAGAATGCAATGCCACGATCTCAGCTCACTGCAACCTTTGCTTCCTGGATCAAGTGATTCTTCAACCTCAGCCTCCAGAGTAGCAGGGACTATAGGCGTGAGCCATCACACCCAGCTAATTTTTCTATTTTTTGTAGAAATGGGGTTTTGCCATGTTGTCCAGGCTGGTCTTGAACTCCTGAGCTCAAAGTGATCTGCCTGCCCCAGCCTCCCAAAGTGCTGAGATTACAGGCGTGAGCTACTACACCCGGGCTAAAAGATTTTTTTATTAACAAGAATTTGCTTGGAAATGTATTTTTCACCAGGTGTGACAGTCAATTCATTATATTGAAAATATTTGTTGCTTTAAAATTTAATGGAAAGGACATATAAAGTAATATGAATTTCAGAGTGCATTGAATTCCCAAGCAGTTATCTGAAAACCAGTGAAGAGATGTTTACTGAACACAGACCTTGGGGAGTGTATCCAATCCCATCATAAATTGTACTCACCTTTTCTATTCTCAGCACCAAGAAGAACTTAGAGTAGGTGATGGCACCCCTTTATAGGGTGGGGACTGAGGGTAGCTATGGTTATTCACGGGATTAGTAACTTGGCACTAAGATGGTTATGGCTCTTCCTATCCTTCCATGTGGATCCACTGTTTACTGATGACCCAAGTTTCCTTGACTCCTTTCACTCTTGAACTATGCTCTCTAATCAGGCAAGTTTATTTAACATCCATACTGTACAACCATTTCATTTTTGTTTTTGAGTTTTTTCCCCATCTATGACCTCCCATTACCTACCAGCTGGGCTTTTACCGTATTTTCTCTAAGTAGCTGTTAACAACAACAAAAAAAATGCTATCTTGCAATGAGAACTTTTCAAATGAATTACAAGAGAGAAACACTTTCCAACTGATCCCAGCTTAACTAAACAAGCAATTCTCCCTTCATACCCTTCCCCATGGGCGTGTAGTGCACATGCTGGGTCAGCTGCCTGTAAGTCATCTATACCACTTCACATTACCTTAGATTTCAGGAGTCTTAGAGGGAAGAAACTTAATATCATCAGAGGAGCTGCCATCAAGCTTCCCCTTGAAGTCCCCTGGGATGAGGAACTCATTGCTTCCAGCCAGCTCCCTCTAGTTGGCAGTTATTGCTTGTATTGGTCTAGACATACCTCTTTGGGAGCTCCACTCTCCAATTGTAGCGTTACTATCTGGGGCCACATGGAACAGATCACTAGTTCTTCAAGTATTTGAGGCCAGTCACCAATCCTCTTTAAATCTTCCCTTTTCTGGGCTAAATAGAGTCAATGTCCAACCATTTCACTATGTATGGATTCCAAATCCTTTACTCTCCTGGTCATGCCCTCTGGACATGTTCAAACGCATGAATCAAAGACAATATGACAACATTGAGAACAGTATTGCCACTCCCTGGTTTAGCCGAATCACACTTAACTCACATTGAATGTGCACACACCTACTTAAGTGTGTATTCTGCGTTATGCCCATGGGATGCAGGAAGAATGCACACACTACTTCCTCACCTCCCCTTCAAAACACAACTATCACAATATGGAGAAGGCTTCTCAGCCATTCATATTCTATTATTAAAGACAAAGAGGAATGAGGTTGTCATTTTTTTTTCACAATACATGATACAAAGCTATGTTTCAGGTCACAGCTAATATGCAGGATAATAATTATTATTAATTTTTAACTTTATGGATCACTGGAGAAAAATGAGGAGCTCCTGAAGAGACTTTTAACATCACATCATATTTCATCACATGCAGGAATCCCGTGTGGTTGCAGAGCTTTGCTGAGTGAAAGCAGTTTAGCAAGAAAGAGCAATGGAAAACAGTATGTCAGTGGCCAAATGTGGTGACTCTAGGCATAACTATAACTCTAGGATGGGGCCGTGTTCGTAACGAATATGTATCAAGATATGCTTTCCATCAACTCTGTCAATGACCATCATTTTCCTCTTGCTCTTTCCTGGACTTCTTTCTCTTCCTCGCTAGTATTGGCTGGAGTCTGGAGTTAGGGTCTAGATAAGGGCAGAGACCTCTGCTTAAAAAAAGCAATCAAGAATCAACAAAGCAAAGATTGGCTGGGGACCACTTGTATTATTGACTGAGAATATCTAGGTGATGTATTCCTGTTTGGCCACCATATGTTTCTTTTGTTTCTTTATTTCTTTTTTAGAGACAGGGTCTCACTTGGTCACCCACGCTAGAGTGTAGTGGTGTTGATCATAGCTCACTGCAGCCTTGAACTCCTGGGCTCATGGGATCCTCCTCCCTCAGCCTCCTGAGTAGCTGGAACTACAGGTGCATACCACTGCACCTGGCCAATTTAAATTTTTTTTTTTTTGTAGAGACAAGGTCTTTTTATGTGGCCCAGGCTGGTCTCAAACCACTGGCCTCAAGCAGTCCTCCCACCTCAGCCTTCCCAGTGTTGAGATTACAGGCGTGAGCCATGGCACCCAGCCCGTATATTTCTTTTATTTGTTCATTAGCCAACGCTATTGAACACCTGTCATGTGCCAGACATTGCAGTAGAATTGAGCAGTTGGCAAACATAAAGTTGGCAGGAGACTCAACCATAAGAAAAATAATAATTTAGAGAAAATCAGTATCATATATTATTGATTGGCTTTTACACTTCTGGGGGTGGAATTTCTTGACTGACTACAAGGAAGAGTACTAAAGATTTTTGCAGATGTTGTAGAATATGTGAAAAGGTAGCCTTTGGGGTGTTATTTTTGGAATCTAAAGAGGAAAAGCAAACAGATTGTGGTTGCTTATGATAGTGTATACTAATCCAGCGTCCTTTGTGCCCTGGTAGAAGTCTGGGTTGTCCTCCTGTCTGGCAGTGAACAACTTCATAACTTAAGCAGCCCTTGAGCCCAGGTCCAATAAGATGGTTGTATTTTGGAGCATGGTAAGGCAAGACATGTCACTAAGAATTGTACAGTGTTAAAGATGAGTTTCAACTCAATTATAAGCCAGCTATAAAATAATTTGCTTTTGTTGGGAAGATTTTAAAAGACACAAAGAAATGAATGAAGAATGAGGCTGTTTTCATAAATGGTCTTATAAGCAGCCAAAGTCACAATTATGTCCAACTGGTACATAATTTATAATAAAAGGTGGTATTTTAAGCTTTCTTAAGTGTGGCATTAATTGCAATTGAGAAGTGAGAAACAAATCTGTTTTGAAAACCTTCTTTTAGAAGAATGAAACAGCCTTTGCCACCCCAAGGACAGCTTCATACTTCATCACCAAGAATACCATGGCATTATTTATAAGGAACTATCATCAGAAGAACTGAAAATTCTTGTATTTCAATTAGATACAGAGGATTCCAAAGGACTAAACTGCTTTCCAGAGTATCATTTGCAAAGCACACTTCCCAGAACCAAAAATAGGGTTCTGAATCTCAGTCCTATGGAAAAATGCAAGAAATTCCCTGGGATATCATGCATGTGTCAAAATTTAAAAGAACAAAGTATCTCTCTTTTCTGGGCTCTGAAACCTATCATTACGCCTCTCACCTTGGATTTTGTAAAATTTACCCAAATATGGTCAGGTATGATTACCTACCTTGAGAACTTTGTCCTGGAAATGCATATTCTTCTAACTATTTTTGGAGAGGCCCAGATGCTCTGGGTCAGGAAAAGCAGAGACAGAAAAACCATCTTTCAGTAGACCATATACATTTCCTTATATGATCCTTTATCAATCATTTTCTATTAGTGTTGAATTTTCAGTATCATAGGCATAAATTTAAGACTCATTATGACACTTGGAGGAGGCAGGAGGTATCTAATGCTGCTTCATAGCATTTTCTGAAACAACTTTCAACAGTAGTTTTAGAGAGAGAAGCCACAAAGGTACTAATTGTAAAGACTCAGAGGTCCTCAGCTCTAAGTCCATGGTTTTAGAGATGAGAAAACTGAAGTCCAGAGAGGCTAAGGGACATATCCAAGTTACAGCACAGCTGTGGAGGGATACAATAGAGACTCAGGTAGGATCAATTCCTGGTGGATAAAATTTTGGGATGATAAGACTATTGCTGCTCCTTTGTAACCTAGAAATATACAAAAGGTAAAGTTTACGCCACTGGCCCCAGGGCACGTTCCAGTGGTCTCAGTGGGGACCAAGGTTTGTGTAGAGCACCTAATAAACCTCAACTGTGTTAAGGATAAATCTTTTCTTCTCTAAATAGAGTGTTTAGTTTATGTAGTGGTTAGGGATTGGAAAGGCACACACATCACTGTCCTCCTTGGAATTTTGGCTAGAGGGATTAGATGGGCTGAGGTGTTCCCTGTTGTTGTTCTTCTGACAGGTTCTTTGTTCCTCACAAGGTTACAGCATATCTGGAGGTCTCAGCACATCAGGGTGCAGTACTTATGCTGGACCAAAATCACTATTAAATGTGAACAAAGGAGCTGGGCATGGTGGCTCATGCCTGTAATCCCAGCACTTTGGGAGGCCAAGGCATGAGGATCGCTTGAGGCCAGGAGTTTGAGACCAGGCTGGGCAACATAGTGAGACTCCGTGTCTACAGAAAAAAAAAAAAAAAAAGCCAGCTGTGGTGGCGTGCCTATAGAGCCAGTTACTCGGGAGGCTGAGGCAGGAGGATCACTTGAGCCCAGGAGGTCAAGTTTACAGTGAGCTACGGTCGTGCTACTGCACTCCAGCTAGGTGACAGAGTGAGACTCTGTCTCTGGAAAGACAAATGAATGAATGACTGAATAAATAAATAAGTAATTGCAAAAAGATTCTGGACAGATGCGTCTGAGGCCAATTTGCATTCAGACAAATGGAAGCATAAGTTCATATTTTGTCTGCACCATTAAATCTTTTCTGGGTGGTTTCCTTCGACGCACAGAAGAAGGAGCCACCACAATGAAAGGGGCAGTGTGATGCTGAGAATCTAATCGGGGAGAAAGACATTTTAATCTTTATGAGTAACATTGTCTAGGCCCACTTTTTAGAAAGCAATTTTTAAGATGTAGTTTCAAGAATCCCAACCTATTTGTCATTAGATAAAACAATCCTGAAAAATGCTGGGTAGATGGCTTGAGAGCCAGCCCTCTTTTCTCTAATTATTGCTGACTACCTTCTCCCCACTTTCCCTTCCAGTTAGGACAGGGAGGGCTGGAAAGCTTCTGTGAATAAATGGCTCTGTGATGTCAACCCAAGCAGGACTCTGAGTGCCAGATCTCATTCAGTAGTAACTTTCAAAGGCCTCAGAGATGTAGCTCTGATATTCCTTTTCCTTCCTGGGCAAATCTTGTCACTGCCAGCCAAGAGTATCCACTGGTAGCAGTGGGGGAAGGGCCTCTGTAGGTGACCTGCTCACTTGGGATGGGAGAGAGCTGGAGGAAATTTCTGCAAAGACATGAAAATGAGCACACGACCTGATAAAGAGTTTGGATATTATGCTGGAAATGACGGCCACTCCCACATCTTCTTAAAGCTGGAATGCTACTCTTTTCAACAAAACTCTTTTTTTTTTTTTTTGAGATGGAGTTCCACTTTTGTTGCCCAGGCTGGAGTGGAATGGTGCGATCTCAGCTCACCGCAACCTCTGCCTCCCAGGTTCAAGTGATTCTTCTGCCTCAGCCTCCCAAGTAGCTGGGATTACAGGTGCCTGCCACCACACCCAGCTAATTTTGTATTTTTAGTAGAGACGAGGTTTCTCCATGTTGGTCAGGCTGGTCTCGAACTCCTGACCTCAGGAGATCTGCCCAACATGACTGCAAGTAGTAAAGCCTTCTGGCTGGGATTTCTGGATGAGCACATGAGGCAGCTACACAGCGCTGCTTCATTTTGCCAAGGTGTTTTCAGTCACCTTGCAGACAGACTTTGGATGGTTTTCCCTCTCTTTCTTTCCATTTGGCTGAGGGCAAATAGCACTTTTCTAATGTTAGCACCACAGCGGACTGTGCTGAGCACTGGCGGCTTAAAATCCTGGATCTGACATATTATTATACTTAACCTCTCAGCAGCTCAGTTTCCCATAAGTAGAGAAAGATGACAATAATAATACCTTCCTCATAAAGTATAGTACTAAGAATAATGGGCCATCTAAAAATGTCCACATCCGAATCCCCAGAACCTGTGAATACGTTATTATCCATGGCAAAAGGGACACTGCAGAGGTGATTACATTAAGGATCTTGAGATGGGAGGATTATACTGGATTATCCAGGTGCGCTCAAGGTTATCACAAGGGTCCTTATCAAAGGCAGGTAGGGGCTACGTGGTGGCTCATGCCTGTCATCCCAGTACTTTGGGAGGCCAAGGGAGGAGGATCACTTGAGGCCAGGAGTTTGAGACAAACCTGGGCAACACAGCAAGACCACATCTCTACAAAAAATTTAAAAAATTAGCCAGACATGGTGGCACATGCCTGTAGTCCTAACTACTCAGGAGGCTGAGGTGGGAGGATTCCTTGAGCCCAGGTGTAGGAGGCTGCAGTGAGCTATGACTGTGCCACTGCACTGCAGCCTGGGTGACAGAGTGTGACCTTGTCTCAAAAAAAGGAAGGTAGAAAGGTCAGAAAGAGATTGGAAGATGCTACATGTCTGGCTTTGTAGCCACAAAGTCTATCTAAATAGAATAAATAGATAGACTTTGTCCTACAAAGTCAGATGTCTAGCCCCTACCTAAATAGACTTTGTAGGCAGAATCTACTTAGATAGGAAGAGGGAAACTAGAGAAAAATAAACAGAAAATGTCCTATCCTGTTCTCAACCCTGTATGATTTTTTTTTTTTTTTTTTTTTTTTTTTTTTTTTTTTGAGACGGAGTCTTGCTGTGTCACCCAGGCTGGAGCCCTGTATGATTTTTTAAAACAGGAGTACAGCTTGTCTCACACAAAGCATAAACCTTAGAACTCTGTGTATTAAGATGGCCTTGTTGTGTAATGTTTTCAACAGATGCTCTTTTGCAGATGGTTTCAAAGACTGTGGCACAGCCATGTTGGCTATTAGATGAATTAATTTAAAGATATACATGGCCAAGTTTTGGGGCTTGGGGGCCTTATTTTAAAATTTCATTAAAATTCTTAATTGCTTACAGTTATATTTCATCTGAAGTCACTGTAATTTGGTTTAGATGTGCAACTGGCATTTTTTCCATGGGTGTCTTTGATACATCCCCAGGAACTTTGCTTTCAGAGAACTAACCACATTTGAACTCATATAATAATGCATTCTCCTTTCTTTTTCTCTCTCTCTCTCTTTTTTTTAAGATGGGGTCTCACTATGTTGCCTAGGCAGGATTCAAACTCCTGGGATCACAGGATCCTCCCGTCTCAACCTCCCAAGTATCTGGTATTACAGGCATGAGCTACGGCACCTGACTCCTTTCCTTTTCTCTTAATAGCACGTTCTTTATAATTTCCATTGAATTTAATTAATTTTCATTGTTTTCCTAATTCTCCCATAAAAATTTTATCTTCCTGCTAATCCCTTTTCCTTTTTTTTCAGTGTTTACCACAGTGTGTAAGAATGGAACCATTTATATGTTTATTTCTCTAAGGCTTGTCTCTTTTTCTAGCTTGTAAATTCCAGGACAGTAGGGATAACATCTGTTCAACACTCTACACCCACAGCCTAGCACACAGTGGTCACTTATCAAGCACTGCCCAATAAATAGATAAATTTGCTTTTGAAGAAAAAACCAATCAGAATGTATAGTAATGTAGACATTTGATCTCCCCTGCATAATGTTACCTTTAGATCAGCAGAAGGTTTTGTGAAAGCTCACAGAGTACAGAGTACAAACGATGAGCAATTTAAACCTCAGACTAAATGCATGTGATTACAAGTTAGACTTGTTACCGCATATGAAATTTTACCTTTCTGTGATACAGAATTTTTGTTTTGAAGTTTGAAAAGGGATTAACTCTTGCTAAGAAGAAGGTGAAAGATTTTGTTACACTAGAAAGCCAGAACGCACCACCCCACCACCCCCAATACCAGCAAAGAAAAAAAAAATCTCTAAAGCAAACCTTTCTGGAAACTGTAGGAAATAAGATTAATAAAGCATAAGTGCAGTGAATGTACCAAAACTCTGTTAATAGCATTTTTCTCACTGATTTCTAAAAAACAAACAAAAAAGAGATAATTATTTAATCCTATAGGCTTTGTCTATTGTTACAGATCCATCATATCTTTTTTTTAAAATAAGCTATTCACTATATTTTCTCTTGCTTTCTAAATCTTGTCTCACTGAATGTCTTAGAATGTGGGAGAAACAAATAGAACAAACCAAAGTTATGGAGAAAGTATGTGTGTGAACTTTATTTCATCAAGAGAAAATTACTTCTGTGCAGTAACAGAGAATACTGATATCTATATGATGATAGGCTTTTCTTTGTATTCAGATACATACCTTATATTTGTACACAATATATAAAATTCATGGAGGAAATTAATTTCTACAGTACAGTTTCTTTGTTGGAAGAGAACTTGTTCCGTTTGTTTCATCTAGAAAATGACCCCCAGTTCTGTGACTGTGGTACCAAGGATCGCAGTTCCAATCCTGTAATTTATTAGACACCATAATCTTATGAACATTAAAATAAACTGAGGCGCTACATCCTCCTGCAGGATGAAACGAGAGACATAAGTGCTCAGGCTGTTATGCTAATAACTGATTTTTAGCAGAATAGTATGATTCCCATGATGTATGATGAATAGAAATAGTTTTCCCGCAGATCTGATAACACATATTAGCAACATTGCTACAAATTTCTTTCTGCTCTGCAGGCATGCACTTCACTCTTCAATCAAACCACCTTGTACACACATGGGAAATGAGGCCATCACCAGCAAGGGCCTTCTGCATTGCATCTAGGAAAGACTCTTCGAGGGCTTTAGCAGTTAGTATGGTATTTTGAGAAAAGAGGCAACTGCTCTCAAACTGATAGGTCATCCCAGAGAGAAGTTGCTAAAATGATAATTCTGGGGGAAGCTGTAGCTATCACATCACTGTACTCCAAATGGGAACAGGTCATGTGGGCATTTTCCCTTAGCATATCCTTCTCTTGGAATAGCATCGCTCAGACTGACAACTGCTCCCCAAAGCACTGTTTTCATGGCTAGGGGCCTTTCATCCTTGCTGTGGGATTCAAAATTGTGCTTGTTTTTAACCATGTGAAGCATTTTAGGGTGACTGGCACATGTTGAGGTTTGTGGGAAGTGGGGAAAAAACACCACCATAGTTCTTTTAGCTAACATCTTGAACTTGAACAAAATCAACATAATTAGTTCTGCAGAGGGAAGTTATGAAGAATCCCGGTGAGGTGGGGGGTGGTTTCTTTGATTAAAATGACACCCCAAAGTGTCAGAATGCTTTGGCACCAGCCACAAATACCTCCTTGTAGGTTTAATTTCATGTGTCTTGCTTACTCTTAAAATGAAAATGTTAAAAGCCTCAGAGGTTATATCTGGCCATCAAATTCAAGCCTCTCATCTGAGACACATTACTTGTCTTTGATGACCAAAATGTTTAAAGTATAGCTAAGAAGCAAAAATTCTCTAGAGATGAACCTTGTATGGTGGCTCTAGGTAGCCTAGCCAAGACTGAAGGGACTGGCAAAGATGAAAATGGCGGGTAATGCGAAGTTGCTGGTCTCTTCCCGTTTGGTGCCCACAGGAAGTCTCAATCCTGGTGCTGACGGCCTCCGCTTTGGGTAGGAAACGGAGGCGGTCCAAGTGGGTAAGCCAGGAGCAGCCAACAGGCCCTCTCTGAACAGCTCTAGCACCCCACCACCCATTTGAAACACATTCAGTCATACAAATCCACAACTGGAAAGAACCTAGGTCCCACCCTCAGAACAAGCAAGTACTACAGAGTAATTTAGAATCATCTGAGCAAAACTGGCACGTGATGTGTATCAGTGGAGAATGGGAGCCTGCTCTAGAGCCTAGATACATTTGTCTTACACACCAGGGGCACATTCAGGCCTTCATTTTTCAGCTTCTTCAACTGCAGCTTATTTAGATTGTTATCAAAGGAAGCCGCCGGCCCAAGCCATTTGAACTGCCGATGTGGAATCTTTGGTTTGATCACATCCACATACCATAGGCTCTCTAAAGGCAGGAGAGGAACAGCGGCTCTGTGCAGAATGCAGAGCAAGTCATGGAAACACTTCAGGAATGTGGGCAGTGGTGGGGTTACCTCCGGGCTTGTCAGCCACTTTAGATGCCACGCAGTTCTCGCTCTGAGGGATACTGCTGAAGGGCCTTACCCTCAGACGTTTGGAGGACCAGGGTCTTGCTGTACGGGCTGACTCCTGTTTTGTTGAAGGCCTTGACCCGAGCATTGTAGGTGCTGTTGAAGTGAAGACCATCCACAGTGCACATTGTCTCCTTCCCCACATACACCTCCTGAGAGTCAGCAAAGAACAGGACAGCACTTAGCCTGAACCCTTTTGAGGGGCGAGGGAGGCAGTGTTGCTCAGTGGTTAGGAGCAAGAACCCTGGTGTCATTCTAATATGGATTTGAATCCTGAGAGATATTGGGCCATTTAATTTACCTTTTTAGCCTCAGTTTCCTAATCTGTAAAATGGGATAATAATATCCACCTTATGAGGTTGGTGGGAGGATTACTTAATGTTGTATATGCAGATTAGCATCATGCCTTGTATTTAGCATGGGCCAGGCAGCCTAATGAATGGTAGTTATTAGCAGCTAGGGCTTAAAAAAAATAAAACTGAGTGCTTATAGTTCAGATTACACTTATTAACTTGGCATTGGTACAGTATATAGCCCCTACTGAGCTCCTTATCCATCAGTATGGTTTGTAAAAAACATGTTTGAAACCATGAAAACACGAAGGTGGTCTCTATCCTATGTTTAGAACTCCGCTGATAACTTCAGAACTGCCACAAAGATTAGACTCCAAGGCACGGGGGATAGGTTTTCATCACAGTACAGAGGGAAGGGGGAGGAAACAGGGAAAGGAGGAAGAATGACATTTCAAAGGCTTAAAATAAATCCCAGCATAATGCATCTTTAGCATAGGTTAGGCATTTGCCTCCCTCTTCAGCTGTACACATTGCAAAATTATGCTGATGTAATGAATAAAAATAATTTGCATTCAAAGCACAGCCTTAAAATGACAACTCTCTGGTAGGATACTAAGAAGACCGGGGTCTCGGATCACCAATCAATTCATTACTCCTGCTGGAATAACAAAAATTGGAATATTATGTCCTCTCATTCAGTGCTTCTCAAACTTTACGTGCATATGAATCACCTGAGGACCTTGTAAAAATGCAGTTGCTGATCCAGTAGGTGTCTGGGGTGGGGTCTCGATTTTGCATTTTAAACAAGTTCCCAGGTGAAACCAATGCTGCTGGGGGAGGACCGCACTTTTGAGTAGAGGAAAAAGTCAAGACAAAATAAGAGAATTAATTTATTTAAAGAATTGGGAAAACCAGGAGAGTTACATTCCCAGGAGAAAAAAAAAGACAATAAAGGGGAAAAGAAAGGCCCTGAAAATGATGCACGAACTGAAAACGCAAAGTCAAGAATGAGAAACTGACAAATAGGATTTTACACACACACACCACACACACACACACACTCTCACACACACTGCAAAAGACGTGAAATGGAACCTGAGGCCCTTATCTTGGAAAGAAAGAAATTAGATTTTATCATGCCAATAAATCAACATATATGTAAATAAGGCTTCTCTATCAAAAGCGAGAACCTTTGTCCTTGAGGAGAATTGTAGAAGACACGGCCCCTGCTCTCAAGTACTTAAACCTAGTGGCGGATCAAAAACACATTCAGGAAAAGGGGGCCTTGAGAGGCTTTGCTCTTGAAAGCTAGTGGCTCAGGTTTGGCTATTGGTGACCAGAAGAAAGCCTCATCCTCACGGGCCTGAGGTTTTTTTAGACAGGGGTCTCTTCTTCATCAGTGCAGGAACTGGCCTAAGTCCCCAGAAGGGCTGCTCCCTTAGGAAGCTCTAAGCATCAGAACTTCCAGGCAAGACTAGGGTGGAGAGGATGGAAAGGAGGGTGGCAGGGAGGGGATGGATGAGAATGAAGCTCTGTATGAGAGAGAAGCAGACACATGCCGGCAGGTGGTGGCACATGAATCATCAACCTGGTGGTACCACAGCCATGTCTTACCAGGAAGCCATTCTGTCCTGCCTTCAGAGGGCAGCATGACCTTCTCAAGGGGGATAGGGCTCCCTTGCCTTGGGAAGGTAGCAATCTTCTGGTACCAGTTCTATCTGGTGAAAGGCCCAGAACAAAACTATAGAACTGGGGAAACCTTTGCTAGAAAGGCTGCTTACAATAGGGAAGCTATAACAGGAGATCATGTCAATTAAGAGGAATGCCAATCAAAGACAGTAGAAGCTGTGGATTGCAGAAATAAATCTTGGACAACGGTTAATTATATTATTAGCAATAAGCAATGATGGTAATAATAATAGCTAACAATGCACGCTTGCCATGTTCTAGGCAGCATGCTAAGAATTTTGTATGAATTATCTAATGGACTCTTCGCAACAAGGCATGAGATTCACGCTATTGTTACCATCCCTCTCATTAATAAATGAGGACCTGAAGACTCAAAGGGGTGATAATTAGGCATTGTCCACATAGCTAGGGTGGAGGAGACCAACATGAATGCAGGCAGTCTGACTCCAGTACTGCATGTCCTGTCTCTTAAGAAGGGTAGGGCAGTTTCAGAGACTGCTCCACCCACCCTCATGGTAGAGGGAGAAAGCAGGCTTCAGGTGAAGGGCAGGCAGGCCCTGCCAGGATGGCCTGTCCCTGGGAGAGATGGGGAAGCCAGCCCTGAGACTCCCTGGCAGGTCCTCTGACAGAGTCACTGCTTTGGGTTAACAAGTACGTAGTGGGCTCTCTACTGACCCGGAACTGACCACCGTTGCCATCATCCAGCTCCAGAATGTATCCATCGGCGGGCACCGTGGACAGAGGTGGCTGTTTCCAGGACAACGTAGCGCTGTTGTTGTGGGTACAGCATTCCTCCAGCTGTAGTATAGGGGTTGCTGGGACTGGGGAGGAAGCTAAACAGAAATTAGTGTAACTCTGGCTTCTGTTAAGCTGCAGATATTCCAGTATCTTAGAATGACAAGCATCCCCCTGATAAACACGTAGTTAGAAGTAGGCAGAATGGGGTGCACAAGGGAACTGAATAGGATCCTTCACAGAGTCCCCAGGAGTCAGACTGGCTCCTGATTTGCTGTGAGGCCATTTTCTAAGCGCACAGTGGCCCTTTCCACCTTCACTGTGGCTGTTGGAGGGGAGACAGGCAGATGCACAGAACTGCTCTGTTCTCATCCCCTTGAGCATTGAAGACATTATCCCTAAAGGAAATGTTTTACATGGAGGCTGGGTTTCCAGTCCAACCCACTAAAGCCTATTTAACTCATAATGTGCCTGAAGCTGTGCTAATAATTTTATCATAAAACTTATTCTGAGATTTAAACCTAAGTTAATAAACCAGAGACTGCCTATTCTGAGAAATAGCTCTGAAACCACTACATTTCCAATATTCCATCATTTTTTTAAAACCAGTGATTCTACTCCAGGTCTTGTGCACATAAGTAGCTACAACAGTGGGTTTTTGAAAATTTGGATCCAAGTGAGATCACGGTGATCTCTCCATTTCAAAACTTCCGAGGAACCTGACGTCATTCTCTCAAGGTAGCTATACCTCGAAAACAGCACTAGGTCAAGTCTACTCATTTTCAGGTATAGAACACCCACTGTGAGCCTGGTACGTGGATGAGGGGCCCGGAGCATGACAAGGAGGCTCAAGATGTCTTTGCAGCTGCGTGAGAGTCTGCCATGCTGTTACGAGTCATAACACCACCCTCCACATTTTATACTGTGACTCTTTTCAGCACTTAAACTGCAAATTAGTTGAGCCTTCAGGCACACATAGAAATATTAGTTACTGGCCGGGCGCGGTGGCTCACGCTTGTAATCCCAGCACTTTGGGAGGCCGAGGCAGGCGGATCACGAGGTCAGGAGATCGAGACCACGGTGAAACCCCGTCTCTACTAAAAATACAAAAAAAAAAAAAAATTAGCCGGGCGTGGTGGCGGGCGCCTGTAGTCCCAGCTACTCAGAGAGGCTGAGGCAGGAGAATGGCGTGAACCCGGGAGGTGGAGCTTGCAGTGAGCCGAGATTGCGCCACTGCACTCCAGCCTGGGCGACAGAGCGAGACTCTGTCTCAAAAAAAAACAAAAACGAAAAAACAAACAAACAAAAAAAACAAAGAAATATTAGTTACTGAATAATCCCAGTTCTTCACATATAAACTTAATATATGTAGTTGGGAACCATGGTTTTGTGTGTGTGTGTGTGTGTGTGTGTGTGTGTGTGTGTGTGTGTGTTTTTCTTTTTTTTTGAGACGGAGTCTCGCTCTGTTGCCCAGGTTGGAGTGCAGTGGCGTGATCTCAGCTCACTGCAAGCTCCACCTCCCGGGTTCATGCCATTCTCCTGCCTCAGCCTCCTGAGTAGCTGGGACTACAGGCGCCCGCCACCATGCCTGGCTAATGTTGTTTTTTTTTTTTTTCTTTTTGGTATTTTTAGTACAGACGGGGTTTCACCATGTTAGCCAAGATGGTCTCGATCTCCTGACCTCGTGATCCACCTGCCTCGGCCTCCCAAAGTGCTGGGATTACAAGTGTGAGCCATTGTGCCTGGCCGGGAACCATGTTTTTGACAGCTGCTTAAAAAATTTTTTTTCAGCACCAAAGCATTGATTTATTATTATTATTACTTTAGCACTTTAATAACAGGAGAGAACAGCTTGGACCATATCCAGGGACATTTAGATGAACAAATGTTCATCATGGAACACCTGGTATGCTGTACCAAAATTGGACTCTGTGTCTTGTGCACTGAATTAAATCTATGCCTTGTCAGTCATCTCAACCAAAACAGTGTTTAATTTTACAGCAGTTTAGAAAACAGGTTCTATGGTAGATAACCTAGAAAACAAAAGCAGTGACCGTAGCGTAAGAAATGAGAAGGTGAATCCGGTCAATTATCTTATACTTAAGAAAAGACTGTGAGACATTACAATAAAACCATGTCTGAGCTACTAAATCAAACATAGCTAAATCAAAATTAGTGCCTGTTAAAACTGCAGGCAATTGGTTTAGGAGAAGAAATCATGTTTTAAACTTCAACGGCACAACGTTTGGATGAAATCTTATCAAAGAGCTACAGCTACTGCAGGCTCAGAAGCCCCAGAAATCCGGATTTGGAGGAAAGGAAATAAATTCATTGTCTTGCTCACTAAATAAACTACAGGACTGGTTGGAAAAAGAAGGACACAGAAGACATAATGCCTTCTAATGAGAGTATCTAAACATAAATAGGCATCACCCAGGAGTTGTAATTGCAGGATTAACTTTAGGTCATTTTAACTACTAGGGGCTTTCCTTTTTATTTTAAATATGTTTTCTTTATTAAAATACATTTTCAACATATTTACCATGGAAGATAAATATAATAGGTTTAGGGAAACCATTCTTCAAAGGGCTTGTAGAGACATGAATGATTCCCCTCGGGGGGTATTTATTCTTAACTGTCCTTATTAGTTAGCGCTCACCATGAGACAATTCCTTATGCTCTTATTTCATTAGCTCCATATTAGTCTTTCTTTCTTCCTTTGTTCATGTTTCAGGCAAGTCTACATTTCATCAATTACAAAAATCAACGAATAAGATCACAGATGGTTTCAACTTAAATCATGCAAATGCTTACAATGTCTCTGATAAGAAACTCAAATGTACCTGTGTAGACATAGGTATAATTAAAAGAGTAACTGAAATACATGATGTCATGTGTAATTAAAACATCAGAACTTAATTTATAAGTCCTTGGTGGATACAGTTTAAAAGACCAAAAGGATAAAAAAAAGGCTAGACTCTCAATAATCTTCAGATTTTGATATTGTCCCAGATTTAGACAAATTAGCAAATGGACAAAAAGTCAAAGGGGGTGGAGAGGAAAAAAAAAAGAACTAACCCAGAGATATCTGCATCTGTCTAAATCTATTCCTCCATGTGCTGAGAATTAGTTTTCCCTTTTCCTTATTTACCCCCAGTGATGTTGTATATAAAAGGTAAATGTGCCAAAATTACAGCCTCATTAGCAGAGACTCAGGCTGACATTCTAGAAAAATATATTTTATAGTGGGTGTTATGTTATCCTATTTAACTTCATTAGGCACAAAATAAACGTCTACTAGAAATCCAAAGTACTTTCCAATTAATCTATCTTTTATGGTTTGGAAAAGGATAGCATTACAGTTTCTGGACCGAAATCTAAGGAAGAGTATTGTATTTTACTGAAACTCCTGTTATTGGGGCTGTCATAGCTATCTTGATTTTTACACTTTCAGGATCATTCTGGGGCAGCTTTTGTTTTTTCCTTAAGAATGAATTTCCCCTGACCTGATCAGGGTTCTAGCATTTATCCTTCTTTTAGCCTGTAAAATCAAGCTTTAGGCTAAAAATTCTTCTCTTAAAATACAAGGGGCAGCTATTCTCACTGACTTCCTTGAAGAGGTCTGGTGGAGCTGTGGTTCAAAATTAAATTTTCCAGTAGCAGCTTCTTATACCAATGTTTTCAAATGTCTTCCCTTTTTAAGGCCACTCTATTTCAAATTATATCTCACGTTTTATTTGTTTAATTTTTTTTTCACTAATCTTTCAGATTGTGAACACTCACAACCATCCAGAATTCCTCTGTGAAAGTACACAAGAGTGTGGCAGGGACAAGTGGGAAGAGAAGCTGGGCTCCCAACCTCAACAGGGAACACTAATCATAAGGGATGCTTTCAAGCACTTTACTGAATGCCAGACAGTGTGGTGAGCGGTTTACAGGTATTCACTCATTTAATTTTCACAACAATCCTACAAAGAAGGTATTGCTATTATCTTTATTGTGCAGCTGAGGAAATGGAAACACAGTAAGGTTTTACAGCTAGTAAGTGGCAGGACTGGCATCTGAAGCCAAGCAGCCTGGCTCCAGAGGCTGTGTGCTTAGCACTGCATCATACTGCCCCTCTCCAGTCCGGTGTTTAGAAATAGTGTACTGGAGGAACGTCTCCACGTCTAATTCCCCAAGTTTCTTTCTGTTTCCTATAATGTGAACAATAAAGATTCCCCAAATAAAGATTCTACCTTCACAACTATGGTCGCTGGGAATGCAATTTTACTGCGTTATCTTCTCTGAAGGCTCATTTGTAGACTGTCATTCCCCTTTATGGTGGCTGAACAATACAAATGGCATCTGAGGAAAGTTTAGACTTTAGCAGAACTACAGGCTGTTTCTGGAAAGCTATCACCAGTACACTGTTAAAGATAATCCTGAATGCATGTTTTGAGTCCATGCATTTCAGGCTATCAGCATGAACAGATTACATGCAAGTGTGTGTGCTCATTCCATCCCCGCTAACCCTCTGGCAGCTTTCCGCCTGTGATTTATAGACTTTATTCAGATCACACTGTCCTTGCCCATGACCTTGGTGCATACTCAGGGCTCTTATATTCAACTTGAGTCAATAAAAATAAATACACTCTTAGGTGAGTAGAGGCACTTAAAGGGATTAAGAGCTAATGGTCTACGTGCTAAAAAGGCTTGGTGAACTGTTAGGTCATTGCTTCGTCCTAGTTCAGAATGAACAAACTGGCATTTCGTTTCAGTACCATGACTCATGAATCTTGGGATTCTTTGTGTACTTAGACAATTCTGGGTTAATATTTATTGGGGGAGGAAGTAGGTATCTGAAATCTATTCTCAACCAAACGGTAAAGCCCTTGGCTGACTAGGAAAAGACTTAAAATTTCCTTCCTATGACCTGGAAAAGAGCTGATTATAGAATCTTAGAATTAAGTGGAAAACATTTTTTAATTACTCTCTAATAAAAATAGAAGACAAAGCTTAATATGTTGTTTTCTATAAAAGAAAAGTCTGAAAGATCAAACGCCACTTCCAGTATTCTGGAAAGAGGGTAAGATGATTTTCTAATCAAAATACAACCAGAAAACGTGCCATTACAATTTAGGGATATTTGAAAAAAGGTACCAGCCTTCTCCAAATTGATCTCCATTGCTTGAGGGTGGTGTGGAATCAGAACGGGTCAGTTAAATCCTTAGCTAATAAGAGAGTAAAACTTTAGATAGTGCATTCTTGCTGAATAGCAGCTGGTGTGAGTGTAAATATGTAAAAGCCAACTGCAAACCTACTTTCTTTGTTATCAACAACAACAAAAACAACGGCAACAACAATGGCATCTATGATGAGCTTTTGAAACCAGAGATGTTTGATAAAATTCTGAGTCAAGAAGTAAACAGATATTTTAGTTATGATTTTGAGTCAGTACTTTAAATGCACACTTTAAGTAAATTTGAAAATATTTTAACTTCCTCCTGTAATCAACTTAGCACAATTAGAAAATACATATTGAATTACATGTATTGTTAGTTTCACAATGGATGGATTACTTTAACACCACTCCAAATGCTATTTCTTTCTTTGAGGTGCAGTTTCTTGACATATTTTTTACTGACAAGTTGTGAAAGTGCAGTTTATTAAACTAAGAATATCTTTAAAAATTGAAAAGATTAACACCACAACAGGAAGAGTTGTGTATATATTAACAGATATTACAGAGGCCAATAGAAGTCTGAACTCCAGCCAATCAAGTTCTATTGTGTCATGACCTTTGGCTTTTTCTTTCCACCGCAAGCATCTGACAGATGAAAATTATTCAGATTCTAAAGAAGGCTAGGCTCTCACTGAATTAATTAAACTCAATGAGCACAAAGCAAAGCATATAAATTAACCAGGCAGAGTGATAATAATCAGAAGTAAATTAAATTAGACAAAGTGTTAAAAAAGAAAATGAAAATGGAAGACTATAACCCAGTATTATACCAAATGGCCTGTTAGGTTAACTTCATGAATCATTGTTCTGGTTTTTGTGTGGTTTCAGATGGATTTGTGCTAGGAGAGCGTTCTGCGTTTTGGCCCTGAGAATACTTGGTATTCTCTGCTGTGTGTGCAGACTTGAACAGACTGGACAAACAGCCTTGTCCCTCTTACTTTTGTGTGCAGTCCTAAGTGGCCAAGTGACAGTGCTTTAGAAATGTGGTCTGTGATGCAGAGAGCATGAACTCACAGTTCCCATACCCACTGAAGGGCCTGTTCACTCCAGCTCAATCTTTACCATCCTGCCAACTGGCCTGGACTCCACCGTGGGCAGATGGACATGACTCAGGAGGGCAATGAATGGGGGAGGAGAGGATTTTGACAGATGATTAAAGCATTTCAAAACCCTGAGGATTTTACCTTCTAACTGCCTCCTCCTCCTGCCCCCTCACCAAGGCTAATTGGGTTAGCTCATTTTTACCTCTTTCACCAAAAGCCTTTCTATTGCTCTTTTGTGACATATTTTTTCCTTTAAGCTACTTGTGACATACCCTTCAGTGATTTTTATCTCATTGAAAGAATTGGGAACAGAGAGAAGCTGATCCAGGGGGATATATCTGGGGCTCTATATTTTATTAAGCATGGGTTTATTTTACAGGCTACCACATTGGTATTAAAAATATTTTTTTAAACAGCAAGAAAGAATTTCTGCAACAAAAATGTAGATTTGTTAATATTAAGAGATGAATTCACTTATTCCTTGAAGAAGTGGCTCAGTGTGGCACCAACTTTACAGCACAAACTAGAAGTTGTAGGAGTTGGTTCTCTAGCCATGCTCTATGACTTTGAATCCTGGCCTTGCCACTCACTAGCTGTGTGAGCTCAGGCAAGTAACCCAGTCTTCCTGTGCCCCAGTTTCTTCAACTGTCTACTAGGGTTACAAGAATAAAATGAGTTATACGTAAAACACTTCGGAGAATGTCTGGTTTGGTTAGCACTCAATAAATGCTAAACATTTTTCTTACTGTAACAAAGTATACTTATTTCCAATCTATACACTACTTCAAAAATTTATGAAGGCATCTTCCCAAAGCAACACATATTAAACCAAAAAAAAAAAAAAAAAGGAGAAAGTTGAAAATAAAAGAGAGCAAAAATCCATTAAAAGGCTGAGAGACATACACATACCAAGTACAGGAACACATTTAATTGCATCATGTGGACCCTAAGTAGACAGCCCTACAACTTACTGGCTTATATAATCTCTCTTTGATAAAAGGATGCAGGTAGATTTTTCTTAAGAAACAAACCTTTTAAAGCACTGAATGCTAAGGGTCATTTACTATATGGATGCTTAAATCAGGAGTTGCAAAGACCAAATCAATTTCAATTTAAAAAATCAGCAAATGACAAAACTATAGAGATGGAGAAAAGATTAGGGGTTTCCAGAGATTAGAGTTGGTGGAGGGGAGGGCTATGACTTTAAAGGGGTGGCAGGAGGGAGATCTTCGTTCTGTATCCCGATGCAGTGGTGATTATAGGAATCTGTACCTAGGATAAGGTGGCATAGAACTATACACACACACTGTTAAGTGTCAAGTTCCTGGTTTTGCTATTATATTATAGCTACAAGATGTAACCATCAAGGGAAGCTGGGTAGAGGATGAACAAAACTTCTTACTATTTTTGTAACTTCTTGTGTATTTCAAAACAAACAGTTAAAAAGAAATATTTTTCAAATGGGTATTACACTGCCATAAAAATGTTGTTGCATGGTTGGCTTGAGTTGTTATTTTTCTTTGAAAGAGTTGTTTTCCTTAAAATATTTTCAGCCCCCACCCAAAATCTCAAAGAGACCTTGCCATATCCCTTAATCACATAATCAAATTTTAAAGTTTATATCAAATTTCCATTTTCCTTCCAGGCTTGCATTTTTCTGCCAGTATTGGCAGGCCAACTGTGATCCTCTCAAATTCCCACTGATCCATGCTCAACCATTTGCTTATTATCTCTATCCATGTGGAAGCAGTCATTTCAATTCTGGACTCCCCTGATTTATATCAATATTTCTGGATTCCTTTCTGTACCAAGATTTTATTTATGTATTGTGATGATCTCTTTCTCTCTCTGCTTTCCTCTTTTCCTATCAGCTGTTCTCCGGTGCTGAGCACTTGAAATCTCTAAGACTCTCAAAAAGGCAAGCATTGAGTTGACCTGAATTTATCCAGCTTGCTGAAAGGTAGGTCACACATTTATAAAGATACATTTTCATTACATAAGTTAGGAGCCACTCCAGATTCTTGTAACATTAGCCAAAGGGGTACTGATCCTGCTTCAAGCACCAGCATCCACTCAGGATGTTGCTCTCTGACTTGGGGGATGCAAGGACATACCTTTCACTTGCACGAAGTCGAGCTGGTGGATGGATTGCAGCAGAGGGCTGTTGTCCAGACTCAAGTCAAAGTCTGTGGTCATCCTTGGAGTGAGTGTGCCTTTACCCCACTGATCCTCAGTCAGGTGCACTCTCCTTATGAGGGCGTCAGAAATCTAATCAGATAAAGAAGACCACAGCCTAAGAAAAACACCACCACACTTGAAACACAACACTGCCCCTTGGCTCTCCAGGAGCATTACTCCCAAACTGCCTTGAGGACTCATACCCTGACTGCCTCAGTGCTGTTGGTGAGAGACACCCCATTAGGACTAGGGTGACTCATAATTTATCAAGCAAATCTGAAAACTTTTGTGAGTCGGGGGGCACTATAAATAATTAGCAGGTGTTAACTGATTTATTAGACAAATCTGAATATATGATCATGCTATTTATGACAGATTTACTGAATGCCAACAACTTTAAAGGATGATATGTTGGAAACTAGTTAATTTCTATTAGAATCAATAGCTCAACCCTTCTAATTTAAAGTGTGGGTATCCTATCAAGACTTGGAAATGAGTTTCATAAAATAGTTTAGTGAGGGTGAACATGGAATTTCTCACAGTTTACGCACATCAACTTCATGTGATTATCACTGTATTCTTTGGTAGAAAGCTCTTTCATTTCTTATATTCAATCTCTTTCTGTCACTCTTGGCCAGTTTAGTAGAGTGTGACTTGCAAGAGATCTACATGTTCCTTAACAAAAGGTTCCTTATCACTGGGATCAAAGCTTAAGTAAAATCCAGCTTATACCATAGCATCTCACTAAAACAATTAACACTGAAGAATGAGAAATCTCTGCATTTGAGAAATCACTGACTTTCTGGCCAGTAGAAGGTGTCAAGAAGGTAGACATCTTAACAAACTTAGACACTTAGACATCTGACAAAACTGTCCAAGAGATATTAATGAATAAGGACCAAATTCTTGGGCACGGCAATAACTCCACTTTGAAAGAACTTGCAGAGAATTATGTTTTCATGATTAAACACAAGAAGAAAAAGAAGCAAAAAGAAAAAAAGAAAAAGAAAAAAGCCCATGCACCTCTCAGACTTGTAGTACATGGTGGCAGAGACTTCCGGGAAGTCAGTGGAGTTTATTTAGACGGCACTTACTTCCATGTACACTGCAGTGTGAGGTAGGTTCTGTTGTTGAGGGACCCAGGCCCACCCAGGGCTGTTGGAAGTCTTACTTAAGCATCCTAGACTATGTCCTATGAGACATTTAGAATCTGACGCAGAAACTAGTTAACTCTTACCTGCAAAAAGCCACTAGGATCATTTTCCTTAATCACCTCCAAGCAGTACTCCATGAGACCTGTGGTCTGGCGCAATTTCACTGTGCAGTGAGAGATCTGATCTCGAACCACCTAGGATTAAAAAATACAACAGAATGGTCCAAGATGGCAGAGGGTAGAAGAGAAGCAAACTGGACCATTGGAAAGCTTCTTCAAACCAGAATCCATTCCATCCTGGAGTGGAACTAAATTTACGAGAGTATTTTCTGGCAGTGTCTGCTGGGGATAAGGGCTCTGGAAGACAGATGGGATAAGATTATCAAAGGAAATTGGTAACAGGACCCATCAGAAGGAAAGGCAGGTGGATTTTGGAACCCTAGATCTGATGGCCTTGGTGCATCAATGAGCACCTTCCAAAGGTCCCCTTGCCCTGCACTTTTCTGTGAAGCTGACTCTGCAGAGCGATGTTTGCTGGGGGTCTGTGGAGGAGGTATAGCTCCCCAAGATGTGGCTGCAGCTGTGCTTGGTGACACTGTCCACCTTCAGTGCCCTCTACTTTACTTTTAAAGAGCAGACATCACCATCTGAACCCAGTTCCTTTCCCTTCCTGCCCCTCCGCACAGCCCCATGGTCAATTGTTCTGCATCTTTTTCCTTGCGTGGATGATGGGGGACCTGGAGGGCCAAGGTGGAGCTTGGGAGAGGTAATGAGCTAACGACAAGCTGAAGAAAAAAGACGGATGCAGAATTAACTTTTAAGAATAACCCACTGAAACCACTGCCTCATTTGGAGGGCTGTTGTAAAGGCTGCTCATTTGTCAAGCTGTGAGTCTGCTTTAACCTAAATAGGCATCTCTCTGAGCAAGCGGTTTCTGCTTCTAAGAAGATGTCTGTGCTCGGTGATGAATGCATGACATTCCTTGAAAAGATTTTCTTCAGAGGCATTTGTCATATGTGTCCTCTGCTCAGTAACCCAAATCTTGAATGCCTATATATTTTTTTATTTCCAAAGATGGGGTCCTCCCATGTTGCCCAAGCTGGTCTTGAATTCCTGGGCTCAAGCAATCCTCCTACCTCAGTCTCCAAGTAGCTGGGACTACACTGCACCTATCTTTGAATGGTTTTTGGAGCGTAAAATTGAAGAAGGATTTTCCAGGAACCATAACTACTCACATCCTCAATATTTATACTACTTTGCAAAAGCCTAAAAAAATCTAGTATTTTAGATTTTATGGAAGAGAATCTAATAATAATTATTTAAAAATATTCCTTGTTCTTTCTTTTCATTTTTGGCTATAAATTTATTTTCCATTAAATATTATTTCATCCACTTTCCAAAACAAACAGGAAATAGATGAGAAAAAGCAAATACTCTTATCATTCTAATGTAAATTTTTAAAGTACTTTGACATTTCTTTTTAGTTTTTCTCTGGAACCAGGCTTATTTATCATTGCAGTCATGTATATGACAATTTTACCTTTCCTTTCCTCCAACTTAATACTGTATCACAGGCATTTTTCATGTTGCCACCATCAAGGGTTACAAAAATATCCCATTGAGTGGGTAATCTTAATTTGCTTAATCATTTCTGTTCTCTTATTATTGAGCATTTAATTTCTATCTAATATTTTGACAACTCATTCATTCATTATTTCTGATTTTTTTGTTCCTAATGTTTTATTGTGGCAAAATATACACAGCATGACATTTTTCACTGTAACCATTTTCAAGTTGTAATTCCGTAGCATTAAGTACTTTCACACTGTTGTGCAACTATCACCACCATCCAGCTCCAGAACTTTTTCATCTTCCCAAATTGAAACTTTAAACCCATTAAACAACATCCTCATTTCCCCTTCCTCCCAGCTCCTGGCAGCCACCATTCTACTTCCTTTCTCTATGAATTTCACTATGCTAAGAACCTCTTACATAAGTGCAATCATATAATATTTGTCCTTTTGTGACTGGCTTATTTCACTTAGCATAATGTCTTTGAGATTCAACCATGTTGTAGCATGTGTCAAAATTTTCATCTTAAGAGCAAATAATACTCCGATGTATGTATACCACATTTTGTTTATCCATTCACCCATTGATGAATACTTTTGGCTACTGTAAATAAAGCGATTATAAACACGAGTGTACAAATATCTTTGTAAGTCTCTGCTTTCACTTCTTTGGGGTATTATACCCAGAGGTGGAGTTGCTGGATCATGTGGTAATGCTATGCTTAATTTTTTGAGGAATCACCATACTGTTTTCCACGGCAGCTGTACCATTTTACGTTCCCACAGCAATGCACAAGGGTTCCAATTTTTCCACATCCTCATCCACACTTACTGTTTTCTGATTTTTAAAAATATAGCCAATGTAAATGTATAAAGTGGTATCTCGGCCGGGCGCTGTGGTTCACGCCTGTAATCCCAGCACTCTGGGAGGCCGAGGCGGGCGGATCACGAGTTCAGGAGATCAAGACCATCCTGGCTAACACAGTGAAACCCGGTCTCTACTAAAAATTACAAAAAATTAGCCGGGTGTAGTAGCGGGCGCCTGTGGTCCCAGCTACTCAGGAGGCTGAGGCAGGAGAATGGCGTGAACCTGGGAGGCGGAGCTTGCAGTGAGCTGAGATCGCGCCACTGTACTCCAGCCTGGGCGACAAAGCGAGACTCCGTCTCAAAAAAAAAAAAAAAAAAAAGTGGTATCTCATTGTGGTTTTGATTTGCATTTCCCTAATGACTGGTGATGCTGAGCATCTTTTAATGTTTATTGGCCATTTGTGTAGCCTCTCTGCTAATCAGGTCTTTGCCCATTTTTAAAATTGGGTGTTGTTGTTGTTGAGTTGTAGGAGTTCTTTATATATTCTGGATATCAATCTCTTATCAGATATATGATTTTCAAATATTTCATATTGTTCGTGGGTTGCCTTTTCACTGCTTGTGTCCTTTGAGACATAAATATCTCCAACTTACCTATATTTTCTTTTGTCTCCTTTGCTTTTGGTGTCATGTCTGAGAAATCATTGCCAATTCCAGTGTCCCAAAGGTTTCCCCCTGTGTTTTCTCCCAGGAGTTTATAGTTTTAGGTTTTTTTTAGTTCTTTGATCTATTATGAGGTCATTTCTGGATATGGAGTTAGGTAAGTGTCTAACTTCATTTTTTTTTTTTTTTTTGCATGTGGATATCCAATTTTCCCCACACCACTTATCAAAAACCCTGGCTTTTTCCCATTGGATAGTCTTGGCACCTTGTGAAAAATCATTTGAGCGAGTATGCAAGAGTTTATTTCTGGATTCTATTCTACTACAGTGGTCTATATATCTGTCTTTATGCCAGTATCCACTGTTTTGATTATTGTAGCTTTATAATAAGTTTTGAAGTTAGGAAATGTAAGAACTTCAAATTTGTCCTTCTTTTTCAAGATTGTTTATTTACATCGCCCAATTTTCTGATAGATGATTTGTTACTGCTTTTTAACTTTTAATAATAATTAAAAAGGAAACTAAAATGTAGGATTTAAAATCTCTTTATTGTCACTGGTGAAAGGAACTAACTTTGATGGAAAGATTATTTTTGTGAGTTTTGGGGGGATCAAATTTAAAATTCACTGGTTCATTTATTTTCTTCTGACATCCAGTATG
This sequence comes from Symphalangus syndactylus, assembly GCF_028878055.3. Lineage (NCBI taxonomy): Eukaryota > Metazoa > Chordata > Mammalia > Primates > Hylobatidae > Symphalangus > Symphalangus syndactylus. The sequence goes on along the minus strand of NC_072430.2, from coordinate 66,342,585 downwards.
CCTGACAATCACCACCATCATATGTTGGTCTGGGCTCAATGAATACAAATTCTTTTATTTTTTATTCAGAAAATAACAGGAAGGTTAGGCTTCCATTTCTTGGGGAGGAAAACCCCACAAGTAAAACACTTAAAAATTAAAGAGAGGTGGCCTACAGCTAATATGCTATTCCCCTCTGCTGTATGAGGCTGAACTAACTTGTTTCCAGGATGACATTTTTATATTTTGGTAGCCAGTGTATTGGTGCTGCTAGGTAGCACAGTCATCATTTCATTTCATTCATTTCATTATTTCATTCATTCAAATCATCATTTCATTATCCAAATGACATCTGCTCTTGACTACTGCCCTGGAAGTCTGACTAACAAGGACAGATCGAATCTGAGCACTATAACCCAGAGTCAGTCTGCTTTTGAGATAAAATAGACTGAATTGTTGTGTTTCCTTTCCAGAGGATTCAGTTCAATGATGCATTCATGTACTGAAATAAATACATTACTCAGTCCTCATAAAATTCCACGTTTGCTTCTATGAATTTCCTTATCGAGCATGGTTTATTGGGTGCTGAAGGAGCTATCTGAGTGCTGGGGCTCTCTGCTGACTCTTAAGAAGCTTAATTGTTGCATTGCCAAAGAGCCGGGGAGTTTCAGCAGGGGTTTGCCATTGGCTCCTGCATTCTATGACTCAAGCTCCTTGGAAGGACTCAATATTCTTGAGTTCCTGGCTCTCAACCCCTCACTCTTGCTACAGTTGATTTTGGTCCACCTTTTTACATTTTAATCAACCATTCACAATGATCACAATAGCCTGTGATAAAATCACTGCTAAAAATTAAACTATGGGGTTCCCAAAGAAGCATTTTGGGTGCCCTGTAATTAACTTAGAGTTTCTGAATTAATTTAGCAAGATTTCCCACATTATAGAAATCAGGCAGATTATCTTAAATCAGATCTTTTAAGAGGATAAATACTTTCTCTCTAGTTGTCTTTATCAACTCTCTTACTTGCTACCTTCTTCAACCTGCGTTACTCATACCATATTTTGTGATCATTTATTTCTACATTGAGTTTTTCATAGAAAATGATTCCTGGAAGCCAGGCCACCTCACTGTTGTCTTTGAATGACACATTTCTGTGCTTTGGCTCTGACGTGCCAGAGAACCCCTTGGCATCATGTGTGCAGCGGGCTGGATTCAAGAGGTCCTTTTCTCAGGGACAGAGCAAGTTGCAGGAATGACACAAATAGGGCCTAGGAGAACAGTCTTCCTGCTTTCATCTGCACTAAAGCCTAAACCAGCTCCCACAGGACAGTGAATTAATCTGTAGTCCACAGTTTCAGAGAAGGCTTTTAAAATTTTATCAGCAGAGCCACCAACTGTTCTGGATGGTGAGTGTCTATTGATCATTTGAACAGTTTTATTTTGTTAAGTGGCAAATTTATGAAGGTCATTTCTTGGGTCAGGATATGACACTGATATCTATTTGTTAAGGGAGAGTCTGAAGGACTGTTGTGTCCCTTTGAATTCTCAGACATTGTCAGTAGCACAGAGCAGCCCAGGAGAGAGTACACAATACACAGGTAAAATTTTGTCCTGCCTGTCCACAATTACATTCCCATCACTAACAGACCAATCTCCTTCCTCCAGGCAGTTCATGTGACACAACCAGAAGCAAGACCTGAGGTTAATTAAGGGGAATTTCATTCTTAACCCAACCATGACCTTGACACCTTCCCCCACCTCCATTTACCTCTCCATTTTACATGTGGTTCTTTTAAAATTTTTCTTTATTTATCCTTTTTAAATAAATGCTTTTTTCTTTCTTTTCTTTTCTGTTTTTTTTTTTTTTTTTTTTTTTTTTTTTTTTTTTTGAGATAGGGTCTCCCTCTGTCACCCAGGCTGGAGTGCAGTGGCACACTCACAGTTTACCACAGCCTCAACCTCCTGGGCTCAAGTGATCCTCCCACCTCAGCCTCCCTAGTAGCTGGGACTACAGGCACATGCCACCCCACCTGGCTAATGTGTATATTTTTGGTAGAGATGGGGTTTTGCCATGTCATCCAGGCTGCTCTTGGTGTCCAGTGATCCTCCTGCCATGGTCCCCCAAAGCGTTGGGAATACAGGCGTGAGCCACCACACCTGGCCAATGCTTTTTCCTATAGTACTCTCATCATAGGTTTTGATGGGATATCACTAATGAACTGCAGCCTAAGTAAACACTAACATTCTTTCTCTACTATTTCAAAAAGTTCTTTCTTAAATATAAGCTATGCCTTCCTATTATAGTTTAAAACGATTTCCCCTAAGCATAAGGTAATCCTTTAATCCTTTTTGTTTAAGGTCTGGTACAGTTGTCTCCTCAGTATCTGTGGGGGATTGATTCCACGATTCCCTGAGGATGCCAAAATCCACAGATGCTCAAGTCCCTGATATAAAATGGCATGGTATTGGCATATTACCTATGCACATCCTCTTATATACTTTACATCATCTCTACATTATTTGTAATACCTAATACAATGTAAATAGGTATTATATTGTATTGTTTAGGGCAAGGGTCCTCAACCCCTGGGCCGTGGACTGGCACTGGTCTGTGGCCTGTTAAGAACTGGGCCGCACAGCAGGAGGTGAGCGGCGGGCCACCTCCTTTCAGATCAGCAGTGGCATTAGATTCTTATAAGAGCAGGAACCCTATTGTGAACTGCACATGCAAGGGATCTAGGTTGCTTGCTCCTTATGAGAATCTAATGCCTGATGATCTGAGGTGGAATAGTTTCATCCCAGAACCATTCCCCCCTACCCCCACACCCCCCTGCAGCTCTCTAATAATAATATTAATAATAACATCATATTATTAATAACACAATAACATTGTTTTTAACATAATATTAATTATATTATTACTAATAACATATTAATTATTACTAACAACATAATAACATTAATGATATTATGCCATTTTATATCAGGGATTTGAGCATCTGTGGATTTTGGTGTCTGCAGGCAATCATGGAATCAATCCCCCACAGATACTGAGGAGACAATTGTACTCCATGGAAGACAACTGTCTTCCATGAAACTGGTCCCTGGTGCTGAAGAGGTTGGGGACCAGTGGTTTAAGGAATAATAAGAAAAGTCTGTACATGTTCAGGAGAGACTTTTGTTTTCAAATATTTTCAATCCATTGTTGGTTGAATTCACGGATGTAAAACCCACGGATATGGAGGACTGACTGTACTTTTAAGATGCAAGCTTGAAGTGTTTGTTCTCCATGGGTCCTTTTGATCAGGAGGGAGTTTCTATGTGTCCCGTCGTGTCCTAAAGCATGATGACCAACTGATGCTTTGAATTAACTGTGTGAGTTAAAGGTGAAGTGCTTTGGCTGTTAGACCTTTCTGGTAAAATAAAGAATTCTCCTGTTTTTTTCCAAGAGTAGAACATTATCTACCATATCTTTGTCACATTCACTAAAATTTATAGCATTTAACTTAAGAAAGAGTATTTTAAATTTCTCACATGCCACCACTGTCCCTCATAGTTTAAGGCAAATATTTTCCCCGTTCTCTTGATACCACCTTCTGTACTAATGTTATTAATTTACCCACACTGGCAACTAATCATTTCAAAGGCAAGTCTGAGGCTTTGAGTTTTTAATCAAGAAAAGGATCATTTAGACCTTTAAATAAAACACACACCTGTTTTTAGGAAGCCTTGAGATTTTTAACAGTAAAGCTGTGAAATTTCTATTCTAGAAGTGTGAATATCACCAATGCCTTACCAATAAACATGGAGTGGAATATGCAAAGCATGCTCTTAATGTACAGAATACTGTATCCTCGTACAGAGAAGTTAATGAAAGAAGAAATTCAAGACATTGGGAGAGAGAAGCATACTGGGCAGTCCCAACCACACAGGAGAACATTTACCACTGAAGGTGGGTTGCAATAAGAGTGAAGCAGTATGATGTTTTGTAGCATGTGAAGTGTAGCAAGGTATAGTGGATTACTCCATCTCCTCAAAGTATGAGTTAGGTGCCTTCTGGAGGTAAGAGGTGTCACCCATATCTGGGTTGAAGCAAAGAGTACTAAGGAAGCTCTGAGACTGACTTTGATTGGCATTGCCAAAGTGAGTGGGGGGCTGTTCAGGGGTGTGACTTCTAACCTAGAGGAACTCCAGCTGTGTATGGGGCTTCCTCGTGATTCCATGGGTAGCCTGGGCACCCTGTCCCGTACAGTCTCTCTTGTGATTTTTGCTCCTACGTGGTGGGAAGCAGAAGACTGCAAAATATGCCAAATGAAACTCTGAAAGGAATTCATCATTTATGATGGGCTTGTAATCAATCATAATTGTGGTTAAATAGTTAGAATTGACTTCTACGGACTTCTGCTGAGGGCAGTTGAAGGCTTCAAGTTGTTCCAGTGTGCCTAATTTTTCCAAATGTCTTCATTGTAATGGAATAACGGAGTTCTTTGTCACTAGTTTTACAGGGATTGAGGTGGTTCTTGGCTTGAATTAGTTGGTTTTTCTTTCTAGTAATGACGTAGCCAAATAGTATCTAATTATTTTTAATTTTTTTGTGAGCTGGGATTGCCTGCCTGCCTGCCTGCCTGCCTGCCTGCCTTCCTTCCTTCCTTCCTTCCTTCCTTCCTTCCTTCCTTCCTTCCTTCCTCCCTTCCTTTTCTTTCCCTCCTTCCTTCCTTCTTTCTTTCCTTCCTCCTTCCCCCCCTTCTTTCTTTCTTTCCTCTCTCTCATCTGAATGAAAGGATTATTTGCCCATCATAGAACGATGGCAAAATAGCTGCAGTAAGCAGTTCATATGCCAATAACATCCGCAATGTAAATCTGTGCTCTTAATATGCGATATAATTAATTTTTGGCAAACATAATGGGATCATAACAGGCAATACATAGTAAATAATAACAAAGATAATGGTGAAAATAATGATAATTATTCTAACAAAACTCAAAGGTTACACTAGGCCTCAAAATCAAGCATTCTACAGATAACTAGAATTGGCACACGGAGGCCCTCAGTAAATATTAATATGAAGACTGCATAACATGGTAAGCTTTATCATCAGTCCTCAGCATCCTTGCTGAGTAATTTTGTTGGTATGTTAAATTTACCAACCACACATGGAAACTGAAAACTAGAATTTTTCCCCAGAATCATTTGGAATAACTATAACATTTTTTTCTTTCAGATTATCTTAGAGTTCAAAGGTAATCAAGAAAATACATATCTCCTCTTACTATTCAATGTGTGAATTCATTCTAAAATATTAGAGAGAACACATTTAAGACAATTTCAGGGTTATGTCAAATTGTGAATGTTACATAAACAAAAATAATTTTCAGGTATGTCTTTGGGCTTATCAAGAGAAAGTGGCATATGTAAAGTTTCTGAAGAAAGCATAGATCTCATTAATGGCACAATTTAGTTTAAATGTCATCATAAATTCCCTGTGAGGAGCACAGATAGGAAATGCAAGGCTTTCTTCAGCTAAAGCAGACCTGGGAAGGATGTTAACACGACGGACAGACCAAGACAAGAAACCTGGAGGTCCAGTGTGCTCTGCTGACTGTTGGAATACTGCCCAAGTAGTTCCAAATATGAGTTAGTAATATTCTTCTTGGAAGCTTAAAAACACTTCTTCCCTCAGTAGCTTTCTGACATTCGCATTAGTTCACCACGTTCTGAAAATAGATATTTGGCTCCCAGCGTTTTATCAAACCACAGAGTAGTATTAACTACAATTTACATTTCAAACAGTTTTCCTCAAACATGTCCACATCTGCATATGTCTCAAAAGCTTTTTTGCTTTTTTTTAGCTCACCAAACTGTGAACTATTTTATACATGATCAATTATGAATTCATGCCACTAAAGAATCTCCCAGGTTCATGGATAATAACACCAGTGTATGAGCTAATTCTAGGCTATGAATTATGGTATCATAGAAAACAAGCCCCTGGAAACTCTCCTTCAGGGTGTTGAATGAAACCATATTTCCAGTCATTCTCTCAATCACAACAATAACGTTAATATACATTAAAGATTGTGCTAAGTGCTTTGCAATGCCCTATGAGGTACCACTGCTAGCCTTATTTTACAAGCAGATGAAATAAACTTTTGAGCCACAGACTTGCTCAAGATGAGAAACCTAGTAAGTGAGAGAGTGTGTCCTCTCACCCCAGCCCCTGTGACACAGAACCTGGGCTCTTTAACACTCAGTTCCATCTTGCCTCAGAACCAGAACTATTAAATCTGTTCAAGCAATCAGTGCTTTCAGAGAGGGACATGAGTAGATTATAAAGACTGTGTAAGTGCACACTCACTTTCCAGCATCCCTAGTTTTTTGGATTGCTCAAGGAGAGAGAGTTGCCCGAAAAATACACACACAACTCCTGTCTTTGTCAGCAAAAAGCAGGCCCTCAGAGAACTCAGCCAAAGGGAAGCGGAAGAACATAAGACTACCCCTGCAGGACAGTGAGCGATGGGTTAGCCAACAAAGATAGAAAGAAGTACTGTGCTTGGCAAGTGATGTCTATAAAAGGCCAGTCTTTTCTCACAAATCTGAGTAGCAACAAGAGTGACAAGAAAGGGAAAAGGCAGGGGGGGAGAAGGAGAGCTAGCGAGCCGTGGAGGCCTGTATCAGTGGTCATGACAGTGTGAATGGCACTGGTGGCTGTTTTTGGAAGCAATGACAGATATAATCAGCTGAAAACAGCAGAGAAACAAATCACTCGAGACAGAAGACAGAACAGCTTTGCTGCTGTGGGGGACAGCCAACCACCTGTCTCTGGTTTCTGCAGTCCTTTGAGGTCTGGGCAGGAAACTCCAGCCCGGGCAGGGTGGAATGAGGGCAGGCAGCTGCCTCTGCTTAGCAGCCCCCAAATGCATCCGCATGCCCTGCTGGTTCAGCCTAGGCAGTACAGATGGACCATCAGAGGAGGGAAGAGGGCATAGTCACGCGATGTGGCATTCCAGCGATGCGTGAAAGCCATTCCTGGGCAATGACATCTGCAGCCACAGCACAGTCCTTAATTGATCTTCACACAGTCCTGTTCTGCAGAGGCAGCACTAAGCAGGAGGGCAACGGGGCTTCTCATGCCTTCTGCCATTCTTTGATAGGGATAAATCATGCATTCTCAATCATCAAAAAATTTCCCCTCCCCTCCAGATTGCTGCCTTTATGTCTCTCCCATATAGAAAGGCTGGAGTTGCCCTACCACCACCATGTGACTGTCGCAAACTGTTCACCATATTCTGTTAAAAAGTGCCAGGAAGTGTTTGCAATGTTTCAAAAAAGATATTTCCATTAAGAAGAAAGTTAAAATGTTATGGCTAGGTACTTAAATAGTTGGTCCACTATTTAGTGGGGAAAACTGTTCAGTTTCATTTCCCAAAGACATTCGCGGTTTTATTTTATACAGTTCTATGTGATTTGAATGTTATTTTGAGGACTGCTATAACAATAAAAGTTTTGGGTTTCTGAAGGGTGCTCAAATTGAAGGGCTATAGTGACAGTTTTTTAGCAATGTTAGGGCAGGTGCTGGATACAGAAAACATCCATTGGTCCTCAAGCCTAACCAGATGGAACAAGACCACAGTGCACATGTGCTAATCACCCACTTCTTCCCTGACAGCTTTGCCAATTCCTGCAGGTAGGAATGTAAGTGGTCATTAACACACACTTCCTACAATTTGGACTGCTCAGGTGCCAGCTCTTGAGGCACTCTGTGACCATTTTAGCTGCAAGTAATTTTGCCCTGTCACAACTTCTAGGACATTGGGCACCTCTCTTCTGGAAGCCCACTCTGTACCTGTGTTGGAGTCAGCTGTGGGTATAGCTTATCTCTTCCATTGAACTGTAAACTCCATAAGGGCAGGACTCCTTCTGAGCCACCTTCATGTCCCTCCCTCCTCCTGCTCCCCTGCCCAGCACTATGAGCGCTAAGATCAGACCTCATTTCTCCCTGCATCCTAATGCCATACCAACACTGCACACCACATACCCACCACCCACCAGTAGCCACTCTGAAGTCTGCTGGCCACATGTGTGGGCCTTAGCTGATTGTCTACTGCTGGACCCCTTCTGGTTTGCTCTTCCCATCCATTCATCCTTCCTCTCACATCTTGTTGCCCTGCACCAATGGGGTGATAGATGGAATATCAGATGTCTCCTGGAGGACCAGTCCTGCCAATAGGGTCCCATTCTAATAGCCAATTGATTCCACCATGTCATGACAAAATTCTGTACAGCTTCCAACTGTAAAGTTCACTTGAGAAGATAAGAAAAATCATGTTCATTTTCTAGAAAGTACAGATTCTATTTCTCAATTCAAAAACACATTTTTGCCTCTGTAGAGCCACCCTATCCAAAATTTCCACCCGCATCTCCAGTACTCACCATCCTCTTTTCCTACTTTTAGAATTTTTCTTAGCACTTTTTACTAATATACTCCATATTTTACTTACTTATTGCTATGGTTTGAATATCTCTTCCAAAACCCATGTTGAAATTTAATTGCCATTATAAAAGTATTAAGAGGTGGAGCCTTTAAGGAGTGATTAGGACATGAGGCCCCTGCCTTCATGAATGGATGAATGCTATTATCTTGGGAGTGGGTTAATTATCATGGGAGTGGGCTCCCAATAAAAGGTTGAAGTTTGGCCCTTATCCTCTCGTTTCCCATGCTCGCCTGTCCTTCTGCCTTCTGCCATGGGATGATGCAGCATGAATGCCCTCACCAGAAACCAACCCCATGCTTTTGGACTTCCCAGCCTTCAGAACCATGAGCTAAATATAATTCTACTTTTTATAATCACCCAGTCTGTGGGATTCTGTTATATCAACATAAAATAGAGGAAGACACTTATCTTGCTTACTATTTATCCCTCTTGATAGAATATAAGTCCCATGAAGGCAAGAATTTTGATTTATTTATTATTCCTGTGTCCATAGCAATTCCTGGCTGAGAAAAGTCACTCAACAAACATTATTTGGGTAAATGAAGGAGTAGGCAGTGAATGAAGGGATGTGTCTGCTCCTTTCTGGCCAGACCACTGGCTACCCAAGGCTGTGGGCATCCTCTCCTCCTGTCCATGGGAAGGAATTCTCCCAGCCTGTCCATCATGCCCCTTGGGAGCCTGGCTTGTTGGCTTTCTGCTCTTCCCATGATGCAGCACTCACCTTCAGCTTGTGCTCATGCTCCTTGTTGACGCGGGCCAGCAGCTGGGCTTTTCTTCTGTTGAGGGCATCGATAAGGGCATCACATTGGGCCACCAGACAGGCTTCAAACTCCACACTGTTCTCCTGTGTAATAGAGTGCATTTCTCAACTGCAAGGTGCTGGGTGCCCCAGGCAGCTAGAGAAAACAGAGCTCCCCCATCCTGCTGAAGGGAATGAAAAGGAACTCTGTCCACAATGCACATTTGGTAATTTTTAAAAAATAACTGGATAAACTTTATTCTACAGTGGTCATGTTTTGCTTTAAATTTGGATTAAAAAGGATAAATATGTATCACTTAAATTTATCAAAAGGAAATCATCTCCACAATTTGAATTCTATTAAGTAAAACAAAGCTTTAGTTCATAGAGTTGTGTATGAATGTTTTTGAGGGCCACATATGTCCAGCTATGTATGGTGGAAGCTGGCATTCAAAAAGGCAATGAGGAAGGAGTGGGGCATTGCTGAGGCAGGAGAAATCATTAAATTCAAAGGAATAAAGAAGAAAAAGGATGGCACTGGTCTTTAATATTAACAATAATCCAATGAGAACAGAAGTTTATAAGATACGAAAATAGTAAGTAAAAGTACTTGCCCCTTTCATTAAGGAAAGCAAATAGTAGGCAAATAAAAACAATCAATGTGTGTAACAGGGATCACCCTGCCATAAAAATCAGATATGACCCAACACCTTGCAGGGGAAAGGCAACTTCATACTAAATGAATTGTAGCTTCCCTATGATGTTTAAATTAAATGCTGGATATAACATTTTTATTTGATTTAAATCTGTACATGCCATAGAGATTTATTTTAAGCAATTCTTTCAATGAGTTATACGCAGTTATTAAAGATAAGCCTTTCAATGAGTAATATATGCAATTTTGATTCTTAACTCATAATCTGAAAAAAAGTAATTTACAGTAAAGGAAAGCTAAATACTCACATATACATTAGTAGTACTTAAAAAACACCACCCAGTTGAGTAAACTGTAAACTTTTGGGGCTGGCAAGAAAGGCACAATTTTAATTTATTTAAGGCACAAATTTTAATTTGTTACCAAAGTCATAAAGAACTGTGTCTCTTTATATAATAATCAACTGGTAGGCACTTAGTAATTGTTTTCAAATGCAAGGTCTTTGTATAAGGAATGCGTTCGTAATTGTTTGAGCAATGCTAAATTTTGGCTTTCACGGCAATTGCTTTTGAACTCTCAGAGAAGGCCCTTGGAAAACATCATTTAAGAGCTCTCTATGCCACATGCAGGGTAATATTGGAGGGTGGGGTGAGGGGAAAACTTCTCCTTGTAAGCTCTGTCACTGATTTAGAGCAGAAAGAAAGCTCTGCTCTGATGAAGAGGCCCGGGCAGAGCAAGCCTGGGGCTGCACATTTTATGCTAGCGGAGTAAAGAAAGAACTGATTGATAAACTGTATTGCTTTGGAAAACAGAAGGAAGTATACAAAACTGCTAGGCTGTTAGGGAATCAAAAGTTTAACATGGGCATGTGTGCCAAAAAAAAAGGCAAAGAAATCAGTGTGTAATTCTTTGAAAGGGTGGCTTACATTTAAAAATCCATTTCTGCCTTGATGTGGTTAAATATGAACTTAGTCAATTTACTGGAGGCCAGAACTAAAGTTATTTCTGTGAGGCAAACCTCAAAACATAAGAATGCTAAACAGTACAGAGGGTCATTATTTTAGTGTCTTATACAGTTTATGGTTTTTCTCCTTCAGCTATATATATATATAGTGGAGGATTTATGAGCTCTTAAATGCTGGTTGAATCGCTGGTCATTGTGTCTAGATAAAGTAATCTGAAATTATAGTTGCCAGGGGATCATGGTTGAAAAATATTTAAATGTCTAAGCAGAGGAGGAGCATTATTGTGGGTCAGGGAGGAAGAAAGGAAGAAAGAAAGGCAGAAAGGGAGGAAGAAAAAAGAGGAAGAAGGAACAAGGGAGGAATGAAAAAGAAAAAAAAGGAAGGCAGGAAGGAAATGAAGGAAGAAAAGAAGAGAAAACTGTGATCTGTTACCTTTAAATGATACAATTACTACAAGGTGTTTTGGAAACCTACAGGTTTTTACGAACTCAGCAATAAGGACCCTGAATTTACAAAGAAATAGGCCTCTTTCTGAATATTCAGTAGTAGAGAATTAGGACCTCAGTGTGGAAGACAGGAACCAGTTGGAAAACCAGGCTGTGTTTCCGGCTTGTTGGCAAAAAGTAACTACCTTAAGAAGGGGTATGTTTGAAGTTGATCTCTATGTGTGTTTGTATGTAAAGAACAACAACAACAACAACAAAATAGGAATTTTCCCACAGCACATAAAAATAAAAGAGGAGAAGGAAACTCTCCCTCCACACAGTTACATATTAACCTGTAGGTTTCCTTGTGTCCCAGGTAACACCCATACCTGGATCTGCTGGACCATGTTGCGGAGCTGTACCAGAAACTCCTTGGCTTCTTTGGCCCTGTCTGACAGTCCGTTCAGCGCCTGGGAGAGCTGGCTCTGCAAAGACAAAGAAGGAAGCCATGGAGCTGTAATCACAGGACACACCAACAAGGCCACACAGGTGTTTTCAGCGAGACTCAAAACTGAAGAGTCATCAACCTCCTCAGATTCCTCTTGTCTGAGGTTGGACCTTTTTGCTGGCATTTGTACAGGTAGATTCTGGTGTCGAAACTCCCTGTGCTCCTGAGTAGTTTCTCCTTGGAAGCAGTGAACACTTCTGGCCACAGCAGTCAAAGGCCCTCACCAGCCGATATCAACCTAGAATTTCTTCATCTCCTCCTTCATTGATTAAACAATCATTTATTGAATACATATTATTTGCTAAGGACTAAAAAAGCAAAAGAAAATAGTGAGTCAGATGATCTAATTCTTACCAACATTACTTAGCACAAAGGGCTATTGGTCTGGGATTAGGGCAGAAAGAATAAAGACAGTCAAGAACAGGATGAAGGAAGGGGTAGGTACTGGTGTGATCCTCTGGGGCCACTTAAATATAATCACAAATTCAAAGGGCAGGATGACATTCCACTCCTGCCTCATCTGTGTCCTCTTCCTTCTCCCAAGTACAGCCCTGCTGCCCTAGCACATTTGTGTCCTCTCCGCACTAGCCTCCGACACCAAGGCTTACTCTCTTTCTTTCTTCCCACACCACCCCATCCATATGAGGAGGCAGTTCTGCTGGGTTGGCAAAGTGTCCAGGTAGGTACTCGCTCTTCCAGCCTCCTCGTCCACTGGGGAGGCCATGGTACACAATCCTGATGGACGAGACCTAAGTGGAAGTCTGCTGGGGACTGGAGGGGTCTGAGAAAGCTTTTGCTTTTCTGCTGATACGGAACCACTGTGATTGATGCAGCCTCTCCCCTGTGGTTCCTGACTTTAGGATGGATGTGATGTCTTCTGGCTCACATGAGGAGAAGGCCAGTAGGGTATGGGTGGAGGGATGGGAGGGGAAGGAGCCAGGTTCTGACGGCATCTTTGAGCAGCTGAGCCAACACCTGAAACCTTCACCGCTAGCTTTCTTGTTATGTGATAAAAATTAACTCCTATTTAAGTCACTGTTCTGGAGTTTTCTATTGCTAGCAGGAATTTATATCAAGTATCACTGTACTTGATACAAATTCCTTCCCCTCCTAGCAGTCTGGGTATACCCTTCCGTACCTCAGGTACAGAGACAGACTCCCTTTCCTGCACTGTCTTCTTTGCAAACTAAAGCCTATTCTCCTTGCCAACACAATGATTCATCTACCCTTTTCTTTCTGTAAAAGGACAGAACCTTAGAATTATATCTCTTGGTGCTGTGAATGCTTTTCTCTTATATTTGTCTTTTAAATACAAAGTTGGACACCGACTCTCTAAAAATATGCACACCAAATGCTTGGTTGAGGCAATGTGGGATGGTAGAAAGAATATAGGCTTTGAAAGGGTGCAGATTCTCGCTCTATCCCCTATAAGTGTGACCTTGAGAAAGTTACCTTTGTCTGAATTACTCCAATGGAAAAGGTGGGAAGAATAGTAATACTTTGTAGTTGGGTTATTGTGAGGGTTGAATGCAGTAATCAATGTGAAAGCTCCTGCTAGTTGAGGGAACAATTCTGAATTCAGAAATGCCGCCAGTTACTGGCTGTTCAACCCTTTATACATAGTTTTACCTCATCCAAAAAATCAGAGGAAGAATACTATTCTTGGGTTTTGTGGGCATTGCATAAGATACTATATCTAAAGCCCAGAACCCTACTACCCTACTGGTGCACAGTGCATGATGCGTGCTTAATAAATGCTGGGTTAACTTTTTTTTTTTTTTTTTTTGAGACAGAGTCTCACTCTCTCACCCAGGCTGAAGTGCAATGGTGTGATCTTGGCTCACTGCAATCTCTGCCTCCCAGGTTCAAGCGATTCTCCTGCCTCAGCCTCCCGAATAGCTGGGATTACAGCCGTGCACCACCACACCAAGCGAACTTTTGTATTTTTAGTAGACATGGGGTTCCTCCATGTTGGCCAGGCTGGTCTCGAACTCCTGACCTCAGGTGATCTGCCCACCTCGACTTCCCAAAGTGCTGGGATTACAGGTGTGAGCCACCATGCCCAACCAGCTGTTAACTCTTATTTGTTTTCTTCATTCTTGCTCACACAAACACCTGCTGACTGGAGGGATTCGCAGGACAGATTCCTGGAACAGGGTCTGTTGGAGAACATTTTTGATCACCTGTACTTTGCTCTATGTATTCAGGCTCCAAGAGGCAAGACCAACACAACTGAGTAAGATAAAGCTCAAGGTGAGCCTACAGTTGCAAAATTCTTTATGATTGGGTCTCAGCTACAACATTATTTGGAGTAAAAGTTTCTCCTCAATAACTATTAATATTTCCAGGAGCCCAAGGGATAAAGGAGGGAAAAACGGTCTCATTTGGAAGAGCAGGCAATAATATGAGAGACATATTTTAAAGAAGAAATTTTTTTTCATTGTTACCTTAGAACTCATATCTTTTTTTTTTTCCTGAATGAGTAAAAGTTTGCTGGACTACCATAGTTTTCTTCCTCTTTTTATCATAACCTATGTTGAGGAACCACACTTAGATGTTTTAGTACAGAAGCAAAATTGATTTGGTTACACAGAAGTGAAGCTGCCTGGTGTCTTGTATTCCAACCCTGCGATTAATTGTATCTGTATAAGACAGACTTGATACCCGTAAAGATTTTTTGACCAGTTGCTGCTGTATACTTAGAAATACAATCATTCCTAGTAGTAGAAAAAGAGTTCTGGCCCCATCTATTCCCAGGATTTTATATGACAAAGCAATAAGTGAACTGCAAAAATCAATTCATTTCCAATTTCCTCTTTGTGTTTATGGTCCGTCCCAAGAATGCCTTCTAGCCAGCTGATGATTGTTCTGGTATTTGATAAACAATTGCATTGTAAGATAAAGATCTAGAAATCAGTCTCTTAAGCTTTGTCCACTTGTAGAAATTGAGGAGACAATGAAAAATCCTGGAAAACTATCACTAGAAAGTGCTCTTAGTGTAAGGATTTATATGCACACTGTTTTTACAGGATGGTATTTTGATCACATTTATAAGCTCCATCTGATGTAGACGAACATTATTATTGACTGATTTTGTTTCCCAGATGCATTTAAATTCCTACTCTGTGCTAACAAAGATGTTCTGTATTCAGGACCACAGAGCAGTGCTGGAAATTTATGACCAGAACAATGAAGATGCAAATATGTAGTATGTGTTTTCATCACGGCATCTTTGGCAGTACAAGCAGTCATTTAAGGGAGAAAGGTACGTTCTAAAGCTGTTTATAATGCCTAAGCAGTGACATTCAGATTTCTTGGATATTTGTTTTCTAGGTTACTGAAAAGGTGTCACGATCTGAAGGTGAATGAGAGGAGAAAAATGATGCAGCTGAAGCCCTGATCTCCAGTCAAGTTGTTCTCGGCTGGGAGCGTGCTGAGAATCACCGAGGTCTCCCAGAAAGATGACAAGTTGTTCAAGCCTGAAGGAGAGAAACAAAGAACTCTGCCTCCTCCTTCCCTCCTTGCGTGGCTTTTGCTCTCAGCTTCCACTCTGACCCTGGCTCCCCTTGCCTCCCCAGGAGGGAGAGATCACGCACCTTCCCTGGGAGTGACTGTGGAGGACGTTTCAGGACCTACTTCTCACACTCAGCAAATGGGTAATGCAATTCAATCCATCCCGCCCAATGTCTCACTTGCCCAAGCTGCTGAGTGTGCCCAGGCAGAAGACAGTATCTTCTTTCCATTTTCCACTGTAAACATTCTTCATGTGGCCTTTTCCTCTCAATTCACCACAAATATTGGATAGAGATAAACTGGGACAAATGAAAAGAAGCTTTCTGGCTGTCTGGGATCTGAAGTTACAGGCACAGGATGGGTCGAAAGGGTCAATCGAAGAGTTGGTACAAAACAGATGAGGCAGCAAACAAGCACTGGCAGCTTGATGGCTCAGAAAACGACCCAGCTGCCTCCCTGGGCTTGGGGCACCTTCTGGTGCTGTATCACAGTGCATGTCATTCAGGCACTGCAACACCACCAGGCCCAGGAGCCAAAGCCCACTCCCGCTCCTTCCCAGGTACAAAGGTAAACACAACACTCAGGAAAAAAGTGATCACTGATGCAATGGGACTTTGAGGGAAGGCTGCCAAGGAGAATAACAGTTTTTCTAATGAAATATTGATCTCTGAGTCACATTGCTCAGCAATTACTCATTGCCGGTTACTCAGTACATTACTGACATAGTACAATTAAAAAGTATAAGCAAGAAATTCTAATAATTGTAATACATTGGTCATTTCTTATGAGCCAGGAACTCTGATGGGTGCTTTCAATGCAATCCCAATCACCTCCCTGCCATTTTGCAGAGATGCCGAGAGGATACCCCTGAGTGAAGGTTTCACCACTCACATATGGAACAGCTGGAACACAAACCCTCATCTGATGGCAAACTCATGCTCTTTGCTCCAGCCTCCCAAAAAAAGAGAATTCTCTCACCCTCACACGCCAAAACAATTGTTTAATTGTTTAATCCACGGTGAGAGCATGTACAACCAGAGAAGGTGAGTGGATGACTATGATTGATTATGAGGCAGTCTGATTATGCTTAGCAGCCAGATAGTATGCAAATTACAGCATGACTAGTTAACCTATGAAACATTCAACTTTTTTCCTGTATGAAGTTTTCTGGTGAATTTGAAAAAGTCCCCTAAGAGAGGAGTCTCATGGAGGAGGGAAGAAGCTTTGGATTCAGGTCCACTGACAACTTTGTCAACTACTGGCCTAAGATCTTGGGCAGAGATTGGGTGAAGTGGGAATTAAGTAAAGGATGGAGACCTCACAGAGTGACTGGTACTTGGGGAACCATCAAGCTGAGCTGTCCAAGGGTCCTGATTCCCCTTCTAGGAAACATTTCTATTCCTCCTGCTTGCACCTTTAGTGCCTGCAAGAATAGATCCCTTCTCCGGTTTCTCTGGTGCTGGAAGATCCTGGATATACCCCAACCCCAGTTCACTATAGTCAGATGGACAGGAATCCTCCAAGACCAGCTGGTCTGGAGATGCCAACTTATCTTTAAGCCCAGCAAAGAGCTGGCGCAGTGAACAGGCTATGATTTGCAAAAGAGTAGCTGGGCCTGGGAATGGAAGCACACAGTATAGGGACAAAGGGTGTGTGTGCATATGGTGTGCGTGTGTATGAGTGTGCATATGCATGTGAGTGTGTGAAAGTCTATGTGTATGTGGGTAAGAATGTGAGTTTAAGAGTGTATAAGTATGTAAGAATGTGTATGTGTATGTATGTGATTGTATGTGAGATATGTCATCTGTGGAGTAAGGGGAGGCTCTTGGCTTTGGGGGAGGCTCTTGGCTTTGGGCAAGGCTGGTATCAGAGGAATCTTATGGATAGGGATTTGCTCCATTAAACTGCTGCTTATTGTTAATTGGTTATAAGAAAGATTTGAGGCCGGGCGTGGTGGCTCATGTTTGTAATCCCAGCACTTTGGGAGGCCAAGGCGGGCAGATCACTTGAGGCCAGGAGTTCAAGATCAGCCTGGTCAACATGGTGAAACCTTGTCTCTACTAAAAATACAAAAAATTAGCTAGGCATGGTGGTGGGCGCCTGTAATTCCAGCTACTCAGTAGGTTTAGGCATGAAAATCACTTGAACCTGAGAGGTGAAGGTTGCAGTGAGCTGAGTTTGCACCATTGCACTCCAGCCTGGGCAACAAGAATGAAACTCTTTCAAAAAAGAAAGAGAAGAAAGAAAGAAAGAAAGAAAGAAAGAAAGAAAGAAAGAAAGAAAGAAAGAAAGAAAGAAGGAAGGAAGGAAGGAAGGAAGGAAGGAAGGAAGGAAGGAAGGAAGGAAGGAAGGAAGGAAAGAAAGAAAGAAAGAAAGAAAGAAAGAAAGAAAGAAAGAAAGAAAGAAAGAAAGAAAGATTGATTCTATCCTTGACCCAGTTATAGCCAGGGTCCTTTGAGCCCTCTTCTTACCCAGGCCTCAACCTTGGCCTATAAAGACTTGAAGAAACACTAACACAGTTTCTAACAGCTCAAGGCTGAATTCCTAAGATGACCCCAGCCTCCCTTAAAGTACCTGTCTGAGAAAATTCAAGGCTGCCAAAAGAATTTGGTGTTGTTCCATTGAACACCTGACGAAAGGGACTTTATCTGCCAGTCTCTGTGAGAGAGTAGGGGTCTAACTTCAATAAGCACAAGTTAGCAAACCCAGATGGATTTCATACAGACCAATTTTCTCCTTCCTGATTTTTGGAATTTTTTCACTTCTGTGACTGTGAGCCCCTGCTCAACCCCTTTCCTATTCCCTCATTCCCCTTGTAAAATGCCCAGTCACCTCTGTAAAAATCGAAGTTGAGTTCAGTTCATGATGTACTCTTTTCCCTGCTGCAATAGTATACTGATTAAAATCTGTCCTTTTTATGCATTAAAATCTGTCCTTACCACTTTAACTAGTGTCCAGCTAGTTAGTGACAGTTGCTAGCCCTGCCTCTGACCCAGGGAGAGCAGGGCAATCTCTGGGCAATGAGCTGACCCTTCTGCAGGCAAAAGTTACCTTGAAGTGAGGGAGCACATCACTAAG
Source organism: Symphalangus syndactylus (assembly GCF_028878055.3). Lineage (NCBI taxonomy): Eukaryota > Metazoa > Chordata > Mammalia > Primates > Hylobatidae > Symphalangus > Symphalangus syndactylus. The sequence goes on along the minus strand of NC_072430.2, from coordinate 66,324,229 downwards.
GATGCAAATTCCTCCACCTAAGCCAGCACATCTCTCATATACTAAACAAATCTTACCATTTTTATTGTGAACCTGACTTCATGAGTTGTGTGGAGGGCAGAAAGGAGGAGGACTCTGTGCTTTTATTCCAACAGGCTGTTACATAGAATCCCCTTTCCCATTCTTTGTTGTTAGACTTGCGTGCCCAAGCACACAAATATTCACACCAAAAGCTAATGCATAGTGACATTTACCTCCTTTTCAATAACAATTTAAGTCTAAACATGCTGTTTCATTCTTTGAACCATAAAAAAATGTATCAGACATGCCATTATTCCATCAGATAGTAGCAACTGAGCCAGACAGAGCAATGGGGACCAACATGGCATTGGAGTTAACAGAATAGACTTCAAAGTCAGATGGACTTGAGTTTGAATGGTGGCATTTCACTAGTTGTGTGATCATGGACCTATTACCTAACTGTAGTGAATACTGTGGTGCTCTACACAGAATATTCTCTCAAAGACTATGCATCCTTCTCCCAGCTGCAGGGAATATCAGCTGTTGATAGATTACAGTAGGAATTGCTCTTGGCCACAGGGAACTAACTGCCTTACTGAAAGCTATGTCCCCTTCTGGGGATGTCCCATGGCAAGTGAATGGCTGGGGCCCCCTTGCTTCAATTTTGGGACAACCCTGAAGAACCATCCCAGATCTAGAACTTCTAGTAGGATTGGTTGAGGCCACTGCAGGTTAGCTTCAGCCTCAGTTCAATCCTGGCTTCCTCACTTCCAGGTGGATCTACCAAGAGCACACAACAACTAACTGTCTCTCAGAGTCGGTGTCCAGGGAACCCAGTCTAAAATACTAAGCTTCAGTTTCCTCATCTGCAACACGCGGATAATAACAGAACCTACATCACAGGACTACCATGAGGACTACATGAAATCATGTATATAAAGTTCTATACAATGCCTAGCATATTGTTAAAATTCAATAAGTAGTACAGGTTGAATATCCCTGTTCTGAAAATCTAAAATCTGAAACATTTCAATGAACGTTTCCTTTGAGCGTCTTGTCAGCACTCAAACAGTTTTGAATTTTGGAGCCCTTCAGATTTCGGGTTTTTGGATTAGTGGTCCTCCACTGGTAAGTATATAGTAAATACCAGAATCTGCAAAACTCCAAATCTGAAACACACTGGTCCTAATAATTTTTGGATAAGAGATACTCAACTAATGTTTTATTTATTTATTTATTTATTTATTTATTTATTTATTTATTTATTTTGAGACGGAGTCTCGCTCTGTCGCCCAGGCTGGAGTGCAGTGGTGCGATCTCAGCTCACTGCAACCTCCACCTCCCAGGTTCAAGCGATTCTCCTGCCTCAGCCTCCTGAGTAGCTGGGACTACAGGCATGTGCCACCACACCCGGCTAATTTTTGTATTTTTAGTAGAGACGGGGTTTCACCATATTGGTCAGGATGATCTTGAATTCCTGACCTTATGATCCACCTGCCTCAGCCTCCCAAAGTGCTGGGGTTACAGGCGTGAGCCACTGTGCCTGGCCCAGTGATGTTTTTATAGTAAGAATAAGGTTAAAATATACATACATAAATCACTAAAACACTTTTGTTATACCAGGTCTTGACTTAGGGTTTGATCAATTACAATTATTCAAACAGTGGGGTAGATTGTAGTACTGTTCAGAACAATTTGCTCTGGCCCCATTTTGTCACATGACTTGCAGTCTTCCTGCAGATGGAGCATGTGTCCCTATCCCCTTGTCATCCTTGGTCATATGGCTTGCTTTTCAGCCTAAAGAGGCACTATGATTTTCTGCTAGCTCTTTTGCTCCTCCTCTTTGTCACAAGAATCAGTGGTGTGCTGATAAACCAGCTCTCAAAAAACAAAAGCCAAAACAAATTTTTATTTGTAGAAATCATCTATTTTAGAATATAGATCGAGCAGATAAATAATAAGCAAGAATACAGGTTATCTGAATGATCCAATTAACAAGTTCAGTTGTATTTATATGAATGTATTCCAAAGGTTTATATTATGCATATTCTCTTTATATTATATATAGAAGAGAATATACCCACTGAATGTTTACCAAAGGCTATCACATACATGTATCTGTCCACGAAATAAGTATAAATGCTGAAGAATAGAGATTCTGTGAACTAGATGCTCTGACCATAATCTATTAAAACTGGTAATCCATGAGTTTTCAAACTGGTAATCCATGACTTTTCAAACTGGTAGTCCATGACTTTTCACTTCCTCTTCAAGAGGCCACCTGAATTTTCCGAATTGTTTTCCAGTTTTTGGCTTCTAAGGCTTTCTTGGTGGTAAAGCCCACCTTGATTACAAACAGTCATCAACAGTGAGAAAAAACTACATTTGTTTAACACACACTTAGATAGCACTCTATGTGCTAGGACCACTTCTAAGTGCTTCACAAACAAACCCAATGAGAATTTAGGCCTTAACTAGGAAAAGAGCAATAAGAATTTTTTGAAAAAGGGTCCCTTCTCCTCCACATACTGATAATTTTAAGATTTTTAAAAATGAGATTTTTAAAAATCTCTAAAATTTTTAAAAAGGATATTCCATTCTTTGCTTATCAGATTACAAAAACAAAATACAAATGAAAATATTTAGAGTGACATACAAGAAAGAAGTACTCTCATCACCTTCGGCAGGAGTGTGCATTGGATTGACCACTCAGAGAGACATTTTGGGAGTATGATTTTTTAAATCCTCTAAATTTGAAAATTTAACACAGTTTCACCTCGGCAGACAAGAATAATCAAGAATGTGTTCAAATCTTTGCTACGTGAATTTCACTCCAGCTCTTTGCAACAAGATGGAAACAAACCATGCTAAAATAGGAGATTAATTAAATAAATCATAGAGACCTATACAGTGACTTACACTATAGTTTAGCAGTTAATAGCATGGATTCTGGCCCCAAACTACCTAGGTCTGAATCTCTGCTGTGTTTCTTAACAGATTTGTGACTTTGGACCACTTAACTTTCCTTTCCTTAACTTTCTTTGTCCTTTTTCATCACCTATAAAAATTTTGAATAATAATAGTACCCATCTTGCTGGGTTGTATATGTATAAAGCCTGGCAGGCCACCCTGGCACATAGTAAGTGTTATCTGAGTATTATGTAGTTATTGAAAAGGGGTAGTAATGTATTCAGTCATATGGGAAAATATTTATAACACATTAAGTGAAAAGAACAGATTTCAAGATAGCAATAGATATATGAAATGACTCAAATTTTGTTGACATATGTTATATAGAGACATGCATTATCTCCATATAAATGTGTAAGATGTTTCAAAGGATACATATTAAGGGTTAATTATTAAGGCTATTCGTAGTGTATCTCTGGTGAAATTGAGGGCTTTTTTTCTTCTTTTTAAAGTTCTTTTGATTTTCTGATTTTTCTGAAATGAGAATGTTCTGCTTTTGAAATAAAGAATAAAAAGTCATTTCTTAAATAAAAAAGCCTTATTGACTGTATAGATCTAAGTGGAAACTTGAGGGGTGAATAAGAAGTCTATCCTTTCTTAGCACTAATATTTGAGTCTCTGAAAGAGTGCAGTCAAATCTTTTTTTTTTTTTTTTGAGATGGAGTCTCGCTCTGTCACCCAGGCTGGAGTGCAGTGGCACGCAATCTCGGCTCACTGCAAGCTCCGCCTCCCAGGTTCACATTTTTATATGAAAAATATTTATCTGATTTTTCACTTTAATACATACATTTCTAATAGCATGTTTTAAATTATTTAGTGAAAAAACACTATTTGTAGAACTGAAATTTTCTATCTAAAGAACTGAAAATAATTGGATCTCAAAACCGTTTTGCTTATCTTAAAACTGTTCCCTGGTAGTTTTAGACAAAGGAGAATGCTATACCATCTGGAAGAACATGGTGGTCCATTGTGGACGTGAAGGCAGCCAGAGAGATGTGTAGAGAAAACAGCTCTCTGGAAAAAGGACTCATGGACTGCTGGTTAGGGCTCTTCGAAAAGAGAGGGTAGCATGTGCAAAAAGGGGATCTATTCTGTAGTCCATCTCTGGAATGTAAAATCCAATATTTACACAAAGGCTTAGCCCAAGGAAGGCATATTTTTGATCCTCAGTTGTAAATACTTGGTAACTGCCTAACAATGCACATATAATGGTTTAGAATACCCACAGAAAAGCCTGCTCTCTGACAGAGCCTTCCGCAGAGTGGTAGTGACTTCACAGCCTGTATCTTTGCCGTTGTATTAAAGTTTCATGCCTTCAATCACAATTGCTTGCAAGAATTCTGTTGCCTCCAGCACTCTAGATAAAAGCCACAGAGACTTGGCAAATCAATTTTCCCCCAAGAAACGATGAATATTGTGTGAGGAAACAGTTTCTTTTTGCCATGCCCTGAGGCAAAAAGTGGCTCTTCCATCTCATTGCAGTGAAAACCTGCCATGTTCATGAGCCAGCCCACAGCACAAAAGCGCCAACATCTCTTCCACGTTAGCAATGTCACGTTGGTAGCATAAAATCAACTATGTATTTACACCATAGAAATTGGCAAACACTACAAATAAGAATTTGTTTTTGTTTTTTTTTGAGAGCCGGTTTGTCAGCACACCACTGTATATACTTCAAGCTTGTCTGACCCGCCTTATTTTGTTATTGTTGGTTTTGTTTTGTTTTAGGCTTTTAGCAGCTTGAAGCAATGGATTTCAGTTTCTGTCTCTAGTGATAAGTGGAAAAGGGGAATGGGGAAAGGGGCTTTACTGGCCCAACCAGAAACAGAAACTAAGAACCCATGCCAGTATTCCCTCCCTTGGACACCCCTAAATCATCTCTAGATTACTTATAATCCCTAATACAATGTAAGTACTATGTAAATAATTGTTATACTATACTATTTATGGAATAATGACAAGGAAAAAAGTCTTGACGTGATCAGTAGAGGCTCAATTATTTTTTTCTCAAGTATTTTCGATCCAGTGTTGGTTGAATCTATTTATGCGGAACCCATGCACACAGAGTGCTGACTGTATATCCTCTCTCTCACTCTCTGGTATAACTGCCCATCATTTATCTTAAAATTAGATTTGTTTTTAACTTAATCTGACAGTTTTTCCCCTTATCACAGGGAAATTTGGGCTATCTACATTTATTGTGTTAACTGACATAGTTGGCTTTGTTCCATCTACATTGTATATATTCCTAGTTGTAATAAACCATTTTTTCTTTTTACCTTTTATAGATTTATATTTCCTTTAATAGCTTAATTCCAAATTGCCAGTTAATGTGGATATTTTGCTATGCTTCTCCATTTTGCAAACTGTTACCTTACTATCTTTCATCGCATGTAAACCAAGATTTGTCCATGATTAAGTCAAAATTAAATAACTGTAATTCCCCATCACCTCACTACGTTCCTCAAAATGCTTTACTTACTAGTTACTATCTCTTGGAAATTAAGAAGCACCATTCTAAATAACTCTGAGATCAAATAGGAAATTCAATTTATAAATTATCTAGATACTAATACAGAGAGCCACTTTATACAAACGTATTGCTTTTTAATATGATTGTGTAGGTTAGCTAGGAAACCCAAGTGTAACATAGTTCCGACTAGGAATACTATTCTTAGATAGAACTTGGAAAAACAGGAAAAATTATTTCCCTTTGCTTATCCTGCATGCATGACCTAGACCGCTGATAAAAACAAAAACAAAAACAAAAAACCTCCCAGCCTCTCATACACTTTATTTATTTTATTTATTTATTTATTTTTTTGAGACGGAGTCTCACTCTGTCGCCCAGGCTGGAGTGCAGTGCCGCAATCTCGGCTCACTGCAAGCTCCGCCTCCCGAGTTCACGCCATTCTCCTGCCTCAGCCTCTCCGAGTAGCTGGGACCACAGGCGCCCGCCACCACGCCCGGCTAATTTTTTTTTGTATTTTTAGTAGAGACGGGGTTTCACTGTGGTCTCGATCTCCTGACCTCGTGATCCGCCCGCCTCGGCCTCCCAAAGTGCTGGGATTACAAGCGTGAGCCACTGCGCCCGGCCATCATACACTTTAAAAGCTAACTTACAATGGTGATCAGATCAGAAAAGAAAGAGGGGGCTTTTTCTGCATTTAAGTGCATACATCCAGGATGGCTCTGGTGGACTGTTGTTAAGTTCTGAACGTCCAATAATTTCAGGGTGTCTTTATTCCAGTATTAAGTTACACATTTCATTTGGAAATTATTAATTAATAATGAAATTTATAACTTAATACTGGAATAAAGACACAGAGTCTCTTTGGCTCTTTAAAAAATTTTTTTTTCAAGAACATGAAAGCAACTCCTTTATCTAAGATTAAAGTCACAAGTTGCCTTTAAACTTTACTGGAAGATAAATACAACCAGCGGCGTTACCATCTATTCCTTAGCCTGCAGGATGCCTCGGGAGGGTAAAAGCCATACTTGTTACACGTACACCATTAAGCAGCATTAGTACATGTTCACTTCAAGGGAGGACCTGTGGCTTAGCAGCATCACTGAGGGTCAGGCTCAGCCAATGGAATCAGGGTGACTGGGTTCAATCTCCTGCATGTGAATTCTGCTTCTTGATGCCGTAGGCAAAATAATGGTCCTCTAAAATGTCCATGCCCGAATCCCCAGAACTGGTGATTTTGCAGATGTGATTAAAGTTATAGACCTTGAGATGGAGAGATTATCCTGGATTATCCAGGTGGGCCCAATTTAATGACATGAGTCCTTAAAAGCAGAGGAACTTTCCTGACTGTGGTCCAAGGGAGATGTGATGACAGAAGTAGGATCAGAGAGAAGCCACATTGCTGGTTTTGAAAATGGAGGAAGGAAAAGGATTCTCCTTTAGAGCATCCGGAAAGGAACTCAGCCCTATTTGTTGGACTTCTGACCTACAAGAGTGTAAGGTAAAAAATCTATGTTGTTTTAAGTTGCTAAGTTTTTGGTACTGTTTCATGGCAGCAATAGAAACCTAACACACCTAAGAAGGCAGTCGGTTAAGAGCTGGATGTTTACCACCTTTGGCGGTGGTCGGACTGCTTCACCTGATATTTTGTAAACCTGTTCAGAATATGCATCTCCTGGTCTCCTTTTGAGTTGGAGAGAGGAAAGCCTTAGAGGAAAGGCAAAATGACCACAGAGAATAAAAAGAATCTGGCCCACTGCAACGATGTGAACACATTTCAAGGTTGAATTAAGGAACAAGAAAGGGGTATTTGGCTCTTTTCATCCACATGTGAAGTATGTAAAGCATCTGACCACCTGATGAACTAGGAATTCTGTGAGACTGAGCTGGTTCAACAGACCCTCCTACCAATCACCAAGAGTGAAGCTTCTCCATCAGTCTGGAATCAACTACTAAGTTTCAATAACATCTTAAAAGTAGGGACAGGCAGGAGATTTTAGGTTTCTTCAGAGCAAGTGGCCATTGTTCAGTTCAGAAGCCTAAAGTGATGTATGTTTTGGATACTAAAGTGGTCCATTCCAACTTAACTGTTCTGATCATCAGCTGATGTCTTCCCCTGAAATATCAGCTTATTTAAACTTTTACCTTATATTAGAAAAAGCTATAGTTTTCTCAAAGGCATGGGGTCATTAGAAATGACTGGGAAATGTTAATCACGAGATCTGAATTTAGAAGGCCTTACCAGGCCTTTACAACACCGATGCAAAGATTGGCACAGCTTCTTTAAAAACAAAGGGGACACAAGTGGGAGACCACTACCCAGTAGTATACTGACAATTTGGAGGGCTGGTGAGGACATGGAACATCTAGAGTCTCACATGTTGCTAATGAGAGAGTTAAAATGGTAAAACCAATTGGGAAAACTGGCTCTTCCTAATACAGTTAAACATCTCCCAACTCTATATGATAGCATATGTCCGCAAAAGACTTGCATACGATGTTCATAATAGTTTTATTTATAATAGCTCCAAGCTGGAAACAGCTCAGATGTCTACCAACAGTAACATGCATAAATAAACTGTGTGTATTCATGCGATTCAATACTGCTGAGCAACAAAAAAGTGGAAGCTAATGATACATGCAAAATGTGAATGCTTTCAAAAACACTATGTTGAGCAAAAGAAGCCACACAGCCGAATAGTACATGCTGTATTTAAATGAAGTTCAAGAACAGTTTGATGGCAATGGAAGGAGGCAGCAGGTTGACTGGCAAGTGTCATGAGGGGATTCTCTGAGGTATGGAATGGGCTATCTCTTGATCTGAGTGGTGGTTACATGAATAATTTTTGTTAAGTTTATGTAACTTTAAACCTCAGATTTGTGTATTTTGTTATAAATTATATTTTTAAATAAACTTTTTTTTTTTGAGACGGAGTCTCTCTGTAGCCCAGGCTGGAGTGCAGTGGCATGATCTTGGCTCACTGCAAGCTCTGCCTCCCAGGTTCACACCATTCTCCTGCCTCAGTATCCTGAGTAGCTGGGACTACAGGTGCCCACCACCATGCCCGGCTAATTTTTTTTGTATTTTCAGTAAAGACTCTAAATTTTAGTTTAGAGTATTTTCAGTAAACACGGGGTTTCAACATGTTAGTCAGGATGGTCTCGATCTCCTGACCTTGTGATCCGCCCACCTCAGCCTCCCAAAGTGCTGGGATTACAGGCGTGAGCCACTGCGCCCGGCCAAACTTTTAAATATATAACAGGATAAAGTATATGAGGATAAAGTCTCTTTATTAAGACCTCAACTGTGCAAGAAAAAGTAAATATTTCCTCGGATGGTCTTATATTTTCAGTTGGACCTCTGAATTTAAATAGATATCCACAAAATCCTCAAGCCACTTATAATTGACCAATAGAAATAGTTGACTGAATTTTCTTTAATATTTGATACTGGGGCCCCTCACTCAGAGGCTGTTACTGCTTTTGCTGAAGACTCTACCATCTCTCATGCCCTTCTCCTCTGGTTATGTTGTCACCTTTTCTTCTGTTGCCTGTACCCAGGAGCACCTGACATCTAGTCCCATGGTAACTGCCTACTCTGGTCTTTGTGCCCTCCCACAATGACATAATTTTATTTATGCCTACCTTGAGAAGTGGCAGTTCCTCAGAAGGAGCAGGAGAAGGAGTGATTGGAGCCCCGGATTGAGGGATTGGACAACATATACCCTCTGCTCATACTTTCACTCACTCTGAGAAGTGTCCTGCTTTTTAAAAAGGTTCAAATGCCATAAGGCTTGTAGTACACATCTCCCATTTCTAGTCAACTCACGATGCCATAAGTTTTTAAGAACTTGTGCGTAGATGTGTGCAGTTTCTTTACTTTGATTATGAGTTTGAGAAGCGTGTGAACCTTTCATATTAATGATGAACCACAGATTCCTTCTCTGTTAGTACTAACATTACATTTACAAGCCTGAATTTAAATGACCCTTAACTCTTCTGCTTACTACCACTGCTTCAATTATTCTGAAAATAAAATACAGTCTTATTCTAATATCTGATCATTTTCACTGGCAAAAGAGAAACTCTCTGAGAGATCTCAAATAGCTTCTATAATAGATTTAGGTTTTTTCATACCTAGTGTTGAAAGGCTTATTAGGATTCAGTATTTATAGGTCAATTTCCTTCCACAACAAAATTAGTAACGACTGTCAATATTATTCAGAAAAATGAATTTAAGCCACGTCTGATTTCTTTTCACCCTTTCCCTCAGCATCGCTGTCAATCCATTTCCATGCAGTGAATTGCAGCTCCAGCCTAGGGAAAATAGGAATGGTTTCCATGACAACAGTTTTCTCTCTGCTAGTTAGAATCTAAGATTTGACTCCCATGAAAATAAATCTCACCATGGGAATTAGTTGATTTTGTAAACGACAAAATAACTGTGCAATCATTTCCAAAGAAAAGGCTGTGATAAGCTTGCACATGCAAGGGCGGGTTACACAAGGTGATTGCTGAAGCTGCCGCTAACATCACACACCCAGAACAAAGTGCAGAGAAATGCCTGCTTTGAGCTGCAGCCCACTCTGCTCCTCGCCCAAGTGTGAGCCCACAGCCTGGTCCTCTTATGAATGTCAATGATGTTTCAATCTCAGGTGTAGGGAATAGGTTTTAAAGCATCGCATAGCAAATGACAAGGATTAACCTCCAACTGCCTTTCGCCTGATTTCCAGCAACATTAGTTCCTTGAAAAGATGAGATTCCCAGAGCAGTTTTTAAGGCAGCCACTATGGTATGAATTTAATTTCTCATTATCTATTTCTCTGTTAAGATTAGGTGCTGCTATTGTATAATAGCACTGTTTTCTCTTTACTATTATTTCTTCTTCTGAGTAATCTGTCTTATTTTATTGCTTAAAAATACATAGAACCATTTTGTTTTAAAAAATTTTAAAGCCTAATATGATGTTGTTTCAAATAATGTTTAATAAACATGTTTTCCTAATAATATTTATATAAAGAATAATGCCTACTTGTAAGAAAAAATTGCTAGCAATCTAGTGGTATAAAATTAATAAATTGAATTCCATGTAACCTTGTATCGCCGAATCCATTAAGCCAGGGTTTTCTTCTGAACAATGTGTCTCACTGCTGGAGCAGGAAGCTCTGTGGGAGTGAGGTGGCATCCTCAGCACAGGTCTGAGAGGGGGATGAGCGCACGGTTTTGAATAAGGATGTGAATATTCAAGACCATGATACAGGCCCTCTGCAAAATGCCAACTTGATAGCTAAATCAACTCCCTCACTCCAGCATGATGATGCATTATGCTAAGTGAGCTGGTTTTTCAAAGTTGTTGCAAGTATGTGACAGAAATCCCTCAAGACCCAGCCTGTCATTGTCCCTACCCAGCAGAAGATAGTTATGGCCAAATCTGGTAAAGCCTGCATCTCTGTTTTGTGCGCTTCCCTTGTCCCCTCAGCCTATCCTCTGGTGCCAGTCTCCTCTTCCTTCCTCCTCTCAAAGCTTAGGAAGGATCTGAAACCTGTCACTTAAGAATGATTGGCCAAATACCCCATTCTCCTTCCAATGAAATTCACTCACATTAAAATTTTAGCTAAACCAAAGATTTCCCTTTTGAATCTTTTATTTCTAGTTGTAAAGTGAAATACTTTGTCTGTAGTTAAATAAGTAATTTTCATTAATGTTGAGAAGAGTGGGAACAGTTTTGGTCAGGAAAGGGGACCTTAAAATGACATTAATTTTACCCTGATGGTTACAAAGGTAAACCCGATATTATCTTTTCAGGATGAAGTCTCTCTTTTCCCATCGCTTACATTGAACATCTTCTTCCTTGGGGGAAGAGCATCCCTCTAAGGTCACTGGAGGCTTAGTCCTATTTGCAGGTAGGGGTGGAGGAACTGGTGTCCCTTCTTCATGAGTTTTGCCAGGACCCCAAGACTAACCTACTCTGGTACAGACCTGCCTCCTGGCAGTTCCTCTTATTCCAGATCCATTCTCAACCTTCTCTGGGTAAACACAACCACCCCTGCCTCCTTTAACCTTTGTTATACTCTGTTCTAGGAATGTAGGTATGTAAACATATACATACACATACATGTCTCTATACATCTATTCCTGGCATAAAATGTTATCAAAGCTGGTGGTTAATAATGTGAATAGCATAACTTGCTTATAAGAGGTCCTAAAACATATACGTGATATATCTTATAGTGTTTCTTCCTCTGAATTTCTAAGAATGTTGTTACTGGAGTGCTTCAGTTTTGTGACAATTGTCTTCCCAAATGTCTTGTATTTGGAATATCACCTTTTGCTCATTTCTATTATATATTTTGAATGACAGAACTCAGATATGCTAATGGCTAATTAACTGGAGTTATGTATAAAAAGAAGAGAGGAAGAAGGAAAAATGGGGAAGGAAAGAAAGCTCAGGGTGTATAGACTCTATGGCCTTGTGAGCAGAGGGCAGCTGAGACATGCAGCTGGAGGAAGGAGTTTCCAAAGGGGGTCGGCAGGGAATAGTGGGAACAATGAAGGGAAGAGAAAGGTCAAGAGATACATAGAGAATGGAGAACAAGTTGGAATCAAATATTGGGCCAGCTGGGGTAGTGCTGAAATGCCTGTTGGCCCCATAAACACACTTAAGCAGTTCTATCTGCAGCCTATCTGTGGCCCAGAAAGCTAATTAGTGTGTCCTCACCTAGGGCCAACTCTGAGGGACTAGGGGAGAGTGATGTTGCAGAAGTTTATATGAATTTTGGACAGGAAACCAAATATTAGGATTCATGACCTAGAGAACTTTTATCCCTTTCTATGGGATACGCACAGAGTTGACAGAACTGTGCAGCTCACTAATTATATGAATACTTTTTAGTTCTCTAGCAGCAGAATGAAACTGAGAAGAGGTGGTAGCCGAGATATGTGTCAATGTAGGAATTTTCCAGAATTTCCTTTCCAAAGGCATAGGGCAGTGGTCCTGTTTGGTTTAACATTTTTATTTTAATGCAGTATAGAAAGCTTAAAGCTCAAGAGGCCAAATACACGTGCATACATTTAAATTATTATTATATTAAATCTGGTCATATTGATTCTTACTGAATCAATGCATATATTTAAGTTAAATGACATATTTAGGATCCAAAGAGATTCTGATATACTGGAGCAATGGTCTAAATTGAATCAGGTTACATGTTCTGTCCTTGATGAAATTAAATTTTTAAACAATTTTTAATTTGTTTTTAATTTTTAAAAATTTTAAAAATTTGCACAAGTACTAGATTGTAACATGTGATTTTACAGAAACATGTAAGAAGATTTAGTGATTTCAGACAGCAGATTCAACAGGGGTCCACAGAGTGATATGGATGCAGAAAAAAATTAGGTTGTACTGATGAAGGAGATATCCTTTGGAAGGGTCAACAATCCAAATTGTTCCAGGGGCTACCAACTGCCTTCTAAATATCCAGGAAGAAAGCCTCCTCTTCTTCCATCCTAACCCATCCCTATATTATTCCAGGCAGCAATGTACCTGGCTAAAAATAATTTCTGAACCTCCTCTGCAGCTAGGATTAGCCACTGAGATGTGGCTGATGTTTTTGAGAGGGGTTTCTGAGAAAGTCCTTTAAAGGGAACTGACTCAGATGGGTGGTGTTGGTGCCATTTTGCCCTTTCCCCCATTTTATTCTTTCTGCTCTCTGAGTCACGGCCTTAACGACTGGAACTCAAGCAGCCATTTTGAACCATGAGGCAACTTAGAAAGTGGAAACTTCAGGCACAGGATGGCGGACCAGGAAGAAGTAATCTAAGCCCCGGATGACAGTGCAGCCACTGTATGCTGATTGCCTTTCTTTGTATTTATATTATGTGAGTGAAGAATAAATCTTGATTTTAAGACAACCTTGTTTTGTTATATGGCTAAACCTAATCTAACTTGTACAAGAGGCCAGTAAAAAAATGAGTGAGATGGGCTAGATAAATAACTGCCACTCCCACCACTCCCTATCATCTCCACTAAGTGAGAGTTTCTGTCAGCAGTCATTTTTGTTTTGTTTTTTTCTTTTAAGAAAGAACAATCCAGGCTATCCTAACATTAGCCTAATATTATAGCTGTAGTATACCTTAGGGTTGGTGAGGATGGTGTTGAACTGGAGAATTTATTTGTCTAAGAGGGCAGTTGGTTCTCAACTTCTGTTGATTGTCATGTGAAAATATGGAAAAAAAATTAAATACTGCATAGTCTGACATTGTTGGGAGTTGTTCAAGACTTATTTGTGGGCTTGCTTCAGCCTGCAAGCCACCAGCAGCTCAGCTGATGAGCTGGCATCTGTGATGAGAAATCAGAGACTCCTTCCCCTGTGAGCATCATGTCTGGTCCTGGAGATCCTCCTCTAAGAGGAACTGAGATATATGGGACAGAGTGAGATATCAGAGTCATCTCTAAATATTTGAAGAACACAAAATTTATCTTGTGTGTCCCTGTGAGGGTGACATTCAGACACATAAAACAATCTTTCTTATGACAAGACAGATTTCATTTTGATGTAAAATAGAACTTTCACCTTTTAGAGCTACCAGGATGGGCTGCCTGAAGAGGGGCTGCGTCACCTGACCCTGGAGGTTAGGGACAGGATGTCAAGTTTCATTTCGAGTATTGTAGAGGGCATTTAAGACCTCGCTGGTGTGGTTTACCTGGAAGGTCCCTTCCAACTGGATGTCCTATGATTCAAGGAACAATGTAGCATAAATCCACATTGGTAAAGAGTAAATGTGAGGTTATTGTCATTATTGTGGCATTGTTTCCTTTATCTTTAATACCTTCATTAAAAGTGAAAGGGCAGATCTAGTAATCTGGATGTTTGTCAGAAAAAGGAAATTCAATGGCCCCGATCAGATTCTTCTATGAGGTTGATTATAACAAATAGGTCCATTATTTGTAATAAATAATTTTTTTCGTTCACCTTTCTTTGGTCATTAAAGGCAGACCCCAATTCAAGTGCAAAGAAGCAACAGTATGCGCAAGGAGGCATGTTCATGGATTTTTTTGTAATGGTGAAGAAAATCCTGGAATCAACTTCAATTCCATCAACAGAAAAAAAAAGATAATAAATTGGAGAATACCCAAACAGCAGTTACAACAAACGAACCAGTGCAACACACATTGACATAATGTATAATACTTCAAAATATAATGTTCGTTGGAAAAAAAAGCAAATTGCAATATGATAGAGAGGTAAAAATGCAGGCTTTGGAACGACCACATTTTAGAAATGGAGGACAGTTTAGTAGTCGCCAGGGATTAGGGATGGGGACAGGGGTGATGGGGTGGGGGCTGAACCAGGTTGGGCAGCCTAGAGAGAAGTAGGTGTGGTTACAATAGGGCAATGCAAGGGATAGTTGTGGGGCTGGACCTAGTTATTATCTTGACTGTGTGGTGGATACACAAACTTACACAGGTGATAGAATCGTTTTGAACTCTCTCTCAACACACACATGCAAATGGGTACAAGGAAAATTGGGAAATGGGAATAAAATCAGTGTACTTTATCACTGTCAGTATCCAGCAATATTGTTATACTGTACTATGGTTTTGCAAAACGCTACCACTGGGAGAAACTGGGAAAAGTGTCAAAGGGATTTCTGTACATTAATTCTTACAATGGCATATGAATCGACAGTCATCTGAATTCAAAAAGAAAGAAACACCACTTCAAATGTGAAAAGCCTGGAAAATATTCTTGGTCTTCTATAACAGAGAATTTTAAAAATTTTGAGCCGGGCGCGGTGGCTCACGCTTGTAATCCCAGCACTTTGGGAGGCCAAGGCGGGCGGATCACGAGGTCAGGAGATCGAGACCACGGTGAAACCCCGTCTCTACTAAAAATACAAAAAAATTAGCCGGGCGTGGTGGCGGGCGCCTGTAGTCCTAGCTACTCGGTGAGGCTGAGGCAGGAGAATGGCATGAACCCGGGAGGCGGAGCGTGCAGTGAGCCGAGATTGCGCCACTGCACTCCAGCCTGGGCGACAGAGCAAGACTCTGTCTCAAAAAAAATAAAAAATAAAAAATAAAAATTTCATTCTCAGAGAAAAATAAGGTGAATTTCATTAATAAAATGACTTTAAAAGCCAAGGATAAAGAATGCAGACTTTGGAACCAGACTCCTGAAACTAAATTCTGGCTTTCCCATGTATTACCCGTAAAACCTTGGGCAAATTAAAAACTCTATACCTTCATTTCCTTCTTAGTAAAATGGAATAACAACAGGATCCACATCACGGAGTTGTGAGGATTAACTGGCTCAATATATGTACAATGTTTTCAACAGTGCTTGGCACATCTTAAATGCCAGGAAAACCATTGGCTCTTATTATATGAACATTATAAAGTTTGAACCAGGTGATACTAGAATATGGAAACATGTATGTAGAGTAAGACTGTAAAGAAATGCACAGGAGTGATAAATATAAACTCAGGATAGAGTCACCTTTGAGGATGGGGACGGGGATACAGGGAGTGTTATTTATCTGCATAGTGTGTTGTTTCTCAAGCCCTGTGACGGTATCTGCCTCTGCTTGAGCTGGGGTTGACACTTGTGTTTACTCTGAAGGTCCTATGTGGCTTTAAGTCTCTGGGTCTTTTCACATTCAGTCCACTTTTTCCTAGAATTCCCTTTCCCTGTCTTCCCAGCAACTCCAATATCTTTCAAGCCCTAGCTCAAGCATTACCTCCTCTGAAACTGTCCTTGACTTGCCCCGCCCTAGGTAAGACAGTCAGTCATCACTCTGACAGTATCTTCATCTACCTGGGCCACAGCATTCATTCCACCATGGCTGTTTCCCACCGGAGCTCCTTGAGGACAAGGACAGGTGTTTTGACCTATAGGTGACTTTTGAGGAATGAACACAGAGCTTAGAAAATCATTTGGTGCAATGAGGACACCATAAGATTGATTTGTTCCCAGAGGTATTATAAAGTTAGAAACTAAGAGAGGACACTCTGCAGCAAGTTATTTGACTTACCTCTGGTGTAAATGTTCATGATGCACCTAACACTTGCAAGGCACTGATCCAGACTCTGCAGTACAAACATAAGTAGGATAAGGGAACATACTCAAGGGAGGTATGGTCTAGTACAGAAAGAAACGCATATAACAATCTGTATCAGGTAAAAAATAAAATGGCCAATGAAGAGGTGCCAACCCAATGCTATGGGCAATGCATCTTAGAAAACAAGAACAAAGCTTTCAGTTAAGGAAACACACAGCTTTTTAACACAAATTTATACTTCATTCACATTAAAAGAACAATCCATTTTTAGTATATATATTCTCATGTGCCACCACACCCGGCTAATATTTTTTTGTATTTTTAGTAGAGACGGGGTTTTGCCAAGTTGACCAGGCAGGTCTTATTTTCTTTTACAGATTGAAAAGATTATACCAGGTCTCACTGTGACTTGCCGTACTGTGAATGCTTCTTAGCAGTTAGGGTCTGTGCCTGCAGTGGAGTCTTACCCTACCTAATCCTTTCAGGCACATCTATTACAAGGCTGCCACAATTGCTCAGCACAACTTGGGAATGGCCTTCAGAAAGAGTTACCATCCATTTGTTTGTTCATTCCTTCATTCAACAAATATAGTGTATGTGTAAGTGTAATAATATATAATATAGGCCAGGCGCGGTGGCTCATGCCTGTAATCCCAGCACTTTGGGAGGCCGAGAGGGGTGGATCATGAGGTCAGGAGTTCAAGACCAGCCAGGCCAAAATGGTGAAACCCTGTCTCTACTAAAACTACAAAAATTAGTCAGGTGTGGTGGTGGGTGCCTGTAATCCCAGCTACTCGGGAGGTTGAGGCAGAGAATTGCTTTAACCCAGGAAGCAGAGGTTGCAGTGAGTCGAGATTGCACCACTGCACTCCAGCCTGGGTGACAGAGCGAGACTCTGTCTCAAAAAAAAAAAAAATATATATATATATATATATATATATAAATTATTTATAATAATCTGGGCAGAGGAAATGGCTCTGGTATGTGTAAAAGGTGACAAAAATGTGTGGCTGGAGGGGTTGGGTGCATTAAGAGTAGAAAGAAAGGAGTTCAGAGTGACAAGCTAAATTGCATAGGGATTTGTAGGCAAGAAATTTTGGAAGTAAATGATGCAGAGCCATGAGACAGTTTTTAGTGGGGGATTGATATTGATCTGATTTACTAATTACATACAAAGAGTATTAAATGGCCATATGGCCATAGGACACCCTTCTTACAAAAGACTGTATTTTCCAAAGATGGCCATGCCTATGTATTTATCCCTTTCGAAATGTGCCTGATATGGTTTGGCTGTGTCCCCACCCAAATTTAATCTTGGATTGTAGCTCCCACAACTCCCATGTGTTGTGGGAGGGACCTGGTGGGAGATAATCGAATCATGGTGCAGTTTTCCCCCTACTGTTCTCTTGGGAGTGAATAAGTCTCACGAGATCTGATGGTTTTACAAGAGGAAACCCCTTTCACTTGGTTCTCATTCTCTCTTTTCCTGCCACCATGTAAGACATGCCTTTCGCCTTCTGCCATGATTGTGAGGCCTCCCCAGCTACGTGGAAATGTGGTCCATTAAACCCCTTTGTCTTTATAAATTACCCAGTCTTGTGTATGTCTTTATCAGCAGCATGAGAATAGACTAATACAATGTCTTTAACAATGTGACCCTCCAACAGCAGAGGGTCTATGTTCCCCCTCCTTGAAACTGGGCAGGGGCCTGTGACTGTCCCAACCAAAAGAATATGACAGATATGATCCTATGTGCCTTCTGAAGCCAGGTCATAACAAGAATACAGCTTCTGGCTGGCTTCTCCCTCACTCTCTCTGTTTTTCCCTCCATCCCCCTCTCCACCCCTCTTCCTTTCCCTCTCCTTTTCTCCCTTCCATTTTTTCCCCTCGGATGCTCCCCATTGGATCTCAGCCAGCACCAACGGCCTTGCCAGCCACGTGAGTGAGCCACCTTAGAAAGGGATTCTACAACCCTACTGAAGCCTTCAGATAACTATAGTAGCAACTGATATCTGAACGCAACATCTCGGGAGACTCCAACAGAACCGCCAAGCCAAGCGAAGCTGCTGCTGATTCCTGAGCACAGAAACTGTGAGAGATAATGAGTTGTTTTTAGTTATTCAGTGTCTGAGTCTAGATTTCAGGAAGGCTTTGTAGTTCAAGGTAAGGATCTTAGATTTAACTCTAAGCATGATGAAAAGTCATTGGAGAGTTTTAGTAAGGAATTCATATGTTCTGGTTCACCAGTTACAAAAAAAATTATCATACCCAGATAACTATAGGAAACCGTCGTTGTTCCTGAAAATTTCATGTATCTTTTGTTTTTGCAAGAAAGGAAGGGAACAGTGAAGGGGGGAGAGAAAGAGAGCTCAAAAGACACAGATTGAAAAGAGAGCAAGGAAGGAAGAGATGAGACAAAGAAGCAGGAGCAGTTATTCTTCATTCTCTCTCTCTTTGGCCTGCCCAAGGACCCTCAGAGGACCTGTGATCCTCTTAGCCAAAACTAGCACTGTGGAGAAAGAGTTGAAGAGGAATTTGGGCCAGGTTGGGTGAGGGCAGGCAGTCTTACCGGGTAGGCCTTTGCTACATGTTAAGGATGGGAGATTTTTACAGAAAGAACCCAGGAAGAGATGCATTTATATAATTGCTATTGTGGGTGTAATTAGCAGAGGAGTATAATGCAATTAGCTATTAATAAGTCACCCTAAACTGAGATCGATTGTGAGCTATACCATGGGATATCCAAAGAAAAAGATGGAACAGTCTGGGCACAGTGGCTCACGCCTGTAATCCCAACACTTTGGGAGGCTGAGGTGGGCAGATCACTTGAGGTCAGGAGTTCAAGGCCAGCCTGGCTAACATAGTGAAACCCCATCTCTACTAAAAATACAAAAATAAGCCGGGCATGGTGGCATGTGCCTGTGATCCCAGCTACTAAGGAGGCTGAGGCGAGAGAATTGCTTGAACCCAGGAGATGCAGGTTGCACTGAGCCAAGTTCATGCCACGGCACTCCAGCCTAGGCAATAGAGACCCTGTCTCAAAAAGAAAAGAAGAGAAAAGAGAAGGGAAGGGAAAGGAAAGGGAGAGGAGAGGAGGGGAAGGGAGGAGAGAGGAGGAGAGGGGAGGGGAGGGGAGGAGAGGTGAAGAGAAGAGAAGAGAAGAGAAAGAAGAGAAGAGAAGAGGAGAAAAGAAAAGAAGGGAATAGTCGAACCATCCAGATTTAGGGTCTTTTATGTAACAGGCACAATGATCTAGCTACTGAATTCCATTATCAACAACCCCAGCCCTTGGAGTTATTTATTTTTGGCTATTGTTGCTATTAGCATCATTTAATTTATGTTTAATCCCTATGGATTTGATGTTAAGTGGGAAGGAGACAGTGATCCTGATTGCCTGAAGCAGCACAGTCTGTCTGACATTTCATCTTTTCAATGATATGAGCCTCTGATTTAAAGTAGGAATTCTGATGCAGGCAGAGGTGGCCAAGATTCTATAACATTCAGTTTAGCTGCTGGCACTGTGGATGCAGACCTCATTACTTACACAGATTCCTGGTTAGCCCCCTCTTTTTGACTCCAGACACAGACGTCATTGACCATAAATCACTAGTTGTTGAGAGTTAGAGTTCAGTAGGTCTCCTCACTTTACTGGAGCACTATACAAGCCCCAAACCTCATTGCTGGCGCTGATGGAGAAAATTTGCCACTAGGCCAAGCACGGTGGCTTATGCCTGTAATCCCAACATTTTGGGAGGCTCCGGTGGGCATATCATTTGAGCTCAGGAGTCTGAGACCAGCCTGGGCAACATGGTGAAAGCCTATCTCTACAAAAACGTACAAGGAAAACAGCCAGGTGTGGTGGTGGGCACCTGTAGTCCCAGCTACTACAGAGGCTGAGGTGGGAAGATCATTTGAGCCCAAGAGGTGGAGGTTACAGTGAGCCGAGATTGCACCACTGCATTCCAGCATGGGTGACAGAGAGAGACCCTGTCTCAAAAAAAAAGAAAAGAAAAGAAAAAGAAAATTTGTCATTTTACTATCTGTAGAGTAAAAACAAAAGAAAAACTCAAAAAGAATCTTAAAAAATGTCTTACACAGAGCACTTTTATTTCATATTTATGAAATGCTTAATTAATGATCATAAAATGAATTTTATTTTAGGTCCTCTCACAGTATTTATCAAACCTTAAGAGTCCTAAGATGAATCAGTGCACACTCATGACAGGAGATGCTTCAACTCAAAATGCAGAAAGTTCATTCAATACTCGGTTTGTATCAGTTTGTAGTTCACACTCTGAGAATGTCTCAGACACACAAGCTCAACTATAAAACTGATCAGAATAGGTATTCTTATGGATGGTAAGAATTACAAATTATTGCCCAAAAGTAAAGACTAATTGACTATCAAATGAAAAGAAATATATTATGGGTAAGAGTGAATCTACAATGGTTTTGCTGTCTTAAAATCACTAATAAAGCGTGTTAATCAGTTTAATCAGCTATCATCTCTAAAGACAGATGAGTGGCCAACATTAACTTTTAAAATTGATTATCTTAAAACTTAGTAACTGAAGTCCAGAGGCTATCACAGAATTAATCTTTCTTTAGAAATCATTTTGACATCATTAAAAAGTTTAAAAAAAATTTTGGAGACAAGATCTCACCAGGCTAGCCTGGTGCTCCTGGGCTCAAACAATCCTCCCACCTCAGTCTCCCCAGTAGCTTGGACTATAGGTGTATAGCCCCATGACCAGCCATTGACATCATTTGAGAGCATGATTTATGACTTATACAGAGGAGAAATAATTGACTCCTATTTATACTCATTTTTTTTTGTTGTTGTTGTTGTCCAGAATGGAGTATAGTGGCTCCATCTTGGCTCACTGCAATCTCTGTCTCTTGGGCTCAAGCCATACTCCCACCTCAGCCTCCCGAGTAGCTGTGACTACAGGTGTGCGCCACCATGCCCAGCTATTTTTTGTATTTTTTTTTTGTTAGAGATGGGGTGTCATTATGTTGCCTAGGCTAGTCTTGAACTCCTGAGCTCAAGCAATCCGCCTGCCTCAGCCTGCCAAAGTGCTGAGATTGCAGGCATGAGCCATTGTGGCCGGCCAATACTCTTTTTCCTTTTTTTAGAAGGAGTCTTGCCAAGTTGGAGTGCAGTCGCGCGACTCACTGCAAGTTCTGCCTCCCGGGTTCAAGCTATTCTCCTGCCTCAGCCGCCCGAGTAGTTGGGACTACAGGCGTGTGCCACTACGCCCCGCTAATTTTTGTATTTTTAGTAGAGATGGGTCTTGACCTCGTGATTCACCTGCCTTGGCCTCCCAAAGTGCTGCGATTACAGGCGTGAGCCACTGTGCCTGGCCTCTTTTTTTGAGACGGAGTCTTTCTGTCGCCCAGACTGGAGTGCAATGGCGCTATCTTGGCTCACTGCAACCTCCACCTCCCAGGTTCAAGTGATTCTCCTGCCTCAGCCGCCCGAGTAGCTGGGACTACAGGGCATGCCAGCACGCCCAGCTAATTTTTGCATTTTTAGACACAGGTTTCACCATGTTGGCCAGGATGGTCTTGATCTTGACCTCATGATCCGTCAGCCTTGGCCTCCCAAAGTGCTGGGATTACAGGTGTGAGCCACCGTGCCCGGCCCTTATACTCATTTTTATATTCATTTGGTTTATTACTTTGAAGTTATGATATTGTTATTTCATTAAATCTAAAAGCCATCAACTGTAAGACACAGCATTATTTTATATTCCAATAAGAAATAAAAGCACGGCCAATTGAAGTATGAAAAAATGTTTTCTTATCACGTTGATTACAAGATACATCCTTGTATTCCACATTGATTGCAAAGATTATAAAATGTGTGTGGTAGGTAGAATAATGGCACCCCAAACATCATGTCCACATTCTAATCCCTGGAATCCATAAATAGGTCACATGGCAAAAGAGAATTAAGGTTGCAAGTGGAATTAAGGTTGCTAACCAGTAGACAGGGAGACTATCAAAATGTAATCACAAGGCTCTTAAAAGTGGTAGAGGGAGGCAGAAGAGAGTCAGGAGGAGATGCGACTGTGGATGAATGGTTAGAGAGAAACAAGTTTGCTGGCTTTGAGGATGGAGGAAGAGGCTATGAGCCAAGGAATGTGGGTGCCTTCTAGAAGGTGGAAAAGGCAGGAAAATGGATTGTCTCCTAGAGAATTCAGCTCTACCGACACCTCGATTTTAGCCCAGCAAGACCCATGTCAGACTTCTAGCCTACAGAATTGTAAAACAGGATAAATTTGTGTTTGTTCAAGCTATTAAGTTTCTGTGATTTGTTATGACAAGGATAAGGAAACTAATACAATGTACATTTTAGAACCCATGAATACAATATAACTTGCACAAATTTGAAGTTACAATATTTATGTTTTACTAGATATATAAATTCATGAGCTTTATTAAGCTATTATTCATATAAATGTTTTAGACAATCTTGAAAAGTGTAATAATGCAATCCTGTGCCACAGAAGACAACCTTCACTGGAATGTATAAATTCAGATA
The DNA here is from genome assembly GCF_028878055.3 of Symphalangus syndactylus. NCBI lineage: Eukaryota > Metazoa > Chordata > Mammalia > Primates > Hylobatidae > Symphalangus > Symphalangus syndactylus. The sequence continues at coordinate 66,301,181 of NC_072430.2, read as the reverse complement.
AGTATGTCCAAAAACTAACCTCACTACTCAATACTCCACCCATGTCTCTGATGTTTAGTTCACTTCTATTTATTACAGATGTACAAAAGCAAACCTCTACAATGGTACAAAAATTATGCATATGGATTAATAATCTTTGATAAGAAATTAGAATAATAAGAAATTCGAATATTCTAAAACTTTTAAAGCCTCTGTAACTAGACCAGAAATTAGTCTATAATCAGCAATTCTTTATCCTGCAAGAGAATGAAAAATATTAATTGGTATTTATTTGTTTTTCAAATTAAAAAAATAAATTCATTGTGTTAACTGTGGGTCCAACCCACTAGAAAGTAAGTCTATACAAACATATGGTTTGCAGCTAAACTACTAAATACAAAGGTGAATTTCTAAAAACAAAACAAAATAAGCAAATTCATCATGAAATAATCCCCAGTGGCAGATAAGATATACTCTAGATCCCAGAGCTCATAATCTCAAATATAAAACCTGACATTCAACAAATAAGTCCAACATTTTCCAGGCAGTTTGGAAATGTCACTTCACATGTGCACCATGAGCTATCCATCAGAGGGCACCCAACTCTGAATACAAAATGAATGACCCAGGCAGGTGGTTTGCATCAACAGCTCAGCAAATCATCTAAGAAAACTATTATTTTGCTATTCTTAGGCCATTATCCTTACTCCCACTTTCACAGTTCCAGGATCATAATTGCAACTGGCCCAAGATCTTGATTTTTCTGTCTAACAGTTTTTCTTCTTATATCTTTGTTTCCTCTATCATTGCTGTCTTGTCACACAAATACAATTTGCTGGAACCTCTCCCTTATCTTCCCTCAAATCAAAGGTCACCGTGTCCAGCTTCTGGAATCATGAGGCAGATATTTATTAAGGCAAAATAGAGATTTCAGGCAATATCTTGTACCTGTTAATATTCATCTGATTTGGTTTAGCTTCTGCCCATCAGAAAGAATGAATAAATGAACCCATCTCCTATTCATTAACAAAATCATACTGGAGCCTTCTTTTTGAAGCATTCATTTGGGTAGCCAGCACACGGCCTCAGACATATTATATGTGCATGGCCACAGATGCTGTGCTCTCAGCTCTCCAATTCTTATTTTCATCACCCTAAAACCCCACAATTCTTTGGTAGACATTGCTGTTCACTATTTCAATGAGAAGCAGATTATTTGAATGGCTATTGAGGCAAATGACTGAGCTATTGAATTGTTCTATTACTGCGATTAGCCTGATTATTATGAGTGCTGCTTTTTACAGAATTAAAATGCTGCTTTTGTCTTCTAAAATAATCCAAATTACCAAATTACCAAAGTAATTTACAGATATTTCCTTAATTTTCTTCAAGAAGGTTATAATGGAAGTAATATTATGTCCTCTTGTATATAAAAGGATTTGTTTTCTGGAAGTCACCATAATTAGTATTATTAAAACCTGAGTTTCCTATCTTTTATAGTATATTATATCTGCTAAAATAAATGATACTAAATTGAAAACAATTTTTTGTCATTCAGCAATTTTCTAAAAATTTTTAATCTTTAAAATCTGCTTACCAACTATTCATGGTCCACCCAAAATATGAAATACATAGGCAAAAATATTACTGCACATTATAAATTTCAGAAGCCATGAAAATCATGTTTTATTTTCTTCTCTATTTTTGTGGTAAAAATCAAAATCATGGCCTTTTAATCTGAATGTATTCATCTTTCTCTAGTAATGTAGCCTATTGACTAGAAAAGTAGGTCAAGCTTATAAAATCCCTATGTTTTGATTTTTGAGATGAAAACATTCATATAAGAAACAGGAGGGAAGTGGAAAAGATGTCTACAGAGCCAAGTCTGTACACAAGTTTATCCACTAAAGATCAGTTAAAGACAATTTATTGAAAGGATAGACTTTTGGGCTCTTATTCCAAGCCAGTTTACTCTGATTGTAAATTAAATTCTAACAAACCTGATTATTTAGCTTCTAAGTCTTCAACTGATTGAAAGTAATGCTTCTATAAACAGATTATAGTAAGAGCAACAACTGACAGCCTATCAGTAAAGAGACTGAAAAACAAATGAAAAATTAAAGAAAAGTCCCATGGTAATCTAGCAGCCTAAGCCAGCACTAGTCAGTCTCCCAGAGTAGTCCTGAGAGTCCCTGCATTACAGGACGGCACAATCATGGAACTCAGAGCCAAAACCTAGGTTCATTCCAGACATGACCCCTTATTATCCAAACATCCTTGAGCTAGTTACTCAGGTGATGTGAGGCTCACATCTACAAAATGGAAAGAGGTATTTCTGCCTTGCCTACTCTAATGACATTCTTGGTTGGGAAGCCTAAATGAGATCTAGTAGTATTAGCTAGGTTATTGATTCAGGTACTTGTGAATTGTCTTCACCCAAAATAAAGACTGCATTTCTTAGCTCCTCTTCAGCTGGGTGTGGCCCTGAAACTGACTTCTGGCCATTGAGATGTGGAGTGGGGAGTGGTACACGCATCCTCCAGGCCACACCCTCCCGTCATCTGTTCCCACTGTGGTAGTGAGAAGGCCACTGGGGTGGTGCGCTGGTGAGCCACCCTGGGCCAGAGGATAGCCCCAAGACCACAGCTGCCTAGATCTCCAAGGATGGCTTCAACAGAACAGATATACTCAGCTGTCTTTTACATGAAAGAAATAAATTTCTATTACGTTTAAGCCCCTTCAATTCAGCTGCATATGGTGTGACTCTCTCTATCACACTAATTCAAAATGACAAATGCTCTGAAGATTATGGATGGGATTTGTTACAAGCTTTTGGAAGAATAAGAAGAATATTGCTGATTCTTAAACTTAATGAGTTATATTCTTAGCTCTCCACATACAAGCAAGAATTCTCATGTAATGTTTTGCATTTTTCTTCAGGGACTATAGAAGGAAAGAAGGGTTGTGGAATCTTGGGCTGACTACACAGTTTCTCTAAGTTCTTTAGGGCAAATTAGAGAACAGGCCTGTAAAGGAAGAGCTAAGTCTGCCAGGCCTACGACCAACCCCAAAATCAGCACGAGCTTCCCTGCTTTGCCCACCTCCACAATGGTCCTGGGAAATCAGTTCTCCAAGGCAAAAATTATAGCACTATATTATGGAACTTACAACATATGAAGATTTAATATATACGATAACAGCACAAAATTAAAGGTGGGAGAAATAACTGAATGGTTGCAAGGTTCTGATATTTGATGTGAATGTTAGCTGTAGGCAGACTGTGATCAATTAAGAACATAAACTGTGTATATTGACTATGATCAATTAAGAACATATAATCTCTAGGGTAGCTAGAATAAATACTGTAATAGATAAAATACTGTAATAAATAAAAATTGCAACTAAATACTCAATAGATAAATTATAATTAAATAGTAAAAATTACAAACAAGCAATAAGCAGGTGGAATAAATAGAAAAATGGTAGACTTAAATCCAACCTTAGCAATAATTATATTAAATTCAAAAGTCTAACTACTCCAATTAAAAGGTAAAGACTAGCAGACGGAATAAATAAGTCTCAACTATAATTATCTATAAAAAGTGTATTTTAAATATAAAGAATCAAAAGTTAAAAGTAAAGGAACGAAAAAGGAAAGGATATAATAAAGACTAGAAATCAATGAAATTGAGAACAGAAATATTTCAAAGTTGGTGGTTGGTTTTCTGAAAAATACTAATCAAGAAACAAAAAGAAAATACGCAAACCACTGACAACAAGAATGGAAGAGAGGATATCACACACAAAAAAATCCTATAAATATTAAAAGGATAATAATATTATTAATAGCTTTATTACAATGAAATCAACAACAGCCTAGATTTTAGAAAGGCCAAATTCTTGCAATATAATGAACCAAATGGAGACAAGAAGCAATATAACTTCTGAATATCTCATATCTATTAAAATATTGAAATCATTATAAAAAGGCTTCTCATAAATAAAGCTTAAGGCACAGATGATTTTACTGGTGAACTCTGACTGGCCCCTCACTTCGGGCCACTGCAGCAGGCTTTATGATCCAGCCAGCTGGCTTTACAGTCCTTCAAAACCTAGGGAATCAAGAAGTTAAGAAATTCTTCTCAATAATATTAACAATGTAAAAAAATAGCTCAACATTTTGTGGGCTAGTTTCCTCACAGCTTTGTGTTACAGTAGGATCCATAAATTCAGGGATTACATATATGAATCCCTGTGTGTATATGTACATGTGGGCACGTGCATATTGCTTCAATATGTGTGAAATGTTCCAGGAAAATGAAATCAGCCTATTTAAGAAGTCAACTTTGAAACCGTTGAATGTCAACAAAGGTGGAAAAACTGGTGTTGAGTATATTTTACTGGCTGCTTGGTAATTTCAGTTGCTCTTTAGAGAGAAGGCTTTGGTAAAACCAATAGTCCAGAAAACCCTCCTTGATGGATAATGGATGCTTAACAGAGTCCAGGAAGTGCAATGTATGGGGCAGTCACAATGTGTCATCTTCCAGCCAAAATCTAGCTACATGGAACACAAAGTCAAGGTTCATTTCTGAAAAGGGACACGGAAAAAAAAAGACAAATCCTGAGCTAAGTGGAAGAAGTAAGGACACACATTTTTGCCCTCCTTTGACAAGTGTAGACAGTCTAACTGCTGGGTTGAGATGAAGGTTAGATTTAAGCTGATGAAGGTTTTAACACCAAAGCGGCTGTAGAGACCTGGAGTTGGGATTCACTTCATGAGCATGAGATTTTAAGACAACATTCAAATAAGCGGCTGCTACATTGTTCTGGAAGGGAAAACAGTTTGATTAAATAGCAATCATTTCACATTAGCTTGGCTCCTTTAAGCTGCTATGCCTTTCAGAGTAAAACATAAGGCCCACTTGAAGGGGGCGCTTTGACATTTATAAGTGAGTTTACACAACTGAAATGATCCAAAGAGTTTGTTAAAGTGAAGGGTAAAGAATTTTGAATCTTTCCTGATTTTTCTGAGCTGTTAGCCCCAGCATCAAATACAGGGCCTGTGCCATCAACTTCTTTATCACTTACTGATTATTTTCACTGGTGCGCAAGCAGGCCTGAGCATCTCTTTTAGAAGGAAGGAAGGAAGGAAGGAAGGAAGGAAGGAAGGAAGGAAGGAAGGAAGGAAGGAAGGAAGGAAGGAGGGAAGGAGGGAGGGAGGGAGGGAGGGAGGGAGGGAGGGAGGGAGGGGGTGGGGAGGGGAGGGGAGGGGAGGGGGAGGGAGACAATTTTCCTTTTCACCATATCTCCTCCAGTTACTGCCCCATTTCTCTGTTCTTGATGGCAAAACACCTTTAAAGTCCTGACTAAACTCAGTCTCTGTGTTTCATCTTTCATTCTCTTTTCAACCAATTCCCGTCAGACTTTTCATCCCCGTTGCTTCACTGAACACTCTTGGCAAAGTTCTCATTCATCTCCATCTTCGCAAACCCAAAGGTCAGTACTTTGTCCTTGTCTCATACAACTTCCCAGCAGTCCTTGACACAGAGAACATTCTGCTCTTCTTCAAACTCCTTCACTAGGTTCTGGAACACCACATTCCTGATTTTCCATCTTGTGTCACTGGCTGTCGCTTCTTAGTGTCTTTATTGGTTCCTCACTTGGCTCAACCTCTATACTCTTTCCAACATGCTCTTATCCCATGGCTTCGAATCATGTATATGAACTGTTAAAAGACAAAATTACAAATCTAGTTTAAAGATCTTAACTGGCTTTTAGTCACGATTCTGGAATTGAATGCTCTCCAAATCAGAGCACGTTCAAAGCACTCCAGTCTGCTGCGTGGTCAGACAGCATTTATGGACAGAAAATGGAAATGAGGTGCAGAAAACGGAAGTGAGGTATAGAGATAGCTCCACTGGTTGCAGCCTGGTGTTTGCCTTATTTGAACACAGTTTGAACAGGTGGCCGCCTGCGATTGACTGAAGCTCTGCTGTTGTGATTGGCTGAGACTTAGCTATTTATTACAAAAGTATACTCCTAAATTAGGCTTTCAGTTAGTTTACATACTAAATTAGGCTGCAGTTCTTACATAAGGACTCATGTATGGAGGCGTCCTCAGGCCAAATTTAGTTTAATTTAACAGGACTGATGACTTCCAAATTTATCACCCACATCTGACTTCTTCCTTGAGCTGTAGACCAGGGCATTAGATTTTGTACTCTCCATCTTCACCTGTACGTCTATGAGCACCTCAAATTTAACTTAGACAAAAAAGAACTATTAATATTTCCTCCCTCAACATATTAAACCAGTTCCCTCCCCAGTATTCTTCATCTTAATACATAGTGCCATTATTTAGCCCGTTTCTGAGGCCCCCTCCTAGTACTCATCCTTGATTTCTCTCTTTTGTACTGTAAGTATCTTCCAAATATAAGAGTTTCTTACCATCTCCACTTCTAAAATCTTAGTCCTAGCCACCATCACCTCTCTCCTGGACCACTGCAACAGCCTACTAACTTCTACAGTCTGTTCTTGCCCTGACAGCCAGAGTACTCTTTTAAAAATGCAAATCAGATTACATCATTCTCCTGCTTAAGACACTCCCATGGCCTCCTACTACAACTAAAATAACATTCAAACCCTTTGCCAGGATGTATGTAATTAGACCCCCATCTATCTCTCTGACCTTATCTCTTACCATGTCTCCTACCTCCCACTTTGCTGTAGCCCACTGGGCTTCTTTCTGTCCCTTTCATTCCTGCCTAAGGATCTTCGCATGTGCTATTTCATCTGTTCAGCTGGCCCTTCCTGCAGATCTTCACAGAGGGCAGCCCCTTCTCATCATATTTAGGTCTCAGTTCAGTGTTTCTTCTCAGAGAGGCTTCCCCTGACCACCTGAGACAAAGCAACCTCCTTACCACCTCCTTCCAAACACTCTCCATTACATTCTACCATTTACTTTTCCTCACAGCACCAGCCCTTACCTGAAAATGTTTATTTTATTTTGTGTTATGTCTATTTCTTCTAACAGAATTAAGCCCCAAGACAGCAGAGAAAGTCTTATGTATTGTTGTATGCCAAATTCCTAAAAATTACTGACACATAGCAGGCATTCAACTGACACTTGCTGAATACATGAATTAAAGTTTTCTAACTTTAATGTGCATCAAAATCACCTAGAGAGCTTATTAAAACACAGATTGCTGGACCCCAAACCCAGAATTTCTGATTCATAGGTCTGGAGTGGCTCCTAAGACTTTGTATTTTTAACAAGTTCCCAGGTGATGGTCTGCAGACCACATCTTGAGAACCACTGAACTAGTATTTACTAATTGCCAAGTATCTTCTTAGCACCATGCCAGGACCATGGGGATGAAAAAGGAGTAAACACCTGTGTCTGGCCCCCAGTAAGCTCACACTCAAAGCAGAAAAAGAAATAGTATATCTATTTGGTGTGCACCAAAAACAAAAACAAAAAACAAACCCAAATCAATATACGTGAAGTGTCAAGTAGGCAGCACAGATTACAAGATCTGTAAGATCTCACAAGGGGAAGATACAATAAGAATAAATATTACATGACATTTATTAAGAGCTGCCTGTGTGCCTGCAATGTATCAAGTACTTTACGTGGAAAACATCAGTTAATTCTCACCACAACCTTGTAGATGTTATTTTTATCCCCATTTTACAGATGACAAAAATGGGGCTCAGAAAGGTTAAGGAAATCCTTAGGAATTTTAACACCAGTGTGCATACCTTGGAGCCTAAGCTCTTGGCCAGACACTGTTTTGCCACTATGGGTGGGTTATGAGATGAGAAGAATAAGGATGGAAAGTTGGGTAGAATTAGAAGATGAGATGTGATGAGGCCAGCCCATGTTGCAGAACCAAGGTTTAAACCAGGCACCCGGCACTCTAGAGCACCCGTTTGTTCTACTGCCATGATGTCTCTTCTGATAAGCTCCTGAATAAACTGTTGGATCCTTAGCAATGATTTGTTAAGTGAAGCATTAATTAACGTTTTTGAAAGAGGGTTGGGATGGTATGAGGTTGACAACATGATTTTTAAAAAGTGTCTTGAAATATCATTTGGCAGTGATTGGTCTGATAGAATATAGAAGAGGGAGATGAGTGTGGGGTGCCAATTAGGAGATTATTTCAATAGTGTAGGTGAGAGGACATAGGGGACTATGGTAAGGATTTTAATAAGAATAAAAGAAGAATTGAATGTGAGAACTGATGGACTCCAGAAATGGAATCGGTCTGAGAGAGTTGGGCCTTCTTCCAAGTGCATGGATATTTTCCTTTCTCAGATTGATTCCATTTCCAGAGCCCATGCAGCAGTCTCCAGCAGTGTCAGGAACAGAGAAAGATGAGTCATAAGGTGCCCTTAAGTGGTTCATCTGTGTTAATCTAGACCACTGGTTCTCATCTGGAGGTGATTTTCCTCCTAGAAGACATTGGCAACGTCTACAGGCATTTTTGGTTGTCACAACTCAGAGGTGAGTGGTGTGATGGAGGGATGGATACACAGGTATCTAGAGGCCAGGGATACAGTTCAACATCCTACAATGCATAGGGCGGCTCCCTAGAACAAAGAATTGCCCATTCCCAAATGTCAACAGTGCTGAGATTGAGAAACCCTGCTCTAGGCTGCACTGAGAAACTGCAAACCCAAGGCCCTCAGGAGAAGCCAGGCATAGTGAAGGCATGTATTTGATTTGTTTCATGGCATTGTTGGTGTTTTTAATTTAAAGCAACACTTAAAATCAGGAGAGGTCACATCAGAATGATCCAAATGTCAGGTTTCTCTTGGAAGATCTGCCAACCCTGTGCCCATATTGCACCAAGCCTACACTGGACTATATAACTGACCCCGTATTCCTTGGTTTGCCAGTCTACGCCATTTGCTGCCCAATTACTGAGAGCAGCAATTTATGAGAGCTGCTCAGCAATTACTGAGAGCTGCCATTTATCTTTGTTCTTATCTTTCTCAAGGTGGAAAGATACAGTCAATCTCTATTATTTGTGTATTCTGTATTTGCAAATTTGCAAACTTGCTAAAATTTACCTGTAATTTCCAAATCAATACTCACTGCACTTTCATGGTCATTCACAGAATGGCAAAAAAATGAGTGTCCAATGTGTAACTTCATAGCTGAAGTTGATCAGGGTGATGCTCCTTGTTTCAGCTCTAATTCAATAAACAAGTGTACTTTTCATGGTATATTCAGTGTCATGTTTTTCATTTTGGTGCTTTTTGGTGGTGCATTTGCTGTTTAAATGGCCCCAAACACAATCCTTAAATGCTGTCTAGCATTCCTAAGTGCAAGAAGGCTGCAATGCTTGTGGAGAAACTACATGCATTAGATAAGCATTGTTCAAGCATGAGTTATAGTGCGATGGCTGTGAGTTCAATGGTAATGAATGAACAATATATATTAAATAAGGTATCTTTAAACAGAAACACACATAAAACAAGTTTATGCATTGATTGGTTGACAAAAATTTTGTGACCAGAGGCTCACAGGAACCTAACCCTCTATTTCCCCTAGGAGCAATATTCAGTATTCATTAATTCAGTGTTCTTGGTGACTTAATAGAACATAACTACAGGTTGAGTATTCACTATCTAAAATGCTTGGGACTGACTGGAAGTGTTTCAGATTTCTTTTTTTTTTTTTTTTGGATTTTGGAATATTTGCATTATACTGCTTCAGCATCTCTAATCTGAAAATCTGAACTCTGAAATGCTTCAATGAGCATTATCTCTGAGTGTCATACTGGTGCTCAAAAAGTTCCAGATTTTGCAGCATTTTGGATTAAGAATACTCAACCTGTACTGGGAATAACAGTGATTGACTGCATGTCTTTTACAGAAGTGGATAAACCAAAGATAGACTGAGGGCCACATTTTATTAGAAAAATGGCACAGTGTATTTGTTTCTGAAGGTAAAATCTATTCCTGTTATTCCTGTGGACCAAATATGCACACCTTGCTTGTATCATCTGGCCCCTGTAGGTATTTGACTCACATTCCTAGATGTTTTCTTCCTTTCTTTCTTTCTTTCTTTCTTTCTTTCTTTCTTTCTTTCTTTCTCTCTCTCTTTCTTTCTTTTTTCTTTCTTTCTCTCTCTCTCCTTCCTTCCTTTTCTCTCTCTCTCTCTTTCTTCCTTTTCTTTCTTTTTTTGGTGGAGATGGGAAGCATCCAGAACCAGAATAGAAAATGATGAGTCAGAGATTCAGAGACCAGGGACTACCATATAAAATAATGTAAATGATCCTGGAAAGAGGAATACACTTACATTTTGGGGTTTTGGTGGACTGATAGGGAAGACAAAATAAGAATCCTGTCACCTAAGAAAGTGGAGGTGGCCAGGCACAGTGGCTCACGTCTGTAATCCTAGCACTTTGAGAGGCCAGGGTGGGCGGATCACCTGAGGTCAGGAGTTCAAAACCAGCCTGGACAACATGGCAAAACCCTATCTCTACTAAAAATACAAAATTAGCCAGGCATGGTGGCACATGCCTGTAATCCCAGCTACTCTGGAGGCTGAGGCAGGAGAATTGCTTGAACCCAGGAGGTGGAGGTTGCAGTGAGCCGAGACCACGCCGTTGCATTCCAGCCTGGGAAACAAGAGTGAAACTCCGTCTAAAATAAAAAAACAAAAAAAGAAAAGACAAAAGAGAAGAAAAGAAAGTGGAGACAAATCGACTTCATTTGAAATGCCAACTCTGATACCTGGGTACCAGTTGCTCAGTGTGCTGTGATAAAAATTCTGAGCTGCAGCTGGGTACGGTGGTTTATGCCTATAATCCCACCACTTTGGGAGGTGAAGGTGGTAGGATCACTTGAGCTGAGGAGTTCAGGGCCAGCCTGGGCAACATGGCGAGACTTTGTCTCTACTAAAAATAAAAAAAATTTTAACCAGGCGTGGTAGTGTTTGCCTGTAGTCCAAGCTACTCAGGAGCTGAGGTGGGAGGATTGCTTGAGAGCGGGAGGTCAAGGCTGCAGTGAGCTGCGGTCACACCACTGCACTCCAGCCCAGGTGACAGAGCGAGACCTGTCTCAAAAAAATAAATAAATGAATAATTTTTGAAAAAGAATTCTGAGCTGTATTTGGGTCACACCTGGAATCAGTGGGAAAAGTGCCATGATTGACAGTGCTGTCTGCCATGGGCCCAGAAGAGAGGGCTGGTGAGGTGCTATACATTTGCCAATCCTGGACTCAGCAGCGTGAGGGAGCAGCATGAAGGGGCAGCACAAGGGAAGTAGAAGGCAGGGAAGGGAAACTTTCCTTCCTTCCCAGTGTTCTCTGGGCTGCCCATGCTGTGTGCAGCGAAAAGGCACACGTGGCAGGACTGGGCCACCTGGGCTTCAGGGAAATCTACCAGAGCCTTCAGGAGGTTCCAGGAATAGCCTCAGTTCTTTCTGGAACATTCCAGGAAATTTATTTCTTTTTTTTTCATAGGGAAACTTAACTCTCTCTCCTGAAATAGTAGTCTTAATACTTTATCTTATTATTTTATTACATTTAAAAAAACACTGAAGGAAGGGAAAGCAATTACGCTTCTGTGAGAATCCAGCCATCCAACGAGAGTTCCTAAACCTCTGAAATGTGAACTATCCTTTAAAGTAGTCTACTTTCCTGCATAGAATCAGTTATGGATTAACAGACTGCATCCAGGTATCTAAATATGAATTTTTAAAATGAGACAGCTTACACAATACATAGGAGGAATTCAATTTTAGTGGATAAGGTTTTTAAAAAGAGTTACCAATAAAAAACAAGGTTTTTCTATTGAGAAAATGGAAAGGAAAAAGAATAATCACTCCTGGAAACTTTCTAAAATTCATGTTTAATATGAAATCACAATTACTTTCTTGAGGTTATTGAGTTTCAATTTATTACTTTTTTTTTACTTAGAGACTATTTGAATAGCTCTTACTTTCATTTAAGAAAGAATTGTTCTCTTTTGAAAATCTATTTGCATTCGTACTGTTTGCACTTAAGAACCTCTCTCCCTAAATTGCTTTATAATATTTCTAAATGAAGCTCTGAAATATGCACAATATCTGATAATGATTTGATAGAGAGCAATGTATGGTATAAGAGATGATTTGCACTGAGAAAAAAATTACAAGAGAAAGCAGAAGTGATAAACTGTTTCTGATTAGTACCTCTGGCTCTCAAGACAAAACCACAAGGAAAAGGCAGCTTATTTCAGAGTTAAGGTTTTTTTTTTTTGTATTTGTGGACAAAGAAGAAATTTAAAAGACAGTGAGTTTAAAAGGACAGGCAACTCAATGGAAAAGTGGGTAAATGACTTAGCAGAAACCACACCAAAGATGATATTCAAATGACCAGAAAATATAAACACATGCTTAATACCATTAGTTATCACAATACTGTGATACCACTGTACACCCACCAGGATAGCTAAAATGAAAAGACAAATAATAGCAAGTGCTGGTGAGAATGAGGAGTACTACTGGGAGAGATGTACCATGGCACCACCATCATGGGGTAACTTTTGCAGGATATACTAACAGAGCGTTTGTGTACCCGAGCACCCAGTGATTGCCCTCCTAGGGATATAACCAACAGAAATGCTTACATTTATGCACCAAAAGACAGGTGCTGTAATGTTTACAGCTGCACTACTCTTAGTAGCTCAAATCTGGAAACTATCAAGAGGCTCACCAATGACAGAATGGATACATTGTGAAACATTCCTAAAAATGCAATAGTATACAACAGTCAGAATGATCTAAAGCTATATGCAACAATATGAGTGGATCCAAAAAACATATCTTCGAGCAAGAGAAGCCATGCATAAGAGTGCATATTGTATGATGACATTTATATGAAATAGAAACACACGCAAAGTTACCACGCTGCTAAAACGTTATCCTTGTCAGGGGTGTGGTGTGGGTGCCCTGGACTGGAAGGGAGCATGCAGGGGGCTTCTGAAGGCTGATAATATTCTGATATTCTGTTTTTCTGATTTATTGCTAATTACACAGGTGTGATCAGTTTGTGGAAATTCATTGAAATGTACATTCATGATTTCTTCACTAAAAATTTCTGTAACATATCTTTTTTGTTGTTGTTTTTTGCAGCTGCAGGCTTACATCATCTTCGAAATAATTTTAGAAAACTTGCAATTTGGCAGTTCCTCCCATAGGATATACAGGCAAAGAACTGACAACAAGCAGTGGTATGCTGGGGCTGGCTTGCACTGACTTCCAAAAGTCAAGGTCAGCAACCTCAGGTAGGTAGTCTGAAGGCAGCCATGGAAAATGCTACATGTCAGAGCTTTCCATGTTTGCCAGCACACCACTGAATAGCAACAGAGATAAAAACAAAACAATCACTGAATAATAGTAATGATCATAACCATGAAACCAAACATCTGCATTTAAAACTCTAATAGGCGGGTGCGGTGGCTCACGTCTGCAATCCCAGCACTTTAGGAGGCTGAGGCAGGAGGTTCACTTGAGCCCAGGAGTTCAACACCAGCCTGGGCAACATAGCAAGACTCCATCTCTATAAAAAAAAAGGTAATGGAAAAAAATTCAAATTCAAATAATAACAACAATGCAAATAACAGTATGTAAAAATCTAACAATCATTTCAAATTGAAGAATTTGGCATCTAAAATGAATAATACTGTCTTCCCCCAAGAAGTTTAGCACCAAACTGGCTCTTGCCCTGAGATAAGAAATTCCAGCGCAGGCTTACATCCCAACTCAGTCCTCAAAATCCCTCTCTTGCGGAATGAGAAGGCACAAGCATATTTACCCATATTCGCCCATTTTGTTTTCACCTTTCATCTCTCTCAATCAAATCTTACTTCTCATTTTAGGAAGTAAATAGTCCAAAATGGCCTTTTAGTTACTCTTTGACCCTTCCACCCCACCCTGCCCTTTTCTTTCCTAGCAACGAAATGACAATGAGTGTGGCCTATAGACCAGGGTGATTACAGACCCACCAGTGGGCTGTTCCGCCCAGGATGGGGAGGCAGAGCTCAAAGCTGTTCAGTGTGTGTTCTCCTCTCTCCACTTAGATGTCATTCCACCCTGTGCTTTTCTGCCTCTCTCTTACAAGGGGCCAACAGGGCTGTGGAGCCCCCAGGGCACTTCCAAGGCCCAGGTAAAATGAGGGGAATGAAAGATGCTGCAGCTACATGGTTCATCTCCTTTTGATCTCACAATGTTGAAGCCCCAACTGAGAAGCTTGAAAGAGGAGGGAATTTAAAGTGTCTCTTCACAAAGGCAGAAGCAACAGGCAGCGGACATTTTTATCCAAAGAGACTCTTGTCAGGAACTGAGTCAGAGAAACATCAGTAAGTCTAGATCCCAATTAAATTTGCCGCTAACTGGGACCTTAGCTCTCATATGTAATCCTGTATTCTTATTTTATACACAAGAAGCTGGAGGTGCAGAGGAGTTAAGTGGGTCGCCCAAGGAGGGAGGCACAGGATCCAAACAGGGGCCTCAAACTGCATCTCCAAGTTTGTCTACCCTATTTGGCCACTGCTATTCTAGGTTCCTTGATGGAGCCCCACTCCCACTCCTACTCCACGTTAATGTTCTGAAATTGGGACGTACTTCACAATTATTTCATGTAATTCTTTTTCTTGTTTATTGTTTTTTTCTTTAAAAAAACGTTTTAAAGCCTGTTAATAACTTGTTGGTGTACTGGAATCTAGGTAATGTGGATTTGCCACATGTATTTACATTTAAAAATTATATACCAATGATTTTTCTTTATTAAAAATATCTCTAGGACATTTACAATCCAATCTAGTTTATAGAAAGTTTTCGGGAATTCATACCCACTGAGGGCTGCATTTCAGAAGCACTCCTGTGCAGCTTGTTGCTTGTCCACCGTTTTATCCCCATTTTTCCTGCTCTCCTTGAAGTTATGGGCTGAATTCTTTGCAGACTCCCTGAGGTGAGTGAGAGTCTGAAGGCCTTGAAATAAAATGGAATTAAAAGTGGCAGCGGGGATGCCTGAGCTGCTCTACCTCTTAAAACTTCCCAAGGCGGGGAGTGGGTCTGATAGATCTGAATTTCTCATTGCTCTTGGCCACCTTCTGACTAACCCAACTTCTGCCTTTGTTTGGTGTAAAACCCACTGAATGCAAAAAAATCGGTGTGGGCTCTCTTGCCAGAGAACATACAATCTAAAAGGTGATTACACAGGAATTCAACAAATGTTTCATTAAATACACTTTTATTTATTATTTTAATTTTTTTTTCACTGCTGTATTCCCAATACTTACAAGAGTACTGGAGCACCAATACAAATGGCTAAATGACCTTTGAATGATAAAAGATATTGTTATGAAATACCTGCGAATGCTGGGCAACCTTTCAAAGACAATCTCATTGATCCTGCTCTATAACTATAGGAGGTGTTGTGTTGCCTGTTTCACAGATGAGGAAACCGAGGTACAGATGGGATAAATAACTTACCAAAGACACACTCAAGAGGAAGAAGTTGAGATTTTCAGGCTCCAAAGCCTGGGTTCTTTCTCAGAATGTACTGGTCCCCCTTTTCCAAAGAATAATAGGTCCTCAAGTTGAGGGGTGACTCTAAGGGACTGTCAACCCCTTGCTAGAGATTTTGTCCCCCAGACCTCCTTTCCTCCATTCCTCCATTCCTGCTCTGTGAAAGGCACTGTGTCTTTGGTTGCTTGACTTTCCCTCGTTCCCAGGGGAGGGACCCACATGTGAGGGGAAGCAGCCATAAGCATTTCAGCCGTTCTTTCCATGCTTTAGGTACCCCTCTATCTGTATAGATACACAATCATACTAAAAACCTGGGTTTATTACAAAAGGCTTTCTCATACATTCATTCTGTCATCCAGTCCTCATCACCACCCTGGATCTAGTCAGAAATTACTAGCACCATTTAACATGTGCCAAAAACTCACATTAATTAGGAGGTTATTCTGGCCAGGCTCTGTTTTAAGGGCTTTGTGTCTATCATTCCTTTCATCTTCGCAACAATCCTTGGTGGATGGTCTGATTATCTCCATTTTCCAGATGAGAAAACTAACGCACAGAGAAGTCAAATAACTAACCCAAGTTCACAGCCTACCACCGTCCTTCCCCCTACGAAATACATGTCCTTATTCCTAACCCCTCAATTGTGTTGCCTGAATAGAAGTAGACCCTGGAACAGATTCTAGTTTTCCTGACCCTATACTGCCCAATGCCATTTGGGAAGTCCCCACTATGGTTTTATTAGGAGAAAGCCTCTTCAGACGCATCTAGTCCTCTGGCTCCAACTCTCATTTTAGCACTCGCTATAAAAGGGCTTAACAGAGACTGGTTAAGGCCTTTCTGCCATGCTCATTCTATTTCCTGTTTCTCCTATTTTATTGTCCATTAACTTGAATTTCTGCTGTGCATCTTGGGTTCTCTAACTTATGTACAGTGTCAAAATGCTTGTCATCCTTTGCAGTCAGCCAACAAGCACTGATTTGTCTACAATGTAATGGCATACATATTCAACCGCTTTTAGGAGCTGGGAGGATGCAGCCTCGTGTTTTCCATAGGTGACACAGTATAGGTGACACGGTGGCCAAGATAGGGTGTTTTAAGGTTTGAGGTAAGGCAACCACGAGCTGTCAAACTTAAGTCCTGGCCCTCAGTCTCACCTCCAATTCTTTTTTTTTTTTTGAGACAGTGTCTTGCTCTGTTGCCCAGGCTGGAGTACAGTGGCACAATCTCAGCTCACTGCAACCTCTGCCTCCTGGGTTCAAGCAATTCTCCTGCCTCAGACTCTCCGAGTAGCTGGGACTACAGGCACACACCACCATGCCTGGTTAATTTTTGTATATTTAGTAGAGACGGGGTTTTGCCATGTTGACCAGGCTTGTCTCGAACTCCTGTCCTCAGGTGATCTGCCTGCCTCAGCCTCCCAAAGTGCTGGGATTACAGGCATGAGACACCACTCCTGGCTGTCCTAAACCAATTCTAATGAATCTCCCTGTTAAATCAACATTCCTGGTGGAAAAGACACTGATATGAAATCACATCTCATAGCATAGCTCATATAGCAAGTCTTGTTCCAGCAACTTCTGCTCCATACCTTGGTTTCAATATATTATAAAAGCCAGTTTTTCGCAGAGGCATCATGGAATTACAATAGCCACACACCATTATCTGTGTAATGATTATCCATTCTTCTTTCTGGGCATATAAAAGTGTTTTGGTTATGCCATCAAACTAGAAATCTCGTTCACTGTGTGAACGTCCCAACTGAGCAACCAAGTAAACCTGAAGCTGTGTGCCTGCTGAACAGCTCATGGTCTTATCAATAGTCTTATCAGATGAGCCAGTGGTCTCATCACCAGTATGCTGAACTTGAATCAACAACAGCAAGGGCCTCACTCAGCCTATATCAGGCCTTGAGGTAGTTACAGTGAGTATGGAGCTCCAAACACAGATCTAAATTCTTTAACATGGTTGGGAAGATAAAAGAAACAGTAGGACAGGAAGAAATGTAGTGGGTATATTGTGGCACCGATAAATATGATTTAATACCTAAAGAAAATCATGAGATATGAACAAATACTAAATGAAATTAGTTTTCAAATCCAATATTTATACAAATTTTATAGTAACCTTTTCAGATATACAAATTAAATAATTTCTCTAAAAACACTCTTGGATTCACAATAGCCAAGATATGGAAATAACCTAAGTGTACACCAACAGACAAATAGATAAAGAAAATATAGTATGTATACATATATAAATACATATATACACAATGGAATGTCATTCAGCCTGAAAAAAGAAGATCCTGCCACTTGCCACAATGTGGGTTATGCTAAGTAAATGAGGAAATTATGCTACGTGAAGTAAGCCAGACACAGAAAGAAAAATATTGTATGATATTTACTCTACAACATACAATGATATTGTATGATAATTTTAAAGTATTATGTGGAATCTAAAAAAGCCTAATATACAGAGATAGAGAATAAAATAATGGTTACCACAGTGGGGAGAAAATGAGGGAGATGTAGGTCCAAAAATTCAAAGGAGGAGATATGTAGGATAAACAGGCCTGGAGATCGAATGTATAACATGAGGACTATAGTTAATAATATTGTATTGTATTAGGCATTTTTGTTAAATAAGTAGATTTTAGCTGCTCTTGTCACACACAAAAAAGTAACTGAGATGATAGATATGTTAGTCTGCTTTACTACAGTAATCATTTTTCTATTTGTATCCCATAACATCATGTTGTAAACCTCAAATATGCACAATACCATTTATTTTAAAGTAAAACAAAATCAAATGCTCTTGTTTAAATTTTGATGGCGCTTTCACAATAATCTTTTGTACATATAGTTTCAGAAAACTTAATAATAGACACTAATCCAAAAGCCTTCATAATATGCAAATTAAATAATGTGAATGGAAAATTGATGACTTTGTTCTCATAAAAGAGAATAGAGGACTTTAGAGAGTGAAACTATAATAATAATCGAACTATTTGGCTCCACTCAGAAGAGAATAATTGGCCAATTTTTGGCTAGCCTCCAAATTGAATAATAAACTCTGACCTACTGATTCATTCCTTCCCTGTTTTACAGATGGAATTTATAAATTATTCTTTACTTCCTGCCCTCAGTGTAAGTAGAACTTCCAGGTTCTACTAAGTATCTGTCCTATTTCATTTCCATGGTGGCTAATGTCAATGGATTCTGTGTTTACATATAGTTTAATCATTTTATGGCATGCTTCAAAAGAAAAGAATTATGTGAGTGCATTTTTTATATAGCCCAGATGTGTATGTTGTAATCTTATTTTAACATTACAGGTTATTGGACAAGCGCATTACAATAATCTATTGTTAGGATCAGTGCCAGCCCTAAAGCTGCTACACATGAAGTATAATTCAAGAAACTGTCAGCACTGGGATCTTCACTGGGAATGATGCTAGGGCTGGGCAAGTCAGCCCTTCAAGGCTGAAGGTAAAGGGTACACACACCAGGTGGGCTAGGTAGAGAGACTTCCTCAGTTTGTGGTCAACGACCTAGAGCTAGATGAAAAGACTGTACACAATGGTCAGAACAAGCCATAGAGATGACCCGGAGGGAAGGCACATACCTTGGAACCAAAGCCGTGCTTGCAGACACGAAGGCAGAAACTAGAAGATACACAGGAGACTACAGAGGGAGAAGGAAGGAGAAGAGAGTGCTAGTGGTAAGATGCCAAAAAAGCTAGCAAGTAGTGCAAATGAATGGGGAGAGGAGCATTTTGCCTCATCCCAGAAACTTCTTTTGTGCTTTTTACTAGGTAGGAGCCAACCAGACAGCCAATCCAAGGGGACAGTCATACTGCTATGTGTTTTCTGTGTGAGAGGCATAGCAAAACTAAACATCAACAATTTTTTTTTCTTTTCTAGACACATGTGGAAACTCCTACCAATAGATTGATCTTTGGGGCAAAGGTAATGTCTATTGAAAGCCAATGTTAAAAAAAAAAGAATATATTACTTACAACGAGGGGACATTCATGTAATAGTATAGACATACATAACTTCCCTTAAAGAGAGAAAACAACGTTAATGTAAACTTTGACAGTTGTAATGTGGAATATAGAAAAAAATGTGATTTTGGGTGTCTGAGGGCGTGGAAGAGTCCTCAAAAGGGAGAACAGGTGTTTCAATTGAGCTTTATTGAACAGACACACACACACACACACGGAGAAACAACTAAAAAATCAGTCTTTGGAGGTTCGGAATTCTTAATGTAAATAATAAAAAAAGGGGTCTTGGCAATATGTACTGTGTCACTTGGGTGATTTAATGTTCTGGGATTTTTCTAACTTTGAAGAGGGTTGAGCAAATGATCTTCAAGATCCAGTGTCCCAATTCTATCCATTTATAACTCTCAACTGTAGTGGGTGGCCACCTTTTTGACACCCGGAAGTGACTTTTTTGAATACTGCCACGGTAACCCTTAGGAGCCATAGACGGCAAGAACCTTATGATATTATACTGAGGTAGATTCCATTTCCAAAGCCAGGAGAAGTGGAAGTTGGGTAAAGAGGAGGAGGAACAGCTGCTATATCCAGGGACCCTGATAAAGACATGATTCCCTCCTCCTGCTTTTGGACTTTTCCATGTTTCCTGTTTGTCAAAGCCAATCTAGATGGACTTTATCCAAGTTCTGTCTCAGAATTGCCTTATTTTGAGATATGATGCAAAGAATTTGCAGTAGGTCGTGATAGGCCAGTCTTGATAAGATTTCCTCCCACGCAGGTCTGTGTCTGCTTTTTTCCTCCTGTGAGTGTCGGAGAATTGAGAGGCTCACACCTATGTCTCTTCCATTTTAAAAGTGAATAAGTATCCAGCATAAAGAACTCTTATAACTCAATAATAAAAGACAGACAACCCAATTAAATGAGAGCAAAGACTTTAAATAGACATTTGTGTTAAAAAAGACATAAAATAGCCAATAAGCACATGAAAAGATTCTCAACATCACTAGTCATTAGGGAAATGCAAATCAAAACTACAAGACTTCACCTCACATCCACTAGAAAGACTATAATAAAAAGGACAGACAATTACAAGTGTTACTGAGGATGTGGAGAAATTGGAACACTCATACACTGCTGGTGGGAATGTAAGATGGTATAGCTTCTTTGGAAAACAGCTGGGCAGTTCCTCAAAATTTTAAACATGGAGTTAGCATATGACTCAACAATTCCACTCCTAGGTATGTACTTCAGTGACTCCAATTTACTGACACCAGTAGGCGTCCTGCAATTCAATCTTATTCTGACACAAACTACCAGAGTTAGACTCCACAGCTTTAAAGGATCAGTCCCACAGGATTGCCCTCACTTCAGATTCCAGTTGCCAAGTCCTGGGTCCCCAGGCTACCTGAACTTCTTTCTGACTTGATTGCAACCTTGGATCATCCCCTTCTCAGGTTTGATAATTCACTAGAATGACTCACAGAACTCAGGAGAACACTTTACTTATATTTACTGGTTTATTATAAAGAATACAACTCAGGAACAGCCAAATGGCAGAGACGCATAGAGTAAGGTACTGGGGGGAGGGTGGCGCTTCCACACCCTCTCTGTGTGCCACTCTCCTAGCACCTCCACGTGTTCTCTAACCTGGAAACTTTCCAAATCTTGTTGTTTAAGAGTTTTTATAGAACTCAATCACCAGCCACCCTCCCTGCCCTGGAGGTCAGAGGTCAGTGGGTGGCGCTGAAAGTCCCCACCCCTAGAGCTCACATTTGGTCTTTCCAGTGACCAAAAGATTCTCAACATCACTAGTCATTAGAGAAATGCAAGAGTTCACATTTGGACTTCCCGGTGACCAGCCCCCATCCTGAAGCGACCTGGGGCCCCACCCTGAGTCACCTCTGGTCAAAAGACACTTCTAACTCAGGAAATCCCAAGGGTTTTAGGAGCTCTGAGGCAGGAACCATGGACAAAGACCAAATATATTTTTTACTATATCACGATACTCAAGGTAATTGAAAACGTGTCCACATAAAAACCTGTACATGAATGTTCACAGCAGCATTATTAGTAATAGCCAAAAAGTGGAAGTAACCCAAATGTCCATCAACTGACAAATGGATAAACAAAATGTGCTATATCCAATACAATAGGATATTATTACAGGATAATTAGTCATCAAAAAGAATGATGTACTGAGGCATGCTACAAGGTGGATGAACTTTAAAAACATTACGTGAAGTAAAAGAAGACAGATGCAAAAGGCCACATATTTTATGATTCCATTTATATGAAATATCCTGATTACACAAATCCACAGAGTCAGAAAGTACACTAGTGGTTGCCAGGAGTTGTGGGGGTTGAGTGGTGGCTTAATAGTTGAGGTTTCTTTTTGGGATGATAAAAATATTCTGGAATTAGATTCTGTGCTGGTTGCACAAATCTGTGAATGAATCTAATTAAAACTATTGAATTACACACTTTAAAAAGGTAAATTTTATGGTATGTGAGTTACATCTCAAAAAAAAAAAAGTGACTTGCTGTCCCCATATAAGAGCAAGCCACCTCAACTTTGTCAGGAGGAGTGTGACCAAAGCTACATGTAGGATCTCTTCTGTGCAGTGATGGTGGGTATAGTGGTAAGGCACAGAATACGGAGTCTGGCTCTTTAAGGGGAAAGCTTGGTCTTGGCACTTGTGAACAGTGACTTTGGGTTTCTTGGTTTCTTAGTCCCAGTTTCCTCATCTGTAAAATGAGAATAGTAATGGTTCTTGCCTCATGGAGTTGTGGGAATTCCCTCAGTTAACACATAGAAATTACTTAGATCAGTGCCTAGACCACTGTGTACTTGGAATATAACAGATTCCTACATCTTGCTTCCTTTGATAGACTAGAACTCGATACTTTTCTTCATGAAGCGAATCTTTGTCTAGTTTTCTAATACCTACATTTTGAAACGTGTGGGGTTTAAGTAGTTTATTTGAAATCCTTAGTTTTTTAAATTAATTAATTAATTAATTTAGAGACAGGGTCTCACTTTGTCACCCAGACTGCAGTGCATTGGTGTAATCATGGCTCACTGTAATCTCGAACTCCTGGGCTCAAGTGATCCTCCTGCCTCAGGAGGATCCTCAGTAGCTTGGACTACAGGCATGTGCCACCATGCCCAGCTAATTAAAAAAAAATTTTTTTTAGAGACCAGGTCTCAGTATGTTGCCCAGGCTGATTTCAAACTCCTTCCGCCTCGGCCTTCCAAAGCACTGCGATTACAGGTATGAGGTACCATGCCCAGCAGAGATCCTTAGTTTTAAAATACTTTGCAGCAACATTCTTCACACGTCTGTGGAATTAAGATGCTTGCATTCATTGATTCCTATTCCAAAAGTAAGAGAAGGAAATCTTGGAGTTACAAAATGGAGAGAGATGATGAATTCAGATCTGGGCATCCTGAATGTGAGGGACTTGAGATACATATCTAAGTGGAGATGCCAGCGAGTTTTAGAGTTCAATGCAAAATGTTTGATTAATGGCTATGACCTCAATAACAAAAAATGTGAACTTCTGACATTTTGAAATACATTTTAACCAAAATAGTATTTAGTGTGGTACAATGGACTTGAGAGTTAAACAAGGTTCAAGCCCTGCCTTTGTCAAGCTATATGATTCTAGGTCATCACTCAACCGCTTGAAAATAATAATAGCAATCTCAAAATGTTGTGTTAATGTCACATCAAATAATGAACGGCAACTAAACAAGAATTGAGGATATTCTAAATACTAGAAGCATTCATTTTCTTTATAGCTTGATAGTATTTAAAAATATATGAGAAATATTTATGTACTGATTTGACAATTAATACCAATAGTTTTAGTAAGAATCTTTATATCTAAATAACAAGAGCTTACTATCAATTCAAACTTTTCCACACTTTTTTTTTTTTATATTTAGTGACCGGAGCAACCAGAAATCCATGTCCTAGTTCAGGTGTAAATATGCCATTTTTGAACCCTTGTTTATCGAGCTTGGTGAGGCCAGCCTGGAAATTCAGTGTTCACACAAGTTTCTACATTCCATATTTCTTGATCCTTAAAGTAAAAAGTGGAGAAACTTCTACTTAATACTGAATAATGTTTTAGTTCCATCAATGATAGATTCACTTCCATAATGGCAGAAGGTAGCCAGATGACACAAGGTAGTGTGTAAACATCATTCAGCTTCATACTGCATTGATTATGTGCCGAAAGCTGTTTATCATATTTCCTTGCTAAGTCTTGGCTAGATGACTGATGGTCAATAAAATCAATACTAACTGTTAAAAGCACCATAGATTTATCTGTGCCATGTTAGACTTACTAGATTGGATGAATGTCCAGTTTTACATTTGATTTTATGTGACTAATGCTCTTGGGATAACATTATTCCAAGATAATGGGACAGCATAAGTGACACCATTTTATTAGTTTTATGAATTGATGCACTTCATGATTGCATAAATATCAGCAGTGCTAGGTAATGGACAATACATATCTGTAGTAAAATCAGCTGTTCATTTTTGCACTGATGAAAGAAACTAAAGTAAAGACAATCAAAAGAGGTAGATTATGTCATAGAGTCATTTGGCTTTGGATGAGCTGGGCTTACAGTTGAGCCTGTGTATATTTGA
Organism: Symphalangus syndactylus; assembly: GCF_028878055.3. NCBI lineage: Eukaryota > Metazoa > Chordata > Mammalia > Primates > Hylobatidae > Symphalangus > Symphalangus syndactylus. The sequence goes on along the minus strand of NC_072430.2, from coordinate 66,277,011 downwards.
CCATCCAAGATTTTGCCCTCTACAAAATCACAAAGCCTGTTACAAAATCCTGCTCTAGACAGAAAGTGTTTAATTCCCCATATTGCCATTTACTCCTCTCTGCAACCTGCTTTGTTCAGTGACTAATAATGCCTTAGACTGATAGACAGTGCAGGCCAGAACAGTGTTATTCTCTCAGGCTCTCCTGGAGCATGGGAGTGAGTGATGAATATTTGGTGCCACACAATTACTTCTTAACATGCAGGCTGCAAGCAAAGTAAGAGTAAGAGGAGATGAGCAAAAACCTTAATAAAGCTGAACTGATGCTACTTGGCTAGAAAGTCAGTGTCACATGAATAAATCAGCAGTGGATGAGAATTAACCATTTACATGTACTCCTGACAGAAGGTGGCTATTCCCGCACCAAAGAACAATGTTTAGCATTCTATTTCCAAAGCCATCTCTTTAAAAGGAACAGTTTCTTCTTTGATCGGAACTGTTAGTATAAAACACGCAGTTCTGCTTCTGTGCAAGGCTTACGAAAAACAGTTTTATTTGGCAGTGTTTAAATCCATTCTTAAACGATACCCTCCTCGGTTCACATATTCCTTTTTATATGGTGAAAGGTGGATCAGCTTTCTATTCTGAACTAGAATACGCATATTTTCTTTTAACCACGTAGGCAAAAGGTACAAGAAAAACTGAAAATAAACAGATACTTGCTTACAGATTTAAACATATTTTGTGTTTTCAAAAATGGACTTATAAATGTTTAGATCTGCAGAAATAAAGATACTTAAAATGCCTATGGATTTTTATTTTTAAAATCTTATTAGCTTACGGTTTTTGTCTGTAATTATTAAAATCTACTTCTTAGTTTATGGTTTTTATGTCTGTAAATTTTGAGATACATTATTTTGTTAGAAGAGAGACAATGCTCCATGGTTGAGCTGGTAGAATCTTACTGCCTATTTGTTACTTAGTTCTGACAGAGAGGCAGGATGAACTCCCTGCAAGGTAATTGGGCCTGTACCTCCGATGATCTGGTCTGTGGAATATTCAACATACTTGTCACCTCTTTCCTCCTGCACCATAATTTCTTTTCTAAATTTATTTTGTCACAAGGAATCTTAGGAGAAAAATGACACAATTTCTCAGTAACTTTCATACATGAGAACTAAAGGAGTCCAGCTATTTGTTATGTCATTGAAGTTTGTAAGTTCATAAAACTGTGCTTTAGAGGTATACTTGCTGGGCTTATCACGAAGTAGAACAGAACAGCAGTTAAACATGTGAGCTGTAGAGTCAGACAGCCAGGATTCAAACTCTGACCCTGCCAATTACAACGGGTGTGACTTCATAATCTTCCTGTGTCCCAGTTTTCTCACAGGAAGATGTGTGGATTATGAAGATTAAATGAGAAAATGCTGTAAAAATCTTAGAGCAGTGCCTGCATGTAGTAAGTGCCCAGTACATTTTAGCAAAAAGTATAAAATACAGGCTTTCAAATTTAATGATTACTGTCAGGCTAATTTGAGAAATTTAAAATACCGGGTTATAATGCTAGTTATTAGTCTTCCTCTACTGATTATTTTCTTCATTGAACCAGCCTTTATCTAACTTCTACTAAGTACAGAAACAGAGTAAAAGAACATAGATAAGAAACAGTCTATGGCATCGAGTTATTAGGGTTCAGTGGAAGATTTCTCACAGAAGCAGTTATAATACAGTGAGAGGATGCTCAGGGTTAGAACACAGATATGGACGCTATGGAGGAGGGTGAGGTGAACAGGTGACAGGGCTGGGAAGAGAGTCTGGGACCAAACTGTGAAGAGGAAGGGGATTGAGATGACCAGATCTGTTTCAGACAATCAGACACAAGCAGGAATTGAAACCACGGAGTGGATGAGTTTCTTGAGACAGGCGTGTTGAGGAGCGGGGAAAAGTAAATGATGTTTATTTATTCATGACTAGACACTCAAAAAAAGTTTTCTTGCTTTTTCAGCTGAAAATGAATCAGCCAAAATGAAGAAAACTCCCTCTCTACAGTTATTTAATAAAAAAGTGTCTGCAATTAAACACAGCTGGGGTGGGGGGAGGTGGCAGGCACTGCTGGTGCAGGTGTAATTCTGGTAGGTGGGGTAGCAGCATCAGGTTCCCGGTTGGCAGGCTGCTCTGGTCCACAGCTGTGGAGGCTGACTCATCTCAACTGGGTGTGGCCAGGTTAGTTGGTCTGGTGATCTGAAGGTTTGAGGGCAAGCCTAGTGGACAGGAAGGGAGGGGCTCTATGGAGAAGGTCAGAGGGTGTCAAGGAGAAGATAGCTAAGCAGGCAGATGGGATTGTGACTAGACCCATGGCCAACATGCTGCACTTTAGCCCTGGATAGTTTAAAAAGAAGGCAAAACCAGGGCCAAACAAAAGTGAAATGATGTCATGATGATTTCCCTGACACAGATGCAGTTAGAAAAAAGAAAACCTGCTGTTAAATATATTTTGCTTAGGTTTTCTCGGGTAATCTCACTTGGAGTTAGGTCTCAGTTTAGGATAGGGGCCCAGTTTAGGGTTGTGAGAACACCCCAGGGGAAGGATTTTGGCTTTGAGATGTCCTTTGGGCTGAATTAGATATGCTGCTTAACAAAGCCTAGATGGTCTCTGATAGTGTAGGTACACTGTGGTGGCCATTTTATAGATAACTCTTGTTCTAAGGTTAAAAATTGATCCCAAATGTCAGTATAAAAATATTAGCAAAACCTGGAATGTATTAAACAAGCATTTACCTTCATAAGTTGTTATGCTATGTTGTCCCCAGAGCAATATTAAAGTTTCAAGGTTTTAATATTGTCTTTTTCTGCTTATCAAAAGTATCTTTAAAACAATCTATTTTTCTCTACCACAGATTAATGAAGAACTCAATTAGACCAGTCATTTGGTATCATGTATACAAAACCTAAAAGTAGTCTAAAGTAGAATGAAGTGGTTTTTTACATTATATTACATTAATATTCCTTATGCCTAAAATCATTTTTTGAGTTATTTACAATAGAAAGGGAGACAACATGTATTCCAGTCCATACATATAAATACTACAAAACTTATGTTAATTATTTTTACCTCTTTGACTTTTAATGTTTAAAAAATAAAATAAATTTAACTTTTAACATTTGCTTTAAGAATTAATGCAAGATTTAAGATTTAAGGATAGGTTTGCTGCAGACATAGTTTTAGGTATTCTAATCTAATAGACAAGAAATGAATAACAATTACTTACTAACTTATTCACTAATAACTGCCTGAACTAGTGTTCTCCAAACTTGTGTGGCACTCTAACAGAGTTTCCAAAGTTGGATAAATTTGGAAAATGCTACATTGAATCAAGCGGCTTTGTTTGCTGCAGGATGTGTATATATAGGCGTATTGATACAATATACAATGTGAACTACCCGCAGTCTGTTCAGAATGGAGAGTCTCAAACTTATTTAACTATGGAAAATTTGTGGAAGCAGAGTTTGAGAAATGCTGACCTAGAGTATAGATAAAACAAAAAGAATTGTGGAGTGCTCATATATATCTTCAGAGGTTTTCTTGCCTTTGAAAACAAACAAATCAATTATTGGCAGAAGTTTGATTTCAGAACCTCCCTGTCTGGCCTAATGTTCTTAAAAGTGTCATCACTACATACATGGAGTAATTTCGAGTTGGTTAAAAAAAAAAAATTCTCTTCGGCCTCTTTGTGAACAACCTCACAATAAAAATTGCTGAAGAAAACAACCAAAAGGCTAATAAAAGCTACCCAGTGGTGAATGGGTAGATAGCATTGAATATGATATGATTTCTGCTTCATTGAATCAAAATCTGCCCCTCTATTTGTATTTATGGCATCAGAATGCAGCCTTCTAAGCATAATATTCTAAAGACAATATCTAGGATGAATAAAAAGTAGAATCTTCAAATAAAGTATTTACATGTGTTAATTCATATGCTTTTATAAGTCAGGTCTTCTTGGTTGCAAGTGGCAGGAAACCAACACAAACAAGCTAAAGCAAAAAAAAAAAAAAAAAAAAAAAAAAGACTCTCAGTGGACACTGACATGAATAAGTAAGAAATGAGATGCTGTTATAATTCACTGAGATTCGAAGATTTATTCTGGAGCATGGTCTAACCTGACTGATACATAGAGTGAACTTAGTTTCTAGCTTTATTGTTCCATTCTTCTTGTGAGTTGATTTTATTTCACTTTCCCTGAAATCCTCTGAGATCACCTAAGTGGGTTTCTGATCCTCTCAATGAATAATCCCTGATAAAACTGATAAACAAATGATATTTATTTATAACTGTTTGGTTCTTAAACATTTATCTTGTAATAGGTTCTTCTATCCTTCTGTATGCCAAAGTTAAGTTGTATGCGTATATACACTTTGAAAAGTCCATCAACTTGTTTAGGTGAGGAAAGTGCAATTTATTACACTGATGGTAAGGACAAATGTTCCCTGTACATTATTCTCATTACACAAGAACAGATGGCTGTGATAATTGTCTCTTACTTTATGCAAACTGTGATTTGACCTGAAACTCCAATTAATAGCATCTTTTCATGGCATATACAGGAGAAACAATTTCTGCTACTCTAAACTGGTAACAGTATCTTTATTGGAGAATCTGAAAAAAACTGAGCCTTATCAGCTATTTTAGCTTTCTTACAGAAAAACAGAATACTTTTGTTTAATATATAAATCTTTGTGTAGTATTCTTATTTCTTGAGTTTAATTCAACTGAATATTCTCTCTGGACCCATGAGGAAGAGGCTCACTCTTTTAGGCCACCTTTCAGAGCAGCTTTGGACTGTACCCTATGCTCTGAAAAGGATCCAGAAAAGTACCCCAAGTTGGGGGATGAGATTTTTACGCAGTAACTGTTGACTGGTGAGACACTGACTTCTGTTTTACATGAATAGTTTATGGTTGTGTTGAACTGAAATTAGTAAATTATAAACATGTAGGTTACCTTATCAAAATCCTTTCACAAATGTAGTTTTAACTCCTTTACATCTTTGTAGGTGGGAAGTACAGACAGGTGATGATACTTGCAAAAAGTTTCCTGCAAGTAAGTGGCAGCATCGGTTCTATAAGCTGGATCTCCTGTTATCTAGTTCTTTCCATTATGCCTGGGTACAAAGAGGAATAACTGTCTTCTCTGTAACATTTTCCTTAATATCTGTAAAAATGTTTACATGGCACACAGAATGTTCTAATTGTACTAGAAGTAAATCAAAAGAAATGTAAAAACATGAACATATGCTGTCTGTTACATTTACCACAGGAATATATAGACTATATTGTGTTTACTGCTGACATATAGTTAACTGAATATCATTTCAGTGGCATTATATAACACATTTTGCTACATAAATATTTAATGAGATGCCACCATAAAGCTAAGTAGATATTTTTTTCCAGATATTTTAGAATTGAAGGCATATTAACTGACAGTTTATTTTAAAATATTGTTTAAATTGCAAATTTTCATTTATAAAAACAAAGGTAAGAGAAAAATAACATTTGAGACAAGATTAAGAATGAATAGTGCTTAGAACAGAAAGGAAAAGAAAATCTTTGCTCAGTAACATGAACACAAAATAATTGTTATAAATATATTACTGATTCAGTGACTTCTTTTTTTTTATTTTGAGACAGTCTCGCTCTGTCAGCCAGGCTACAGTGCAGTGGTGAGATCTCGGCTCACTGCAACCTCTGCCTCCCAGGTTCAAGCGATTCTCCTGCCTCAGCCACTCAAGTAGCTGGGACTACAGGCATGTGCCACCACGCCAAGCTAATTTTTGTATTTTCAGTAGAAATGGAGTCTCAACATGCTGGTCAGGCTGGTCTTAAACTCCTGGCCTCAAGAGATCTGTCTGCCTCAGCCTCCCAAAGTGCTGGGATTACAGGCGTAATCCACTGCGCCCAGCCCTGATTCAGTGATTATTGAAACACTAGGAATTCAAGGATAATATCAGGATTTAGGAATGTGAACCACTTAAAATCACAAAGTAATAGCAGTGGTTTCTATTGCCCATTTTAAATTATCTACAAAATCACTTTTTTGGTATTATAATTCTTTTAACAAGTTAAGTTGAATAACAGAATATAGTAAGTACTGGTACTAAATAAAAACTGCTTAAATATTTAACTTATAAGACCAGTATTATTATTCTTATTCATGTGTTATTATTTTTCATGGAGTTTTGAAGGCCAAAAATATCTGAAAAACATTTTAATCTGGCCAGTTGAAAACTAGTGAATTTCAACCAGATGTTTTTAATACCACTTTAAAAATAAACTTCAGCCATTTTGTTATACCTTGAGTGTGTAACATGATGATTTATGCCTGTGGGAAATACTTATCTACAGGAGTTGCTTTATCAGTAGAAATGACTAATATGATAGAATATGAATGAAAACTTTTCAGGTCTAGTAATAACCTGTGTTGATAACTAACTGCCCAATTTTGGAGACCTAGTTAGTATAATTCTTTGCTGTCCTATTTTTGCAGGGCATAGAAATTCTGGCCCATGAGCTTTTGTGGAGATAGAAGTACCATTAACTAAAACATAAACTATATGAGAAAACTGGCTGCTAACACATTAACTTCCTTATTAAGTAAATAAGGTGGGGGAGTAATGTTTGTTGTTCATCTAACAGATGACAAGTGAATATTAAAATCTGTCATCCTTCTGTCTTATTTTTTTCTTGGCAGTTTAGTAATCTTCATATTGACTGAAAAAAAATATGTGTACTTACTGTTTTGGAAAAAATGTGCAAAAGATCAGAGAATAAATGGTCTTCTAGCCTACTTATGTCATGTTTCAAGGGTTTTAACATTATTTTTTGGCAGGTAGATATCTAAATTTCAACCCAGGCAGCACCAGTGTCTGTCTACTCATAATTTCTATTGACAATAAAACAAATGATTTAACATTTCAAATTGACAAGGGGCTTGACAGAGATTTAAAGGTTTCTTTTGGTCTTAATATATCAAGGATAGGCTCGTCATAAAAAAAAATAATGTTGTGGTTTACCCATCCTAATTAGCTTGTGGCTGTAAATTCTTTTTCCTGACAGAGTGATTAATTTTTTAGCTCCAAGGATACTTTGTAGGGCAATTCAACATGGACTATAATTAGCAGTTTAAAAGTGAAATCAAAATATGAATAAAAAACTAGCTGTGAACTCAAGTTTTGAAAACTTTCAAAATTAAATGTCATTTTCAAAAATTTAAATTCAACTGTTCTGAAAACAGTGGTGTGTGCCCAGTTAGGCTTCAATTTTTGCTAAATGAAATCTCCATCAGTACTAATATGCTTTAACAGGTTATATGTGAGAATAGAATGACTGTAAACGTGGATCACATTCAACTGGGTTAAGGAGTTGAGAAAACTTTCACTGATTGTTGAAAATTAATGACATTTTTTTCTTGCTGTAAACAAAATATCGATGTTCCAGCCTTAACTCCACGGTTGGCCACTTGCAAAAGCTACCCTTTCTAGTCTCCAAGGAATTCTGGGAGACGCTGAGCGAGGCCACGGCTGAGGCCTGGACACCATCTTCACTGCTCTATCTCATCCTTGGGTATGCAACGCAGTGATGTAAAGAAAAGCTCCTTCCAATCATCCTGAATCCCTGCCCTGCACTCCACAGCCCCAACTAAATGGATCATTTAAAACATGAAAAGCAAATTCATGCACATCTCTTCAAGAGTTGTTCCCTTCCTTCTAAGCAGTGTGGGCATATTATAAGGATCTTCTTCCTCATGAGGCTTATTTCGTTTATGTCTGTGTGTGTACAGGGAGCAATAGATAAATACAAAAAAATAACATAATTAAAATATATAGCATGCCACACAGGGATAAATACTACTGAGGAAAATAAAGCTGAGAGGGAACTAGAGGGTGTCTGGGTGGGTGGCGCTGCAAAGATGATACCTGAGCAAACAGCTGAAGGATGCAGGTAAGGGACCCATTCGGATCTCAGGTAACTGGGGAAGAGAGCTTCAGGCTGAATGAACACCAAATGCAAAGGCCCTGGGGTGGGGAGGTGCCTGGCATCCCTTGAGGAACAGCAAGAGGCAGTGTGGCTGGAGCAGAGGGAGTAAGTGGGAGGCAATGAGGTCGAGGGGGCCAGAATGGAAGGGGTCATGTAGGACAGGCTGAGAAGCGTGGGAAAAATTGGAAGGTTTTGAGCTGAGAAGTGGCACGACATAACATGTTGCTAAAGCCTCTTCGTGTCTAGCCATGATGGAAATATCATCAAAAGAGACTGGAAAGATAAATCTGGTAACAGGTGTCCCAAAGTTTGCACATATAACTACTGAAAGAGGAAAGGGCTTGAACTCTGGAGAAGTGGGTGTGTGTATAGTTGGGAGGAGAAGGTTTCCGTAGGAGATGCACCTGTCTGGCTTCCAGGCCGCGACTGCGCAAACTCCGGTCCTGACACTCTAGTCTCAGGTCCCAACTCTGGAAGGGTTCGGGCCCAAGCCTGCACATCGCGTTGCCATGGCGACCGCTGGCTGCCCTCTCCACTCTGTCTTTTGAGCACGTGGCACCAGGACCCCGAGTTCTCTCCAGCTCTAGAGCCAGGTCTGGCCCAGAGCCGGGCTCATCAGTATTCCGCCCGCGGCGTCTCCCCGACCCTCCGCCGTGCCTCACCAGGTCCGCCTATCCAGCAGTGACAGACTCCTGCTGTCCGCGCGACCCCACCGCCCCCATCCCAGTCCCTCCCCGGGGGTTCGCAGCCCGCCCTGCCTCGAGCGTGCCTAGCGGCCCTGGGCACTGGCGCGGCTCTATCCAGCTACGCAGTGCTTTCCCCCACACTGGCCGCGGCCACTGGCTGCAGACCCGCCGCGGAGAGGGGGCGCCCTGAGTCCCGCTCGCAGGCAGCGCGCCTCGAGAGACCCGCTCTAAGGCATCCTCGCAACAACTCTGTGGGGGCATTCAACTACCCCGTGCGCCGGTTAAGATTCCACCATGCCTCCTGCAATGCACCAGACCGGGGAGGTAAACATCGAAGGCACCTGCATTGCGCCCCCACTGGGATGCGCTGTGCGCAAGAGACGGGGACCGTCTGCTGCAAAACTGGATGATCGGAGACGCAGAGAGTTAGGAATGGGTTTTCTTAGGACTCACCTTATGTAGTTTCCACATGGCCCCCAGAGCCTTGACTTCGTGGCTGGAGTGTTTGCCCTCCTCCAAGCACTGGTAGCACACGGGCATCTTGCATTGCACGCAGTACATGCTGTGGTTCTCCAGCTCGTGGTCTGTGCAGGTGGAGACCTTGCGTGGGCTCAGCCTCCGGCTCACACGACCCTGGGCCGGGGGCACCAGGCGGTGCTTGGCTAGGGGCCCCCGGGGCGGGTGGCAGCGCAGGCGGCACGGATCGCAGTAGAAGACATCGCACTGTTCGCACATGACGGTGGCTTCCTTGGGCGCCTTCTCGCAGAGCTGGCACTTGAGGGCCGCGGCTTTGCTCTGCTGGTAGCGGTCAATTACCCCTTCCAGTACGCGATTCTTGGGGAAGCCGCGGAGCCCCCGGTCATCCAGGATGAGGCTGCGGTGACACTGGGGGCAGGTGATACAGGAGTTGCGGGGCACCGGGGCCAGGGCCGGTGACAGGTGGGTGGCCGGTGGCGGCATAGCCGGGGGAAACACGCGGACGCCGTTGGGGGACTTCTGGCACGGGGTAGTGGGGGCGCTGGCGAACCCCCCGTAGGAGCCATAGCCGCTGTCCGCCTCGCTGTATAGGCTCATCTTGTCCAGGTCCAGATAGTCATAGTCGGAGACCCCGGAGCCCGAGGCCCGACGGCTCTGGGGGGACTCAGACTCTGGGGTCTGCACCAGGATGTTGCGGGCGCACGCCTGACACAAATTGTGAGAGCAGGGCAGGATGATGGGCTCCCGATAGAAGGAGCCGCACACGGGGCATTTCAACTCCTCTTCCATCTCCTCCATGGAGACCGGTCTGGGAGGAGGCAGCGACGGCTGCAGCGGGTGCCTGAGCTGGCGAGGTGGCCGACGGGCCCGTCTTGCCCAGCACCCTGGCCAACGGCGGCGGCTGTGGTGGTGGTGCCTTCCCGCGCAGTACTGGCGCGGACACCCGGAGAGGCGCTAGCTCTGTGAGCCGCAGCCGCGTAGCCGCCGCGCCGCGCGCCAGCCCGGACCGCCCCCTTCTGCCCTCCTAGTCCCGCCCCGGCCCATGAGCAGCGGCCCATTGGGCGGGGGGCAAGAGATCGAAGCTCTCATTGGCCACCAGACCTATCCGTCTCCTCGTCTCCGCAGGCCACAGGGGCTTCGGTAGAGTCTGAGGATAGGGGAGACTTCGCTCGCGGCTGCATGATCTCTGGAGGGGGCCGGCGTGCGGAGGCTAGGGGACCGGGAAGGAGGAATTAGGTGGGATGACTCATCCTCGCCCCGCTTCCTTCCTACCTCCGGTGCAGTCTCCCAGGAGCTGGGGGCGTGAGAAACCCCTCCCCGCAGCGAGTGGGCTGGCGGAGGGGGCTGGGGCTTCTCGCCAGCGTTTGCGTTTGGCTCCCAGCTCTGAGCTCCGCGCCCACCTACTGCGGGAGAGTGCTGCGCAGCACGGAGGACGCCCCTTCTCTTCCGCTGCTGGCAGCCTTCGCAGGCGCCTCACCCGGGCCTAGGCTTCTGCACGGCAGTGGGGCTTTTCTCTTTCTCCGTGAATCCAGTGACGCCGGGCCCTGGAGCTCCCCCATCCCGGGAGTCTGACGGCGCTGGCGCAAGCCCTGGCCACACTCTTGGCTTCTTTCATCCTGCGTCCTGCGTTTCCTAAAGAGCATGTATAAAGTCGATTTCCTAGTGTCGCCATGAGATTCAACTGGGTAACCGATGGAAATGGTCAGCATTAGTCAGAATCTATGACTAATCGTTTCATGCTTTAAATTATAGCTCGACCCAGAGGTCTCAGTGCCGTGGTGTGAACGTGCTTCCTTCCACGGATCCTTCTTCCTCCTCCCGACCTTCCAAAGCACCTGGCTGAGCTTTCCCGAGGCCTGCAGGGCCTTTGGTTCGGTTGAGGCAAGAATAGTTTGTCTATTTTTGAGTGCCCGTAGTTTAGTAAAGCTCTGTAAATGAATCACTGTGTGACTGCGGAGTCTCAGTGTTTGACTCCAAACAGCATTATTCAACCCCACGTGCCCTGGGCATCTGCCATAGCTTACAGCATGGTGTGCCTTTCTGTTTCCTCCAACGAGGGGCATGGTGAGGCGGTGGTTCTAGTGTTAGTCCCTGTAAAAGGAGGGAGGGAGGGAAGAAAGGAAAGAGGGAGAGAGGGAGGAAGGAAGAGGGGGGAAAAAGGAAAGGCCGAAGGAAGGGAAGAAAGGGAGGGAGGAAGAAAAGGAAAGGAAAATCTTTGAGTCAAGTGACATTCTGAGGTAGTAACATTTGAAATAGTACATAGCTGGCTTTTGCTGAATGATTCATGAAGTAAAGGACAAAAACTTTTTGCAAGTTCTAGAAATGTTCCAATTTTCCACCTTCCAGACAGGAGATAACTTGATTATATGCAGCTATGTTGATGATTTAAAAGTACTTTATTGTCCAGAAAAAAAATGGACATTTTATAACACTGCCCTTGTAGAAATTGTCCAATAAACTAGGTTATCTTTTCAACATCTTTAGTTGCAATGAGAACAGTAGCTGATCACTGTGTGGGGGAATAAAGTCCCCATTGTTATTTAAAGACATGTTAATCATAAATGTGACGTGATTTATTTTTAAGCTGGCTTTCAACTAGTTGAGACCAGAGCATCCAAAGGTATATGCACTCTGTTTACAGACATAGATAAAATTTCTTCAGGTATGGTTGGGACATTAGCTGCACTTGCAGGATACACTTAATTTATAGGTCCCAAGAGAAATTACTTATAATTATACTTAATATAGTATTAATTGAATTGTAATGAAAGTTAATTATTGAGAAAATATTAGAAAGGAGTGTCCTTTTATGGCTTTTGTATGCATTTGACACAAGTCACAATATCTTGGACCAGCAAGGTGAGCAGCTGTTACACTTTGTATGAATTTGAACTCTGCTTATGATAGTATATCATCTAAGAGATCTTATTAGCAGAAAGTTTATGCTTAGTTCAAAGTAAAGGAGAATCTTAGAGGATGTCTCATGGTGTAATGCAGTGTTGGGTTCGCAAAAAGAACAACACAGATTTATAATATAGTCAATATAGAAAGATTTGGTCTATTATGAAGTCGCTTGAGATGATTTCATTGTTAGATCTGTTTGTTTAGGAATTAGCTAAATCAGTCAATCCTAGGAGAGCTCTTAAAATGACTCATTTGTTGAGAGTTCACCTGTTCCAAACAGGAGATTTATTTATTTGTATACATTACTTGGTTAAATCCCTATAATTGCAAGAAGATGTAGGCACAAATATTCCCATTTTACAGATAAATAAACTGAGGATAAGCAAAGACAGTTAAGTACTCAAGGTCAAATATGGTGAGGCTGGGATTGGAACCCAGGCACATATAAGTTTGTTCCTTCCTTCATTCATTCATTCATTCAGCAAGTGCTGAGTTCTACTCTCTTCAAGCTCTGAATGTGGTAAGTACCCAGAATGTTCTTTGTTAACTTCTATGATATTCTGCTCACCTTCCCTGAAAGTTTACTTGTATTTTTTCCTTTTTTTTTTGAGACTGGAGTCTTGCTGTGTTCCCCAGGCTGGAGTGCAGTGGCACAATCTCGGCCCACTGCAACCTCCACCTCCCAGGTTTAAGCGTTTCTCACGCCTCAGCCTCCTGAGTAGCTGGGACTACAGGTGTGCACCACCATGCCTGGCTAATTTTTACATTTTTTTAGTAGAGACAGGGTTTCACTATTTTGGCCAGACTGGTCTCAAACTCCTGACCTCAAGTGATCCACCTGCCTCAGTCTCCCGAAGTGCTGAGATTACACGTGTGAGCCACCACGCCCAGCCAAAAGTTTACTATTTTTCTTGAATTCATTTCTTTAAAATATTTTTGAAGGCCTTTGAAGATTTTCCCCTCATGTTGCACTGTTTGGCCATAATGTGCTTTATAGCCCCCGAATGACTTATGTTTAAAAGGGAATAAAAATTGAAATGTAATTGATAATATTATAGAAATATTATACTATTGAGGGAATATCTTCTGTCTTCCAGCTGGTGATGAGTCCATGCCCTGAAGCACAAGGATTGATAGCCCTGTAATTTCATCATTCCTGGATGACTGCAGATGTTCTCTTTTGTGTAAAGTGCCTAATTATCCTCTGAAACTTACTATTCACACAAATTATGTTCTTTAGCAATGAGAGCAATTACATTTAAAATGCAATAACAGCTTTTGCATTTTTAAAGAAAGATAAATGTTTTTCTTTTTTTGATAAATGTTTTTCAATGAAAAATTGAGTTGCTTTCCTATTTGCTTTTGACTACAATGCTTGATTATTAACAAAACAGTCTCTGTGAGTCTAAAGAATGAACACAGAGAAGAAAGGTTTTTCTTTCCACATTCTCTCCTAGAGCAGTCTATCCTTAGTTGTGTGTGTGTGGGGGGAAATCAGTGAAAGGAGCTGATCTTAGGCGCTAACATTTTAAGATTATCTGACATGTATATAAAAATATTTTATTAAGGTATTTGAATAAGGGTCTTGCTGCATGTGGTTTGTAAAAGGCCATCACTTGAAAAGTGATAAATGTGATGTTTCTATTCTCAATAGAAATTCTGAAGAAACTTCTTTTATGGAATAATTTACCCCATTTAATCCACTAATATTCAATTTTATACTTATAATTTTGTACTATTCTTAAATAACATATTTATTGTTGATATTCTTTGGTAATTTTAATTATTTGATTATTATAGTGAATTATGAGCTTTTTCCCATTTAGTACTACTGGAAGATGGCCATATTCAAATTCTGTAGTATTTCTTATTGTAAATAATATATTACTGATGCTTTGGGAAGGGTAGACTGGAGAATCGGAGAAAATGAAGATTTAATGAATCCTATATGGAGGTAAGAGAGCTGGAGGATAAATCCAGAAGACCCAACTTGTGAATAACAGGAATCTCAGAATGAGGAAATAACACAGGTGGAGGAAAAACCATAGTTGGAAAACATTTCTCTGAACCAAAAAAATATATAAAATTACAGATTGAAAGGATTTTAGAATTATAGATGATATTAATGAAAAAAGACCTAGTTATATACAGACACAATTCTTAGAAGAAAACAAAAAAGATCATTTTACAAGCTCCCAGACAGAAAGAACAACTTAATTGTAAAGAAAAAAGAATCAGATTGGCATTGGACTTCTTTCTACAACCTTACAGGTGAAAATAATGTGAAACAAATTCTACAGCCTACTAAAAGTGAAAGAAGTCACCCTGTCATAGTCCATTTTTGCTGCTATAACAGAATACCACAGACTGGATAATTTATAAGAAACAGAAATATATTGGCTCATGGTTCTGGAGGCTGGGAAGGCCCAGATCAAGACACTGGCATCTGGTGAGGGCCTTCTTGTTGCATCATCCCATGGTGGAAGGGCAGAGAGAGGGCAAGATAGAGGGCAAGAGGGGGCTGAACTTGTCCTTTTATAAGAAACCCACTCCCGCGATAAGAAACCTATTCCCATGGTAATGGCATTAATCCATCCATGAGGGTGGTGCCCCTGTGGTCTAAATACTTCTTAAAGGTCCCAATTCCTGACACCTTCTCATTGGGGATCAAGTTTCTAACACATGAACTTTGGGGGATACAGTCAAACCATAGCACAGCTTAAATATTTTATAGCCTGCCAAAAGATCATTTACTTGTCTGGTCAAAGAAGACTATTTGCAAGAATTTAAAGAATAGAGCACTCATACATTCCATCTGAGAAAAATACTTAAGAAGACTTTTAAATAACAAATAAATCTTAACAGAGTCCCCAGAATGGGTTAGGAGCAAGTGGGGACCTGAAAGCATCCTAAGGACCTGATACTGGGGAAAAAGAAATGAGAAAGGAAAGGTGGGAAATAAAATGTTTCTGTTGGAGGGATTACTTGGTATCCTTTTTTCTCACATAATATTAAAATATTACATGTATTATTAGGCCTGGGAAAGGAATACAACTATTTATTCAGTGGAAAGTAAAATAGAATTTGCAAATTAACACACATTGGGAAAGTATTCTGTGAAACTCTACGACGACAATTTTTAAAACCTAAAGGAAAGGGATACTTTCTGCCAAAATATATATTAATTGAATCAATCCCTCAAAGTAGAAAGATTGAGTAGACCAACCTTTATAAAAGGGATTTGAAAGATAATTTCAGATTTATCATTAATAAGGAGAGGATGGTTGCACTGTTGAGTTCTAGTTAAACTTTTTAAAACAAGCAACTTTAATGATATTGAAATAATCAAAACTGAAGAAAAATATGGGCTATTTCCCAGTCTACTTTATGAAGCCATCATAACTTTAATAACAAAACATGATTATATAGTTAATAGAGAACACAATAAATTAAAAACTATGGCCCAAAAACCAAGTGTTAGATGTAAAAGTGCTAAATAGGATGTCAGCAAATAGATTTCAGATTTGTATAACAAGATTAACAAACTATGACCAAGTAGGGTTTTTCCTAGGACTGTAAATATAGTTGAGTATCAGGAAAACTATCAACAGAATTTATTATATGACAAATTAAAGGGGAAGAATTCCCTCTTTTGGCCACATGGGAGTAATCTTCCTTCCATCAGTGACTAAAAAGCAGGAATAACTATAAGAAACAACCATTGTCAGACACTGGCAGGAAGTGTAGGACTTTAATTCCTGGGAGAAGCCAACAAAGAGATGAGCCCTACCTTCAGCCAGGATTTCTACCAGATGACAATTTCCAGGCTTTGGAACACAGAAGAGGAACCCAAACGAAGCTCACCAGTCTCCCCTAGTTGAAGAGACAGATAATTTTGGGAAGGCCAAGAGAGCTAGAATTTGCAGAGAGTGAAGAGAAAAACAGAGTTTCAGGTATCTGTGTGGGGATTTGCTTGGACTTTTGACTAAACACAATATGTGCATGTATAGGGTGAACCTCCACCAGATTGGACAGTAACAACTTCTGAAGAAAGAGCATTTATTGGAATTGTAATACAAACAATTCTAAGAGCACACACAGAACCAGGAATCATTCATATTCCCTTCAGCCAGAATGAAGAGAACTCACTGAATGTACAAAAATCAACTGTGTACTAACCATGCACAATGAGCAGTTGATATTAAAACTGTACCATTTACATTAAGAAAATTAACTCCACAAAATATGTGCAAGATTGAGGCACTGAAAACTATAAAGCATTCCAGAGATAAATTAAAGATGACCTCAATAAGTGAAAAGATATACTATATTCAAAAAATGGAAAGATATACATCCGAGCCCCTGTGGGGTCTGCATCCCAGCAGTGTGAATCTTCTCCCAAGGGGACCCTGAGGTAGGGGCATGAAGCATTCCTAGACTGGGGAGTCCCACATGTGCCCCGGAGACAGCTGTAGCAAACAAGCTGCCCTCCCCATTCCTGACAGCTTGGGCCTCAAGGATGGTCAGGGGCCACCTGCCAGTCCAAGGCAGCTCCATATTGGAAGCAAAACAGATGGAAGTGAAAGTGGAATGTGAGAGGGGCTGCAGCTCACGCCTTCCTCTTCATATGGGATGGAGACAGGGGGGTCAGCCCTCCTCCTTGCCTCTCACCCACACAGGCCCCCCACCTCTCCTTCAATAAGCAGAAAAATATGCTATATTCACTAAATTGAAATATATACTTAGACTGAATATGGCTAAAATGGTAATTTCCTCCAAATTGATCTATATAGATTCAATATGCTCCCAGTAAAAATTTCAGAAGGTTTGTTTTTTGGTGGAAATTGATAAATTGATTCTAAAATGTACATGAATATGCAAAGAAGCTAGAACAGCTAAAACTGTTTTGAAAAAAAGATAATACTTGAAAGAGTCATACTAACTGATTTTAAAACTTATTATGAAGCTGTAGTAATTAAGGTATTGTGTTAGTGACTTAAGGATTGACATATAGATCAATGAAAAAGAATAGAATCCAGAGATAGACTCACACATCTATAATCAATTAATTGTATGTAGAGGCTGAGGCAGGAGAATGGCGTGAACCCAAGAGGCAGAGCTTGCAGTGAGCTGAGATTGCACCACTGCACTCCAGCCTGGGCGACAG
Organism: Symphalangus syndactylus; assembly: GCF_028878055.3. Classification (NCBI taxonomy): domain Eukaryota; kingdom Metazoa; phylum Chordata; class Mammalia; order Primates; family Hylobatidae; genus Symphalangus; species Symphalangus syndactylus. Next base: position 66,259,761 of record NC_072430.2, on the reverse strand, counting down.
AGCGAGACTCCGTCTCAAAAAAAAAAAAAAAAAAGATTCTAAATAAGCTGTATGGAAACAGCAAAAAACAGCATTAAAGTAAAAAATATACCCACTTTTCAACTCACCAATCCCATTGCTAGAAAACTACATTATATAAAACTCAATATGTAAGAATACTTGTAGAAAGATGTTTATATTGTCCCCAAACTAGAAAAATAAATCAACTTCCAGTGATCGTGTTATCGTTGAATAGATTATATTGCATCCATGCCATGGACTATGATAAATCCATTAAAAATAGTGAATTCATTAGCATTTGATTTAGAGGGATTTCCATCAAATATTGTTATTGGGAAAACTAAGATACATAGGAGGGTATATAAGATAACTTCACTTTTGTCAGGCTGACAGTGCCCCTCCTTAAAACACCTCTATGTACATATGTTTACATATGATTATATGAAGATGTGGAAACTTACTAAAGCATGCTCACCAGGTTGTAAACCATGGTTACCTGGAAAAATCGGGGTGAATTATAGGTGGAGATGGAGGGGGTGGAGTATAAGCCGTTAAAAAGGTACCAATTTTACTTCCCCAGCATATGGGATATTTTACTTATGTAAACTAAGTTTATGAGTGACTGTATGTTCCCCTCTCTCTCTTTCTCTCTCTCTCTCTCTCTCTCTCGCACACACACACACACACACGTCTATTTTAAAAGAAAAATACCTAGATTTATAGATACTGATATATGTGGTTATTCTAATATCCTATCCAATGAAAAAGACCAAGTTGCAGGCTAATGTGTGTATTATGATTCTCTTTTGTTAAGAAGCCACCAACCAACCCATCCACCCCTAGATACAAATACATTCACTTGAATTTACACGTATGAACAAGGAGAAAGACGGTGCACAATACTATGTTGTTAGCACTGCTATGGAGTTGGGGTTGGGGACGCAGTATAAAGGGAGATGATTGGCTTTCTACATCATTGGACTGGGTTATTTTACTTTTTATAACAAGTATATGTGATAAATATAAGTTGAAAAACATCTAATACATAATTTTAAATAGATTTGTGAATTAATTTCTGAAGGACTGTGAGCACTTCAACTTTGGGATTCCCATTCTTCTATCTAATCTTCATGGTTACACACTGGAATTCTGAAACCCCTCTTATGTTTCTAATCTTTTATTTTGGAATTCTACTTTATGTGTGCTATTACAGTGTTAATCTGATTCATATCATTTGCTCTGTCCTTCTTAGAAATCATAGCTACTTTCATCTTAAGCCTCCCAATACAGTCTCAATGCCATTGTTCCCTATATTGTTCTCTGGATCTGTCTTCCTGGTGAGTTTCTCTACATTCTATAAGTTTTTAAATATTTTTCCCTGCCTTTAAGATGAAGATAGTTTGCCAGAAAAATACATTTTTTTGGTAAAATCTCTTTTCTCTAGGTGGTTAGTAAATGTTTCCCCAGGCTCTTCTGTATTGTTTAAGTCAGAAGTTATTCACACCACAATTTCTTTTAAATTTAATGGTTACTGCTTTGGGTAATGCTAGAAGACACTGAGTATAGGAATTCTACTCTTAGGATTTTGAAATTGGGAAATTGAAAGACTGAGTATGTTAGTTGGAGGGCTAGGCAAAAAGGTAATGAGGTACCAGAAGCCAAATTAGCCAATGTGGTTATATTGAAGCTAATGTTTCAAGATGTGGTAGAATTAGTAGTGCTTAGCAGTATCTCGGTGTCTTTTCCTTCCTGGACATGTGGGAGACTACACATCCACACTCTTTGTTATTAGGTAAGACCTTGTGACTAGTTCTGGCCAAAGAAATGTGTGCGGAAATGATAAGTGTTACTTTTAAACCAAATCAGAAAATAGTTCCTGCACAATGTTATGGAGAATGTACTGAGATTTTGTGTCACCACAAGATCAAAGCTGCTTGGACAGCTGAATCTCCACATGGAAAATTATCAGAATCATTGAGTCACTGCCTGGAGAACAACAGAGGAGAAATTAACTTTGGTTGTGAAGGTATGAGGGATCAGTATTAGTGTAACATAGCATAGCCTAACCTGACTAACACAGCAGTAAAGAGATGAGGACTAAGCTCTGATTTTTTTTATCTTGCCCAAATTCCTATCTAAGGAGTCTGGGGAATCATGCCCTACAAACCATAAATTCTCATCAGATGAGTTTTATTTAACCCTGTATATCATGACTTACTTTCCAATCTGACTTTGGCATAACAAGGAAGAAAATAAAAATGTTTTACCCCAAACTATATTTCCTTGCCATACCATGAAATCGCCCTGCAAAGTCTCTTGTGGGAAAAATCCACATTCTATAGAGAATCCTCTTTCCCCTTTGTTTTCCTTCCTTCCTTTCCAGATCCAGGAGATAATCAACTAAGAGCCAGGCACCCTTTTAAGTCTGATAAGAAACATTTTACAACCTGCTCTCTCTGAAGTCTGCTATCTGAGAGCTTCCTCTGCACAATAAAACTTGGTCTCCACAATCTTTTATGGAAATATGGAATATTTCCTTTCTATTGATCCCAGGTCTTCAGATAAACTCAACCAATTGTTAACCAGAAAATGTTTAAATTTACTTATAGCCTGGAAGCCCCCCACTTTGAGTTGTCCCACCTTTCTGAATCAGACCAATGTATTTATTAAATGTATTTGATTGATGTCTCATGCCTTCCTAAAATGTATAAAACCAAGCTGTGCCCTGACCACCTTGGGCACATGTTCTCAGGACGTCCTGAGAGCTGTGTCACGGGCCACGGTCACTCATAGTTGGCTCAGAATAAATCTCTTCAAATATTTTACAGAGTTTGACTCTTTTCATCAACAGAGATGAAGGGAAGAAATAGGCAGAGACAAGTCATGAGTGTGTCCCTTGTAGAAGACACGGTAGCTACATTGTTTCTTAATGGTTTATTAGTTTCATTTCCCATTAGGCCTGGCATTACCTTGGTTTCTGTACTTGTATGCCCATGAATCTATTGGTATCTTTACAATAACCTTATGTTTCTTGGTTAGCTTAAGTTTGCCTTTTTTCCTTGCAATCGAAACATCAAAATCAAATTACTTAGCTAGTCATATTTTAACCACTTAACATATTCAGATCTCCATTGTACCAGATGCTATTGGTGCCTTGTCCAGATTTTCTTAGCATGTACTTCTTCACACTGAAGGCCACTTAGTGCAAAATCTTATGAGTCTTGGAGGGATTTTCCTAGGTAAGAGAGCAAGCTCAGCCCACACACTGGTCAAGTCAGAAGATCCAGAGAGTTAATCCTGTTGGAAGTAGCCCAACTGTATTAGGCCATTCTTATACTGCTATAAAGAAATACCTGAGACTAGGTAATTTATAAAGAGAAGGGGTTTAATTGACTTATGGTTTTGCAGGCTCTATAAGCATAATGTCAGCATCTGCTCAGCTTCCAAGGAGGCATCAGGGAGCTTTCACTCATGGTAGAAGGTGAAATGGAGCAGGCACATCATGTGGCCAGAGCAGTAAGAGAGAGGGAAGGGGAAGGTGCCATACACTTTTAAACAACCAGATCTCACATTAACTCACTTATCACCAAGAAGACGGTGCTAAGCCATTCATGAGAAAGCTGCTCCCATGACCCAGTCACCTCCCACCAGGCCCCACCTCCAACACTGGGGATTACAATTCAACATGAGATTTAGAGAGGACAACATCCAAACTATATCACAAATCAATTATACTGGATAGGTGATGGTTTGGGTGGATAAATACCTAGGTTCTTTGTCTCTTGAGTGAGATATTTTTGAGATATGTTCCACATTGTCTTCCAGAACAATGAACTCATGTCTGCCATGAACTCAAAGTGGCTTGCCCCAAGTGTCACTAGTTGCCCACAGTGGGTTGAAAACTCACTCTTTATTAGCCACCTTCTCAGTTTTTCTTATTTCGCTTCCTTAATGGTCTTATTTAGGATTATCCTCAAATGAAATGTTTACACTTTAATTCATGACTCAGGGTATACTTCTTGGAGAAATCCAAACCAATAAACCATTGACTGTGTGCATAAATAGGCCATGAAGAGAAGCTTCATCCCATGGAGTTGTCATTTCTTCATCTATTTTTAGTGATGTTCTGTCCAGTCTGCCTTTTGTATTACTTATTTTGCTTTCATGATGATACCACCATTATGCTTTGATTATATTTTTCAGAGTGCCAATTTCTTCCATTTTCTTTTGATCTGATAGAAGCCTAAACGGTCATTTGTAATTTGGTACTCTTCATTCTACTCACTCTGATATATACATTCCTGTGCTTCTTTTGACTAATTTTGTTTACATCTGTCTTGGCCTCAGGGATCTGTGCTTTAGAGATCTTTATAGCATGGAGTCAAGGATTGTGCCTATCAGAGTCCATTAGTGAGGCTTTACCCTTGGCATGATTGAAGACACCAATTAATATATAATTCATACATTTATGGTTGGTCTATAAAAATTTAGTTATCATCAACAACAAACTCTTGGAATGAGTAGTTGATTATGGTAACATTGCAGGGTACAAGGTTAATATACAAAAGTCAATTGCTTTCCCATACACTGGCAATAAACAACTGAACAACTGGAGGTTGAAATAAAAAACACACCACCATTTACATTAGCAGCAAAAAAAGAAGGAAAAAGAAAACAAGGAGAAGGAAGAAGAAGAAAGAAAGAAGGAAGAAGAAGAAAGAAAGAAGGAAGAAGAAGGAGAAGGGGAGGGAAAAGGAGGAGGAAAAAAAGAAAAAGAGAGAGCAAGGAAGGAAGGAGAAAGAAAAGAAAAAAGAAAAGAAGGAGAAGGAACAGAAGGAGGAGGTGGTGGCGGCCAGGCGTGGTAGTACACACCTATAGTCCCAGCACTTTGGGAGGCTGAAGTGGGCAGATCACTTGAGTCCAGGACTTCAAGACTAGCCTGGGCAACATGGCGAAACCCTGTCTCTACAAAAATACAAAAAGTTAGCTACATGTGGTGGTGTGTAGTCCCAGCTACACAAGAGGCAAAGGTGGGAGGTTGGCTTGAGCCCAGGAGGCAGAGGTTGCAGTGAGCTGAGATTGCACCACTGCATTCCAGCCTGGGTGAAAGTGAAACCCTGTCTTAAAAAAAAAAAAAAAAAGAAAAGAAAAGAAAAAGGAAGAAGAAGAAGGAGGAGGAGGAGAAGTATGTATAAATCTAACAAAATATACATAAGATCTATATGAGGAAAACCAAAAACCTTTGATGAAAGTAGTCAAAAATATTGAAGTAAATGGATAAATGTTCCATGTTCATGGATAGGATGACCCAGTATCATTAAGATATTTGTTCTTTCCAACTTTATCTATAGATTCAATGCAATCATGACCAAAATCTCAGAAGTCGTTTTGTGGATATCAACAAATGGATTCTAAGGTTTATATGGAAAGTCAACACAGAATAGTCAACAAAATGTTGAAGGAGAACAAAGTTAGAGAACTGACACTACCGACTTCAAGACCTGCTACCAAGCTACAGTAATCAAGACCATGTAGTATTGGCAATGAATAGACAAGTCAATCAATGGAAAAGAATAGAGGGTCTAAAAATAGACCCACACAAATAGAATCAACAGATTTTTTTTTTACAAAGGAGCGAAGTCAGTTCAATGAAGGAAGGACAGTCTTTTCAGTAATTTATGATGGAACAGCTAAATATTCGATGCAAAAAAAATGAATACAGACAGACTTTACACCTTTCACAAGAGTTAACTCAAAATGGATCATAGATCTAAGTATAAAATGCAGAACTCTAAAACTTCTAGAGGAAAATGTAGGAGAAAATCTTGGTGACCTTAGCTTTGGTGATGAGTTTTTACATATAACACCAAAAGCATGACCCATGAAAAAAAATTGATAAGCTGGACTTTATTAAAATTAAAAATTTTTGCTCTTTGAAAGACACTGTTATGAGAATGAAAAGACAAACCACAGACTGGGAGGAAATATTGGTAAAACTCATATCCAATAAAGATCTTACATCCAAAAATACAGAAGGGACTCTTAAAACTAAAAAATTAGAAAAAAATTAAAAATGGGCAAAAGATCTTAATGGAAATACCACCAAAAATAAATAATATATTTTCATATGCTTAGCAATATATGTCATTAAGAAATTGCAAATTAAAACAACAGTGAGGTACCACTACACACCTATTAGAATGGTTAAAATCCCAAACATTGACAACTCCAATTGCTGGTCTAGCAATTATGCTCCTCGATATTTACTCAAATGAGTTGAAAACTTATATCCACACAAAAAGCTGCACATAAATTGTTCTTGTCTATTTCGGGCTGCTGTAATCAAATATCATAAACTGGGTAGCTTATAAACAAGAAAAATTCATTTCTCACAGTTCTTGAAGTCAAAGTCCAAGATCAGGGTGCCAGCAGATTTGGTGACTGGTGAGAGTCTGCTTTCTGGCTCACAACATGTTCTAGCTGTGTTCTCACATGGTAGAAGGGGTAAATAAGGTCTCTGGGGTCTCTTTTTTTTTTTTTTTTTGAGACAGAGTCTCACTCTGTTGCCCAGGCTGGAGTGCAGTGGTGCAATCCTGGCTCACCACAACCTCCGCCTCCCAGGTTCAAGCCATTCTCCTGCCTCAGCCTCCTGAGTAGCTGGGACTACAGGCGTGTACCACCATGCCTGGCTAATTTTTGTATTTTTAGTAGAGACGGGATTTCACTATGTTGGCCAGTCTGGTCTCGAACTCCTGACCTGGTGATCTACCCACCTTGGCCTCCCAAAGTGCTGGGATTACAGGCATGAGCCACCGTGCCCGGCTCTGGGGTTTCTTTTATAAGGGCACTAATCCCATTCATGAGGGCTCCTTCTTCATGATCTACTCATCTCCCAAACGCTTCACCTCCTAATACCATCACCTTGGAGGTTAGGGTTTCAACATATGAATGGAGGGGGGAGATAAACATTTAGACCACAGCATAAATGTTTATAGCAACTTTGTTAAAATTTCCAAACCTAGATATTGTTCATTAGGTAAATGGATAAACATACTGTGGTGCATTCATACAATAAAATACTATTTACTGATAAAAAGTAACGAACTGTCAAGCCACAAGAAGATATGAAAGAACCTTAAATACATATTGTTAAGCAAACATAGCCAGTCTAAAAAGGCTACATACTATACATACTATATTATTACAACTACATGACATTTTGGTTACAGATCTACTTGCAGTAGAAGATAATATAGTGATTCAGAGGACAGGGTTTACGGTCAGACAAACCTGGGTTGCAGTCTTAGCTTTCCTTTTTTTTTTTCTTTTTTTTTTTTTGAGACAGAGTTTTGCTCTTGTTGCCTAAGCTGGAGTGCAGTGGCACGATCTTGGCTCACTGCAACCTCCACCTCCTGGGTCCAAGCCATTCTCCTGCCTCAGCCTCCGGAGTAGTTGGGATTACAGGCACCCATCACCATGCCTGAGACGGGGTTTTGCCATGTTGGGCAGGCTGGTCTAGAACTCCTGACCTCAGGTGATCCACCCACCTCAGCCTCCCAAAGTGCTGGGATTACAGGTGTGAGCCATCGCGCCTGGCCTTAGTTTTTCCTTTTATGAGTTGTATGAGGCCGTGGGTAACTTGCCTTGCTTCCCTAGGCCTCAATTTATCCTTTTATAAGATGGGGATAAACATATGGTTTCATTTTCTTAGATTTGTTAGGAAAAGCTGGGATTAATGCATATAAAGTTTGTCTAGCTAAGGTCTTGTCAATATTGTAAATCTTGTTTCAAAAATCCAACTCTTAGTTTTATTGATTTTTGTATTGTTTTTTCTGTTATCTATATTGCCTATATATGTTCTAATATTTATTATTTCTTTCCTTCTGCTAACTTTGGGTTTAGTTTGCTCTTCTTTTTCTAGTTCTTTAAGGTGTAATGTTAGGCTTTTGATTTGAGATCATTTTTCTTTTTTAATGTAGGATTTTTCTGCTACTAATTTTCCTCTTAGTACAGCTTTGTTGCATCCAGTAAGTTTTGGCATGTTGTATTTTTAGTTTCATTTGTTTAAAATTATATTCTAATTTTCTTTGCGATTTGTTCTTTGACTCATTGGTTGTTCAAGAGTGTGTTGTTTAATTTCAAGCTATTCATGAAACTTTCAGTTTTCCTTTTGCTATTATTTCTAGCTTGATGAAACTAGATACGGTAGTTGGAAAACATACTTGGTATGATTTCAATCTTCCAAAATTTAAGATTTCTTTTGTGATTTAACACATGATTTCTCCTGGGAAATGTTCTGTATGTGCTTAAAAAGAATGAGTATGCTGCTGCTGTTGTGTGCATAGTTCTGTATATCCATTAGGTCTATTTGGTCTATAATGTTAAATCCACTATTTTCTAACTGATATTCTTTCTAGTGTTCTATTCGTCGTTGATAGTGGAGTTATTGAAGTCCCCTACTACTATTGTATTGCTATTTGTCCCTTTAGAACTCCCAGTGTTTGCATTGTGTATTTTGGTGCTCTAATGCTGTGAGAACTGACCTTTTTATCCTTACAAAAATATTTTTGTTTATTGCGAGTTTGTGAATAAATATTGTGAATAAATGTTTCTTTGTATATTGTGAGTTTTTGACTTAAAGTCTATTTTGTGTCATATAAGGATAGCCAGCCTGCTTTTTTTGGTTTATGACTTTCATTGAATATATTTTTCCTTCCATTCACTATTAGCCTATGTGTGTCCTTAAGTCTAAAATGGGTCTCGTGTAGGCAACGTATAGTTGAGTCTTGATTTATATTCATTTAGCCACTCTATGTCTTTTGATTGAGGAGTTTAATACATTTACATTTCAAGTAATTATTGATAGGAGAGAACATACTATTGCCATTTTGTTAATACTTTTCTGAGTTGTAATTATTTTCTCCTTTTCCTTTCTTGCTGTTTTCTTTTTTGTTTCATTGATTGTTTTTTTTTGTTTGTTTTTTTTTTTTTTTTTTTTTGAGACAGAGTCTCGCTCTGTCGCCCAGGCTGGAGTGCAGTGGTGCAGTCTCGGCTCACTGCAAGCTCCGCCTCCTGGGTTCACGCCATTCTCCTGCCTCAGCCTCTCCGAGTAGCTGGGACTACAGGCGCCCGCCACCACGCCTGGCTAATTTTTTTTTTTTTTGTATTTTTAGTAGAGACGGGGTTTCACCGTGGTCTTGATCTCCTGACCTCGTGATCCGCCCGCCTCGGCCTCCCAAAGTGCTGGGATTACAAGTGTGAGCCACCGCGCCCGGCACATTGATTGTTTTGTAGTGATGTATTTTAATTTCTTTTTCTTTTGCGTATCTTCTGTATGTATTTTCTTTGTGGTTACTATAGGCTTACATAAAACATCTTATATTCTTTTTTTTTTTTACTCTTCTAATTCAGTAATTTCAAATAACCTGCCTTTACACTGATAATTTCTTCTGCTTGAATAAGCCTGCCGTTAGACTGGTGTAGTGATTTTTTTCAACTTAGTTATTGTACTCTTCTGCTCCAAAATTTCAGTTTCATTCATTCTCTCTCTCTCTCTCTGAAAGTTTATACCTCTTTGTTGATATTTTCATTTTGTTCATACATTGTTTACCTGATTTCATTCAATTGTCTGTGTTCTGTTTAAGCTCACTGATCTTATTTAATATGGCTATTTTGAATTCTTTGTCACATAATTTATAGATCTCTACTTCCCTATGGTCAGTTTCTGGACATTAATTTAGTTCCTTTATTTGGGCCATGTTTCCCTGTTTCTTCGTATGCTTGTATTTTTTTTTTTTCTTTTTTTTTTGAGACAGAGTCTTGCTCTATCACCCAGGCTGGAGTGCTGTGGCATGATCTCGGCTCACTGCACCCTCCACCTCCCAGGTTCAAACAATTCTCCTGCCTCAGCCTCCTGAGTAGCTGGGATTAAAGGCACCTGCCACCACACTTGGCTAATTTTTGTATTTTTAGTAGAGATAGGGTTTCATCATATGGGCCAGGCTGGTCTCAAACTTCTGACCTCAAGTGCTCTGCCCACCTCAGCCTCCCAAAGTGCTGGGATTACAGGCGTGAGCCACTATGCCTGGCTGCTTGTGATTTTTTTTTTTCTTATTCTTGACACTTGGGAATTTAAAAAACCAGCTACTTCTCTTTACCTTTGTTGAGTAGCTTCAAGAGAAGGGGAGATCATCACCAATCAGCCTGGATCAGAATTCTGAGGGCCTCTCAATCTTTTTCTGGAGATGTGTCTTCTCTAGCCTTGTGCATGTAATTTCCCAGTTAGAGAGGTTTGTGAATTTCTTTTTCAGGAGCTTGTAGTCTCTTCTTATCTTTGGTGCCTGTCTGTTGTACTGAAGGTTATTGGTGCTGCAACAAGTTGCTAAGCTCTCCTTTGCTCTCTGTAGCTCCCAGGCATCCAAAGTATGCTATTTCTTTCATCACTCTGAGCCAGGTGAGACAGAAACTAGTCCCTCAGGCAGCCCCCACATCCTCTGCAAGCTGGAAAATTGGAAGCACATTGCGCCCTTCTCTTTCAAGCCAAGAACTGAGTATCATCTGCTGATAGCACTGAGCTGTGCTGGCTTCTGACTGTGGTGCTGCAGATTCTCTCATGCTGCAGCAAAGGAAGCCACTTTTATTCTCTGAGTTCTATTTTATTCTCTGAGCTTCTAGGTATCCAGAGTATGCAGGTTTCATCAGGACTAAGTTAGGCAAGAAATAAACCAGTCCCTTGACCAACTTCTGAAAAGCTGGAACATTGTATGCATGTTCCACTCCCATCTTCTCTTTCTCTCCTGAGGAGAAACCACAAATTGGACACTTTCTCCCAACTGTGCTGGGCTATGTCAAATTGGGTAAGGGGTAATTGAAGGTAGAAGGCAATGGCTTACCTTCATTTCAATGCAGCTGTTCTCAGCTTTGTGCTCACCTGGGGTACTCTGACTTCTTAACCAGTTCCTGGAGTTCCTGTAAAGAGATTTTGGACTGTGCATTCTTGTTAGGTCTCTTAACAAGGGAGTTACAACTGGAGCCTCCTATTCTACCATCTTGCTGATATCACCCTTCTTGTTTTTTTTTTTTTTTTCCCCGAGACAGAGTCTCGCTCTGTCACCCAGGCCGGAGTGCAGTGGTGCGATCTGGGTTCACTGCAACCTGCGCCTCCCAGATTCAAGCTATTCTCCTGCCTCAGCCTCCCGTAGCTGGAACTACAGGCGCCCGCCACCACGCCTGGCTAATTTTTGTATTTTTAGTAGAGACGGGGTTTCACCATATTGACCAGGCTGGTCTCGAACACCTGACCTTGTGATCTGCCTGCCTCGGCCTCCCAAAGTGTTGGGATCATAGGCGTGAGCCACCGCACCCGGCCCACCCTTCCATTTTTAAATAGAATTCAGTTTATTGTATTTCTAGCATGTATAATATAATTTTCCATTTTAAACTTTAAAAATATTTCTGGACATCACAGGATATATAACAAGAGTGCCTGTGTTCATTCGGGACTGTATAATATATAGAAAATATTCGTATTCATTATCTAACCTGTTACAGTGTGGGAGGTAATCAATGCAGGCATCTTAGTTTTACAGGTGCAAAACTCTCATGACTTCTCTAAGGTTACATAGTAACAAGCAGAGCCAGGTCCAAGCCAGGACTTTTGACATGTAATCCGGTTCTCTTTCCACTACACTGAGCTAGCAGAAAAGCAAGAATAAATTTTTTTTTTTTTTTTTTTTTTTTTTTAAACGGAGTCTCACTCTGTTGCCAGGCTGGAGTGCAGTGGCACGATCTCGGCTTACTGCAACCTCTGCCTCCCAGGTTCAGGCTATTCTCGTGCCTCAGCCTCCCAAGTAGGTGGGACTACAGGCGCCCGCCACCACGCCTGGCTCATTTTTTGTATTTTTAGTAGAGACAACGTTTCACCGTGTTAGCCAGGATGGTCTCAATCTCCTGACCTCGTGAGCCGCCCACCTCAGCCTCCCAAAGTGCTGGGATTACAGACGTGAGCCACTGCGCCTGGCCTAAAATTATTATTTTTTAGTGGTAAAAAAAGTTAATGAGAGAAAGAATAAGGTAAGAGAATTTATAAATATCTCGGACTTGAATATAAAGATTTATTTATTTATTTATTTATTTATTTATTTATTTATTTATTTATTTTTGAGCTGGAGGTCTTGCTCTGTCACCCAGGCTGGAGTGCAGTGGCACAATACCGGCTCACTGCAGCCTCAACCTCCTAGGCTCAAGGGATCCCACCTCAGCCTCCCACATAGCTAAGACTACAGGCATTTGACACCAGGCCTAGCTAATTCTTTGTATTTTTTGTAGAGACAAGGTATCCTCATGTTGCCCACGCTGGTCTCAAACTCCTAGGCTCAAGTCATCTTCTTGCCTTGGCCTCCCAAAATGCTAGGATTACAGGCATGAGCCTAAAGATCTTGAATGGACTGATTCTTTCAACTTGACCATTCCTTAAACAGGGAAAGTACCGATTGTGCTTCTACAACTAGATTTCTCATAATCATATGAGCTGTATAATTTTGTGTAAGTCCTGTAGCTTTTGGGTCTAAAGTTTCCAAGTCTTAAGAGTATCTAGATGGTTCCTCAGGTCCCTTGAAGCTTTGTCAATCTCTGACTTTAGTACGCACATTGTATTTCTGAGAATAAGGAGGAAGAGGAAGAGGAGAAGGAGGAGGAGAAGGAAGAGGAGAAAGAGAATCTGCTCTGTAGTCTCCACGGAAGAAATGTTCAGATTATTTTTCCTCCAGCCTGATGAGAATGAGGATGGGCTCTGGGGTCCACTTAGTGCTTGAAACATCTTGGGTACATTCTTGCACAGATAAATGGTCAGATTTACTTGCTTAAGTGACATCTAAATAGGATAAAATAGAGTTCAAGCTCATTCAGGAGAGGAAAATTGCTAAAATATGGCTATAGTATTACTAGCCATTTTATTATTACTTTCTGTTCTTTGCTATAAATTTGTATTCAATTTGTCAAGCAGTGAATATCTATTTATGGTTAAAAATAAAACCCAAGTTTAATGTAATAAAATATTAGCTTGATAATGCAAGCAGATAAAAAAATTAAAATACTTTTGGTATGGTACCTAATTTTTCACTAACACTTACGTATTGGATCTCATTTGGTCCTCACTATCCTGGCAGTAAGTGACATTAAAGAAATGGAGGCTCTGACAAGTTACATAGTGTGTTCAGGTTCATGCAGACGACAGTGGAGTAGGCAAATCAAATTTGTAAGATAATTTTTGTTGTCATATTTTTTAGAAGTGGCATTCTACTATGTAACATTTTCTCAGCTTCAGCAATATTTATAGGGTAGTTACATAGTAAAATGAAATGCCAAATTTTATGAGATGGCTAATATTTACTGTTCCATATTTCTCTTCCATGATGCCACTAATTAACATTATACTAGAATGCCTTTATATAGAGTTTTGGATAGTTTCATTTCATTGCTGGTTTTGGAACTCCTAGCTTTTTAAATTTTACTAACTTTCTAATTTTACTTCTGATGAGAACCTGAATGAGAATGATCATTTTCTTGCCTCAAATCCACAATTTAAATCTCTTTGAGTTGCTGACAATCACCTCTTAATTAATTCACTGCTGAATTATTTTACACCACCTCACAAATTTGGCTGTACATTTGGTTCTTCACTGTGACCCTCAATTCTCCTTGAATAACTCCTTGCACAGTATAGGTAATAAATATTTATGGGTCAAACTAACATCTTCTTTTATATTCTTACAGATTCAAATTAACCGCAACTTGGGGCTTTTATGCAAGTTTCTTTGTGGTTTTGAAAATAGCTGGTTCTCTAAAAGAGCAGTTCAAAACACCCAAGTGAAGATAATTATGGCCTTAATTTTTTACAATAACACAATTCAATTTAAAAATACTTCTTGCTCACTTTTTAATTATGAGATATATAATGAAGCCATCCCTGCCCTGTCAGAATTGCTTTATTAGAGAGTATAAGACAAGCCATTTATGATCACAGTATAAGACCACGAGTGCCAGGAAAGGGGTCCAGAGTGTGGCAGGGGTCAGAAGAGGGAAAGCAGCACATGTGGAGGAGGTTTGGAAGTCTTCATGGGTAGGATTCAAAAGAAGGAGCTGAGGAAGGGAAAAATGATTAGTAGGGCATGTAGTAAGCAGAGAAACTACAGCTTGGGGCTTTTGACCATATAATGTAGTAAAGGGGCATCAGCCCTGAGTTATTATTTTGGTCATATATGGCATGAGATCATAGGGATGGTAGAAGCAGCTGGACTTCAGGGCAGAAACATGTCCGTGAGTTTTAGCATCCTCTGACAGACTTAGAGTAACTCCTTGCTAACTAGTGAAAATCTGATATTCTCCAGGATCTAAAGAGGGAAAAGGGGCTGGATGCAGTGGCTCACACCTGTACTTTCAGCACTTTGGGAGGCCAAGGCAGGAGGATCACCTGAGGCCAGGAGTTCAAGATCAGCCTGGAAAACATAGGGAGACTCCATCTCTATAAAGAATAAATTTGTCTATAATAATAAAATTGCCTAAGTATAGGTGGCACATGCTTGTGGTCCTAGCTACTTGGGAGGCTGAGGCAAGAGGATCACCTGAGCTCAGGAGGTTGGGGCTACAGTGAACTGTGATCCACCACTGCACTCCAGCCTGGGTGACAGAGCAAGATCCTGTCTCAAACATAAACCAACCACAAAAATACAAAAACAAAACAAAACAAAAAAACACAAAAACAACAACAAAAATAAACAGGAAAAAATGATCTTTAACAGTATGCTTTTTAATGACTAAAACAATATACATTCATTGTTTAAAAAGACAATTTAGAATCAAGAACTAAAGTATTTTCACTTTTTTGATACTATTTTGGTGAAGAGGGCAGCTGAGGCAGGGCTAGTAACCTATTCAGGTTACACAAATATTGCAGTCTTCTTTGAGATCCTCCATCCCAGTTGCCACGTGTAGTGAAAAAAGCATGAATACTGATATCTGGTAGATCTGGATGTAAATCCACTAACTAGCCATATGAACATAGGTATAAATTTCATGAGGATTTTGTTTCATTTGCTGCTATATTCCCAGTAACTAGAACAGTGCCAGGAACTTAACAAGTACTTCATAAATATTTGTTGAGTGAATTAATGGTGCTTTATGAACCCTCATTTTATTATTAATAAGATGGGAAATATCCCCAATTCAAAGATTCGTATTGAGGAATTAAACAAGAAAATTACTTGGGAAAGCATCCAACACAGTTCATTTCACATACCAAGTTTCTAAAGACATGACTTTCTTTCCATCCTCAGATAAAGATTACACTTAACTATATATTTCAACAATTAATTCCTTTTTTGTTTTTATGACTATTGTGTTAGTCTGTTTGCATTGCTATAAAGGAATATCTGAGACTGGGTTTTTTATAAAGAAAAGAGGTTTACTTTGGCTTATTCTTCTGCAGGGTGTACAGGAAGTGTGGCATCAGCATCTGCTCCTGGTGAGGGCCTCAGGAAGCTTCCAGTCATGGCAGAAGGCAAAGGGGAAGCAGACACATCACGTGGTGACAGTGGGAGCAAGAGAGCCATGAGGAGGAGCAAGAGACAGGGGAGGAGGAGCCAGGCTCCTTTAACAACCAGCTCTCACATGAGCTAATAGAGTGAGAACTCATTACCATGGGGAGGGCACTAAGCCATTTGTGAGGAATCCATTCCCCTGACCAAAATACCTCCCACCAGGCTCCACCTCCAGCATTGGGGATCACATTTCAACATGAGATTTGGAGGAGACAAATATCCAAACCATAACATTCAGTATCTGATTTAGTATCTCTAGAGCTAAGAACATGATGTTTTTACAACATGGCTTGGGAAAACAAACCAGTATTGGCTTTGATGCTTTTTTTTTTTTTTTTTTTTTTTTTTGAGACAGTCTTGCTCCGTCACCCAGGCTGGAGTGCAGTGGTGTGATCTCGGCTTACTGCAACCTCTGCCTCCTGAGATCAAGCGATTCTCCTGCCTCAGCCTCTCAAGCAGCTGGGATTACAGGCTTGCACCACCATGCCTGGCTAATTTTTGTATTTTTAGTAGAGACGGGGTTTCACCATGTTGGTCAGGCTGTTCTCAAACTCCTGACCTCATGATCTGCCTGACTTGGCCTCCCAAAGTGCTGGGATTACAGGCATGAGCCACCGCGCCCGGCCAGCTTTGATGCTTTTTGCTAGCTCAGCTGAAGCCTGCCCTGTGTGAAATGGAGACAGGGCATGGAATGAATGGTGGGATGATGCAGTGATGCGCTCCTTGGTGTTTATCTGGGAACACTAATGGGTTCACCTGTTTTCAATGACTTGACCAACAAATTCAGTTTACAAAGTGAAAACAGAATAGTTGAACAAGACCTTGTCCATAGATATAGCTCAAGTTAGAAATCTAAGTCACACAAAGGCTAGCTTCCTTTATTCAATATAGGTAAATTTCCTATACTGATAATTCCATAGAACTTTATAAAAATTCAATCTAGGCCAGAATGGTTGCTCATGCCTATAATCCCAGTGCTTCGAGACGCTGAGAAGGGAGGATCACTTGAGGCCAGGAATTTGAGACCAGCATGGGCAACACAGTGAGAGGTTTTCTCTAAAAAAAAAAAAAGAAAAGAAAAGAAAAGAAAAATTAGCTGGGCATGGTGGCATACACCTGTAATCCCACCTACTTAGAAGGCTGAGACTGGACAATCGCTTGAGCCCAAGAGTTTGAGGTTGCAGTAAGCTATGATCATGCCACTACATGCCAGCCTAAGTGACAGCGTGACACCCTGAATATTAAAAAAATTTAATCCAACAAAATGTGTGCCAAGAACTATGCTAGATGCTAGGGATACAAAGGTGAATAAGAAATTTCATTTCTTATTTCATTTCAGAAATTTCATTCTGTTTTTAGATTCGGAATAGGATTTGCAAATGACAAAGAAGATAGTGCACTGCCTCATGCCGGTCACTTGGCTTTTGAGACTAGCTTAGCTATGATATGCAAAGTGGTTACTCTTAGGCTCATAACTAAATAGGCCTCTAAGTGGTAGAGGTTGGCTCAAACTAAAAAAAAAAAAAAAAATCTCCACCAGAAATACCATTTGACCCAGCAATCCCATTACTGGTTATATACCCAAAAGATTATAGATCATTCTACAATAAAGACACATGCACACGTATGTTTTATGTTTACTGCAGCACTATTTACAATGACAAAGACTTGGAACCAACCCAAATGCCCATGAATGATAGACTGGCTAAGGAAAGTGTGGCACATATACACCACGGAATACTATGCAGCCACAAAAAAGAATGAGGTCATGTCCTTTGCAGGGACATGGATGAATCTGGAAGCCATTATTCTCAGCAAACTAACACAGGAACAGAAAACCAAACACCGCATGTTCTCACTCATAAGTGGGAGTTGAACAATGAGAACACATGGACACAGGGAGGGGAACATCACACACCGAGTCTTGTCAGGGGATGGGGGGGCAAGGAGAGGGAGAGCATTAGGAAAAATACCTAATGCATGCGGGGCTTAAAATCTAGGTGATGGGTTGATAGGTGCAGAACACCATGGCACATATATACCTATGTAAGAAACCTGCACATTCTGCACATGTATCCCGGAACTTAAAGTAAAATTAAAAAACAAAAACAAAAACAAAATTGGCAACGACCAATAAAAGCATTTCCTCTTTGAATAAATAAATAAATAAATAAAATTGCCAACCACTGTCATATCTTAGATAGCCAGTATAACCTCTGACCCTAGAGAAAAAGTCCTGCCTCATTGCAAGACCCACCTCCATTCCCATTCAGAGATGATTGGTAGGAGTGTGTCCTTTCTTCTCCCCAGAGATTGACAGGGGAAATATCCATTCCTTTTAGGAGTGAGTCCACATCAGTCAGAGCTTTTGGACAGTCCAGATAGTTGATAGTACATTTCCTAAAGTCTGGCTTATTCAGTTTTACAATATTTTTCAAAGGCAGTACAGACTGGGGCTAAACTTAGTTTAAAATTTTCTTCAACTTATAAGGACAAAGACCCAATACATTATGGAACAGAACACTGACCATCTCAACTGGAAATTTGTGCATTGTAGTTAACAATGAACAGGTACAGTTTTCCACCAAACAATAGGTGAGAATTTCTTTAGTCAGGTGATTTTCACTAAACAAAAGAAAGCTGATTTATTGATATCACCACTGCTAAGGACAAAATCCTTTCCCTTTTAAATGACACTTACCCCCATGCAAGTTTCCCCGTCACCTGCTGCAGGGACTGATGAAGCCTCACATTATGAGTATCTGTGATTTGTCAGTGACTGTGGCTGCTGACAGTGTAGACCTGAGTTACATTTTGGAATCTTCTTTGTCTCTTAGTCGGTTAATAAGTATCTACTAAATGCTTATAAGGAACAATGCTGCTTTTTCTATTTGCTGCTTTTAATTTCATTTTAATTTCTGCTTTTATACTTTTATTTACTATTCTTGGGGAATTCTGTGATTAAGCTAATCATAAATATATGGTCTAGTATGTTCTTTTGCATATACCATGTATAGATCTGTTCGTGAGAGCATATGAAGATTTTATCAGGTTCTGCAAGTGATATCACAGAACATTCATGGAAGCTAGCAAGTCAGTAGTATTAATCCAAATTCTTATGTGAACCACTAGAAAAAAACTGGGAGGATTAAAACATTATCAGCTTTTGTCTTCTTTTATCAGTACAGATTAAAATAATTTTAAAAAGAAAAACACTGATTTGTTGATAAAATTGACTGACAAATTACATGTGATGAAAGGAGAGACAGTCAGGATACTCATCTCAGTGATGCTGGGAATCACTGCATCAAAGACTATGGGTGTACACCTGCAAACCAAGTTTACCTGTGATTAGCTAAGGAGCCTAGTGAGTGAGGTCACCTTAACAGTCAGGAAAGCTTCTTGGAGACTGAAGGATGTAATACAAAGTAACCAAGTGTGGTCCTGTCTTCCACTCCCATGATTTACCATGAGATGTAAATGTCAAGAGGCTCAGCTGAATGAACTAATTGATTTGTCATTAGTTATGAAAATTGGAAAACAAATACTGACATCTTTGCTTGGTTCAGAGATTTCGTGAGCAAAAATATATATGCAACCAAGATTTAGTTATATCATTTATAAAAACCACACATCAGCCTTTACTCTCTCCTGCTGGACGATGGGGTGATGTCCAATGGAAGCTAAGGGAACATGTCACGGTGGTCATTCCTGTTCGGATGCAGATGTTGAGAAATGGTTTTCTGCAAGTCTCATGTAAATAACCATTTACTATAGAGAATTTCACTTCGAAGGCAATTATCTTGTTTATATTCTTTTTGAAGAGGTCTTTAATTACAAAATAAGTCTAGAAAAATCAAACCTTTGTCTAATTTTCTTTTGTTAGACTACATCTCCAAAGATTTTAATGCATATTCATTAAATTCATCATTGGGTCGATTCTAGATTTGGGGAGATGTTGAATTATCAGGCTAATGATAACTTTTTTTTAAGAGAGATGGTCTTGCTCTGTAGCCCAGGCTGGTATGCGGCATGACTATAGGCACGTGCCACCAGACCCACTAATTTTACTAATTTTTGTAAAGATGGGGTCTAGCTATGTTGCCCAGGCTGGTCTTTAACTCCTAGAATCAAGCAATCCTTCTGCCTCAGCCTCCCAAAGTGCTGGGATTAGAGGAA
This sequence comes from Symphalangus syndactylus, assembly GCF_028878055.3. NCBI lineage: Eukaryota > Metazoa > Chordata > Mammalia > Primates > Hylobatidae > Symphalangus > Symphalangus syndactylus. The sequence goes on along the minus strand of NC_072430.2, from coordinate 66,239,986 downwards.
TGAGCCACCGTGCTAGGCCTAATGATACACTCTTAATAGCTATGCTCCAGAAACTCCCAGAGGCCTGATAGGAGAATAGGAGCCAGTTTGCCCCTCCTCTAAGCCTCTGTGCTCAAGATTCCTTGATCTGTGGCACCATGCTAGCAGCTGTATTACAAAGGATATAGGCAAGGGGGAGATCTTGAGAAGAGGAGGCATGGTGGGCTCTGAGTACTAGAGAGTGGAGGAAAGGGCCTGGCAAGAGGGACAACATGTGCAGAATAGAATGTACAGCTACAGAATGGGTAACGTTATGGACTGGACTCAAGATTAATGAATGGAGACATCTCTTGCCAGAGTTGGGAGAGACAAAGAAGAGACAGCTCATTGCCGCTGGGAAGGAATGGCCAGGTATAGGCTGTCTGTGCACATCAGCGATGTGACTCAGAAGGAAAGCTGTCTCCAGTTTTATATTTTTATGTTGTGTGCCTGGCTGGTTCAACCTCAGCTTTATGTCCATTTGTTGATAAAACCATGAGAAAAGTCTTAAAACATGCAGTGGATGTTAATGTACTCACTTCTAAAATTCCAGAGCCCAGAGGCCAAAGCTGTTCTGTTCCTGCTTCCTGGGGAGGGGGGGGGGGGGGGCGGGGTGTGAAATAAGGGAACATGACATATTTATAATATATTTATAATGACTGTGTATAATACCTACTGGGTTATTAGCTTTGAGTAATCCACTTCATAATGTTTTTGTCAAACAGTGGGATAGGAGAAATAGTGTAAGTTTTAGTGATGTATTCCCTTCCCAAATTGAAAGTTTTCATTGCTAGAGAAATGATTTATTAGTAAAAGTAATTTAAATATCAAATTCAAAGTGTTTATTTGAAATTTAATGTAGCTGACCTGAAGCCATAATTATTAGACACCTTTTCTCCAAGTTAAGACATTTACCGGCCGGGCGCGGTGGCTCACGCTTGTAATCCCAGCACTTTGGGAGGCCGAGGCGGGCGGATCACGAGGTCAGGAGATCGAGACCACGGTGAAACCCCGTCTCTACTAAAAATGCAAAAAATTAGCCGGGCGTGGTGGCGGGCGCCTGTAGTCCCAGCTACTCGGAGAGGCCGAGGCAGGAGAATGACGTGAGCCCGGGAGGCGGAGCTTGCAGTGAGCCGAGATTGCGCCACTGCACTCCAGCCTGGGCGACAGAGTGAGACTCCGTCTCAAAAAAAAAAAAAAAAAAAAGACATTTACCTGAGAACCTATGTTTAACAGCCTTTCCTAGAAAATTAATTAGAAACAAACTACTTCCTTATTAGTGTGAATGGTTTAATAAGCTATTTTAAAATTATAATCATTCATAGCTCGATAAGTTTAAAATTCTTTTGTTGGTGCAGGCATTTTCTCACAGATTAGACTATTCTCTGCCTCTTTTATTGTATGATGGGCTTCGCTTCTATTCTTTCAGTATTCTTTCTTGTCTACATTCTGGATACCAAGGCCATACCTGTAGCTTTTAATAGCACCTGTATAGGAACTAAGGGCCCCTTAGGAGTAAAAAGCCATCAGCGAATTTGTTCATAACAGTAATTTGTTAATAAATATCTTTTAGTTTCTACCGTGTGAAGATAAGTGACGGTACAGAAGTACTGATTTCATCCACTTGTATCCAGTTAAAATGCTAACATAATAGTAATAGCAGTGGTAATGATGGTACTTTATGAAGAGCTAAGTGCCAGGTACAATGCAGGCACTGTGCTAACCAATAACGTGCATTGCCTCATTTAATCCTCACAGCCTCCTCATGAGGTAGACATTATTGTTTCCGTTTATTGTTCAGGAAACTGAAGTTCAGATAGTTAACTGCCTGAGATCTCACAGTTACTAAATGGAAGAGTTGGGATTCTAATGTTAAGTTTAACGACTTGTTTTAGTTGGCTAAGGCTGCCATAACAAAGTACCGAAAACTGGGTTCTTGAACAACAGAAACTTATTTCCTTGCAGTCCTAGAGACTAGAAGTTCAAGATCAAAGGATCGGCAGAGTGGGTTTTTTTCTGAGGCCTCTCTCCTTGGCTTGTACATGGCCATCTTCTCCCTGTGTCTTCACATGAGCTTTCTTCTGTGCCTGTGTATGTCCTGATCTACTCTTCTTATGATGACACCACTCATTTTGGATCAGGGCCCACCCTAATGAATTCATTTAAACTTAATTATCTCTTTAAAGACTTTATTCCCAAATACAGTCACATTCTGCAGCACAGAAGGTTAGGGCTTCAACATATGAATTTGGGGGGAACACAGTTCAACCCATAAAAGTCCTTAAACCATGAAGTCTGTGTATTACCATTAAGAGGAAATATCAAGTCAGCTAGACATTTCCATTCTGGTATAAATTAGTTTTTCCCCGACTAATTTCCTGCAGGAAGATTTGGATGGTGAAACTTATGGAGAAACTTGGGGGCTCTGGGTCCTTTAGGGAATGAAGAAAAGCCACCAAAAGTGGGAACAAGGGCAGAAACTAGAAGGACAGCATCTCCTAATTTGCTGTTTTGGCTAGGACCAAACTTCTGCAATTAAATTAAACACAGCATCATTTTCTAATTTTGTTTCTATATTTAATCTTTCTAGCTTCTTCTCATTTTTGTTCTGAAAGCATCATTGCTCTCCAACCAAGCTGGCAGGTTCCTCATCTCTTGGAAAAGGTCCTGAACAAATCCCATTGTAACTTCTGAAATAGGACCAAAAAAAAAAAAAAAAAGTAATAATCTGCTAGATTCTCTATCATTTAAAAATATTATTAAAAATTATAGACCTGTTAATATAGATTGGAATCCAGAAATCATTAGTGGGTATCTGGAATGTTTAATAAGAATTCACAGGAAGCCAATCAACATCAGGGATGGTTTTTCCTCGTGAACTCCCAATTTCCATCATAGCTATTTCATCTAAAGGAGTATATCAGAAAGTAAACCAGAGCACTGCTCACATCCTGCCTTCCAAGTGTTATTTCTATAACCTTTTGGGAGCCAAAGCTAATGACGAAAGCAGGGCCTTCCTTCTACCCTCATCTATCAAGAGCCAGATTCTCCCATTACTTTTTCTCTTCCTATGCCAGTGAGTTTGTCCATGGGGCATACTGCTGAATTTGCCACTTGTCTAGAGGCAAAATTAACTACCAATTTACTTTTGGACACTCAGCTCAATGTGAATAATCCTGTTTGACAGCCTGTTAAGTGCCTTCTGAGTCAGGAAGGGCTAGTACGTTTCAGTTTGCACACCAACTCCAAATGATTGATGGGTAGTGACTGTCTAGGTAAGGGCGGTGTTGAGAAGTTTGTGAGGCCATTTTTTTTTTAAAGAAAAAAATGCCATAATCGATTAGTGAGATCTACCATGGGAGAGGGACTAGTGGCACAAATATAAATGATCTTTCATCAGTAATAAATTCAAAGCTGCAATTTATAGTGAGCTTACCCTGTGCCAGGCACTGGGCCAAGCCTGGTACATGCATTATTTCAGTGAATGTTCACAACTCTCCAGGATAAGTGTTATATATCTCTATTGCAAGGATAAACAAACTTGGGCACAGTGGGTTTAAATAAGCAGCTCAAGGTTATCTGTCTAGTAAGCTTCAGAGCAGGGCAGTCATCATATAGATTCTTGGAAAAATGCACGGAATATGTGAATTAGGATTTGAGCTGAGGCTGCTGCAGGCAAGGCTACAGTGCTGGTATCACTGTGAGACTGCAGGGCATCACCAAGGACCCAGAAGGGGAACTTCCTTAGATGTACCCTCAATACAGCCTTCCTAACTTGGAGCTGGCAGGCTTGTCTTCTCATAATTGAGTCCATAGATACTTACTGAGCATCTACACTGTGCCAAGCATCTGGAATGCAGCGAGCACAATAGGGTTCCCTGTTCTTGAGGAGCTTATGCTCAAGTTGAAAAAGGCAGACAATAAACACATAAACAAATAAGATCACTTCAGGCCTAGATAAATGTTGCAGAGTTGCTCAAAGAGGGTTACCAGATGGGGCCATGTGAGAAGAACTACTTTAGCCAGGGATGAAGAGCTCTCTGAGAAAGGGATCTGAAAGGTGAGAAGGCGGCAGTGTGGGGAAAATATGGGACAGAGAGAAGGAGGAGCAAATGCAAAGACCCTGACACATTAGGACCTTGTCATGTTTGCAGGAAAAGGCTCAGTTATTGGCCATTCTCTCACTGTTATTTGAAGACTAAAAAGCATGGCCATGCTTCAGTGATTGTCGAATTTCAGTGCCCCTGCACAAACTACTTGGTGGCGAAAACAGAATAAAGTGACCTTTCTTCTGTTTTTCTTTTCTTTCTCCGCCCTCTAAATGTTTATGTCAATAAATCAGTGAGGAGCTACACACATGCCCAAACCTTGAGCATTTTGAAGAATTAATTTGCTTAGGGAAGAATATGAACTTACAGCATGTCTTGTAGAGAATATCTATTGATAATATACATAATAGTCACACATCAAACAAACTAGTATTAGGGAGAATCCTTTCATTAACACAATCTAGAGAGTTTATCTTTGAACACTAGGAATAGGTTAGAAAACTCAAGAAAAAGTAAAATCATTTTCATCAGTTTTGATACAATCATCATATATTTCCCACAGAGTGGACTCTACTTGTTCTAATCACAAGATCCTTTGGGACAGGTGTTGTGAGGAGGACACCTCAGAATAAGGGGTAACGTGCCATGACACTTTTTTTTTCTTGGAGTTTTTTCTGACATTGATTTGAGATTGATTTTCATTAGTTTATGTAATATTTTAAATGAAAATAATGTGTATACATTTCATGGTTATTACAGTATAAATAGGACAACTATTAGCTAAAAGCCCGAATTAACCCTTGCAAAGTGGCCCAACAAAGCTTCCTCCTGAGACAAAACCCCTGGCATTGCTGTCTCACATATCTATACTTATTTAATAAACATTTATCAAGCACACCCAAAAAGTGCCAAATTCTATGAAAGGTAAATAAAAAGCAGATAAATCATTGTTTCTACCCTTGAGAAACTTGTATTTCGCTGGGGATAGATATTTGAAAGAGCTAAGGAACAAAGCTAGAGCAATTCAGAAAAAATAATAGGTAACTAAGATTTGCACAGAGCATCATAGATCATCTTCATATGCCTTTCTTTGTCTCACTTGCACAATGGTCTTTTGAGATAGTTATTGATATTATCCCCATTTCCCAGATGAAGAAACTGAAGCTTAGAGAGGTAAAATACACAAAACAACTAGTAAAGGCCAAGAGCAGGCACTGTAGTAGTTAAGAGCAAGAGCTCTGGGGTCAGACAGACTGAATTAGTTTTACAAACTTGGGTAAGTTTTTTACCCTCAGGCTCAGTTTCCCCATTTTAAAGGATAATAATGGTATTCACTTTCTCCACTGTTGTATTGAATGAGAAGTCTATTAAAGATGCCTAGCACAGAGCTGGGACCACAGCATCCACTCAGTGAATGCAGCCCTTGTTATGAGGAAGTGGCAGAGCCAAGACTGGATTCCAGCATCTCTGCTGTCCAAATACAAGACCCTGCATGTCATGTGGACCCTAGCACTCTCTGCTTAGGTTAAAAACGTGGCTCAACCACTTACAAGCATGACCATGGGCAAGTTCCTTAACGGCTCTGTGTCTCTGTTTCCTCATTTGGGAAATGGGGATGATACAGTGGCTACCTCACAGGCTATGTAAAGATACAGTGCTTTACTACACATAGAGCACTTAGAACAGTGCTTGGTCACATTAAGCTCCCTAAAGAACTTTACCATCAAGGATCAAAGACGCAGGTGGGGTGTGTTTAGAAAGGCTTCTTCCAGGCAGAGCTCGTCACTTATATCCTGATGGAACAAATGCCAATGGGAATTGAATCGGCACACCCTGCTGATCATCACCCTCACACAGTTGGGGGAGGCATCATGGCTAGATTTGAAAACCTACCTCCACCGCCTCTCTTGCACCTGTCAAAACTGCAGGGGGTGCTCGGCAACACATGAGAAATCCAATTTGCAATAAAATCATTTTTTCCAAATACATCTGTCTACACTCGAAGGCGGCAAAACGCATTTGAGAATTTGCAATCCTGCATAGAGGATCTGAACTTGTCAACTTGTTCTGTCAACAGGCTTGATGTCTGAACATTGTTGTCATCACAGAACTGCTTGTTATCTGTCAAGCTTGATTGTTTCCCTCTCAAGTGGGGAATTGGAAGGTTCTCTAACAGGAGAAGAAAGCTTTACAAGCCTCGGATATAATGCAAAGCCACAGCCCTTGACTTTGTAAAGCGGAAGGTTTAGTCTCTGTGTGCTCTTAGCTACGTTTTGCTCCATCGCCCTGAGAACCTTCCCCTTTTCCCTCTTCCCCTCCCCTTCACTTTTTATTCCCTTTCTCCCCTTCTATGAACCAGCATCTCTAATGGGGGCAGGAATGGGTCAGCTTTGTTTGCCACTCTGGAAACATTCATTAAATTAAGTTACCATTTAGAGTTTGTTAATTAGGTGCTTACTACATACATGACCTTGTTTAGTCCTCAAACAAGCCCTTGGAGGATTTGAACATACGCTTACTTGATGAGACAGCCAGGAATTTAAAGCATGATGCTTCCTCTGAGTATGCGCAAAGAGTTTGTCTTTCTTGCCTGTGAGTCAAGGGAACTTTGGTTTTTGCCACAGGGGACTGTATTTTAATTGTATTACTTACATTTTTGACAACTAAAAAGAGTGAAACATAAGAAAGTTGTAGATTAAATCAAAAAGATGAGGAAATAATCCTACCTCCAGAAATTAAATTAGTTGAATCTTGGTGAATTTATAAGTGCCATTCCAGTAGGTTTCATTAAAATCCAACTGGGAAAGAAGAAGTGAACAGATCACTGGCTTTGGAGTCAGATTCCATGTGGCGCCAAATTCTGATTCCATACATGGCCTTGGGCAAGTAATTTACTATCTTTAAGAGAGGGCAAGCCTGGTGGCTCACGCCTTTAATCCCAGCACTTTGGGAAGCCAAGGCAAGAGGATGGCTTGAGCCCAGGAGTTCAGGCCAGCCCGGACAACATAATGAGACCCTTTCTCTTTAAAAAACACACACACACAAAACTCTCTCTCTTTATCTCAAAGCCCCTTGATTTTCTTGACTATAAAACAGGAATGATAATACCTCAATTACAGAGTAGTCAGCTAACATACATAAAGCATTAGGTTCACGGTTAGTACTAAATTAGTCTATATTTTCCTTTCTTTAAGTTGTACCTCTCTTTAGCAGATATAGAAGGAGGAGTTTCTCAGCAACTTGAAGAACCACAACATAAATGCAGTTTTATTATAAAAGAAACAACAGTCTTGCCATGTCCTCCCCAGACAAGTTTAAAAAAATACCTATTAAAAAAATTGAGACAGAGGAGACTAGGAAGGCAAAAATATATATATTTAATAGTGACATTCTGCCATTAAGAGACATGATTTTTGGCTGTCATTATAGCCTTTTTCAATTTTGGTGGGAAACATTGCCAAATAAGAAAAAATTCCATATATGGCCTTGGGCAAGTGAAATGAATAGAATTTTTCAACTTCTTAGAGGAAGCTCCTTTGACATGCAGCATAATTGCCAGAGGAAGTGAGCGCATGTTTTGAATACTGGTAATTACCCTAGTAGAACCAGGTCAGACCTAAAGAAAGCCATTTGAGCTTCAGTCAATTTGCTCCAGAGGATTCTAGTTTCTTGTTCAACTGATGGTGTTCAGTGCTAAGGTGGACTATTTATCGTAGCAAATAAATGATGCAGATTCTGGCATTTTTTGTTGCTTTGTTAAAAATAAACAGGCCATACTCACAAACCATTCGTTGGTATCCTAAATATCATAAAAAGTTACTTCGGAATGTTGCTTTTTTCCATAGACTGGCTTTGGGAATAGTTATTCTGAAAACTACTCTCTTTTTTTTTTATTATTATACTTTAGGTTTTAGGGTACATGTGCACAATGTGCAGGTTTGTTACATATGTATCCATGTGCCGTGTTGGTTTGCTGCACCCATTAACTCGTCATTTAGCATTAGGTATATCTCCTAATGCTGTCCCTCCCCCCTCCCTCCAACCCACAACAGTCCCCGGAGTGTGATGTTCCCCTTCCTGTGTCCATAAGTTCTCATTGTTCAATTCCCACCTATGAGTGAGAATATGCGGTGTTTGGTTTTTTGTCCTTGCGATAGTTTACTGAGAATGATGTTTTCCAGTTTCATCCATGTCCCTACAAAGGACATGAACTCATCATTTTTTATGGCTGCATAGTATTCCATGGTGTATATGTGCCACATTTTCTTAATCCAGTCTATCGTTGTTGGACATTTGGGTTGGTTCCAAGTCTTTGCTATTGTGAATAGTGCTGCAACAAACATACGTGTGCATGTGTCTTTATAGCAGCATGATTTATAGTCCTTTGGGTATATACCCAGTAATGGGATGGCTGGGTCAAATGGTATTTCTAGTTCTAGATCCCTGAGGAATCGCCACACTGACTTCCACAACGGTTGAACTAGTTTACAGTCCCACCAACAGTGTAAAAGTGTTCCTATTTCTCCACATCCTCTTCAGCACCTGTTGTTTCCTGACTTTTTAATGATCGCCATTCTAACTGGTGTGAGATGGTATCTCACTGTGGTTTTGAGTTGCATTTCTCTGATGGCCAGTGATGATGAGCATTTTTTCATGTGTTTTTTGGCTGTATAAATGTCTTCCTTTGAGAAGTGCCTGTTCATTTCCTTTGCCCACTTTTTGATGGGGTTGTTTTTTTCTTGTAAATTTGTTGGAGTTCATTGTAGATTCAGGATATTAGCCCTTTGTCAGATGAGTAGGTTGCAAAAATTTTCTCCCATTCTGTAGGTTGCCTGTTCAGTCTGATGGTAGTTTCTTTTGCTCTCTCACCACTCCTATTCAACATAGTGCTGGAAGTTCTGGCCAGGGCAATCAGGCAGGAGAAGGAAATAAAGGGTATTCAATTAGGAAAAGAGGAAGTCAAATTGTCCCTGTTGGCAGATGACATGATTGTATATCTAGAAAACCCCATCATCTCAGCCCAAAATCTCCTTAAGCTGATTAGCAACTTCAGCAAAGTCTCAGGATATAAAATCAATGTACAAAAATCACAAGCATTCTTGAACATCAATAACAGACAAACACAGAGCCAAATCATGAGTGAACTCCCATTCACAATTGCTTCAAAGCGAATAAAATATCTAGGAATCCAACTTACAAGGGACGTGAAGGACCTCTTCAAGGAGAACTACAAACCACTGCTCAATGAAATAAAAGAGGATACAAACAAATGGAAGACAATTCCATGCTCATGGTTTGGAAGAATCAATATCGTGAAAATGGCCATACTGCCCAAGGTAATTTATAGATTCAATGCCATCCCCATCAAGCTACCAATGACTTTCTTCACAGAATTGGAAAAAACTACTTTAAAGTTCATATGGAACCAAAAAAGAGCCCACATCGCCAAGTCAATCCTAAGCCAAAAGAACAAAGCTGGAGGCATCACGCTACCTGACTTCAAACTATACTACAAGGCTATAGTAACCAAAACAGCATGGTACTGGTACCACAACAGAGACATAGATCAACGGAACAGAACAGAGCCCTTAGAAATAATGCCGCATATCTACAACTATCTGATCTTTGACAAACCTGACAAAAACAAGAAATGGGGAAAGGATTCCCTATTTAATAAATGGTGCTGGGAAAACTGGCTAGCCATATGTAGAAAGCTGAAACTGGATCCCTTCCTTACACCTTATACAAAAATTAATTCAAGATGGATTAAATACTTAAATGTTATACCTAAAACCATTAAAATCCTACAAGAAAACCTAGGCAATCCCATTCAGGACATAGGCGTGGGCAAGGACTTCATGTCTAAAACACCAAAAGCAATGGCAACAAAAGCCAAATTGACAAATGGGATCTAATTAAACTAAAGAGCTTCTGCACAGCAAAAGAAACTATAAATCCTTTCTAAGCATTGCAGTGGGAGGGTTTTCATGTTTCTCAGTCTGCCATATTGCTGAAATTGGATCAATCAAAAGTTGATTTTTTTAAAGTCCTAAATGGGACATATTTCCTACACCCAGGTGTCTTATAATTTTGTTTATTAACAATCATCTCAATGCCTCAAGGAGTCAGGTGTCACCCTGCAATCCCCTTCCTAACACAGCATCACTAGGCTCCTGCATTTGACCACAATTCACAAGATTCCAGACACCGCCTTGTGAAATGCCATCACTTCCTACCCTCAGATTCAAGTGCACAGATGAACATATGCTTACACACATGCATGTCTTCCTGCCCTCTCCACAGAGTTTCTGAGGGGGTGCCAATAGGCCAGAAACCAGGCAGTAAGCTATGGCCACAATGAACCATGCTCAGTTCCCTGAGAGTGTGATGTTCCCCCGGATGTGCTTTGCACTTACTTTTCCCTTCTGGTGCTATTTTCCTTATTCCCACCTGGCAAACTCCTGTTCATCATTCAAAACCCACCTCAATCCATTCCTCTTGCAAAGCTTTCCCTGCCCCTTTATTGCTTTGCACATCCTTCTACTATTGGATTCATTATACTATATTTTTGCATTTAAATGTCTGTCCACCTCACCAGCCTATGAGCTCTTTGTATCTCTAATGCCTGGCATGTTGCCTGACTCATACCAGGTGCTCAACTAATGTTTATTGACTTTAACTTATCAGGATTTCAGGGTGATATCAGGGAAATGTACTGACACTGACTCCCAGAATTGGGTTTATTGGCAATCTACCCCTGGACCTTGAAATCTGAGAAAGTGACACAGGTTATACCTTCTCAAAGGCATTAAAAGGGGGAACTTGGGCCGCGAGTGGTGGCTTATGCCTGCAATCCAGCACTTTCGGAGTCTGAGGCGGGCAGAGCACTTGAGGTTAGGAGTATCACACCAGCCTGGTCAACATGGTGAAACCCTGTCTCTACTACAAGCCTCTTCCTTAGTTGGTGGGGCTTCCCTATAGGATCTCCAATAACTCCAGCCAGAGGCTCAGGGACAGAATTCAGATCTCCCTGGGCCTGAGTCTGTAGGGGGAAAGGTGGCCACAGTCTCTGCAGACCAGCAGACTTAGCCTTCCTCCTGGTAGTTCTGAGGAATCTGGGTAGCCCAGATAAATGGGTTTCCCTCCAGCAAAACATACCCTCTCCACCAAGGGACAAAGTGCTTTGTTAAATGAGTCCTGCTCCCCATGCCACCCAACTGGGTGAGACCCTCCAACATGGGTTGTCAGACACCATATACAGGAGCAATCCTAGTGGTATCAGGTTGGTGTCCTTCAAGGTCAGAGGTCCCAGAAGAAGGATGAGGTACCCATGTTTGCTGCTCTCCAGCCTCCTTGAATGACATCTCCAGGCACAGAGCAAATCAGATTAATAGGGCTTGAAGTGAACTAGCACACAGCAGCAGCCCTACAGAAGAGGGACAGGACTATTGAAAGAAAAACAAGCAGAAAGCAACAACAATAGCATTATCAACAACAACAAAAACAACAAAAAGACCCCCACAAAAACCCCATCCAAGGGTCAGCAGCCTCAAAGACTGAAACTAGACAAACTCACAAAGATAAGAAATAATCCACAAAAAAAATGCTGAAAACCCAAAAGGCCAGAGTGTCTCTTCTCCTCCAAATGATCGCAATGTCTCTCCATCAAGGGCACAGAACTGGATGGAGGATCAGATGGACGAATTGACAGAAGTAAGCTTCAGAAGATGAATAGTAAAAAACTACAATGAGCTAAAGAAGCATGTTCTAACCCAATGCAAAGAAGCTAAGAACCTTGATAAAAGGTTAGAGGAATTGCTAACTAGAATAACGAGTTTAGAGAGGAACATAAATGACCCAGTGGAGCTGAAAAACATAGCACAAGAACTTCGTGAAGCATATACAAGTATCAACAGCTGAATTGACCAAGTAGAAGAAAGGATATCAGAGTTTTAAGACCACCTTACTGAAATAAGACATGCAGACAAGAATAGAGAAGAAAGAATGAAAAGGAATGAGCAAAGCCTTTAAGAAATATGGGACTTCATAAAAAGACCAAACCTATGATTGACTGGAGTACCAGAGGAGATGGGGAGAATGGAAACAAGCTGGAAAACACACTTCAGTATATTATCCAGGAGAACTTCTCCAACCTAGCAAGACAGGCCAACATGCAAATTCAGGAAATACAGAGAACACCATTAAGATACTCCATGAAAAGATCAACCCCAAGACACATAATCGTCAGATTCTCCAAGGTTGAAATGAAGGAAAAAATGTTAAGGGCAGCCAGAGAGAAAGACCAGGTCACCTAGAAAGGGAAGTCCATCAGACTAACAGTAGACCTCTCAGCAAAAACTCTATAAGCCAGAAGAGAGTGTGGGCCAATATTCAACATTCTTAAAATAATTTTCAACCCAGAATTTCATATCCAGACAAACTAAGCTTCATAAGCAAAGGAGAAATAAAATCATTTACAGACAAGCAAATGCTGAGGGATTTCATCACCACCAGGCCTGCCCTGCAAGAGCTCCTGAAAGAAGCACTAAATATGGAAAGGAAAAACTGGTACTAACCACTGCAAAAACACAACAAAATATAAAGACTTATGACACTACGAAGAAACTCCATCAACTAGTGTGCAAAATAACCAAATGGCATCATGATGACAGGATCAAATTCACACATAACAATACTAATCTTAAATGTAAATGGACTAAATGCCCCAATTACAAGACACAGACTGGCAAACTGGATAAGGAGTCAAGACCCATCGATGTGCTATATTCAGGAGACCCAACTTATTTGCAAAGACAGGCTCCAAAAGGTTGGAGGAAAATTTACCAAGCAAATGGAAAGCAAAAAAAAAAAAAAAAGCAGGGGTGGCCAGGCATGGTGGCTCACACCTGTAATCCCAGCACCTTGGGAGTCTGAGGAGGGCAGATCACCAGAGGTCAGGAGTTCGGCTTGTGACCAGGCTGGCCAATATGGTGAAACCCTGTCTCTACTAAAAATACAAAAATTATCTGGGCATGATGGCGGGTGCCTGTAATCCCAGCTACTAGGGAAGCCGAGGCAGGAGAATCTCTTGAACCGGGAGGCAGAGGTTGCAGTGAGCTAAGTTCGTGCCACTGCACTCCAGCCTGGGTGACAGAGCAAGACTCCATCTCAAAAAAAAAAAAAAAAAAAAAAAAGCGGGGGTTGCAATCCTAGGCTCTGACAAAACAGACTTTAAACCAAAAAAGATCAAAAAGGATAAAGAAGGGCATTACATAATGGTAAAAGGAACAATTCAAGAAGAGCTAACTATTATAAATATATATGCACCCAATACAGGGGCACCCAATAAAACAAGTTCTTAGAGACCTACAAAGAGACAGACTCCCACACAATGATGGTGGGAGACTTTAACACCCCAATCGGTATTAGACAGATCAACGAGACAGAAAATTAACAAGGATATTCAGGATTTGAACTCAGCTCTGGATCAAGTGTATCTGGTAGACGTCTACAGAACTCTCTACCCCAAATCAACAGAATATACATTCTTCTCAGTGCTCATGGCACTTATTCTAAAATTGACCATACAACTGGAAGTAAAATACTCCTCAATAAATGCAAAAAAACTGAAATCATAACAGTCTCTCAGACTACAATGCAATCAAATTTGAACTCAAGATTAAGAAACTCACTCAAAAGCACACAATTTCATGGAAATTGAATGACCTCCTCCTGAATGACTCCTGTGTAAATAATGAAATTAAGGCAGAAATCAAGAAGTTCTTTCAAACCAATGAGAACAAAGAGACAACACAGCAGAATCCCTGAGACACAGCTAAAGCAGTGTTAAGAAGAAAATTTATAGCACTAAATGCCTACATCGGAAAGCTAGAAAGATCTCACATTGACACTTTAACATCATAATTAAAAGAGCTAGAGAGGCAAGAGCAAACTAATCCAAAAGCTAGCAGAAGACAAGAAATAACTAAGATCAGAGAAGAATTGAATGAGAGAGAGACATGAAAAACCCTCCAAAAATTATATGAATCCAGGAGCAGGTTTTTTAAAAAAATTAACAAAACAGATAGACTGCTAGCTAAACTAATAAAGAAGAAGAGAGAGAAGAATCAAATAGACACAATAAAAGATGATAAAGAGGATATCACCACTGACTCCACAGAAATACAAACTACCATCAGAGAATACTATAAACATCTCTATGCAAATAAACTAGAAAATCTAGAAGAAATGGATAAATTCCTGGACACATACACCCTACCAAGACTAAATCAAGAAGAAGTTGAATCCCTGAATAGACCAATAACAAGCTCTGAATTTGAGGCAGCAATTAATAGCCTACCAACCAAAACAAACAAACAAACAAACAGCCCAGGACCAGATGGATTCACAGCTGAATTCTACCAGAAATACAAAGAGGAGCTGGTACTATTCCTTCTGAAACTATTCCAAACAATTAAAAAGGAGGGACTCCTTTCTAACTCATTTTATGAAGCCAGCATCATCCTGATACCAAAACCAGGAAGAGACACAACAAAAAAAGAAAACTTCAGGCCAATATCCCTGATGAACATAGATGCAAAAATTCTCAATAAAATACTGGCAAACCAAATCCAGTAGCACATCAAAAAACTTATCCACCATGATCTAGTTGGCTTCATCCTTGGGATGCAAGGCTGGTTCAACATATGCAAATCAATAAATGTAATCCATCACATAAACGGAACCAAAGACAAAACCATATGATTATCTAATAGATACAGAAAAGGCCTTTGATAAAATTCAACATCACTTCATGTTAAAAACTCTCAGTAAACTAGGTATTGATGGAACATATCTCAAAATAATAAGAGCTATTTATGACAAACCCATAGCCACTATCATATTGAATGGGGAAAAGCTGGAAGCATTCCCTTTGAAAACCGGTACAAGAGAAGGATGCTCTCCTCTTACCACTCCTATTCGACATAGTATTAGAATTTCTGGCCAGGAAATCAGGCAAGAGAAAGAAATAAAGCGTATTCAAATAGGAAGAGAGGAAATCAAATTGTCTCTGTTTGCAGACGACACGATTTTATATTTAGAAAACCCCATCATCTCAGCCCCAAAACTTCTTTAACTGATAAGCAACTTCAAAAGTCTCAGGATACAAAGGCAATGTGCAAAAATCACAAGCATTCCTTTACACCAACAATCGACAAGCACAGAGCCAAATCATTAATGAAGTCCCATTCACAATTGCTACAAAGGGAATAAAATACCTAGGAATACAGTTAACAAAAGATGTGAAGGACTTCTTCAAGGAGAACTACAAACCACTGCTCAAGGAAATAAGAGAGGGCACAAACAAATGGAAAAATATTCCATCCTCATAGATAGGAAAAATCAATATTGTGAAAATGGCCATACTGCCCAAAGTAATTTATATATTCAATGCTACTGCCATCAAACTACCACTGACATTCTTCACAGAATTAGAAAAAACAATTTTAAATTTCATATGGAATCAAAGAAGACCCCATATATCCAAGACAATACTAAGCCAAAAGAACAAAGCTGGAAGCATCACACTACCTGACTTCAAACCATACTACAAGGCTACAGTAACCAAAACAGCATGGTACTGGTACGAAAACAGACATGTAGACCAATGGAGCAGAACAGAGACCTCAGAAATAACACCACACATCTGCAATCATCTGATCTTCGACAAACGTGATGAAAACAAGGAATGGGGAAAGGATCTCCTATTCAGTAAATAGTGCTGGAAAAACTGGCTAGCCATATGCAGAAAACTGAAACTGACCCCTTCCTTATGCGTTATACAAAAATTAACTCAAGACGGATTAAAGACTTAAATGTAAATCCAAAAACCATAAAGACCCTAGAAGAACACCTAGGCAATACCTTTCAGGACATAGGCATGGGCAACGACTTCATGACAAAAACACCAAAAGCAATTGCAACAAAGGCCAAAATTGACAACTGGGATGTAATTAAACTAAAGAGCTTCTCCACAGCAAAAGAAACTGTCATCAGAGTGAACAGGCAACCTACAGAATGAGAGAAAATTTTTGTAATTTGTTCCATCTGGCAAAGGGCTAATATCCAGAATCTACAAGAAACTTAAACATATTTACAAGAAAAAAACACAACCCCATCAAAAAGTGGGCAAAAGATATCAAGACACTTCTCAAAAGAAGACATTTATGCAGCCAACAAACATATGGAAAAAAAAAACCTCAACATCACTGATCATCAGAGAAATGCAAATCAAAACCACAATGAGATACCATTTCATGCCAGTCAGAATGGCAATTATTAAAAAGTCAGGAAACAATAGATGCTGGCGAGGCTGTGGAGAAATAAGAATGCTTTTACACTGTTGGTGGGAATGTAAATTAGTTCAACCACTGTGGAAGACAGTATGGTGATTCCTCAAGGATGTAGAACCAGAAATACCGTTTGACCCAGCAATGCCATTATTGGATATATACCCAAAAGATGATAAATCATTCTACTATAAAAATGCATGCACATGTATGTTTATTGCAGCACTATTTACAATAGCAAAGACATGGAACCAACCCAAATGCCCATCAATGATAGACTGGATAGAGAAAATGTGGTACATATACACCATGGAATACTATGCAGCCATGAAAAGGAATGAGATCATGTCCTTTGCAGGGACATGGATGAAGCTGGAAGCCATCATCAGCAGCAAACTAATGCAGGAACAGAAAACCAAACACCACATGTTCTCACTCATAAGTGGGAGTTGAACATTGAGAACATATGGACACAGGGAACAACACACACCAGGGCCTGTTGGGGGGTGGGGGTTAAGGGGAGTGAACATAGAGGATGGGTCAATAGGTGCAGCAAACCACCATGGCACATGTATACCTATGTAAACCTGCATGTTCTGCATATGAATCCCTTTTTTTTTTTTTTTTAAGAAGAAATAAGTTTTAAAAGAGGGAGTGCTGGAGGACTTGGCAGGAATGTAAAATATCGTGCAGCCACGGTGGAGGAAAGTTTGATGGCTCCTCAAAAAGTTAAATAGAATTACCACATGACCCAATAATTCTATTCCTGGATATATACACAATAGAATTGAAAGCAGGTGCTCAAACAGATACTTGTACACCAATGTTCACAGCAGCATTATTCCCATTCACCAAAAGATGGAAACAATTCAAATGTCCATCAACAGAAGAATGAATAAACAAAATGTGGTATATCCATATAATAGAATATTATTCAGCTTTAGAAAGGTCTAAGATTCTAACACATACTACAACATGGATGAACCTCGAACAGGAGAATAGGAGATACACACACACACACACACTCTCTCTCTCTCACACACACACACACAGACACACCGGGCATTTATTGGAGGAAGTGGCACTTGTGATTATGGAGGTTAAATCCCATGATCTGCTATCTGCCAGCTGGAGACTGAATAAAGCCAGTGATGTAATTCAGCCTGAGTCCAAATGCCTGAGAACCGGGGAGCTGACCATGGGAGCAATCCCAGGGCAGAAGAGGTTAGATTTACCAGCTCAAGCAGTGAGGTAGGAATAAAAGGGTGAATTCTCCCTCCTTCCACCTTTTGTTCTATTCAGGCCCTCAATGGATTGGGTGATGCCCACTCACATCAAGGAAGGCAAACTACTCTGCTGAGTCCAACAATAGACTCAATTCAAATGCTAACTTCAGCCAGAAATACCTTTGCCACACATCCAGAAACAATGTCTAATCTGGGTAACCTGTGGTCTGCTCAAATTGACACATAAAATACACCATCACAGGAATCAAGAGAAAAAAAAATGTCCTCTTGTTGCTTTTTATAAAACAAATTCAGAGTCAAAGAAGGAACATTCCCTTGTGGCATCTGGATTAGCTCTTAGTATTTCCAAGTTGTACAATAACGATTGAATCTGTTTTGTGATTAGATCAGCCACTCTGCACTTAGAGGCTGGTAAAGGTTACAGTACAACCAGAAATTTTAGCCAACTGAGCTAAACATACATAAGTGATGGCTTATGCCTGCATTTCCTGCACAAGCTAGAAAGAAAGGGCCTAAGCCTTCTTTGTTACAGTAACTTGAAGACCCAGGTCTGGGAACTGCCTCATCTGACTTGCCTCTCCAGAATTTCACCAGTTAATGCAAACTGATGGAGGGAGTCAGAAAACAGACTGAATCTGTCTTCGTTTGGCATGTGTTAGACAGAGACAGCATATGGTTGCATTATAAACTCTTGAGACAGACTTGCTTCTGGAAACCTTTCATTGCCCTATTGCTGTTGCCATGGCAACTGCTAGGACTTTGATTCTGTCTTGGTCCTTCCTTCAGCACTTGACCACTGGGGTGTGACTTCTGTTGAGCACTCTAGGAAAGCTCAGTTGCAACTACAAAGACTGCATTGCAGTTTATGGGTGTCATAGGGGAATTGTATCCTCTTTTTGCTGCTCAGGGCAAAGTTACTATGTTGGGTCTGAACCCTCTCTCTGTGGGTGCTGCTCAGAGGATCTGGGTTGTTCCCTTCGGGCTGGGTGATTATGTAACCTGGAGATGTGACGGGAACTGTTCCTCTTCCATTGTGTGACTCCTACAGTGGAAAAATAATTACAGTCATGGTGGTGAGTAAGTAGGGGGCAAACCAAAGAACTGAATGATGTGCAACTACTTGCTGCTCTGGTGTTATGTGACAGTCTTGTTTTCAGAGGGAGGCTCTCAAGCAGTGGTGTCTTACAATGCTTCAGGATAGAAGCACCCGCCAACACTGAAGAGTATCAGGCAACAATATAGAAAATTTTGTTTTCAATTTCCAGTTGCATTAACCTAATTGTCTAGGTTAGTGGATTAAATAGACAAGCTAACAAATCTATTTAAAAACGTTTTTAGGCTTTGTTTTAATACAAGACATTTTTAGATCGAGTTATGTGATTTTGACAATTTTCCATGCTGGAGAACTAGTGTTCACTAGCTCTTCTTTATAAACAGAGATAATTTTGTGAGAAATTAGAAGTAAATCCTTATATTTAAAATGACTCTTTTCCTCACATTTTAATTATTTACATAATGAAAATTCATAGAACTACATAAAAGGTACTGGGTCTGTGGCTGGTCAGATCTCAACGTAGTAAGAACAAATTAGTTTTCTGCATAATAAAGGCTTAGGAATTTGTAATTCATGGCCATTATCACTCTGCTGGCCTTCATATTTTTGCATTGCTTATCACAGTATATTAACAAATATTCATTAAATCCCTGTGAGCAAAATCCAGTAAAAGATTGATATCATCACGGTCTTACCCATTTTGTCAGAGGAGAGAAATGAAGATGAATTGAGTTTATTCTTTCCTTCCTAGAGGAATTTGGCTAGAATAATAATTCACTTGGCTAAAACCGGCTGGAAAACATGGGAGGGAGAAGAAAAAGAGGCTGGAAGGGAAGAATAAAGCATATATATTTTTAAATTTTAGTTATATTCCAATATGCTAGAGCTTTGAAGGCAAGGCTCTTGGCTTCATCTTGACTTTAGATCACGTTCTTCCTCTGGTGACTATGTAAATGAATTCATAATATTTAACACATCTCAATGCACGTGCCCCTTCTGTTTTCTTTGCACCACGTTGTAGATCTGCTTGTTTGTGTTCTCTCAGCCAATCTGAGGCATTTGCCTCAAATGCCATAACACCAATGAGTCCTTTGATCAGAATGGAAGAGGAGGGAGCCCAGAGGCACAGACATCCTGGCCTCAGGGAATGCTCAGCAAGGACTTCCCAGAGTCCCTGTTCCCAGCCCAGAGGTCACTTCACCTAATCCATAATGGACCTTCCATCATGTGGTCCCTGGGAATGAAGGCAATGCCCTTTAAAGCAGCTGCCATCATTTACCAATTCATCAAACCCTCTAAAGTCACCATGGTTTTCCCTGGTTGGCCTTCTTCTTTGAATTCAACTTTTTATTGTTGCTGTTGTTCAGTAAGCCTTTATTAAAGATGTTTTTATTACAGTCTGTATTTGAGTAGAATATCTGTTTTGAAATTGAAGTTTAATTTCACACTTTTCTTAAAACATATATTGACACAGAAAAGATATGTATAGATGCATGCGCATATGTAGCAGGAAGAGCATTTGCTATTTTGAGGCTTGACGGAGAAATTAAGGAGGTACAGGGAAAAGAGAAGGGAGAGAGGTCTCTTTATAAAGCGTGGAGAGAAAGAAATCAGGCCTGTCAAGGATGGCTGGTGACTTCAGAACCAGTCATGTCTGAGATATATATATAATCATTCACATGGTTCAAAAATTAAGAATTGAAATCTTCTTCCCACTCTTGTCTCCAATTCACACAGACCACCTCTCCAGTTTTCCCTACGCTATCAACAAGTGTTATTATTTTCTCAAGGTTTCCAGAGTTTCTCTGTGCATATACAAATATGAATAAATCTATTTACGTATTTGTTCATTCAACAAATTACCAATTGTTCCAGGCACAAAACAAAGCTCCCTGACCCCAAAAGATTACATTCTAGCTGGAAGAGACAGATGATATACAATAAATATAATAAATTTGAAAATAATATTTTCCATTAGATCAGCGGGTCTCAGGAAGAAAAAAACAGAAAACGTAAGGAAACCATCAGGATGAGGAGACTGGTTGCTGTTTTCAAGATGGCGGTCAAATGAGGCCTCATTGAGGAGGTAATATATGAGCAATGACTTCAGTTGGGAAATGACCATGGGGTCATTTTATTATGTAGATGAAGTCTCATGGGGTGGGGAAAGTTTTTTTTTTTTTGGAGATGGGAGTCTCACTTTGTCGCCCAGGCTGGGGTGCAGTGGTGCCATTTGGCTCACTGCAACCTTCCCCTCCCAGGTTCAAGCGATTCTCGTGCCTCAGCCTGCCCGAGTAGCTGGGACTACAGGTGCTTGCCACCATGCCCAGCTAATTTTTGGTAGTTTAGTAGAGACTGGCTTTCATCATGTTGGCCAGGCTGGTCTCCAACTCCTGACCTTAAGTGATCCGCCCACCTCGGCCTCCCAAAGTGCTGGGATTACAGGTGTCAGCCACTGCACCTGGCCGGGGTGGGGAAAGTTTAACCCCACTCATAATAAGGAAAATGGTTTTCACCTGTGTTTCCTATGGGCACGGTGGTATTGATGAAAAAAGCCTAACTCTGTAAAATATTTAAAGAGATTTATTCTGAGCCAAATATGAGTGACATGGCCTGAGGCACAGTCTCAAGAGGTCCTGAGAGGAGGTTGGGTTACAGCTTGGTTTTATATGTTTTAGGGAGACATAAGATATCAATCAACACATGTGAGGTATATATTGGTTCAGTCTGGAAAGGCAGCACAACTCAAAGGGAGGAGGTGCAGGAGGTAGTGCTTATAGGTCATGGGAGCATTCAAAGATTTTCTGATTGGCAATTGGTTGAAACAGTTAAGTTATTAGCTAAAGATCTGGAATCAATAGAAAGGAGTGTCTGGGTTAAGAAAAGGGATTGTGGAAACCAAGGTTTTTATTATGTAGGTGAAGTCTCATAGGTGGCTGCCCTTAAAAATAACAGATGGCAAATGTGTCCTACTTAGACTTTTAAAAGGTGGTAGACTCTCAGTTAACATCTTCAGGACTGGGAGAGGCTAGAAGGGGAAAGCTCTAGTTATGTTATTAGAGATTCTTTACAGATGCAAATTTTCCTCTACAAAAGATGGCTTTACAGGGCCATTTCAGAATATGCAAAGAAACATATTTTGGGGTAATATATTTTCATTTCCTAGAGGCAGATTGGAACTTGGTATCTTATTGCTACAAAGAGTCTGCTTTGTCAGTCTGAAGATATGTTTTGAATGTTAATGCTGGTTAGTTGTGCCTGAATTCCAAAAGGAGGAGAACCCCTTTCCTTCTCATTATGGCATAAACTAGTTTTTCAGGTTTCCTTGGGTCCCTTTGGTCAAGAGGAAGGGGTCCATTCACAGTCAGTTAAGTTGGGGGGGTTGGAAATTTATCTTTGGTTTATAGTGGTATTATAAATTACACTGGATGGACCCCACACAGAAGTGGATACACATATTCCCCTCCATCAGTCCTCCTCAGGAAAACAACCTCTCTTGGCATCTCATCAATGTCAACAAGGGGGACTCACATACATTATGTCGTTAAATGTATAACTTTCATCCTCTAGAAAGAAACCAGAAGAAGCTTCTGTAATTCTACTTTGCTGACATTTGTGAGGCAAAGACAAAGCAGCATCTAGAAGGGGCAGCTCATTCCTTTGCTTCCAGCAGCAGTGGAGGGTGGGGGAGTCACTCTAACTCCTCTCATTTATTGGGCACTTAATATCTACCAGGCACACTGCTAAGGATATGATCTCATTTGTCCCTACAACAATCCTGTGTTGTTGTGGGATAAGAATTTTTATTCTATTTTGACAGATAATAATTCAGTAATGTTATAGGTAAAATGTTAGACTCAGGTTATGGAAACTGGCTAAGGTCACATATATCCCAAGTATCCAGTTCTGAAGCCTGTGGTTCTGGAGTGGGATGGACTCATTGAAGTCCTTGCCTTTCAAAGCAAATATCAGGCAGTGGGGTATCATCTGCCTTCTGTTGTTCACAATTAGAGCAGCTTGGTAGCGGCTTTGAGCAGTGCGGGTAAATATGTATGCTATCTTCCAGCAGGTCATGCTGTGGTTCCTTACAGAATCCATGATACTTGGCATTAAGCTTGATTTTTTCCCCTTCTATAATAAAATACCATATCAAGTCCACTCCTGTCAAATGTCCTCATTGGTTTCACATCTTTAAGTCTACCTGTAGATTACTAAGGCAGTTTCAAAATTAATCACGGGATTCTCATATGAAACTCACAGTCATTGTTTTGTCACTTTTTATTATAAAATAGTGCAGTGTCTCTTATCATTTAAAAGTTAATGGTAACTCCGTGCAGTTTTAACAATATGTCTCACATGGCTTCCAGAACACTTGTTCAGGTTACTAAATTCCTTAACTTGTTGTTGACAGAGTTTACAGAAAAAGGAATAAGTTTTTAGTTGAGCTGATCTATTTTAGGACAAAAGGGAGTGGATCTTACATACACTAATGTTTACTTAAAATTATATTTCTAGCCAAGTGTGTGATGGCATGTGCCTGTAATCCCAGCTACTTGGGCAGCTGAGGCGGGAGGACTGCTTGAGTACAGGAGTTCAAGGCTGCAGTGAGCTATGATCACATCATTGTACTCCAGCCTGGGAGACAGAGTGAAAGACCCTGCCTCAAAAAAAATATCATTCATATATATATATATGTATATGATATATATGTATATGATATATATATGTATATGATATATATGTATATGATATATGTATATGATATATATGTATATGATATATATATATATATATGATAGTCTCATCTCAATCTGAATTCTAATTTTTCACTAAAAGTACAAAGTACATCACTCTTTTGGGATAAAACCCATTCCTATGCCAATGTGAGTGAGTGTGACTGGAGCTGGATTGTCAATTCTATAATTAAAACGTCAATTTTTTGTCCTTTAAAAATGTGGTTCTATTTCTATTCTTCTATTATTCTCTTTGATTCTCAGAAAGCAAGAACAAAAATAAACTTAAAGTTTGTACCCTTGATGAAGAATTGACCCAAACACTTCTTTCTGTTGTTGAAGATGAAATGTGCCTTTTGTATTTTAGTTATTGAAATGTCATCCTTGGAAGTATTCCTTTTTTTTTTTTTTTTTTGAGATGAAGTCTCGCTCTGTTGCCCAGGCTGGAGTGCAGTGGCGCAATCTCGGCTCACTGCAAGCTCTGCCTCCCAGGTTCACACCATTCTCCTGCCTCAGCCTCTCCGAGTAGCTGGGACTACAGGCGCCCGCCACCACGCCCGGCTAATTTTTTGTATTTTTAGTACAGACGGGGTTTTACCGTGGTCTCGATCTCCTGACCTCGTGATCCGCCTGCCTCGGCCTCCCAAAGTGCTGGGATTACAAGTGTGAGCCACCACGCCCAGCAGGAAGTATTCCATTTTTTTTTTTTAGAAATTAAACGCCTCAGAAGTTGCTCAATTAGGATCCTTTTATTTGTGACTGATTTATTAATCAATTACAAATGTGATTTAAAAGACATACTTTGGAGATCTATTAATTTGTTATTTATTAATATAATTCACATTTACTTTTCATTTTAAGATGTTTTAACCATAAGTGATGCTGACATAGGAATGATACAGGGAAGACAGGGATAGAAAATAAATTTCTGACATTCTGATGTGTTTTTAAAATTAATTGGAAGCAGTATTCAGAAATATTCTCTAATTAGCTGTCAGCTTTCAGCCTGCATTCTGTAGCAATCTTTAATTTGACATCCAAAGATACTTCTTTATAGAAGAAAAACACAAATCATAAGTATAGATCTACCTGGTACTTTCTGGAAATTCTTGTAAGCTGCCAAA
This sequence comes from Symphalangus syndactylus, assembly GCF_028878055.3. Classification (NCBI taxonomy): domain Eukaryota; kingdom Metazoa; phylum Chordata; class Mammalia; order Primates; family Hylobatidae; genus Symphalangus; species Symphalangus syndactylus. Next base: position 66,215,411 of record NC_072430.2, on the reverse strand, counting down.
TGGTTCTATTCTGGAACACAAGAAACAAAACAGCAGAAATCACTTATGTCATTGCAAAAACAAAAAATGTCTTTGTTTACTATCATCATCATCATCATCGTCGTCATCATTGACTCTGAGTTTAGGAAAACTTTGCTTTCCAATGGCTTTAGGTGTATCTTTTGCCACATGTCCGTAGTAGATGCTTGATAACCAATTTTTGAATGAATGAATGAATGAGATATTTATGTTTATGGCTGCAGTGGGGCAAGAGTTGGAAGATCTTAAACATTTCTGAGCTGTTACACGAGTCAGCACTGCAATACTTGTGCTAAAGAGAATCTTTCAGCGTTCATCTTTTCCTAAGTTGTCTTCTGCATGAATTGTCCTAAAGTTCTTCCAGACACACTGGGACTCCCAAATGCCTGTGATGTAAGGCCTCTGCAATGTGTGAATGTGTAGGAAGTGTTTTTAAGATTTTCTTTCCCAATCAACTTGCTTTTTGGCAGATGACCCAATTAAGGTGCAATATGTAGGTGGACATTTGCTAAATTATAAAATAAAGGAGGCTAGTGGGTGAGTGCAGAGGCAATGACATTAATAAAATGGAGAAGATAAGAATCAGATAATTAGAAAAGGCAATTTTTTTTTTTTTTTACAATTTATGAAGAGCCATGAAATATTATACCAACAGAAAGAATTAAGCAACCAAAAACATATACCAGCCCTCTGCAGGAAGGGGAGACTACAAAGACAAAGATTATTTTATTTTAATTTTTTTTTAGATGGAGTCTTGCTCTGTCACCCAGACTGGGGAGTGCAATGGTGCAATCTTGGCTCACTATAACCTCCACCTCCCCGGTTCAAGCGATTCTCCTGCCTTGGCCTCCTGAGTAGCTGAGATTACAGGTGCACACCACCATGCCCAGCTAATCTTTTTGTATTTTTAGTAGAGACAGGGTTTCATTATGTTGGCCAGGCTAGTCTCAAACTCCTGACCTCAGGCAACCCACCCACCTTGGCCTCCCAAAGTGCTGGGATTACAGGCATGAGCCATCATGCCCGGCCAATAATTTTATTTTTGACCTGAAATTTTTATATGCTCTTCTACCAACTTAATCTCTCATTTTCTGATTTTTACACACACACACACACACACACACACGCACACACACACGCACACACACACCCCTACATATAAAAGTATAATGTTGTAAAGCAAATGTGATTTATAAAACAAAATCAGTGCATGAAATACCTTCTGAATACAGAAATACAGTTTAGAAAAGTTCAGTTTGTAGAGGATTTCATATGGTGACATTTGGCAGTTCAGTCCCAAGTCATTTTACCAGGGAGCACAATCAATGTGAATTTAGCAGCAACTACATTGCTGTTTTGACTCTCAGCCTTGAAGACCAGTGCTTGGTTTTGTGCACACACCAAGAATGAATCCATCTCTTGAAGGCTGACTTACTAGAGACTGATCAGTAAAATCAAATTGCCAGTTTGTTTGTACAGTTTCATGGCACATAAAACTGTTACATCGGCAAGAGTCCTCACATCAACATGACTAGCACATTCTCTCGCTGTAGAAGACCAAGAAAAGAAGTCAGGCCAGCCCTAGAAGGCTGTATGATGAACATGGACTCAGGATACAGGAAGTGAGAGCAGCTGAGTGGCTGAAGATATCAGGCCTGAGGAGGCAAATAGATGCTCCCAGGAGTCAGACAAGTAGGATAAGTGGGTGAAGGTACCCTCTGAGGGCTTTGGACAGGCAGAGAGCAGTTTGCAAGGGACAACTCTTATTAATTCTGATTGTTGCTACATGAGAATAAGAGTTTTTTCAAGTAAAGTAATAAATGAGGAATCTGACATAAAACGTTTTCATTTAAAAAACATTTCCTGTGTGGCTGGGCACCATGGCTCACACCTGTAATCCCAGCAGTTTGGGAGGCCAAGGCAGGCGGATCACTTAAGGTCAGGAGTTGGAGACCAGCCTGGCCAACATGGTGAAACCCTGTCTGTACTAAAAATACAAAAAAAAAAAAAAGAAAAGGAAAATTAGCTGGCTGGCCATGGTGGCACACACCTGTAATCCCAGCTGAGGGATGGGATTGGGAGGCTGAGGCATGAGAATTGCTTGAAACTGGGAGGCGGAGGTTGCAGTGAGCTGAGACTGTGCCACTGCACTCCGGCCTGGGTGACAGAGCAAGAATGTCTCAAAAACAAACAAACAAACAAAAAATGTCCAGTGTGAAAGAAAATAAAAAAACCAAGGCTACAGTTTTCCAAAGTGGAGGCAGATTGTGCAATCCTTTCACAAAGGTCAAACCACAAAATGTTCTAGTAGATTTAAATAAACAACCAAAATCAGTATCCACTGGCTTTCAACATCCATCAGTTGGGAGTGCCTTCATTAACTAACCAATCAGAACTGGTTTGCAATTTAGGATTTCTGCCTAGCCAATGAATTGCCTGTGGAAACAACTTTTCATGGAAATCCCCTATAGAAAACCTCTCCTGCATTTGCCTTACAGGACACTATTGGAGGCTGCCCTGATTCAGTGTACCAGAATTGCAATTCTTGGTTTCCCAAATAAATGTTATTTATTTGGACCTCATGTTGATCTTTTTTTTAATTTTTTTTTTTTTTTAGCTAATGTCAGAAGTGGGACCTGAAGTGATCTTACCCAGTGGTCCACGGACCAGGGTTCTTTAAAGTACAGTGAAGTCCACACAACAAAGAGCCACTTGTACTCTCTGCTTCCTCGGATCACAGGCCCCCTTGCTCATGAGTCCTCTCAGGCTCTGGCCTCCTTCCCTTTGGTTTTGGTCAATGTCTTTATTTGGGAATCTGAGAATGGTTGTTCCATCTGTGCCCACAAAGACTTTTAGCCTGTGCAAGAGTTTTCCTTGTTTATCAAGACTTTGCCAATGTTTACGTTTTCCTATTAGTGAGAATTATTATTATTGTTATAAGTATGGGATTCTTTAATTCTAAACCTTGTAATGATTGTTCCCCTTCTGGAACTCCTGCTGGTTTTATGTTAAAAAAAAATTATGAGCCCTGCACCTGCATTTATCTAGAATACTGGAGCTTCTATACAAAAGATGCTTTAAAATTACAACAGCCAAAGTACAATTCCTTTGATATATCAAAACTAGATTGTCTCCTAACTAAATTAGAAGACCAATGTTCTAAAACAAAACAATCTGAATGGGGTGCATATTTTAATTGACATTTAGAGGTGTCCAAACACATTCAGAACTCTAAAAATTGCCTCTCTCCAAAACACAGTCTCTAAACTCACAGAGGCTAATACAAAATTAAAAAAGAAAGAAAATGTCTTCGAGGCTCAGATTTCTTCCTTCAACTCTCATTCCCTGACTTCTTTCTCTATATGCTGGACTTGTTGAACTTCCTTTCTATTTTTTGACACTGAAGCTTCTCTTGATTCCCTTGTTTATGTTAAACCTGTTCAAATTCATCATTTAAATCTCCATCCACACAATGAAGGCACTCACAAATACTTCTTGTATACCCTGGACAAAAGTCAAACTTAGGGATATGGCTAAAGAGTTTCCCAAGGCTTCTGAGGATCCTCATAAATCTGCTGAAGAATTTCAAATTGTTATCCATACTTATGAACCTAGTTTCTCTGACCTTTATCAATTAATACATATGCTTGTTGAAGAAAGTCAGGCACAACATTGAATAGCAAAAGCAGGCTGGAACAATCCTCTAACAGACCTCCAATGCAGTATACCTCCTGATAAGGAAAAAGCCCATGAAAGAATCAAAACTTTACACCAAGCCATTGTTTTAAGTATTCCCTAAACCAATAGACTGTAACACGAGTCAGGCCTACACCCAAAAGGAAGGTGAGGCAGTACATGACTATTACAATAGACTTGAAATAGTTTTCAAGAAAATCTGAATGCTCCCCTTGGATGCTGAATCTACCAAACTGGCTTTTAATTCTATGTTCATAAATGGCTGAGATGAAGATCTTGCAATTCTAGTTAAACAGGGTTGGTTTAGTTGGAAACAATGCCCACCTCTGATTTAGTTAACCTGGACAACCAATTATCCCAAACAATTTCTAAGATCAATAATGTGAGGCAAATAAGATAATAATGCTACAGCTTTAGCAACTTTCTACCTTCATAATAAAAGATAGCAGTCTAACACCAGAAAATCAAACCTTAAAGGGGTCTGTCACTGTTACAAAAAGCCTGGACATTGGGAAAAAATATGTACAATTAAAACCTGTTGAACAAACCCTTAATAAGCTGGCCTCTATGTCCCTTAAGGACTGAGGGTACTCCCAGGAAACAAGGTGATCTTTCAGATCTTGCTCTTTATCATTTGGATGAAACTTACCTAATGATTGGAAAGGAGGTTCCCATCGTCCTTTTTGACACTGGAGCAACCTTCTCTGTGCTTACTCCCACCAGCCTCAAGCAGCTCCTTCCTTCAGTACTGAGTATTGAAAAAATTCAAATGGCGGGAGTTTCTAATGACCATTAACACTTTACAAATCTTTACCCTTGCTTTTTCAATTGGATCCTCTCTGGGACGCTCATTATTTTACACTAGTTCCCTCAGCCACAATTCACTTACTTGGAAGGGACTTAGAAAATTTCATGCTGCCATTTTCTTTTCTGAAAAGGGGGAGATAATTTTTGAAATCCACTCAACCCCCTCTTTATTTATTTATTAATTTAATTTAATTTAATTTAATTTAACTTAATGTTTTTAGAGACAACATCTCACTCTGTTGTCCAGTCTGGAGTGCATTGGCATGATCATTGCTCACTGCAGCCTCAAACTCCTGGGCTTAAGCAATCCTCCCACCTCAGTCTCCTGAGTAGCTGGGTCAACAGGCATGCACTGTTACGCCTGTCTAATTTTTAAATTTTTGTAGAGATGGGGGCTTGCTATGTTGCCCAGGCTGGTCTTGAACTCCTGGCCCCAAGTGATCCTCCTGCCTTGGCTTCTCAAAGTGATGGGATTACAGGCATGAGCCACTGTGCCTGACCTAACCCCTGCTTTTACTAACAACAGTAAGAATTCTTCAACATCATGGGGAATTTCTGCCCTTAACTTAAATAATGAAGATGCTGAGTTTTTCAAATGAGTTTCCTGAGGAACTTTGGGCTAAATCAATAACAAACATTGGATGAATCCATTTGGCTCCCCCATTAAAGATTCAAATGGACCCAAAGAACCCCCCAACTAATCAGATAATACTCCCTAGGCCTTGAAGCTCTTGCAAGAATTAAACCAATTATAAAAGAAAATAAAGCCAATAATCTTATAATGCCTTGTACTAGTCCTGTAATAGTTCTATCCTTCCTGTAAAGAAACCTCATAGATGAGGATGAAGATTTGTACAAAACCTAAGAGCCATTAATAACAATGTCATTCCTTGACACCATATTGTTCCAAACCTGCATACCCTCCTGGCTGGACTTTCATCCCCACAGATGGTTAGTTTTTTCACAGTGATAGATCTTTGTAGTGCTTTTTTTCCTTTAGGATTACCGTGTGTGCTGATCATAATTCTGAAAGACACAATCTCAAATGCCATAACCTGAATGTTGACATTCTGAAAGATCAAAATCCCTAAAGTTTAAAATCCTGAATGTATAAGATCCTGCCAAGAAGATTAAAATCCTGAATGTTGAAATCTTGAAAGCCAAATTCTGGGAAGATATTAGTCCTTTTCTGGTTGTACACATTATGTTAATTGTGTCACATTAGGTGAAACTATTACCTTGTTATTGTCTTTATTTGGAAATTAGGTATGGTTTAAGGAGATACATATGGGTGCCAAGCTGACAAGGGGTAGACTTGTGGACTTAATTTTAAGTGTCAACTTGACTGGATTAATGAATACCTAGAAACCTGGTAAAGCATTATTTTGGATGTGTCTGTGAGGGTATTTCCAGCAGAGATGAGTGTTTGAGTGTGAGTGGACTAGGTGGGGAAAATCTGTCTCCAGTGTTGATGGGCACCATCCAATTGACTGGGGGCTCAGAGAGAACAAATACAGAAGGCGAATTGGTCTCTCTCTCTCTCTCTCTGAAAGCTAGGACAGCCTTTTTTTCTGCTGCCTTGCACATCAGAATTCCAGGTTCTAGGATTTACACCGGTAGCCCCTTAGGTCTTGAGGCTTTTGGCCTTGGACTGAGTTATACCATCAGCTTCCCTAGTTCTGAGGCCTTTGGACTTGGACTGAGCCACACTAATGGCATTCCAGGGTCTCCAGCTTTCAGATAGTCTGTTGTGGGACTTTTCAGCTACCATAATTGCATGAGCCAATTCTAATAAATCTCCTCTCATATGTCTATATATACATATCCTATTGGTTCTCTCTTTCTGGAGAACACTGATTAATACAGATTTGATGTTGGGGAAACAAATATCATTCCTTCTTACTGTGTATGCAAGAAATCTGTGAAATTGTTCCCTTGCCAAAAAGCTATGATAAGTTTAGTGTATGGGTCTACTTCATGGTGAAAGATAAAGTTTAAAAGCTAATTATTATTGGTGCTGTAAAATCAGAAAGTCGTTTAGTTGTAATAGCCATGCAATAACCAGACTTTCAAATTTGTACAACCAGTCTCCAAATACAAGTGCAGCAAGTGTTTTGAAGATCATAGAAGACATACAAACACAGGGAAAATTATAAGAAATTTCCCCTGTCAAATTATTCAAACATGTGCAACTTCTGACCCTTCTCATATAGTGCCAATTTGTTATGCTATATATTTCATCTTCACATCATTTTTAATACTGGAAATATACATGGTATAAAGACTTTTAGAGCATTCTAATTTGTTTTATTCAACTTTTGCAAATTTGACTCCATAAACATGCATTATCACAATGTTGTGCATGTATACAGAAATGTTGAAACTTCCTCAATAAATGAAGAGATATCCTTTTGGTACACTTGCATTTGTGAAAGGTTAAATTTCTTGATCTTGACTCTCTGGACAACAATCTTAGTTTCTGATTGATCTCATCAAAAAGCTTAGATTGTTTCATCACAGTATTTCAGATGACTACAGTTATAAAATTGAGTGCACACAGTTACCAACCATAGTGATATGCATTTATATATTTTGCCTTTTGATCTATTTTTTAATGAATATGGTTCATGTGCTCGTAACTATTATACCCATGCAATTGTTGTTAGTGTACTTGTTCATGCTTGGAAAATATGTATATTATTATATGATTGCCATTTTATTGTGTGAACTAGCCTATGAAGTGTTCTGTCATGTTTTTATGTTTCTCAAATAAACCCCCTTTTGGATGCCCCATTCTCCATGATGTGCTTATTTCACATTGCATGCTTGTATCAAAACATCTCATGTACCCCATAAATATATACACCTACTATTTACCCACAAAAATAGAAAATTAAGGCCAGGCATGGTGGCTCACGCCTGTAATCCCAGCACTTTGGGAGGCTGAGGCAGGTGGATCACGAGGTCAGGAGATGGAGACCATCCTGGCTAACACAGTGAAACCCCGTTTGTACTAAAAATACAAAAAATTAGCTGGGTGTGGTGGCAGGTGCCTGTAGTCCCAGCTACTCAGGAGGCTGAGGCAGGAGAATGGCATGAACCCGGGAGGCGGAGCTTGCATGAGAACACGCCACTGTACTCCAGCCTGGGCAACAGAGTGAGACTCCATCTCAAAAAAAAAAAGAAAAGAAAAGAAAAGAAAATTTAAAAAAAAATCTAGTTTAAAAAGTACATAGGGTGGAGCCAAGATGGCCGAATAGGAACAGCTCTGGTCTACAGCTCCCAGCGTGAGCGACACAGAAGACGGGTGATTTCTGCATTTCCGTTTGAGGTACCGGGTTCATCTCACTAGGGAGTGCCTAACAGTGGGTGCAGGACAGTCGGTGCAGCACACTGTGCGTGAGCTGAAGCAGGGCGAGGCATTGCCTCACTCTGGAAGCGCAAGGGGTCAGGGAGTTCCCTTTCCTAGTCAAAGAAAGGGGTAACAGACGGCACCTGGAAAATCGGGTCAGTCCCACCCTAATACTGTGCTTTTCCAACGGGCTTGGAAAACGGCACACCAGGAGATTGTGTCCTGCACCTGGCTCGGAGGGTCCTGTGCCCACGGAGTCTCGCTGATTGCTAGCACAGTAGTCTGAGATCAAACTGCAAGGTGGCAGCGAGGCTGGGGGAGAGGCGCCCGCCATTGCCCAGGCTTGCTTAGGTAAACAAAGCAGCCAGCAAACTCGAACTGGGTGGAGCCCACCACAACTTAAGGAGGCCTGCCTGCCTCTGTAGGCTCCACCTCTGGGGGCAGGGCACAGACAAACAAAAAGTCAGCAGGAACCTCTGCAGACTTAAATGTCCCTGTCTGACAGCTTTGAAGAGAGTAGTGGTTCTCCCAGCACGCAGCTGCAGATCTGAAAACAGACAGACTGCCTCCTAAAGTGGGTCCCTGACCCCCGAGCAGCCTAACTGGGAGGCACCCCCCAGAAGGGACAGACTGACACCTCACTCGGCCAGGTACTCCTCTGAGACAAAACTTCCAGAGGAACTATCAGACAGCTGAATTTGCGGTCTCACGAAAATCTGCTGTTCTGCAGCCACCACTGCTGACACCCAGCCAAACAGGGTCTGGAGTGGACCTCTAGCAAACTCCAACAGACCTGCAGCTGAAGGTCCTGTCTGGTAGAAGGAAAACTAACAAACAGAAAGGACATCCACACCAAAAACCCATCTGTACATCACCATCATCAAAGACCAAAAGTAGATAAAACCACAAAGATGGGGAAAAAACAGAGCAGAAAAACTGGAAACTCTAAAAAGCAGAGCACCTCTCCTTCTCCAAAGGAACGCAGTTCCTCACCAGCAATGGAACAAAGCTGGATGGAGAATGACTTTGATGAGTTGAGAGAAGAAGGCTTCAGATGATCAAACTACTCCGAGCTACGGGAGGAAATTCAAAACAATAGCAAAGGAGTTAAAAGCTTTGAAAAAAAAATTAGACGAATGGATAACTAGAATAACCAATGAAGAGAAGGGCTTAAAGGAGCTGATGGAGCTGAAAGCCAAGTTTTGAGAACTACACGAAGATTGCAGAAGCCTCGGTAGCCGATGCGATCAACTGGAAGAAAGGGTATCAGTGATGGAAGATGAAATGAATGAAATGAAGCAAGAAGGGAAGTTTAGAGAAAAAAGAATAAAAAGAAACGAACAAAGCCTCCAAGAAATTTGGGACTATGTGAAAAGACCAAACCTACATCTGATTGGTGGACCTGAAAATGACGGGGAGAATGGTACCAAGTTGGAAAACACTCTGCAAGATATTATCCAGGAGAACTTCCCCAATCTAGCAAGGCAGGCCAACATTCAGATTTAGGAAATACAGAGAACACCACAAAGATACTCCTCGAGACGAGCAACTCCAAGACACATAATTGTCAGATTCACCAAAGTTGAAATGCAGCCCCAAATCTCCTTAAGCTGATCAGCAACTTCAGCAAAGTCTCAGGATACAAAATCAACATATAAAAATCACAAGCATTCTTGTACACCAATCACAGACAAACAGAGAGCGAAATCATGAGTGAACTCCCATTCACAATTGCTTCAAAGAGAATAAAATACCTAGGAATCCAACTTACAAGGGATGTGAAGGACCTCTTCAAGGAGAACTACAAACCACTGCTCAATGAAATAAAAGAGGATACAAACAAATGGAAGAACATTCCATGCTCATGGGTTGGAAGAATCAATATCGTGAAAATGGCCATACTGCCCAAGGTAATTTATAGATTCAATGCCATCCTCATCAAGCTACCAATGACTTTCTTCACAGAATTGGAAAAAACTACTTTAAAGTTCATATGGAACCAAAAAAGAGCCCACATCGCCAAGTCAATCCTAAGCCAAAAGAACAAAGCTGGAAGCATCACGCTACCTGACTTCAAACTATACTACAAGGCTACAGTAACCAAAACAGCATGGTACTGGTACCACAACAGAGACATGGATCAACGGAACAGAACAGAGCCCTTAGAAATAATGCCACATATCTACAACTATCTGATCTTTGACAAACCTGACAAAAACAAGCAATGGGGAAAGGATTCCCTATTTAATAAATGGTGCTGGGAAAACTGGCTAGCCATATGTAGAAAGCTGAAACTGGATCCCTTCCTTACACCTTATACAAAAATTAATTCAAGATGGATTAAAGACTTACATGTTAGACCTAAAACCATAAAAACCCTAGAAGAAAACCTAGGCAATACCATTCAGGACATAGGCATGGGCAAGGACTTCGTGTCTAGAACACCAAAAGCAATGGCAACAAAAGCCAAAATTGACAAATGGAATCTAATTAAACTAAAGAACTTCTGCACAGCAAAAGAAACTACCATCAGAGTGAACAGGCAACCTACAGAATGGGAGAAAATTTTTGCAACCTACTCATCTGACAAAGGGCTAATATCCAGAATCTACAATGAACTCAGACAAATTTACAAGAAAAAAACAAACAACCCCACCAAAAAGTGGGTGAAGGACATGAACAGACACTTCTCAAAAGAAGACATTTATGCAGCCAAAACCACATGAAAAAATGCTCATCATCACTGGCCATCAGAGAAATGCAAATCAAAACCACAATGAGATACCATCTCACACCAGTTAGAATGGCGATCATTAAAAAGTCAGGAAACAACAGGTGCTGGAGAGGATGTGGAGAAATAGGAACACTTTTACACTGTTGGTGGGACTGTAAACTAGTTCAACCATTGTGGAAGTCAGTGTGGCAATTCCTCAGGGATCTAGAACTAGAAATACCATTTGACCCAGCCATCCCATTACTGGGTATATACCCAAAGGACTATAAATCATGCTGCTATAAAAACACATGCACATGTATGTTTATTGCGGCACTATTCACAATAGCAAAGACTTGGAACCAACCCAAATGTCCAACAACGATAGACTGGATTAAGAAAATCTGGCACATATACACCATGGAATACTATGCAGCCATAAAAAATGATGAGTTCATGTCCTTTGTAGGGACATGGATGAAACTGGAAACCATCATTCTCAGTAAACTATCGCAAGGACAAAAAACCAAACACCGTATGTTCTCACTCATAGGTGGGAATTGAACAATGAGAACTCATGGACACAGGAAGGGGAACATCACACTCCGGGGACTGTTGTGGGGTGGGGGGAGGGGGGAGGGACAGCATTAGGAGATATACCTAATGCTAAATGATGAGTTAATGGGTGCAGCCAACCAACATGGCACATGGATACATATGTAACAAACCTGCACATTGTGCACATGTACCCTAAAACCTAAAGTATAAAAAAAAAGTATGTAAATGTATTTTAAAAAATTTTTAAATTTATTTCTTCCATAATTATATTTTTGGGATTTTGATCTTTCAATATTTCAACATTCAGGATTATGACATTTGGGATTGTCTTTTGGGATTATGACCCAAACCCTTCCTTTTATTCGCCTTCATGTGTGAAGAACAACAACATACCTGGAAAATAATGCCCTAAGAATATACTGAAAGCCTCTCTTTTTTTTTTCACAGAGACTGATGGCAGATTTAACAAACATGTCTTTCCCTCAAGTTTGACTCTCTTGCAGTATGTTGATGATGTTGTTTCCCTTCTAAGGAGGCTTATGAACATGATAGTGTTCATTCCTTAACCTTCTAGCAGACAAAGACCATAAAGTTTCTACAGAAGAGATTCCAGGCTCCTGTTAAATATTTAGGATTTTTAAGATCAAAGACATTCTCTTGGATATCAAGAATTTCTCTTAGACCCTGACAGACTAAAGGGTATTTTAAACTTTCCTCAACCTCAGACTAATATACAATTTACAAGAGTTTTGGGGCCTAGCAGGTACTGTTGAAACTAGATGCTTAATTTTTCCTTGATAGGTCAGCCCTTATATGCTCATTTAAAATTTGACAAACTAGATCTCCCAGACTGTGAAGAGAATGTTGTATAGCATTCTATCAATTAAAAGAACTCCTAAGTTCTCCTGCCTAGGGCACCTCAATTACCAGCTCTTATTCTGTCTTTTTGTGCATGAAAGATGTCAACCTAAATAACAGACAGAGACTCTTTAAGAGAAAATGATATTTATTTGAGAATGGGCATTGCAACGAAAATACAAGCTATAGTAAACTATACCCTGGGGCAAGGAGAAGTTTTTAAAGGCAAAATGAGTAGAGTTATAAAAATCGTTTTGAAACAACAGTCCTTGGCTACAAGGATCAGTAACCAGAGTGGCATTAGTCCTAGGTTGGACAGGCAGTTGCTGAGTAGATATCCTCGCAGAAGTAATTTTCTGTGTGTGAAATTGCACACACAATGAGATGAGATTTGGAGGGAAGAAAACAAGGTTGTAGTTTTTGTAGAGTCTTTTATGATAGTTCTTGTTATCAAGCATTCATGCATGTGAGCTCTTCATGGCCTTCCCTGACTTCATTTGTCAGAGTTTTAACACAAGTTACTCTATTTTGATTGTGGTTTTACATTTTACATTTCCCCTTTAGATCAAGATCTTTTCCCAAAAGCATCACTGATGAATCATTCTGTAGTTAGATTTCCATTATCCTTTGGTGCTGGAATACATCAGTCTCAGTTTGTTGGTCTGGACCTACATCAGAGGGAGTGACTGGTAACATGGAGTCAATATCAAAATCCTTTTAGCCACATTTGAGCAACAAGGTAGGTTTGGAGGGAGTGGCTTTCAGGCTCATTCTACCTAGAGTCCATTGTTAAGCTCAATTTTGTCTCTTCTGTAGGCACTGGCTATCATCTCAAATTGCTGGTCCAACATTATTCTGTTAGGAGCTGTACTTCTGCAGGAATTTAACAAGTAACAGTGTTATGGTTTGGATATTTTGTCCCCTCCAAATCTCCTGTTGAAATGTAATCTCTAATGTTGGAGGTGGAGTATGATGGCAGGTATTTGAAACGTGGGGGTGGATCCCTCATGGACAGCTTGGTGCCATCCTCACAGTACTGAGTCTTACTCTGTGAGTTCACATGATTTCTGGTTGTTTAAAAGAGCCCGGAACCTCCTCCTCACTCTCTTGTTCCCTCTCTCAGCATGTGACATGCTGGCTCCCCTTCACTTTCTGCCATGATTGTAAACTTCATGAGGCCCTCACCAGAAGCAGATGCTGAAGCCATGCTTGCACAGCCTGTAGAACTGAGCCAATTAAATCTCTTTTCTTCATAAATTACTCAGCCTCTGGTATTCCTTTATAGCAATGCAAATGGACTTAACACAAACAGGTTTTCTTAAAAAAGAAAACATAATGTAAAATTACTAATAATATGAAAATCTCAGTTTGCATAGTGGTTTTTAGCCACGAACCTTGGTTTAAAGGCAATTGGATGAATAAATCAAATAACCGTGAGTAACTAGGTGAGACCTGTTGTAATTATATGACCTGTTTTCTTATTTTGCGTATGTGGGTCACAACTTCTCCAGAGGAATTTATCCAGGTACAGCATGTAATATTAGCAGTATCATAGACATTTTCTTATTTAACAAACAGATAATATAGAACAATTTTATCATCCAGTATCCCATGACTGGGTTGAATTAAAGCACAGAGTGAGCAACAGTCATATTAGGGATATTGCCAAAGTTACCCACTAGGTGGACTAAAGGATCTCTTAGGTCAAGGTCTGTCAAATGTCCAGTAGAAGCTACTGAGTGAGAAATTTCAATTACACTGTTTTCCTGCCAAGTGGAAAAAGTCCTACCTTTTACCATTAAAAGGGGAAAGAGTCTCATTATAATATGGTGTCTTGTTCCAATGTCTTAGGAAAAGTTGTTATGGCAGAAAGCCATCAACTTCTTGTTCTGGTTTGCATGTCTCTGGTTATGGCATTGGGTCCCTAGTTAATGGCATTGGGTAGTTTGAACCTTCTATGTGGCCCATGTATCAGATGAGATTTGTTTCTTAAAAATTATCTAGTCTCAGCCTATAGGACTCCAGGAAGAGAGGACATTTCCATTGTTAGTGATATTATGGAAGAAAGTTGGATTGGAGGAACATAGAAGAATTCAGGATCCAGTCTAACCTACAGGTAGATAATGAAAAAAGCAATACAGAGGGCTACAATTTAATAATGGGTATATTGTAGCTTTCTGGGGAAATATAGAACTTTTCTCTCCACAGTCTTTTTGATTTCTACCAAAGATAATAGAGTGAGGAAAATTTGTTTGTAAAATAAGTTTAGTCTCACCAATTTTGGTCTGATTATTTCACAAGTGCAGCAGGACTAGCAATTCATTACATAAGAATTTTAGATTTAACAACGTCTAAAGGCTAACAAGACAAACCAAAGCAGACTTCATATTTTACCTACTGTCTTGAGGTTCCTGAGCCTGTCAGAAAGTGACCATTTTTACTCACTCACCGTAAGGCTGAGAACCCTTGAAGCCAGGCATCCTATGTACATTCTCAAGTATGACATTCCAGTAAAAACCTGGGTAAGATAAGCAATGTTTCCAATGGTAGGGAGGAGACTTTTGTTGAAATTACACAGACAGTTGTATTACCATAAACATAGGAATACTCATGAATAGTATCCAGACTTTGGAGGGATCAAGTAGGAGAAGAAGTAAATGCTTACACTTTTGTTCATATGAGTATACTTTACCAAATTACTATAAACTATAGGTAGTTTAAGATAAAAAGTTTTCTTAAGCCTGAAAAACACTTAGTAAAGAACAACAATGTCTCAAATAAAAGTCATAAAACATTATGTTTATCAGTTATTCAATCTCATGTAATTTTTGTTTTGCTTGATCCTGATTAGCAGCTTTATAAATTCATCAGTTTCTTCATCAGAGTTCTGGAAATTTGTTTTAGTCCACTGATCTTAAAGCTACTGGAAACCTATATTTAAGAATACTTGTTAGAGCCTTTTCCATGAATCTGATTGAAAGTGCTTTTAGAGAAGAATCGATACTGTGAAGGACAGAGACTTAGAATAGCCATGGTTAAAAATTTGATAAAAGTGTATTATAATCAGCAATTGATATGGAAATTTGGTTATTTCTGTGGTATACAACATTTTAACATAACAACTGAAATTATGACTGATACCATTAGATTTCTATGAATCTATATAATTTTTGAAATAATATACCTATAAATGTAACTGAAAAAAGATCTAGCATCACTGATCATTTGACAAGGCTTTCAATATAATTCAACATCCCAAATAAGCCTTATTTAGTACAATATCTCTTTTTTTTTTGACACAATCTTGCTCTGTCACCCAGGCTAGAGAGCAGTGGTGCGATGTTGGCTCACGGCAACCTCTGCCTCCTGGGTTCTGCCTCAGCCTCCCAACTAGCTGGGATTACTGGCATAAGTCACCAAGCTCGGCTAATTTTTGTATTTTCAGTACAGACAGGGTTTCACCATGTTGGCCAGGCTGGTCTCGTACTCCTGGCCTCAAGTGATCTGTCTGCTTTGGCCTCCCAAAGTGCTGGGATTACAAGCCTGCGTGAGCCACTGTGCCCAGCCCAATATCTCACTTTTATGAGCCTTTAAGAAGTTCTGGGGCCTCTGGAACATCCCAAAGTTAGTTCAAAGTCAAAAAAGACTTAATTTAGAACTTGATCCTTGGGAAGCCTAGCAAGGATATCAAAAGATTCAAAACACTTGATCAAAATAGGAACACAGGTCACCGTGGAAATAATAGTCGCTTATTTAACCAGAGTGGTAATCAAAGACTTCAAAAGTAATACAGAAAGTTACATAGATATAAAAACAAAACAAAACAAAGCCCCTTAACCCTTTCAAAACTCAGTTTTCCTAAGTAATCACAAAACTAATAAAGACAACATGAAACACAGGAAATTATCTTGATAAAACGTAAAATTTTTGTTTCTTAGACCAGTTACCAAAAAGGTAAAGAAAGCCCCCTGCAATGTGATGGTTTCTCCTAATGGAAAGCCCATTTAGCTAATCTGGAGGTTGAACCTGATGAGAAAGTACTTGAATTTAATCAAACACAGGAAGAATATGTGCTCAAGGCTATGAGTGTACCCCATATTATAGAGGAATGTAAACAAGAAAACTAGTACCTTGAGCAGGAAAACACATGGCTTTTAGTAAGAGCGTGGGAAATTTCCTGGTTACATGGAACAATTTGGACACATCAGGAAAAGCCAAGAGTATACAATCAAGTTATACTGGAGGAAAACATTGCTCTAAATTGTAAATCTCAGTTCAGATGATTGAAAATGTAAAGAAACAGATTTCAGAATTAAATCAAAATCTCTTGCAAATTTTACCAAGAACAGATCAATTCTTCAAGGAAACCTTATTGTAACATGGAGAACCACATTTTAGTTTTATATCTTTATATTTTTAATATCAAAGCTCAATCTTTTTTTTTTTTTTTTGAGATAAGTTCTCGCTCTGTTGCCTAGGCTGGAGTACAGTGGCATGATCTTGACTCACTGCAACCTCCACCTCTCAGGCCTGAGGCGAAAGTGATCCTTTCACCTCAGCCTCCCAAATATCTGGGACTACAGGCATATACCACCACACTGAGCTAGTTTTTTAATGTTTTTGTAAAGATGGGGTCAAACAATCTTGTACAGGTTGGTCTTGAACTCCTGGGCCCAAGTGATTCTCCTACCTCAGGCTTCCAGAGTGCTAGGATTACAGGTGTGTAATCTCCACCCAGCCTCAAAGATCAATCTTTAGAAAGATATAAATAATTCCCTTCTAATTATAGCTAACTTGATCATGCACAAAACTTCTTTCACAAATTCATGCTTCACAAGCCTTTCATGGCTTACTCAGACCTTCCACAATCTACTTAGGCCTTCTGCCTTGTCCTATACTTCCTCTTTCTTTTTTTTTTTTTTTTTAACTGAGACAGAGTCTCGCTGTCTCCTAGGCTGGAGTGCTGTGGGGCAATCTAGGCTCACTGCAAGCTCCGCCTCCTGGGTTCACACGATTCTCCTGCCTCAGCCTCTCCAATAGCTAGGACTATAGGTGCCCACCACCATGCCCGGCTAATTTTTTGTATTTTTAGTAGAGACGGGGTTTCACCATGTTAGCCAGGATGGTCTCGATCTCCTGACCTCATGATCCACCCGTCTCGGCCTCCCAAAGTGCTGGGATTACAGGCATGAGCCACCGTGCCCTGCCTACTTCCTTTTTCTTAAACAATCAGTCATTTTACTTTAGGAGAAAAAAATTACTTTCCTTTTCCTCATCATTTTGAAAACTATTTTCTTTTTAACCTTCCTCATCAAAAATACATGTGCATACTTAATAACTTTCTTTGCAATGCTCCTTCCTACTTACTGATTCCTTTCTAACTTGTTTCTCTTTTTCTTCCTGCTGTAGTTTGAATGTTTGTGCCCTCCAAAACTCATGTTAAAACTTAATCCCCTATGTGTTACTATTGAGAGGTGGGGCCTTTAAGAGGTGATTGAGTCATGAGGGCTCTTCATCCATTCATGGATTCACGGGTTAATCATGGGAGTGGACTAGTGGCTTTATAAGAGAGAACTGAGCATGCTTAGCCCCCTCACCATGTGCTATCTGGCACTGCTTTGGGACTTTCCAGAGTCCCTACCAGCAAGAAGATACTGACCAGATGTGACTCCTTGACTTTGGGCTTCTTGGGAGTAAACTTATTTTCTTTATTAATTACCCAGTTTCAGGTATTCTGTTACAAGCCATAGAAAATGATACTAAGATACTTTCTAAATTTACTTTTTAGAAACAACCTTAAATAATGTCTGAATTTAGAGAACATTATACTTCTCAATACAGAACACATTTTTATGCCTTTCTTAAAATTTTTCTTACCAAAAAGATATCTTATTTTGGGAACATATTTTGTACACAGAATTATATACACTAATTAGAAATTTTAAGTCTTAGTTACCTTAATTTCTAGCAAAAACTTAGGAAGTAAGCAGTTCTGAACTGTCTATTACATATCAGTAATTTATAGATAAGAACAATTTAATAATTTTTAGAAACGTTTCACATAATTTTTATGTGTATTAATAGGCCAAAATACATTTAGTTTCTCTATGAAATTCAAGACGCCAAGAACGAACTTACATTTATGTCCAGCAATTTGTTTCAGTATTTTATCTTATTTGAAAGTTATCCATACATTTAATGATCCATACATTTAATGATCTATTACTTAATTTAAAATCACATAATTTTAGGATTTCAAATTATGTGAAAAATTTATTTATAAACATTTATCCCATGTACAGTTATCTAATTTATTCATTTTTAATAATTATACCTAGATTATGAAAATTGAGCTATTAGATAAAGCTAGTCATGATTTCAAGTTATTTCCTAGTTAACCATTTTTACAGCATGTGACTGTCAGGTGAATCACCTAAGTAAGAACCTTAAAATTAAATATATAGGTATCTTGCTGATAACTCAGAAAATACAGCTGTGTTCATTATACCAACAATATTAAATTAGTCTTATCAAAGACTCACACAAAGATCATTCTGTTTTTAGGTTGGGTTTATAGTTTTAAGACCTTAAAACATCCAGCAGAGACAAATATGATCTTAGCAGTAAACCTAGGTGAAAATGTATGCTGACAATTCTGAAGACATTTCTATTTTTATCAACACATTTAAAACCTGATTATTTATCAAAGATTTACATAAGTCACATGAAGTAAAATGCATTTGGGTTAATTACAATATATTTTAGCAATTTATATGAGGACTCACTTATTTAAGCCAATCTGAATAGAATTCTGTAAAGGGATTTCTGGCTGACTATACCAGATTCTACCATATAGACACGTCATACAACATAATACATATACATATGTGTAAGTAAACATAGCTAAACACATGTACACACAAAGATTATATAGTTTTCCTTTTAGAATTTTAGTCATGATACAGTACAACATGGTAATATAAATTCATTAGTATTAAAGGAGAGTTGGATCCAAATTGTGTTTTTGACAAAATGGGATCCCTTCACATGGCTAAACTTTACTTGTTCTGATAGGTAATATTATGAAGGCTGTGGACTAAAATGTTGGATAAAGTAGTTTGATTAAAAATATATATATAGGCCGGGCGCGGTGGCTCACGCTTGTAATCCCAGCACTTTGGGAGGCCGAGGCAGGCGGATCACGAGGTCAGGAGATCGAGACCACGGTGAAACCCCGTCTCTACTAAAAATACAAAAAAAAAATTAGCCGGGCGTGGTGGCGGGCACCTGTAGTCCCAGCTACTCGGAGAGGCTGAGGCAGGAGAATGGCGTCAACCCGGGAGGCGGAGCTTGCAGTGAGCCGAGATTGCGCCACTGCACTCCAGCCTGGGCGACAGAGCAAGACTCCGTCTCAAAAAAAAAAAAAAAAAAAAAAAATATATATATATATATATATATATATATTTTACCCTCCCCACTCCCCTTTAGTTTTAAATGAGATTAAGGGTTAAGTTTTCAAATGTTTACATTTTGTCTAGCTCTGGCTGAACTGTATAAAAGAAAACAAAAGCCCCAAGTAGTCTTGAATTTTTGTTATGAATTTATATTTTGTTTGCTGAGTTGGTTTGCTTGATTAGTCAATGAAGGCGTGGAAGCATTTTAGAAAGCTATTTGCAGTTTTTCTTTTTGGCTTTTTCTGGCTTCTGCATGACAGGCAAGGTAGTTTTTATGCTGGACAAAGATATTATTGCTCTAAGCACAAGATTTTTATGTGTTGTTCTGACAGCCTAACTTTTATGAACATTTATCAAGTTATTTTCTTTTACATTACCAATCCTTCAATTAGCTGTTCTATCACCCTAACCAACTGTTAGCCAGGCAAACCTACATTTACATTTCCAAAAGAATGACTCAGGTTTCTAGGATGTTGGTTACCAGGGAGTTTCTGTAAATTATCAAGCCATTAATTTGAAAATCCTTTAAGATTTTATTTTTCTATCTTGCCTGGAATCCATAGCATATCTTGATACTAGCAGAAAAATCATCAGATTCAAAGTCGGTAGAAAAAAAAATAGAGAACTAAGCCCTACACGTTAGCTCTAAAATTAAAGTTTCTAATCCAATTCTAAGAAAAACAGGCTTGGGGAGTTCAAATGATCTCCATAATGGCCACTGATTTAAAAATTTGCCTGAAGAAAAGTCATGAGGTGTCCCAGAAAGCTTGGCATGCCTTAATGTTTGAAAATCCCATTCCACTTCTTATTAATCTCTTAAGAACAATGAAAATCCTATAAATCCTATCAGAGAATGTCAAAAGTTTGGACCAGTGTCTTAGATGGTGAAAACCATCCTAGTGGCTTTTAGCCAGCCATCATGTGCCCATCATTTAGAATGCTTTTCCCCTACCCTCTTTCAGCAGACATCTGTCAGAAATAAGCAAGGGAAAACATAGTAAAAGAGCAAAGTATTTACAGATGCAAGTAACCAAACCAAAATGAAACAAAAATAAGACTGTTCACAAAAACTTTAATCCAGACATGTAGACCAAACACAATATTAAACTACATGCACAGAAAGAATCAAAAATGAATTTGCCAGAAAGACATGCCTCACAGACGGAATGTAAATTCTGCAGAAACCAGAAGGGCACTTGTCTCTACAAGTGACAAGAAAGGGCTTTCAGAAAAAACCTTTACAGTGCCAAGAGGAAGGCATGGTCCTTTATTTAAGAAGGCAGGCTTAAAACCAAATCAGGTCCTGAATAAAGTCAAAAGAACTCACCAAAAAGAAGGAGTCTGAGAATCTGAGAGGAGATTCACAGGGGCAGAAAAGGCAACTTCATGGAAGCAGAGAATGCAGAGGGCTCAGTAAGCAGTGCACTGGATTACAGGGGCCACTGATTTGTACAAAGTGAGCTTACCTTGGCCCCGCTTCTGAACACTAAATGATGTCAACCGAAATAACAGAGAGAGGCTCTTTAGAAGAAAATTATACTTATTTGAGAATGGGCATTGCAATGAGATTATGTATGCATAGTAAACTATGTACATATTTAAGGAGGTGGGGGTGAGGCGACTTTTTAAAGGCAAAATGAGAAGAATTACATAAATTGTTTTGAAACAAGAATCCTTGGCTATAAGGATCAATAGCAAGGGTGGCATCTTCCAAAGGTGGACAGGCAGTTGCTGGGCAGATGTGCTTGCAGAAGTATTTTTGTGTGTAAGCTTGCAATAACCTTTGTGTAATATTGTAGATTTTGCAGTCTTTTGTGACAGTTCTTGTTATGAAGCATTAGTGCATGAGTACTTTCCTTTCATGGCCTTCCCCAGCTTCATTTTTCAGAGTTTTTTTTTTTTTTGAGACGGAGTCTCGCTCTGTCACCCAGGCTGGAGTGCAGTGGCTCAATCTCGGCTGACTGCAAGCTCCACCTCCCGGGTTCACACCATTCTCCTGCCTCAGCCTCTCCTAGTAGCTGGGACTACAGGCGCCCGCCACCACGCCCGGCTAATTTTTTGTATTTTTGGTAGAGACGGGGTTTCACCGTGGTCTTGATCTCCTGACCTCGTGATCCGCCCGCCTTGGCCTCCCAAAGTGCTGGGGTTACAAGCGTGAGCCATCGCGCCCGGCCCATTTTTCAGAGTTTTAATACAAGTGACTCTATTTTGATTTTGACAACTTTCACTAAGACAAGGAAATGAGTTGGACGTTCTTAACCAGAAACATGGAGATCAATACAGACCCGCTGGCTATTAGAACCAGCAGTTACTTTTAATAGATAAGGGGCTTCCTCCCTGCATGAGAGCTATCTAAGCCATCATGGTTTTAACTAAATCTATGGAAGAGCTAGTCATGGGCTCTCTTCTTACTATCTATGTTCCTCATGATGTAGAAGCATTACTCAACTCTCATCATACTTAACATCTTTCTGCAAGCAGACTCACTACTTATGAGATCTTGCTCTGGATTTCTCTTTGTATTATTCTGTGTCACGCAATATTAATCCAGCAACCTTCCTTCCCCTACCTGATGATAAGACACCACATGGCTATCTAAATCTAACTGACCAACTACTAAAACCTAGAGTTGATTTACAAGAAGCCCTTATACCAAATGCAAAACTTTCATGGTTTAAGATAGACCATTTATGACAGACAATGAAGAAAAATACCTTGCTGAATATGCTACTATCACCTTATACTGAAGTAGTTGAAGCAGTCCCACTGCAAATGACTAGTTTGGCCCAGCAAGCAAAAGTTTATGCCTTAACCAGGGCTTGTATTCTGGTGAAAGATAAAACTGCAGATATTTACTCTGATAGCCATTGTGCCTTTGTGGTTGTTCATGATTTTAGTATGCTTTGGAAACAGCATTTTTAATCTCCAAAGGAAACAAAATTTAAAATGAAATTTTTATCAATAATTTATTAGATTCAATTCAACTTCCCTCTTCCTTGGCCATCATCAAAATTTCTGGGCACTCAAAATTGGATTCTGATAAAGCTAAAATGAAAAATTTTATTGAACTCGTAATGGTTGCAATTTTTGCCCAGCATAAAATTTATGTGGTATGGTCTCAATAATAAAGTGGTATTACCAGAATCAATGAAAAAAAAATCCCCACTCAAAATGATACATTAGATGATTCACTGGGCAACTGATAAACTTGTAAGTTTTCTAACATAGTATTGGTAGGGAAATATTACAATGACAGCCAAAAGGGCACAACTGTCTTGTATTGTTTGTCCAAAATTCAACCATGGAAAGACAAGTCAGACAGTTCCAGGTCATTTTGGCATGCCTAATGGACCCTTTGAGGTTTAGCAAATAGACTGCATCCAGCCACCCCTCTCTGAAGAGTCTAAATAGGTTTTTTTTTTTTTTTAGAACAGAGTCTTGCTCTGTCGCCCAGGCTGGAGTGCAGTGACGTGATCTGGGCTCACTGCAAGCTCCGCCTCCCGGGTTCATGCCATTCTCCTGCCTCAGCCTCCCAAGTAGCTGGGACTACAGGCATCCGCCACCACACCCAGCTAATTTTTTGTATTTTTTAGTACAGACGGGGTTTCACCATGTTAGCCAGGATGGTCTCAATCTCCTGACCTCATGATCCACCCACCTTGCCCAAAGTGCTGGGATTACAGGCGTAAGCCACCGTGCCCAGCCAATATGTTTGTTTTCTTTGATTTTTTTTTTTTTTTTGAGACAGAGTCTTACTCTGTTGCCCAGGCTGGAGTGCAGTGGCACAATCTTCGCTCACTGCAAGCTCTGCCTCCCAGGTTCATGCCATTCTCCTGCCTCAGCCTCCCAAGTAGCTGGGACTACAGGCGCCTGCCACCACGCCCGGCTAATTTTTTGTATTTTCAGTAGAGACAGGGTTTCACAGTGTTAGCCAGGATGGTCTTGATCTCCTGACCTCGTGATCTGCCTGTCTTGGCCTCCCAAAGTGCTGGGATTACAGGTGTGAGCCACCGCACCCGGCCAGCCAATGTGTTTTTGTTATGATTTGTATGTCTTCCTATTGGGTAGAAGCATTCCCTTGCCAACGCACCACTGCCTCAGCCATTTCAAGACTATTAGAAAATATTATTTCTCCATAGGGCATACCTTCAGAGTTACACAGTGACTGAGGAGCTTACTTCACTGGCCATGTCATAAAACAAATCTGTGAACTCTGGTCCATATTACAACACTTTCATTGTATCTACCAGCTCCAATCTTCAGGATTGGTTGAAGGAAGAAATAGCATTATCAAACCTCAGCTGGTAAAATTTGTGGAAGCACTGAAGTTGTCTTGGCCAGTGGTACTTCCTCTGGTCCTATTAAATCTAAGGTCTGCACCTTTTGGAAAGTTGTCACCTTTTAAAATTATGATGGCATGGCTGATGCATTTAGCCCACTCTGCTTTCAATGTTAAGTTGATTAAACGAGGCATTCTCCAATGTTGTAAGGGAATAATTAAGGCTATAGACATAAGCCTTAATTGGTAATATTGGTAGAACAATATTTCCATAGTAAACTCCCAGGAGACAACGGCACCAGACATCAATCATTAAGGCTATAGACATAAGCCTTAATTGGTAATATTGGTAGAACGATATTTCCATAGTAAACTCCCAGGAGACAAAGGCACCAGACATCATACCCTTCAGCCTGGTGATTTGTCTATTAAAAGAGATATTTATAAAATAATTTCCTTCAACCATGATGGGAAGGGCCATATCAGGTACTCCTTACCAATTCCTGCACTGTCAAACTGAAAGGCATTGACTCTTAGATTCATGTTCCTCATTTAAAGAAAGCTCCTACCCCTGCTGGAATTCAGAAACAATCGGAGATTTGAAGCTAAAACTGACCCAAAGTGAAGCAGATGACAGCTGAAGTTGACTGCTTACCCAAGACACCTGGACCAGACCTCTGTATTATTAAGCTCCCTGAAATATTTGGCCTCTTATTTGTTGCTGTCTCTATACTCTTGGTTTTTGCCTTTTAATCCCTTGCACAACAGAGTTACACTGAATTATATCTTGGCTGAGCAAGGAGGTGTTTAGATTGTAGCCAATATCTTCTGTTACACCTGGATAAATACTTCTAACAAAGTAGAAACCAAATTGGAAAGATTTGTGCACATGTTAATTAATTAGCTAGAATACCCACCATTAAAGTGTGTGGCTTTTTTATCTCTTCAGTTGACCACCTTCTAAAGTTAAAAGTGGATAAATTTCAGTCTTCAACTTTTGTTACTCATTATTGTGGTTATTGTTGCTATTGTAATATTTAAGTTACTTATGTTACTTCTTACCCAGGTTTACTTAGAAATAAAAGTTTAAACAAAGTAATAGTTGTTTAGAAGCTCAACATGATCAATTAAGCCTACAATTCAGAAAAGACAGCCAACCTGACAGGTTTTTGGGGGGACCTAAGAAGTCTTGAGAGCTCTCTCAAATCTCCTTGTTACTCAGATGTGGCCCATTGTAGCCTTACACTCCCTTAGAATGTGAATCTCTCCCAGGGTGAGACATGATTCCTGGGACAGGTTATCCCAATGACAAAGAACAAAATTAAACTTGCCAACTGATCTGCAATGCTTTCTGTAGAAATACTTGATTAAAAGGAGGAAATGTGAAAGAAAATGAATTAACTAAGGCTAAGGCTTTCTAAAGTGCAGTTGGCAGATTGTGAGAGGATTGCACTCATACTTGCTAAAGGTCAAACCACAGGATGTTCCAATAGACTCAGATTAACACTGGCCTTCAACATCTCTCAGCTGGGAGTACACTGGCTAACCAATCAAAACATATTTGGGATTTAGTATTTCTGTGCCTCTGAAAACAACTTTTAGTGAAAATCCCCTGTTTAAAAACCTCTCCTGTTCTTGCTTTATGAGACATTGTTCAGGGCTGCCCTGATTCAGTGTACAATGCTTTGTTTCCCAAATAAATACTATTTCCTTTGACTTCTGTACCAGTCTTCTTAGCTAACACCAGTTAATTTATTATTAAAAAGAAAACCTACAGGAGTCAGACAAATCCATCTGTGAACTAGGTTAGGTGTACAGTGCTCCAGTTTGTAACTTTTGCCTTGAGTTTCCAATAGCTTGATGCCAATGGCTCACAGGATAAAAAAGAAAAAAAAAAAAGTCTTGCTATAATACTGTGAGCAGCCTTTAAAGCTCCTTGTCCCCTAAACAATGTTTAAATGCACACAGCCAACGCTTCCTTAGTGACACTCATTCTCCTATGTTTCTATGTTTTTATGATGGACCAACTTTGCTCCCTCACACACATCCTCACATACTTTGGATGAACACATTCTTTAGGTATTACATTTATTATTGTATTGTCCATCTTGCTGACCCAACAGCTGTTCTTTCTCTAAATAGATTTGCATTCTCAGCTCTGATTGTTATCCATTGATTTCATGGTTTAACTCTCATTTCTCTTGCTTTTAAGTTCCAGGGGGACAAATCACTGTACCTCCATGAACTGACAATATTGCCTGGTAAAATGTAAGCCTTTTTGTCAAAATCATAATTTATTTTCAGTTCTGCCCCTTTGACCAGGAATAAACTATTTTTCCTACATTTTGATAAAAACAATAATCTCCCAGTTGGCCTGTTTAAAATAGAACCTATTAAATGGGCCATCTGTATGATATCTGTATTACAGTTTTGAAAAAAATAATGTTTGAGAACTGTTTAGAATGAAATAAACTGCAGAAATGATTCTTAATGCTTTTTTTGTCTAATCACAGCTGGTTCATTAGATATGTTATTTTTAAAATCAGCAGCATGGTCATAGAAACATTTTCTTCTCAATGTGCCACACCAGTAGGCATATGGTGCTGATGCCAGCATGAAATTGAGGCAGTGAAGCCTTGAAAAACCCCCATAACATTATGTTTTACTTTGGGTACTAACTTGAGATTAAGCAGCTGTTGAATAAGTGAAGGGGGCATTTTAGAGACAAATTTTACGGTCTGGACTTTAAACTCTGCATAATGGAATGGAAGGTTCTGTCCTTTAAAGTGCATCTATTGGGGCATCAGGTCTGGATGGCACTCTCACTGCAGCCAACGTAGCCTGTGCTTCATGGCTCCAAAGAGAAGCCAGCTCTCTGAAGAGAAATCAGAGCATGTTTTATTTTGCCAGTCTGATCTTAAAGAGGCACGGAGATATTTGGTATTCAGGGACATTATATCTGGCACCTGGCCCTGAAGTTTCAGTTTACTTAAACAAATGTATGATAATGAATTTTTATAAAGGCGAATACCTTTATAATGACCACCCATATCAAAAAACAAAACATTGCTTTTCCTTCAGAAGCCCTTCTCATGCGCACCTATCCCAATGATGATTTTTACTTTCTTTCTCCAATGACCTTTATAGTAATTCCTGCTTTAAAAATACTTTTATCATCCAATTGTGCATCCCAGAATATTATGGTTTTAGTCTTGCTCATTTAAGAAAAAAGATGTATTTTAAGTTTTAATCTGATCATCCACTTCTTTTACTCATACATATATATATGTGTATTTTTTTTTTTTGAGACGGAGTCTCGCTCTGTCGCACAGGCTGGAGTGCAGTGGTGCGATCTCGGCTCACTGCAACCTCCACCTCCTGGGTTTAAGCAATTCTCTGCCTCAGCCTCCTGAGTTGCTGGGATTACACACCTGGCTAATTTTTTGTATTTTTAGTAGAGATGGGTGAACTCTTGGCCAGGCTGGTCTTGAACTCCTGACCTTGTGATCCACCCACCTCGGCCTCCCAAAGTGCTGGGATTACAGGCGTGAGCCACCACACCTGGCCCTTTTCCTCATATTTTATCTGGGTTCTTGGACCTATAGAGTTTCTCACAGTCTGGATTTTGCTGATTGCACAACTCAGGATGCAATTCTGTCCCTCTGTCCTCTGGTATTTCCTGAAGGAATCAATGAATTGGTACACTGTAACATCCTGAAGGTAATCAGTTCTTTTGTAGGTATATCATATGAGCTCATAGATTTAAACATATTTGATTAGCTACTATCCATCAAAATTACTACTAAAATTACTATTACCATTGAGCTCCATCTTTGGTCAACAAGATCCATCTTTGGCCAACAAGGTCCATCTTTGGCCAACAAGAGCGTAAGTTGGCTCCTGAGCCTTTTTAATGTGACCCTAGTAGTCTTTGATAACTTCTTTGGTACTTGGTACATAATATATTTCAGGCTCATTTGATCACTTTCGGCCTCAGACCTGGAATCTGCCATTTCTTCTAGAAGCTCTGGTTTCCTTTAGTGAGAAATAGTATTTTAAGACCACAATTTGGGTACTAGGGATGCCCTTCCTTCTAGGTTGGTCATTGTCTCTAGGCCTTCTCTGTCTCTACTTGTCTCTCTGTCTCTATGCATTTATTTATATTTATCTATGAATATAATCTCTATATGTTGTATACAATATGTAAAAATATATATTTCTAAATCGTTTTAAAAATAACTTGCAAACCTCATGACACTTCATCCCAAATGATGTTCTTACTGAAATTTCAGCCTTATCATTTACAAGAAATTTAACATCATCTGATAATATAACCATCTATATTTAAAGATCAATATTTACATATTCATTATCCCCAAAATGGACTTAACATGTATTTTTTAAATCCAAGATTAAATCCAGGCTTATGCATTACATTTGATTGTTACACCCTTTTATTTCTCTTTAATTTAGAATAGTATCCACCCCTCCTCACCACACACCTTTTATCTTCTCTGACACACTTTGAGGAGCATGAGCTGTTGTCTTTCAGAATGTGCCACAACTCTAGATTGGCCCTTATGATTACATTAAAATTAAACATTTTGACAAGAATACTACCTAGGTGATATTGTGTATTTCCCTCTTGTAGTATATAAGGAGAAGGCAGAGAATATCAATTTGTTCTTTTATTAGTGAGAAACAGTTTGATCCCTTGATTAAGGTGTGTCTGCCTGATATAGTTATTGTAAACCTCTTTTTCTTTTTTAATTAAAAAAGAATCTATGTGATGATAATTTCAGATAATGTAACTACCTTATTTTTCAAACTTTCACCCAATGGGTTTAGTATCTGTTTCTAATCCTTACCTAAATCGATTATTCTATAAATGTTGTAAAATGATTTTCTAATTAAATCATTTATTCTATCTTAATAGCTTTCATTTCTATGTAAAGAAGACCTTTTCCTCTTTTCCATTTTTCTATCTCTCTGAGTATTACTGTGGGTATCACAGATTTTAAAATTTATTATATTACTCAAAGTGGCAGCACCTTCAAGCTGGCTCCTTTAAAGAAAAAGAAATATTTTGTGTACTTAGGTTCCTCGTCACAATCAGAAGGGCATTTTATAAAATCTATGGAAATATGTACTGTAAGGTCACACACCACATTCCAGTTTCCAGGACAGTGACCAGCATCCTGTCACTTTTGTTGAAATGAACTAAACTTGCATGTGTCTGAACTATGTCCCTTCTTGGTGGAAGTCTGGCCAGCAAAGAGCATTGCAAGTGGTTATCTAATAAAAGAGAGGGTGGTATAGTGATTCTCAAATCAGGCACAGCTTGGTCCAAGTGCTGCTTCTATCTTATTAGTAACTTTAAGGACATAGGAAATGATACAACTTCTCTGAGTCTCAGTTTATTAATTGGTTAAAAAAAAAAGACATACGATAGGAGTGATTGTGAGGTTTATAGATCACCCCGTTCACTGGAGGCATTCAGTAAATGATAGCAAACATAGAGCAGGCAGAGTTTGAAAAGATGCAATGGCATGAAAATCTAACTTATACTCCTGTCTTTTTTTTTTTTTTTTTAATCTTCTTGCAAGGAGAAAAGACTCATTAGGGAAGAAGCCTGCTCTGGGGTGCTTCAGAATATAAACTTGGGGGAAATCCATCTTGTTTTATCCCATGAATGACTGAAAGAAGGGGTTCTGATTTGTGAGTGGGATATTTTTCTGTCCAAAAGAAAATGTTTGTCTTATCTCTGGGTTTTTATTATTATGGTAAAATATATGTCACATAAAATTTTCCATTTTAACCATTTAAAAAGATACAGCTCAGTGGCATTAAGTACATTCACACTGTTGTGCAACTATCACCACCATATATCTCCAGAACTTTTTCACCTTCCCCAACTAAAACTCTGTACCCATTAAACAGTAACTCCTGAGTCCCACCTCCCTCTAGCCTCCTGCAACCATCATTCTCCTTTCTATCTCTGTGAATTGACTACTCTAGGTAACTCATATAAGAGGAATCATAAAGTATTTGTCTTTTTATGACTGGCTTATTTCACTTAGCATGTCGTTAAGGCCATACATGTGGTGGCATGTATCAGAATTTCTTTTTATTGTGGTAAAAAACAACATAAATTTTACCATCGTTACCATTTTTGGGATGTACATTTCAGTAGTGTTAAGTGTACTTACATTGTTGGGAAACAGATATCTAGAAGCTTTCCATTTAGCAAAACTTAAACTCTATATCTACTAAACAACTCTTATTTTCCTTCTTTGTCCAGCCCAATAACCACCATTCTACTTTCTGTTCTTATGAATTTGACTACTTTAGATACTTGCTATAAGTGGAATCATACAGTCTTCGTCATTTGTGACTAATGTATTTCATTTAGCAAGTTTAATCTATGTCATAGCATGTGACAAGACATCCTTTCTTTTGAAAGCTGAATAATATTCCATTGTATATACATACTACATTTTGTTTATCCATTCATCTGTTGATAGACATTTAGGTTGCTTCTAATTCTTGACTATTGTGAATAGTGCTGCTATGAACATGGTTGTACAAATATCTCTTCAAGCACCTGCTTTCAATTCTTTGGGATATATACTCAGAATTGGGATTACTGGATCATTTCCTTCCTTTTTAAGGCTGAATAATATTCCATTATATGTATACATCATATTTTGTTTATCCATTCATCCATCAATGAATATTTGTGTTATTTCTACCTCTTGCCTGCTGTGAATAATGCTGCTGCTATGAATATGGGTGTACAAATATGTTTCTGGATTCTTTTTTGATGAGTGCCTGTGGCTCCCTGTTCATTCATTCATCATATCCATATTGGCCTATCCTAGTACTTATCCTATCCTAACACATAGTTGAACTCAGCTAGAAGCTATTTCTTTTCAAGTTCCACATAGAGCAAACATTCTAGATTGAGTCCTAATTAGATAGCTCCGTTGGAAAGGTGCTGTTGCTGCTTTTCTTTGACAACTTTCTGCTGCTACCACCTGAGGTTTGCTGGGGGCAAGAGAATGAGGCCTTCTTTATTGTGAAAAAGACCCTAGATTCACAGCTGTTTGATGCTGCAAATGCTTTATTTCTCTACAAAGAGCCTCCCATACACAGTACCACAAGCCCTATATTCTCCTGAGTTGGGAGAAGCAATCTCATCTACCTTGCAAAAGAAGAGTAGCCCTCTTTGCCAATAGATGACACGAAGACCTGAGATGTAAGATGATGCTTGTCCTTTTCCAGATCGACCCCCACCTTTTATCATTACCACTGGATTAACAATTAGAATCCCCTCAGCACAGCCCAAGCAGTCCCTGCTGCAGGAGCAGCCAGTTTTCTTCTGAAAGAACTGCAGGATCTTACCAATATGTACTGGCAGGAACCTGAGAACATATGTGGGACTGGATCTTGACAGTGTTGGACAGAGTAAGGTGGAATGTAAAGTTGTATAGAGGGGCATTTATTGACCTGGGAGCACCCTCCCATGACTCAGGATTTAACTCCCTGGCAAGAACATTTAATAGCTTGCTGGCCAGGTTCTTTGGTGCTTGGACATGAAAATTTACAGTAAAGGAGACAAAGCATGGAGAAAAGAGTAAAAGGGCACATCAGAATTGGTTTATTACATGATATCAGAGAACTTAACAAATACCTATGTTCCCCAGGAAGGTCCAGAAGACAGTCCTTTTACTAAGACCACAAAGAATGCCCCAGTGAGGGAGGCATTGACATCACTGAGTAGTCAATGGTGGCTGTCTCCTGTAGGCTTAAGGACCATGCCTCTTTAGCCCATCTGATTCCAGCACGGACTCAGTATTTTTGCCTTAGGACAAAATCTGCTCATCCTGCATAGATGAAATCTAGAAGCATGGGGAGCTTAATGTCTCAGGGGACTTTGATGGTTAATATTATGTCTCAATTTGACTGGTCTAAGGGATGCCCAGATAGCTGGATAAACATTATTTCTAGGTGTGTCTGGGAGGGTATTTCCAGAAAA
Source organism: Symphalangus syndactylus (assembly GCF_028878055.3). Taxonomy (NCBI): domain Eukaryota; kingdom Metazoa; phylum Chordata; class Mammalia; order Primates; family Hylobatidae; genus Symphalangus; species Symphalangus syndactylus. The sequence continues at coordinate 66,183,638 of NC_072430.2, read as the reverse complement.
AATTTAGCATTTGAACCAGTAGACTGAGTAAAAACATCCACACCCACCAATGTAGGTGGGCATCATCAAACCCACTGAGAGCCCAGATAGAATAAAAAGACAGAGGAAGGGTGAATTCTCCCTGTTTCTCCTTGAGTTGAGGCATCTTCTCCTGTCCTTGGACATTGGAGTGCCTGGTTCTCAAGCCTTCAGACTTCAATTACATTACGCTATCAGCTTTCTTGGTTCTCTAGCTTACAGACCGCAGATCATGGGACTTCTCAGCCTCTATAATTGTGTGAGCCAATTCCCATAATAAACCTCCTTTTAAAAGCATGCGTGTGTGTGTATATACATATATACACTTATATACAAACTATACATATGTGTATATATATTTATATACACTATATACAAACTATATATATGTGTATATATATTTATATACAAACTATATATGTGCGTGTGTGTGTATATATATATATTATTTAAATATTTGTCCCCTTCAAATCATGTTAAAATTTGATCCCTGGCCGGGCATGGTGGCTCACGCCTGTAATCCCAGCACTTTGGGAGGCCGAGGTGGGCGGATCACGAGGTCAGGAGATCGAGACCATCCTGGCTAACATGGTGAAACCCCGTCTCTACTAAAAAATACAAAAAATTAGCTGGGCGTGGTGGCGGGTGCCTGTAGTCCCAGCTACTCAGGAGGCTGAGGCAGGAGAATGGTGTGAACCTGGGAGGCGGAGCTTGCAGTGAGCAGAGATTGAGCCACTGCACTCCAGCCTGGGTGACAGAGTGAGACTCCATCTCGGAAAAAAAAAAAAAAAAAAAATTTGATCCCTAATGTTGGAGGTAGAACCTGGTGTGAAGTATTTGGGTCATGAGGGCGGATCCCTCATAAATAGCTTGCTGCTGTCCTCATGGTAATGAATGAGTTCTCCCTCTATTAGTTCCCAAGAGAACTGATTGTTAAAGAGCCTGGCATCTCCTTCCCTCTCTTGCTCCCTTTCTCACCATGTGACACACTTTCTACCTCTTTACTTCCCACCATGACTGGAAGCTTCCTGAGTCTCTCCCCAGAAGCAGATGTCGGTGGCATGCTAGTTCTACAGCATGCAGAACCATGAGCCAAATAAAACTCTTTTCTTATAAATTACCCAGCCTCAGATATTCCTTTATGGCAACACAAATGAACTAAGAACACACACAACACACACAAACAACACATAAACACACACAGATACACACACATGTAATTTTTCCCCCTCTGTTGGTTCTGTTTCTCTGGAGAACCCTGATTGATACAGGGGCTAACTTCACTCTTCAATGAATGAGTAACAAGTTAGCTAATAAACTCCCCAGTTTCTCTGTTCTTCAGTGGGACATTCTGAGGCACATTCTCCACAGTTCTTTCAAGGGTCTGTGGTGGGACTGAGTCCCTGATGTCCACAGCAGTAACAAGTCACCCTACACTGGCCTTTCTCCTATTCTGTCTCACACTCTTAGCGACCTCACTCCTGTTCCCTGGGATCTCCTCCCAATTTAACTACCTTACCTCAGTCCTTGTCTAGGTTTTGCTCTCAGGAGAGCCCAAACTAAGGCTCTTCTGAACTAGAATTTCAAGTTACTAAAATTCGTGTCTGGATAGCATGGTATGCTGAATACTCATTAGTCTATAAAGATATGTTCATTCAGAAAACATATTCTAGCCTAGCATTAACTGATTAATATTAACATTTTCAAAACTCTACAACCCACTCCATGTACTTCAAATCCATTTAGAGGAGAGGCTGAATTTTCCCCATATTTCCCCAAAGTTCTGATGGAGTATTTGATGGCAAAGCCAGGTAAAGCTTACAATATGTGTGAGCAAATAGCCAGAACTACAGTATTTCATAAGGAGTGACTGTTATTAAAAGCAATAAGGGGGACCTAATTAGAGATCTAGTGCAACTGGCAGTAATTGCATTTTCTCATGTAAGCATCTTGGCACATCTAAGTGCTTAGCCTTAATTCTCCACACTAACTCCCATTAAATGTTTGTACTGTCCTTTGATAAAACCCACCTTTCCTAAGTTATTGTCATGCTTATTCTGTAGCACTATTTCCATTCTGTGAAACATTAGCTGGTTCTTTTTCCCCCTTTTATCAGGGAGAAATTTTCATATATTTAGGTCCCAGATCTTGAAATGTTCTTTCTCTGGTAGACTCCAAGCCTTGCTACTTCATTTGAAAAGCTTCCAAATCCCATTTTCTTCATAGGTCTTCTCTCTGAGGAGCATGATATTGCACCAACTCCAGCCTCTTTAAATTCAGAATTCCTCAGATCCCTCTTTGTCCTTTACACCTCTCCACAAAGCATGTGGCTCTTCAGTTGGAAATTCCTTGACATCAAAAAATAATGGCTTTGTAATTCAATTCCTGGCACAAGGACATGCATGGAGAAACACTTAATAGAGTCGTTTTACGATGATTGAGCCAGATGTAAATGCAGAGAACACAGTTATTTTGCTTTGAGTTAATATTAGAAGGCTCAGTGAGCAGGTTCACATGGCTATAAGTGCTATACTTCACAGCACTTAGGAGCCAACAGTAATTTAAAAACACACAGACAATAAGTTATATGAGGTGCAGAGTCACAGAACCAACCACATTCCAATATAATGTTGAATGTTCTTTGGGGCATAAAGCATAGTAATATCCTAGATCCATTACCAGTGGTATTCCTTATGTTTATATAGCCCTAAGGGTCTATAAAAATGATGGCACTGGGTAGGAGATAGGTCCGCTATGCAAATCCAAGAATATTAAACATGGACAGGATGATAGGGATTATCTGATTCAGCCTCTGATTGTGCACTTGTGGACACTGTCATAAAGAGGCTTGCTTAATGCACACAGGTAGTTAGTGGAATAGTGAGTCTTCTGACTCCTAAGTCTGTGTCTTTCTAACAACATGCTATGTGGATGTGGAGAGTGAGCCTGTTGATTCCTTTCAAACTGCAGACTTATCAGGAAGCCAGGAAGCACTTCTAATCTAAGGACCTATATAAAGGAAAAAATTATAAAATGAAGAGTAAAGTTTTATATATAGGAATATTCAGGCCAGGCAAGGTGGCTCACGCCTGTAATCCCAGCATTTTGGGAGGCCAAGGTGGGCAGATTACTTGAGGTCAGGAGTTTGAGACCAGCCTGGCCAACATGATGAAATGCTGTCGGTACTAAAAATACAAAATATCAGCCAGGCTTGATGGTGCACAACTGTAACCCCAGCTCCTCGACAGTCTGAGCCAGCAGGATTGCTTGAACCCAGGAGGCAGAGGTTGCAGTGAGCCGAGATTGTGCCATTGTACTCCAGCCTGGGTGACAGAGCAAGACTCTATCTAAAAAAAAAAAAAAAAAAAAAAAAAATATATATATATATATTCATTATGGGCTGTCTACAATAGCTAGAAATTATTTAAATGTAGACAATAAAGTAATAGTTAAGTAAATAATGGGATAACTATACAATAGAATAGTGTGCAATCATATAAAGTGCTCTACTAAAAAATCTTAATGCCATAGGGAAAGCAGAATACCAAATTTGTATATGTCATATTACCTTAACTGTGTAAACATATATATATATATATATATACATAGGAGAAAACAGACAGAAGCATACTGTTTTCAGTATGCTTACTGAAATGGTAACTGTGATAATTATGTATCTTTGAGTGCTGAAACTTGGTGGTGATTTTTATTTTTAAAATAACATTCACACAGTTACCATAATGATTTTCCTACAGGAAAAAGAAGCAAGTAAGATAGCCTAAAATATACTAGTAAGAGTAATCAAATGCTATAAATTTTTACGTGAAAGACAGTTTTCAATGACTCTCTATCAATCTTTGAATAGGGGGAGATGCATTATCAGGACAAGCCAGACTCAATGATAGCAATGTGCTACCTTGGATTTTTGACATGTCAAGTACAAATGATATAACATCAGAAAACATCAACTGTATTTAATTTGTGTCTCTGACAAGAAAGCTATTAAACTTTCAAATTTTCCTTTTTTCTTTTTTCTTTACTTTATGACCAGCATTATTTTTCTGTTACTTAAAATTTATTTATAAACTAAAGGTTATTTTAATTTTGTTTCTTGCACTGCTATAAAAATCATGGTCATTGTGTTAGTTTGAATCTTTTGAGATGCAGGTGGCAAGATTAGATGTGAAAGATATTTATTGAGGTAATGCAGGCAGACAATAAATGGAGAGCGCAGGAGTGGGCAGAAAGTACCTTCAGACAGAAATAAAAGTCTGACCCCTGTGGCAGAAAGGCCATTGGGCAGTTCTTAAACCAAAGTACCCACTGAAAGACAGACTTAGTCCATTTGTGCTGCTATAACAGAACATCTGAGATTGGGTAATTTATTTAAAAAAGGAAATTTATTTCCTCATGGTTCTGGAAGATGGGAAGACCAAGATTAAGGCACCAGCCTCTGATCTCTGGTGAGGACCTTCTTGCCATGTCCTCACATGGCAGAAGAGCAAAAGGGAGCAAACCCACTTCAAAAACCCTTTTTATATGGCCCTAATCCAATCACAAGGGAAGAGTTCCTCATGACCTAATCGTCTTGCAGAGGTCCCATCTTCCAATACTATCATCTTGGTGATTAGGTTTCAACATTAATTTTGGAGGGGGCAGCACATTCAAACCATATCAAGAACACTGTGTCTCACAGGAATGGAATTGTATGCGTGTCTCCATTGTGGTCAGTCACTGGCTCAGGGCAGCCATGGGAATTGTCCCCTTGGTACAAATGATGGCGGTGCATTCAGAAGGTCATTCAGTAGGGCCACAATAAATTATGTCCATTACATTAGGATATATGAGTGGCACAAGTTAAGGGTTATCATAGTCATAAGATGCACATTACAAGAAGACAGATAGATGGGTACTTCCATAAGCCTTTGAAACACAGAATGAGTGACCTTGACATTTTCTTCAAGTTCATTGCCATATGCTGCAGTGCCAAGAGGCAATGCCTAGAATAACTTGGAATGAAGCATATTTGAATTTGTGAGCTGATAATGTATATCACTTTAAAATCACCTCACAGATACAGAAATAGTTATTGTGTGCATATTTAATCTCTCTAGATGAACTTTGGCTGGGGACGGGTAACTCATCTACTCTAACGTACTTTTGTTTTTGCTAATTCCCTATTTCAGGTAAATGTAATGAAGATAATAATATATTGTAAATGAGATATCAATTCAGGACATTTCACAATACTTCCTTTGAAAATATTGGCTCAACAGAAACTATAATTACTGGAAAGCAAAAAATGTAAAGCTGCCATACAAACTGAAGTGTTTCTACTATTTCTCTGAGGAATTTAATCAATTCAGTCAAAGCAATCAACAAAACCAGTTGTTTATTATTATACACGCCAAATCATTTAATGACTAACTAGGTTTCTTCAGATTTAATTGACTAGATGTTGAACTACTGGGATAACATAAACCAACATGCCTAAAAGGCTCTTCAGGTTGCAAGACTTCAGAAAATTCACTAGAGCTAATATTAATGAGTAAAACCCCATCTTCTCCCAATTATTTTACACTAGAAACAAAAACATTCTTGAATTATTAAGTGGTCAAAACAACCAGGGAGCCTGGATAATATCATATATTCTTATTTATTTTTTTAAATTATCTTGCTCTGAGGGGTGACTATATTTTTAAATTTTGCCTCTGGGATCCACTTTATTAGGATAGCTTTGTGTTTCTGGGACAGAACAGACCCTGTATGCTCTGCTCGCGGTATAAGCTCACGACTACTTCTTGATTTGATTTGTGTTACTCTAGAAAGACAAATGAGGAACCAGACTATTTCAGTCTGTGATTCATTCTCAAGTCAAGTGTGATTCCTGGACCTAGCAGCAGCAGCATGCTCCCAGGAACGTGTTGGAAATGCAAATCCACAAGCCCACCTCAGACCTACTGAAAGTGGCACTCTGGGGATGAGGCCAGCAATGTGAGTTTTAACAATCCACCCAGGTGACTCTGATGCATGCTAGGAGGAGGTCTGGCTGACACCACTCCCCATGGTGTATTCTTCAGAAGGGTATTCTGTGGCATATTAACATGTGTCACACAATGAAGGGGTTCCTCATTTGAATAAGTTTGGGAAATTCTGAGATAAAAAAGTTAAATAGAGCAAATGGACCACACTCCTCCACAGTTTCCCTATAGGTTATCATATACAGATACCTGTTTAATGTCCCACCAATAGGATATCCCACGCTCTTTCTCCCAAGAGTCTAGTTCTCCATCCCTCTCAGCCATTCAGAGAGAGAAAGAATTCTCCTTCTTTCGGTACAGAGTCCACCTTTTTTCCACCCAAACATGACTGACAGGGGGAAAATTCAGTGTGGTTTGATGCCTCATTCCCTCTACTGCAAGGCAATCATGATAAGAAATGGGCAACATGTTAAACAAAGTCTGAGTTATTCAGTCTTAAATAATTACCCCTTTGGGTCAATATTCAATTTAGTCCACATATATATTTGGAGAAAAGACACTTCTTCAAGGACAAAGTCTTGCTAAAAACATAGCAAATTCCTATTACTAAACTGAATGAAAACATCTTGGTCTGAATCATCTATATTTGTATTATTTCAGTGGTTCAGGGCTTTCCCAAAATTAATGTGGGGTCATTTGCTTTCCATCCATCTTCAGTGTAAAACCTAACAAGGACTTGCCTACAGAATGGATTTTAGTTTCCACTTTAGCACACAGAACTAGGTGATGAACCCCAGGGTGGTAGTTTTTCAGTTTCAGTAACTTGCACTGCAAACCCTACCACTAACAACAGGAAGAAGCTGCAGGCAAGTTAAATTATACTGGTTTTCCACTGACACAGGGGATACTAAATAAGACTTAAATGAGAGAGTTCAAATTACTTCTTCACTTAAGAAAAAAATTTTAATATACTCCAATGCTGTCAAATTTTAGTTTAATTTAATAATGAAAAATAGAGATTTTAAAAAGTTCATTTTTGGTTCAATATTGTACGCCGGAGAGCAGGAGGACAAGCATGCAGTAAAGGAGATTATTCCAGCCTCTACAGAAACAACATTGCATTTTTTGTTCGCCTTTGCCTGGGTCAAGATATATTCCCATACAACCAACTACAAACATCTAATGGCCATGTAGAGAAGAAGCTTTCTAAAAACTCAGATCCTAATGAAAGCTGATAAAATCTGGGTGAGATAAAACTTAGAGAATAACTCAAGCATGACTTCAGACTTAAAACCTCTTAAAGGAACACGTCAAATTATGCCAAGTTGCTTGTGCCCAGTTGTAATGACAGCAATTCAGTGCTGTAGGAGAAAGGGCACTAATTTAAGAGTTGTTGGCATGGCAAACAATAGATGATGTCTCATCCCTTTATATCCTATAATAAGTGTGTGTCATCCCAGCCTTTCCTCTAGTTCCTCTGACTCAAATTCATGTAGTGTTTAAAAACTTACTAAAATGCACTGAATCAGAGCACTGCAGACAATAAAAATAGAGGCAGTTTTTGACGCCAAGCCAAATAATTTTGGCATGTATTCCCAATACGCATGTAAACAAACTGTCAGGCACCCTTACGTACGAATGGAAAATTATTCATAAAGGGGAATGATGACTGAGGTTCTGAGAACAGTTACCACTGCAGGGAATTAATTCACTGACGCATGTTGTCTGTGGAGGGCTGGTCCTTCATTTAGTGTCACATCACATTAGCAAACACTTCATTTCATGTTCTACACCACTAAACACAAAACTCTATGTAAACCACCATAATTTAAACCCAATTCTTTCAAAACAAAAACGTTAAGACTCTCTAATATTCTGTTTTTTCTTTCTCCATAAAAAAGGAGAGAAAAAGGCAGGATTACTAACCTGAAAGCTGGGAGGTCAGACCTTAGAAAATGGCCATCAATAAGGCAGTCACATCTCTTAAATAAGGGGTGTGATGGAGAGATAAAAGCAGTACAAATGGAACTAGATTTTAAATGTGTTAATATAAACAAAACAAAACAGTTTTGTTTGGATGAGAGGTCATAGATTCTGATTAATTCTTACAGAAAATCAGAAAATCAAAGTTTTAGTTGTAGCAGAGACCGCTAGATACCCACAACTATCTATCCTCCCCATTCTATAGTCATATGATTTGTAACTGGGTACACGGCCTTCAAATTTGTCTATATGTTCCAGGATCCCTTCTAAGCCAAGTGTGGCCTATGACTAACTTCTACCTGTAGGGATGGATACAGAAATGATGTGTGAATCTTCCAGGGTGTGCCTCTAAAGAGAAGGGGCATGCTCTCCACTTCCCCTTCCTCCTTTTCACTGACTGAAGATGTAGATACAGGTGAAGGCAGTACCTTAGTGACCAGGACCAGGAAGAAAGGATCCTGGGTTCCAGGACCATTGCGCTGCCATAGCAACCCTGACCACTCACACACAGTTTAAAAAACCTATTTTTGTAAAGTCATAGTATTAGATTATCTGTTATTGAAGTCGAATGCATATTCTAATAAATACAAGATATGTTTGTTAAAAATGAAGGATGTAAGTCTTCTAGTCCTGTATAGCAACGGTTGGTAGATTATAGCCATAGGTCAAATCTCGCCAATGCTTGCTTTTGTAAGCAAAGTTTTACTGAAGCACAGCTATGTTCATTCACTTATGTATTGGCTGTTTTCCCACTATAATATCAGAGTTGAGGTGTATGACAGTGACTGTATGACCCACAAAGCCTAAAATCTTTATTATCTGGCCCATAATAGAAAAGACATCGCTGCTATAGACAGAAAGAAAAAAAAATGGTTCATCCAGTAAAAGAAAAGAGAGAGAAACAACAGCAAATAGGAAATAATAAAAAATGGGGGGAATTTTTTTTTTTTTTTTTTTTTTGAGATGGAGTCTTGCTTTGTCCCCCAGGCTGGAGTACAGTGGCGCGATCTCGGCTCACTGCCAGCTTCACGCCATTCTCCTGGCTCAGCCTCCCGAGTAGCTGGGACTACAGGCACCCGCCAACACGCCCGGCTAATTTTTTGTATTTTTAGTAGAGACGGGGTTTCACCATGTTAGCCAGGATGATCTCGATCTCCTGACCTCGTGATCCGCCCGCCTCGGCCTCCCAAAGTGCTGGGATTACAGGCTTGAGCCACCGCGGAATTTAAAATAAAAAGTCAGGAATATGACTAAATATATCAGTAATTGAAATAAATGTGAGTGGACTAAATTCCCCCATCAATATGTTAGCATTATTCAGGTAAGACAATGAGGCAAGCCTGGAATTGTTAGGAAATTTGTCGTGTTTAGATAAAGAATAAGAACTTTGGAGGGGCAACAACAGAAGGGATTTGGTGTGAGTAGAATTTCCCTAGAAAAGGAGGAACTTTACTTTCAAGAGATTCTGTGTGCAAAATTCTAGGTAACTGTTAGTAAGCTGACAAAAAGAATCAGTAATCATTTCTGCCAAAAAACGAGAGACTGAGAAAAGCCAGACTTGCTCCTTGAATGATCCTAGGGACTCTTGGTGAAGTATTCTTAGGGAAGGGTGGCTAAAGGAGAGGCAAGAGTGACATAAAAGTCAATTCTGGCTGGATGTCCTGGCTCACGCCTGTAATCCCAATGATTTGGGAGACTGAGGCAGGGGGGTTGCTTGAGCCCAGGAATTCAAGACCATCCTAGGAAACATACTGAGACCCTATCTCTACTAACTAACCAACTAACTGAATTAATTAATGAATGAATAAGCTAATTCTACTGTTCTTGTGTTGTTCTGGTGTTCTTGGGCTGTTTTGTGTTGCTATAAAGAAATACCTTGCCTGGTGTGCTGACCCATGCCCAGAAGTTCAAGACGAGCCTGGGCAAAATAGTGAGACTCTGCCTCTTGAAAAAAATAAAAAATAAAGAAAGAAATACCTGAGACAGGATAATTTATAAAGAAAAGAAGTTTCTTTGGCTAATTCATAAAGAAAAGAGGCTTAGTTGGCTCACAGTTCTGCAGGCTGTACAGGAAGCATAGCACAGGCATCTGCTGGGCTTCTAGTGAGGCCTCAGGAAGCTTTCAATCATGGTGGAACGCAAAGCAGGACCCAGTGTCTCACATGGCGAGAAGGGGAGCAAGACAGAGAGTTGCGGGGAGGTGCCACACACCTTTAAACGACAGGATCTCGTGAGAACACACTCACTATCGTAAGGACAGCACTAAGCTGTAAAGAATCCACCCTTAAGACCCAAACACCTCCCACCAGGCCCTGCTACCAACACTGGGGATTGCAATTCAACATGAGATTTGGTGGGGACATATATTCAAACTATATCATCTACCAAAGAACACAGGCCAAGTTCAATTGAATGAGATGAAGTGCTTGGAAATCACCTAATTAGTATATGGTGTCTACGGTACTCTTACATTTGTTAAACAAAAATTAACTGTATGCCCAAGTATCTTATGAAAGTCTTACTACTGGAGAAATACAGAGAAGGGCCTATGATTCCAGTTGCGGGTAAAGGAGATACACTCATCCTTTAGGGTTACCCAAGGACAAAAACAGTGAAGAGATCTTTAGTCTTTGGGCTTCTCTGGGTGTATTCTGTTTGTGTGCAGCCCAAGGGAGCCTACTATATTTTTATTACTCACTCCAGTCTTGGTCATACCTTCTTTCTGGGGCATTTGGTGGACTGTCTCTCATTGCCAGCACCTGTTATGATGTCATGAACCTCAGCCTCAACTACTTTTCCACAAGACTACACAAATTCTTTAATTATCTACAGAGCCTACTAAGAGAAGGCTGACATGAACTGAGCAAGTGCTGGGCAGGCACAATGAGGGGGATGAAGATGCAGAAATGATACATTGACTCTCTTCTCATATCCCCATGGAATTAGAAATATTTCTTTTCACTTCCAAAATTGTGAATAGAGTACCACTCTTTTAAAATTATTATTATTAAAAAATTTTTTTTAGAGGCAGGGTCTCACTCTGTGGCGCAATCATAGCTCATTATAACCTCAAACTCCTAGGCTCAAGTGATCCTCCCATCTCAGCCTCCCAAGTAACTAAAACTATAGATACATGCACCACACCTGGCTAATTTTTAAATAATTTTTTGTAGAGACAGGGTCTCACTATGTTGCCTAGGCTGATCTCAAACTCCTGACCTCAAGTGGTTCTCCCACTTTGGCCTCCTAAAGCTCTGGGATTACAGACGAGAGCCATCTTGCCCAACCAATTAACACTCTTTAAATCTAGAACCAGGGTTGATCCAGAGCCAGATTTTTTTTTTTTTCTGGGATGTTATAGGCTATACTTCGAGTAACTGGTCTTATTAACAGTTCATTAAGTAAATATTTACTGTCACCTGTATGTAAGGTATTGTTTTAGGTACTCTGGATTCCAGGATGGATAATAATGTATCCTCTGCCTTTGATGAATTTACATCTAATAAAGAGGAAAAAATTCAAGGATAAACTACCCTCCTTTCTCCCCTTACCACTTTCCCCTAATGCACTAATATAGACAAATACTATGCAAAATGGTATGCCAACTATTGGTCATCAAATTTGGTTCTACAGTTATTAAAATACTTATATTGGAGTGGACCCTAGAGACTATGAGTTCATTTCTGGTCCTAAAATCAACTGCCTTTGAAAGCAAAACAACAGAAAATAAATGTCTGTATTAGTTTGTTCCCACATTGCTAAAAAGAACTACCTGAGACTGGGCAATTTATAAAGAAGGGAGGTTTAATTGACTCACAGTTCTGCATGACTGGAGAGGTCTCAAGAAACTTATAATCATGGCAGAAGGTAAAGGGGAAGCAAGGTGCATGGTGGCAGGAGAGAAAGAGCAAGGAGGGGAACTGCCAAACACTTTTAAACCACCAGATCTCTTGAGAACTCACTCACTATCAAAAGAACAGCATGGGGGAAACCGGCCCCATGATGCAATCACCTCCCACCAGGTATCTTCCTCAACATGTGGGGATTACAATTCAAGATGAGATTTGGGTGGGGACATACAGCCAAACCACATTAAGGTTTTTTGCTGATATAGGCTAAATCCATTTTGCTGATATCTGAGTATTACCAAAATTTAGGGGTAAAGAGAAAATTTAGGCTGAGTTTTTTAAAAACTCATTTTTTTGGTGTGTCCCTTAAAATTAGTGTTTAATTTGTGCTGGTTTTTTGAAACAGGTCTACTATTTTCTGCAACCCAACACATACTGCCTGAGTAATACACTAATGAAAAATTGCAACATTGCAGTATGGAAGTGACTTGAACTCAGTTTTCACATATTTGTTTCTGGACTTCTAATGGCTTTCTGAAACCAAACCAAAACAAAAACACTCTATTTTTAAACTTCCAATGAAAGAAAGAATGGTTAGAAGTTTGGGGACAAATTTTCTCATCCTAGAGAGGCAATTTTGAGACCACAGTTTTCATTTACCACTTTCAGAGACATTTTACCACCACAAATGTGTTTCATGCATAATAGAACCATATGAAAGTCACTGGAGTTGTGGTTGTCCCTTTGCTGGTAACTGCCAAATCTGGTCATCAAAGAGTTGCATGTTCTAGGACTGGCCTTAGGCAAAATTACCAAGTAGGTATAGTTTGTCTTTGACACCTCTCACTTCCTATTTTCAGGCGTCCTTCTACTGTTTCTGTAGTTACCCTTCTCTCTTCTTTAAAAAAATCAGTTCCTCATGCTCAATTCTCAGCCTCACTCCCACCATATTTTATGATCCTATAATGCAGGGGTCCCCAACCCCTGGGCTATGGACTGGTATTGGTCCATGGCCTTTTAGGAACTGGGCCACACAGTAGGAGGCAAGTGGTGGGCAAGCAAGCAAGGCTTTATTTGTATTTACAACCTCTCCCCATCACTCACATTACTGCCTGAGCTCCGCTTCCTGTCACATCAGCAGTGGCATTAGATTCTCATAGGAGTGCAAAGCCTATTGTGAACTGCACATGTGAGGGATCTAGGTTGCACGCTCCTTATGAGAATTCAATGCCTGATGATCTGTCACTGTCTCTCATGACCCCCAGATAAGACCATCTAGTTGCAGGAAAACAAGCTCAGGGCTCCAACTGATTCTACATTATGGTGAGTTGTATAATTATGTCATTATATATTACAATGTAATAATAATAGAAATAAAGTGCACAATAAATGTGATGTACTTGAATCATCTTGAAACCATCTCCCTCCCCACAGTCTGTGGATAAATTATCTTCCATGAAACTGGTCCCTGGTGCCAAAAAGGTTGGGGACCACTGCTGTGATGGTTAGTGTATGTATCAGCTTGACTGGGCTAAGGGATGTCCAAATATCTGGTAGAATTATTTCTTGGTGTGCCTGTGAGGGTGTTTTTGGAAAAGATTAGCATTTGAACCAGTAGACTGAGGAAAGAAAATGCCCTCACCAATGTGAGTGGGCGTCATCCAATCTACCAAGGGCCCAAAGAGAACAAAAAAGCAGAGGAAGGGTAAATTACTTCTCTCTTCTTGAGCTGAGACATCCATCTTCTCCTACCCACAGATGTTAGAGGTTCTAGGGTTTTCAGACTCCAGGACTTACATTAGTACCCCACACCCCAATCCCAGCCCAGGTTCTTAGGGCTTAGACTTGGACTGAATTACATCACCAGATTCCTACTTCTCTAGCTTGCAGACAGATCATGTGACACATCTTGGCCTCAATAATCATGTAAGTCAATTCCCATAATAAATTATCTATCTATCTATCTATCTCTCTATCTATCTATCATCTATCTATCTATCTATCTATCTATCTATCTATCTATCTATCTACCTATCCATCCATGTGTGCGTGTATCCTATTGGCTCTGTTTCTCTAATGAATCTGTAATACAGACCTCATAGGTTGACAATCATTGCCACTTGTTACTGTCAAAATCTAGCTTTTTATGTCACATTCCCTTAGAGCCTTTTTTCCTCCAAAACATTCCTGGAGCTAATGTGCTTAAGTAGATTGAGTTAATGTATTTTGACTATTAAATATTTTAATGAATTACACTGGTGGCTTCACTGTGTGTTATTTTGAGGTTATAACTTCAGGTTTCTCAAAAGTTAATATAATAACTGGCCATGTGAAGAATAATTTTCATCTTTTCCTGACTGTTGAACAAAAGTGTATTCTTTTGTTACCTACATATAATAATCTCTTTTGAATTTAGTACTGGAAAAATCTCTCTTTCCTAGGACTGGCCTTAGGCAAAATTACCAAGTAGGTATAGTAGGTATAGACAAACTGATGTGTTTTCTTTTAATAGGTGATAATTGTATACTAAATTCTAATAATAATTTTATTTGGCCAGCTTCATGAAACTTAGAGCTCAATTAATGTTTAAGCATAGTAATAATACTAGTCTGGGTTTAGGGCATATTTAACTCTTTCTGTGGTGTCTATACTAATGGTCTAAGGGTAAAGATCTTTTAAAATATGGGCTACCTCATGTTTTCTTAGAAGTAAACAAAAATAAATGTAGATTTGATTCTAAAATATTACCCCTTGCAGAAGCATATTCACAATTTTCTAGAATCATATGGAAGCAAATGACATTATCCCAAAGCAGTGGTTACAATGATAACTGAGACATGAAAAGGCCTTGGGGAGATGATTTTCATAATCTGTTGGTGTCCGCCAAATCACACTCTTAGGGAGTTGCTTTTATAGGCCCACCTTTAGGCCTGGCCCAGGAAGACAATCCCTGTGTTGGCTGTGCTAGGGAGAGGGAGTTTGGTGAGCTCCTCCTGGTAGATGGCATAGTAGCTTGAAAGAGCTATTAAAAAGAAGGTGAGAAGCATGTCAATTTGTAATATGGTCTAGCCTAGAAGGTTATGCAGGAAGACCCCATGAAGGAAGGGGGTGAGAGGGAACTTATCAACAAACTCTTCTGATATAAATATTCAAACCTAGTTTTCATTGGTCTAAATGCTATTTTTGTTTCTGAAATGATGTCCTGTGGAAAAAAATCAGGGCAACTAGGGCATGCCTGTGCACACCTGGGATTTTATAAGAGTTTGAGTTCTAAGTAAAGGTTCCATTTCTTTTATTTAACCACCCACCCACCAACCTAATTCCCATCTAGTTCCCTCTTAACTTAGAAGAACACCTTCATTTAAAGAGAACCTTCACTGTGGATCTCCTTTACATGATGTAAAATGGCCTCTTTTAGAATTTAATTCTGCACAGCTGGACAAGCAAGGGGGGCGATGCAGGTTGCCACAGAAACTGCTGTTGGTGCTGGGATTCTTTATACTTTGTTCCTAAAAATAAGATGTGAAATGTACCGAGGGTGTGGTTAGCGCAGCACAGAAGGGAATTTCTAAAAGGAGAGCCAAGCCTCCCGCCCCCACAGGAACGGGGGTGTTCTTCATAGCTGGAGGACAGGACATAAATCTGGGAGCAGATGCTCAACACGGTTCCTCCCTCAAAGGTGCAGGGAAAGACAAGTGGGAAAAGTGGCTTTTAAAGAGGAAAACCATCTTCCATCAAGCAAAATTCATACAAATTCCAAGGTTGAGATGTCCTGAAATTACCCAGGAAGTAAATAGAACTGTTCTCCCCAGCCTACAAAAACGCCACAGAAATTTGGCAAGGACACTAGATCAGATTATTGTAGTCCAATATTCAGCCCAGCACAGGATCCTGTCACATTCCACTTTGGCCAGATGGCTCCCTGATCAGCCTAGACATGTTCAGTGACCTTCACTTTTTTTGGGAACATGTGACAACTAGACTATCTCTCTAAATATTGTTGGAGTCTGCCTTTCTGTAACTTCCACTTATTTGCCCTTGTTTACCTTCTGGGGCAACAAAGAAAAGTCAATTGTTATATTATTTGGCTGGAATGCAGTGATCTCTGCTCACCGCAGCCTCTGCCTCCCAGGTTCCAGCAATTCTCCTGCCTCAGCCTCCCAAGCAGCTGGGATTACCGGCATGGGCCACCATGCCCGGCTAAATTTTGTATTTTTAGTAGAGACGGGGTTTCACCATGTTGGCCAGGCTGGTCTCAAACTCCTGACCTAAGGTGATCTGCCTGCCTCAGCCTCCCAAAATGCTGAGATTATGGCATGAGCCACCACACCTGGCCTGTTTTTTTAATTTATACTTCTTCAAGGTAGATGTCATTTTTTTTTTTTTTTTACTTAATAGGATAATTCTTTACTTAATACCAAAATGGAGCAATTGGCCTAGGGTATCCACTCACAGTTTGGGTAGCCTGATCAAGCAGACAAGTCAGTTTCATAGATCTTCGGCTTCAGTGCAAAAGCAAACACCATTAAAGCTTTATCTTTTCATGGTTACACAGAGAAAATTCTTACGTGTTTCCCAAGCAGGGTCATGTGTGTGATTCAACATCTACTATGTGCCAGGCACTGTAGTAAATGCATACATTATTTTATTTGATCTGGTTACATGAGGTTACCTTTGACATCCCTGGAATTTTATAGAGGAAGTTCAATTCAGTCTGAATGGCAGCATCCTCATGGGTGTGTCCACCAAGTAGAGTGGCAAGGGTGTAGACTTGCTAAATCAGTGATCTTGGATAAGTTATATAATCTCTTTGAACTTCAGATTTCTCATTTCTAAAAACTGGTATAATAAACTCTCATGAGTTATTAGAAGTAAAGAAAATTATATGCTCAAAATGTCAAATGTATAGTGGGTGCTCAATAAACCCTAGTTCTCTTCTTCCCTTCCCTTGTAATCCTATAGGTCTCCCACTATGGTTGTACAGCCGTGCTGTCAATCAAATGTTACCTCAGAGCCATATGCAAGCAAGCCTGGAAAAACTACCTGTGCAGGTATTAAGAGTCAATCTGAGCAAATAAACCATTAAATGAATAAACCCCTTTGTAAGCAGAATATAGTGAAGTGATATGGGCTGCTAACATGAAAGAACTTACTTCCCCCAAGGAAGTGATACCTAGATCTCATTAACAATTAAAATGAAAGAAAAAAATAGATATATACATACCATCAAGGAAAGGGTTGAGACAGACTTGTGTTAAGTCTGGAATTCCCTGCTGTGACTACCACCTCCCACCCCTCTATCCTTCCCAGTCTTCAGTGCCCCTCACCTGTTCTTTATATCCCTGGAGGACATAAAGCCCTTTAGTTCTTTTGCCTTCATTCCTTCCTGTCCAGATGGACCTCATAGATAGTCTTTCAGTGAGACTCAGACCCCTTTTTTCATGGTCGCCTCCCTCCCTAATCCCCAACTCTAGATAGACAATACCACCACCACGCACCCCCCTATTCCGCTGATAGTTCACCTCAGTGTCGGTAAGATGACAAAGGAAGCCTGGGAAGGAAAGGATACCTCTTGACCTTCAAGGAGGCTGAATAAATGTAAGTTCTCAGGGATAAGATTGGTTAGGGCCTCATTATTCTTATATAATTGTGAAACTTGCATAAAATAATATCTATGTATAAATAGCAAATAAACTTGGGGTATCTATGTAGCACCAACTTACGTGGGTCACCAGGTTGTGCAATGAGATGTTGCATAAGTGTGCTTGATTGGGGGGACCTCAGTCACTTGCTGGTGCCTGGTTGCATAGGAGGTGGGAAAGAGTCCTGGCTTCTGTCATGGGAAGGCCAGGACTCACAAAATAGGTAATTCTTCACATAGGAAGGGCATTCCAAGGTGTAAGGCAGCCAAAAATATATTAATCATCTACCCCATAGGGGCTTGAATAAAGTGTCTTTTTCCTCCTAACATTTCTAAATCCCTTCCTCTTGACCAAGAAGTGGAGTGCCTGAATACTGTAGCTACTAAGAAATTTTTAGAGTTCAAACAACCCTCAGAACTTTTCAATTCTAGAGCAGTTTTTATGCAGTGATTTAGTAGGACACAGGCAAAGGTAACCTAGCCCATTTAGCTGCTATAAGAAGTAATTAGCAACTTCAATTATGCCAGAGTCCTTAAATGGACTTTAGGCTCTTCCATGTCTGCCTTGCCTCACTTTTTTTTTTTCAAAAGTAGTTTTGTTTTTCTTCTTGTTTTTCCTTAAGGGCCTAGTGATAGCTATCTACTAATAGTAAAGTTTCACTTTTCTTATCAGTTGATATTTTACTAATGCACAAATTCATCTAAAAAATATATAAATGGGCCAGAGGTGGTGGCTCATGCCTGTAATCCCAGCACTTTGGGAGGCCGAGGTGGGCGGATCACTTGAGGTCAGGAGTTTGAGACCAGTCTGGCCAACACAGTGAAACCCTGTCTCTACTACTAATACAAAAGTTAGCCAGCCCTGGTGGTGGGTGCCTGTAATCCCAGCTACTCAGGAGGCTGAGGCAGGAGAATCACTGGAACCCGGGAGGTAGAGGCTGCTGTGAGCCGAGATCATGTACCACTGCATTCCAGCCTGGGCAACAGAGTGAGACTGTCTCAGGGAAAAAAAAAAAAAATATATATATATATATATATATACACACACACACACACACACACACACACACACACACATACACATATATATATGAATGAAAGAATCCTGAGTTAAGGTACTATCTATAAAAGCTCATTGGAAAAAAAAGTGAAATTGTTATAATGCACAATATTACAAAAGTATAACAAAATGAGATTTATTAACAAATTGCATTCTAATAACATACTACATTAGTCAGAACTTTGTAGATACAGCAAACTTCTAGAAATCTGACTGAGTTCGTTTGGGTTCCCCAGTGGCAGGCTATTCAAGTGCAGGTAGTTTATTTGGGAGGTGAAAGGAGCACTGATAAAAAAGAGTGAGGAAATGAGACCAAGAAGGGTTAGGTAGCCAATACAGGGTGTGTTACCACACCAGCTATCGATGTGGGAGGCTGAGCTCAATCCCACTGCCACTGGAGGACCTTTGGGAGCCAGCATAGATCCCACTCCTCAGAGTTGTCCCAGCTAAAGAGTGAGGGAGGACTTGAGGGCTGCTCCTGGGGGTGTTAATTTTCAGGCCTGCTGACTTCACAAAGTGGGTTCCAGCAGCAAGAGTTCTTGCCCTCGGAAAAAAGAAGATGCTGCTGGTTGGAAATCACGCTAGAGTAAACGGTGAGGGTCTGCAACCATGGTTTCCTAACTGACTCAAGCCTCCTAACACTTGACCTACATAAGATCTGACCTAGTAGTTAGTCTCTTTATCTGCTAAAAGAACTATTTGGATCAGATGTTTTCTAAAGTTTCTGTGATTGTCTTCAGTTTCCTCATTTGCTTGAACTCCCTAGCTGGAGTTACATGCTTATTTATTGTTACTATTATAACATAAATGAGATGTCTAATGCTTCTGCTTTGTAGGAAAATTAAGTTCTAGTATATATTTGTGATAATGTGGTATCAAAATCTCTGATTTCCTTTTTTGGGGTGTTATTACTCTACTCTGGTACATTTTATTGCAATAGTTTCCTAAAGCCACGAATAAGAAAAGATGTTTGTTACATATCTACAGAAGCTTATTTCAGAGAAGATAAATACAGGGGATACTGCAGAAGCTTTTTTCCTTAACAAAAAAAATCACTCTGGGCCTATGGCTTGAATATGAAATGCAGATATAAATGATTATCCAATACTCTTTCTTTGAAGACAGGATGTTAAGTTTACTAGAGTCTTCTTCTGATAAGCATCTGATCATGGTTCTTGAGATTGAAGATATTTTTGCTTTGGAGCTGGAGCTGGCATGGCCACATGGTTTCCTTCTGATGGGCCTTGGCTCCATTCTGCCCCTGCTGAGCTGGTGAAAATGGCTGTGTCCTCTCCTATGTGGCTGTATCTTCCTTCTACTCTTGGCTTCTTTCTCTCTTCTTCTGTCCTCTCCCTTTCTTGCTCTCTTTTCTCTTCCTTGTATTTTCTTCTCCTCTGTCTTCTTGGTTTCTCCCTCTTTTTTCTCCTAGGGTTGAGACACTTCCCTAATCTGTTTCTCTCATCTCTTATCAGTTAATTTTGGTCCTCATAAAATTAGGAAGAACCCTCAGCTCAGTACCAGTTGTTTTTATCTGGGTTACATTCTCTTTTCTGGGTAAAGTGGTTGGGATTGTTCCATGGCTTTAGAAAAATAAGCAGATGATTTTTTTTTGGCTTCTCTTCTTACCTATGGTTGCCATATTTAGCAGATAAAAATACAGGATACCCTATTAAATTGTAATTTCAGATCAGCAACAAATTTTTTTTACCAAAACTATATCCCAGATATTACATGGGACATATTTATACTAAAAAATTATTTAATAAAGTGAAGAGTGCAATTATTATCATAGTAAGTTATAGAATAGAAATTAAAAACTACTACTAAAGGCAGTTTTCATCCATCATATACAGCCCTTGTGATTAACTTGTATGTGATTTATTAAGCTGAATATTTTGATATGTACTCAAGGAGTTCTGTGTGGTGTTTGTTATAATAAGAATTTAATATGTCTCATATACTGGCACACAACAATGACAGTTCTGTGTTTCTTTATTTTTCATTACATCTTTATCACTTGGGCTTAATATTAGGGACATAATAATTAATAGTGTGGTAATTCTCAAATTCTGCCCTCCCAATCATTCTTTCCTCTTGGCCTGTCCCTGTCATGGATAATTCTAGAGAGAGCTATACATGAAAGAAAAAAAAGAAATAACAAATGGAGGTCATTGGCAGCTCTCAAGATGGCATCCATCACGGAAGGGCCACTGAGCAAATGGACTAACGTGATGAAAGGCTGGCAGTACCGTTGGTTCGTGCTGGACTACAATGCAGTACTGCTCTCCTACTACACGTCCAAGGACAAAATAATGAGAGGCTCTCACAGAGGATGTGTTAGACTCAGAGGTTTGGATTCAGCATTTGTTCCTAGTGTCCAAGATTTTGATAAGAAACTTACAGAAGCTGATGCTTACCTACAAATCTTGATTGAACAATTAAAGCTTTTTGATGACAAGCTTCAAAACTGCAAAGAAGATGAACAGAGAAAGAAAATTGAAACTCTCAAAGAGACAACAAATAGCATGGTAGAATCAATTAAACACTGCATTGTGTTGCTGCAGATTGCCAAAAGTACTATTAATCCTGTAGATGCAATATATCAACCTAGTCCTTTGGAACCTGTGATCACCACACGTTGAAAGCATTTATAAATCCAAGTCTGAAACTCTGTACTCTAGTACTGCTGTTAAGATATACAACCTGTTTCTTAGTTCATATAATCTCGGGATACATATACACACACACACATATACACACACACATACATATATATAAATATACCTGATGCCAGATTTTTTCATAAATATTCTGCCTACTGTAAATATGGGTTCCTCTGAGTTTTAGAAAATTAGTGCAATGTATTTAAAATCAAGTGTAAGGAAATTTCATGGTCTTACCTACAATAACTTTTATTCTGGAATTGAACTATTATTAAATTGTATCTAATCCTGGAAAAAAAAATAACAAATGGAAAACAAGGTAATACAATCTCATTACCTGTGACAATGTCCCCCTGTTGAGCTGTAGTAAAGATGGCATGGACCATGTGGCTTAGGTTCAGGGACTGTGTGAGGCCCCTACTTCCCTCTGAGTGGTGCCAAAATGTGAATAGAGTGAGGAAGACATCCATGCAGGAGAGCAGACCTGGCATAAGGTATCAGAATCTTAGCAGCATGAGGAGAGCATCCATTTGGAAAGAAGAACTGGGGTGGGATATTATAGCCCAAGTGGAGTCAGGTGGATACCCACAAAAGATAGGGGACAATAGCAGCAATGTGAAATGCTACATACAGGGAAACTGATCAAGTAAATAAATGCATTAAGGAGAATGGGGCTAGGTGCGGTGGCTCACGCCTGTAATCCCAGCACTTGGGGAGGCTGAGGCGAGCAGATCACTTGAGGTCAGGAGTCTGAGACCAGCCTCGCCAACACAGTGAAATCCTGTCCCTACTAAAAATACAAAAATTCACCGGGTGTGGTGGTGCACACCTGTAATCCCAGCTACTCGGGAGGCTGAGGCAGGAGAATCGCTTGAACTCAGGAGGCGGAGGCTGCAGTGAGCCGAGACTGTGCCACTGCACTCCAGCCTGGGGTACAAAGAGAGACCTTATCAAAAAAAAGAAAAAAAAAAGGATAATGGGAGACAGGGAGACAGGTTTCTCACTGTTGGAGATGGGAGATATAAATATGAAAAGGGAAAAAACTTGAATGAGCACAGTGGTGCTCATGGTGTTGGACTGGGATCAAAGATATTGATGTGAACTCATGAATTTCAATAAATATAGATGAATATAGAAATATACATGAAAATGAGAATATATATATACCCTAGTTCGCGCCATTGAGAGGGCATGGGAACAAAAATGTTCTGGGAAGGAGGTATGTGAATGGATCTATTAGAGTGGGAATGAAGTGTGAGATCTTTGTCCACCAGACAGCACCCACTGTAGAAGAAGCATTAATAACCACATGGACAGGATGACTTGGCCAGTAGATATCAGCCAGCTTCTGTCACCAGCCACCCCAGTACTTACCCAACTTGCTCAAGAACAGGGTAGTCATAAGCTGAGATGAATACTACATCTAGGCCCAGTAGTAGATAAAGCCTTTCCTGTCACTGAATGTCTGACCTTCCAGCAGAGAAATAAAAACTAATCCCCTGACATGGTACTATCCCTTGAGGAGACGCACCAAGCACCTGATAGCAAGGTGATTCCATCAGACACCTCCTATTCGAAAAAAGTCAATGACTCATCCTGATCAGGATTGATGCATAATGCAGGTATGGGTTTGCTTTTCCTACCTGCAGTGTCTCTGCAAGCACCACTAACTGAAAGCTCACCAATTGTCTGATATCTTGACATAGGATCTAAAAAACACCATCTTGGAATATGCAAAACCTTTTTTTTTCTTTTTTTTTTTTATTATACTTTAAGTTCTAGGGTACATGTGCACAACGTGCAGGTTTGTTACATATGTATACATGTGCCATGTTGGTGTGCTGCACCCATTAACTTGTCATTTACATTAGGTATATCTCCTAATGCTTTCCCTCCCCGCTTCCCCCACCCCAAAGGAAGGTGTGGTAAAGGGCGCCTGAACATGAGATCCACTGGTCCTACTGCATTCCTCATCATACAGAAGATGCCAGCTTGATAGAGCTCTGGAAAGGACACTTAAAGGTACAGCTCACGTGCCAGGTAGTAGGTAGAAAACTTGTGAGAGGGGTACTATCCTTCAGGATGTGTAGACAGCTTCAATAGCCAGTTTAAGGTACTGTGTCCCAAGCAAGTAGACTACCTGGGCTGAGGGACCAAGGGGTATAAATAGGAGTAGCACTTCTCTCCATCATTACCAATGATCTACTTGGGGACTTTGTGCTTCCTATTCTCCCAGCTTTGAGGTCTAGAAGTCCTGGTCTTCATCAAGAGAACATTTCCAACAGGGGTACATCAAGATACCCA
The DNA here is from genome assembly GCF_028878055.3 of Symphalangus syndactylus. Lineage (NCBI taxonomy): Eukaryota > Metazoa > Chordata > Mammalia > Primates > Hylobatidae > Symphalangus > Symphalangus syndactylus. Next base: position 66,160,140 of record NC_072430.2, on the reverse strand, counting down.
CTACACTTATTGCCGTGGCTGCCACCTAGTTATTTAAGGCTCCATGTGCCAGTAGACTAGCAGGTACACAAAGGAGTGCCCATACTGCCAGATGTAGTTCACTCTGGTTATTATGGGGAGGTAAGCCTGATGCAAAATGGGAGTGCAAGGAATATACTTGGTGCTCAGGTAATCTAGTGAGGCATCCCCTGGTTCTCCTATGCCCAGTTTCAACTGCAAATGGGCAAGTGCAACCATATACTGATAAGGCACAGTAAGCTGGGGCCCAGCACCTCAGTGATGTGGATCAGGGTCACCCCCCTCCCCGCTAACAAGCCAACTAGACTAGAAGAAGTACTAGCCAAGGATGAGGGGAATCTAGAAAAGGTTGTGAAGGATGGTGATAATGAGTATTGATTATAGCTTGGGACAAATTGCCACAGCAGAAATCTACTTTCTTCCCCTGACCTTCCTCTTGGAAGTTTCCCCAGATATTGTGACTAACTAGAATCCTGGAGAAGCTGTATCTAGATGGAGTGGGTTAAATGTGAAAAGCCAGTGGATCTGTGCACTGCACAGTACAGACTGTTGTAGATGCTGCTGGTGTTCCACCCAGATGACCTATACCTGACCTATGCACAAGGTCACCTAGCAAGGTGATTCCATTAGACACCTCCAACTTGAAAACAGTCAATGATTCATCCTGATCAGGATTGATGCATAATGCAGGTATGGGTTTGCCTTTCCTACCTATAGTGTCTCTGCAAGCACCACTTGCATCTTCCACCTCCAAGTCCCAGGCCTAGGATGTTTGGGAGGTTTTATGCTCCCCTCCCAAGGGTGGACAATGACGGTCTGTCACAGGAAGGACAGCTCTGCACTGTGATTTGCCCTAGAGCATCCCTTCCAACACACACACACACACACACACACACACACACACACACACACACACTCCAGTGGATCAGGCCAATGCTAGACTTTACTAGAGACCATAACCATGCTCGGTTCCTTCCCCTTCCCTATTCTGCCTCTCTCATCCCTTACAAGTTTTTTTCCTGAAGAATATTCACTAATAACACACATGCCCCAAACCCTCTTACAGGATCTAGTCTAAGGCTATGCCATTGCCATCTCTCTGGGAGGCAAAAAACAATTTTCAAGTTTACTTAGACCAACTGGAAGACTAATTCAACAACGGGTGGATTTCAGAAGAGATGAAAATCCTATAGTACATTTAGGGGAAATAAAAAAAATTCTCCAAATAGAAATTTATGATACCGAGGTACTAATTAAGACTGAACATGGAGAAAAAAGATCCAGCCTCAGTTGATTTCATAAACCAAACATTAATTAGCAATGATGGCACTATTGTTAAAAGCAGAAGTACTCTGAAGAAATATAATGTCTGAACAGGCAAGAAAAAGTCTTCCATTATTTTCTGAATTGGTCAAACTCTTAATATAGTAGTATATCCTATTTGATAAAAGAGAGTGTGAAGAAGCCTGGGCACGGTGGCTCATGCCTGTAATCCCAGCACTTTGGGAGGCTGAGGTGGGTGGATCACCTGAGGTCGGGAGTTCGAGACCAGCCTGACCAATATGGAGAATCCCTGTCTCTACTAAAAACACAAAATTAGCCAGGCGTGGTGGCACATGCTTGTAATCCCAGCTACTCAGGAGGCTGAGGCAGGAGAATCGTTTGAACCTGGGAGGCAGAGGTTGCAGTGAGCTGAGATCACGCCATTGCACTCCAGCCTGGGTAACAAGAGGGAAACTTCGTCTCTAAAAAAAAAAAAAAGAGAGAGAGAGTGAAGAAACTAGACTATGTGGGGTACAGCAACACAATTGATTAAAGTGCAAACAGTAGGCTCTATGTGCAGAAGATCTTTGAGAGGAGAAGCATTTTATCATTGACATTGTTAGGAATTGCTGGAGAATGCTGATAAAAAGTAGACTGATTTTTAGTCAATTATATGATTGTTTTAAAATTCTCTACAGACAATATAACTTCCTATTGCCTCTGCCCATAGAGACTGCTCCCTGCTCTTTGCTCTTGGTACAATACAATAATGATTTTCTCACCTGACAAAAGACTGGAGAAAAGTAACAAGGATGTTTTAGAACATTGCTATGCAAGGCAGGGTCTATGGACTGGAACTGGTCTGTGACAAGGTAAGTACAGAAATCTAGAGTAACCTCTTAGACATTTTTCATAGCAATTTTATTTTCCTGATATCCAGTATCACCTTCTAATAATTCATTTCCACTGTATTTTATAAAATCTACTGGGCTGTGACAGAAAATTTTAAGAGACTGCCCTTCACCATGAGTATTTTGAGAAACATTAGTTTATAAGTGTCCTGTTGATACACTCTGGAGTATTTTTGATTAAACAAGATTGCAACTTCTCATGAATCTATGAATCTAAAAACACACCAAATGGCTAGGCTTGGGAAAAGAATGGACTAGATGTCACCAAAGCTGAATATTAGAACATAGCGCTATTACATTAGGACAATTTTAAACATCTGATTCTATCCTGGGACAAACTTACTATGGTTCTCCTAGTATAAAGCTCGTTAATATTGAGGAGATAATGCTGTGAATTTCCTTTCCTGAAGGTAACAGACTGAAATGCGAACAGTGCTCACCTTGAATTCTTTCATAGGGCAGAATACGGGCAATGGGAAGGATGACGTGAATATAATTAATAATATATGGATGACTGTGTGCAAAAAAGAGTAGGAGGGATTCACTGTTCGATCCCAGAGCAGTGATAGCTGGGCTGACTAAGGCAGTATATAATGGAAGACATTTCTGACTGAAATAATTAGGGGAAGAATGAAAACGTCAATCTCTTAGTGACAAGAATTTCTTTTTACTCCAATTTTAGTAAAGATTCTCCCCTTGGTTCTTCTGTCATTTGAAATCTTCTTAAAGTAGTTTGGCATTTCCTTTTCAAAATGCCACCAGTCATGATTCAGGTAGCAATTTAGCTTCACAATCTTAGCTTTTTCTATGTTAGAACACAGAGTAGAAAGAAGGAATATTTATCTCACAGGGGATTTTAAATCTGTGACTTAAAAAAATTCTACTATAGATATTACAGAGTATAATTATTAGTTATCTTCATTATTCATCCATTCACTTCATACTTTATGGCATAATAGGAAATAATCTTTTGGCAAATGAATAGAGTAAATGAACAGAAAACAGACTGGAATAAATTTAAGTCAGAGGAATGCAAGATATTCTTGCCTATGGGGGGAAAAGGTTTTTTTTCTTTTTGAATCTATTATGTTTGAAAAACAGTCTAAAAAACATCCATTGTTCAACTCATTCCAGCAGTCAATGAAGCTAAAACATGTAGATATATCAGTGTCCAAATGCTTTATTCTTACAATGTTTCTTGCAAAACACAAGCATGTTTTACTGTTTTTTTCTTTTACTGTTTTTTTAAAAGACAGATCAGAGATATTTCTTAGATTACCACAGGCTCTATAGAAAACATTCTTGATCCAATAACCCATCATCCAATCTGGAGTTCTGCCTGTAGTCAAATGGCTACTACCAACCAACAAATATACTATCATATGTTTAATAAATGTACAAAAAGCTCTAATATTAAATATCTATCTCAGGACCTTGTTCAACATCAAGTTCCACTAAGTAATCAGTCTTGCCTTTTTGAAATTCTTTATGTCTTATTTGAATTTTTCCTGTAATCATTTAGCCCCTCTTTCTAATAGCTTTATAGCATATAGGTTCTTTCAATAACTATTTTGGTAAAATTGGACAATGTATGAGACTCACAACCACGACTACTTGGTAGTTTTCTGATTGAACTTGAAACTTGCTGGATTTTTATTTTCTTTTCTCAACTTTTTAGATTTAGGGAGTGCATGTACAGGTTCGTTACAAGGGTATATTGTGTGATGCTGAGATTTGGGGTACAATTGAACCCATTTCCCAGGTAGTGAGCACAGTACCCAATAGGTGGTTTTCCACCCTTGCCACCCTCCCTCTCCACTCTAGTAGTCCCCAATGTCTACTGCTCCTATCTTTATATCCATGAGTACCCAATGTTTAACTCCCACTTATAAGTGAGAACATGTGGTATTTGGTTTTCTGTTCCTGTGTTAGTTAACTTAGGATAATGGCCTCCAGCTGCACCCATGTTGCTGCAAAGGACATTGATTTCATTATTTTTTATGGCTGTGTAGTATTTCATATATACACCACATTTTTTCTGTATCCAATCTACCATTCATGAGTACCTAGGTTGGTTGGTTCCATGCTTTACTACTGTGAATAGTGCTGCGATGAATATACAGGTAAATGTGTCCTTTTGGTAGAACAATCTATTTTCTTTTGGATATATATCCAGTAATAAGATTGCTGGGGTTGAATGGTAGTTCTAAGTTATTTGAGAAATCTCCAAACTGCTTTCCACAGGGTATTAACTAATTTACCTTCCTACTAACAGTGTATAAATGTTCAGTTTGAGATCTTTCTAACTTCTTGATGTGAGTGTTTAGCACTATAAACTTTCCTCGTAACACTGCTTTGCTACATCCCAGAGCTTTTGGTATGTTGTGTCTCTGTTTTTTTCTTTTTTCTTTTTTCTTTTTTTTTTTTTGCGACAGAGTTTCACTCTGTCACCAAGGCTGGAATGCAATGGCACGATCTCAGCTCACTACAACCTTTGCCTCCCGGGTTCAAGCGATTCTCCTGCCTTAGACTCCCAAGTGGCTGGGACTACAGGTGTGCACCATCACGCCCAGCCAATTTTTCTGTTTTTAGTAGAGACAGGGCTTCACCATGTTGGCCAGACTGCTCTTGAACTCCTGACCTCAAGTGATCTGCCTACCTTGGCCTCCCAAAGTGCTGGAATTACAGGCATGAGCCACCGCACTGGGCTGTGTCTCTGTTTTTACTCATTTCAAAGAATTTTTTGATTTCTGCTTTAATTTCATTGTGTACCCAAAAGTTACTCAGGAGCAAGTTGTTTAATTTCTGTGTAATTGTGATTTTGAGAGATCTTCCTGGTATTGATTTCTATTTTTATTCCACTGTGGTCCGACAGTATGTTTGGTGTGATTTTGATGTTTTTGAATTTATTGAGACTTGCTTTACAGCTGAGCATGTGGTTGATTTAGAGCATGTTCCATATGCCAATGAGAAGAATGTATATTCTGTGGTTGTTGGGTGGAGTATTCTGTAGATATCTATTAGGTCCAATTGGTCAAGTGCCAAATCCAGAATTTCCTTGTTAGTTTTCTGCCTTGACCTGTCTAATGCTGTCAGTGGAGTGTCGAAGTCCCCCACTATTTTTATGTGGCTAAGTCTTTTCATAGGTCTAGGAGTACTTGATTTAAGAACCTGGGTGCTCCAATGTTGGCTGCAAATACATTTAAAATAGTTAAGTCTTCTTATTGGATTGAATCCTTTATCATTATGTAATGTCCTTCTTTGTCCTTTTTTACTGTTGTTGGTTTAAAGTCTGTTTTATCTGATATAAGAATAGTACCTCCTGCTCTTCTCTGAATTTCATTTGTACAATAGATCTTTCTCCATTCTTTACTTTGAACCTATGGGTGTCATTACATGTGAGATGGGTCTCTTAAAGACAGCAGCCATTTTTTTATCCAACTTGTAACTCTGTGCCTTTTAAGTGGAGCATTTAGATCATTTATTTTCAAGTTTAATGTTGACATGTGAGATTTTGCTCCTGTCATGACATTTTTAGCTCGTTACTTTGTAGTCTTGATTGTGTAGCTGCTTTATAGGGCCTTTGGGCTATGTACTTACGTGTGCTTTTGTGGTAGCAGGCATCATTCTTCCATTTCTATGTTTAGAACTCCCTTAAGGATATCTTGTAAGATTGGACTTACGGTAATGAACTCCCTTTGTATGTGCTTGTACGGAAAAGATTTTCTCTTTCACTTATTAAGCTTAGTTTGGTGCGGTATGAAATTCTTGGTTGTAATTGCTTTTCTCTAAGGGTGTTGAAAATAGGCCCCCCATCTCTTCTGGCTTGTAAGGTTTCTGTTGAGAAGTCCCCTGTTCCCTGCGTTCCCTTTGTAAGTGATCTAACCCTTTTCTCTGTCTGCCTTTAAGATTTTTTTTCTTTTGCTTTGACCTGGGAACATCTGATAACTATGTGTCTTGGGGATAGTCATCTTGGATAGTATCTTGCAGGGGTTCTCTGAATTTATTGAGTTTGCATGTTGATCTCTAGTGAGACTGGGGAAGTCCCCTGTTCCCTGGGGTTCCCTTTGTAAGTGATCTAACCCTTTTCTCTGTCTGCCCTTAAGATTTTTTTCTTTTGCTTTGACCTCGGAATATCTGATGACTATATGTCTTGGGGACAGTCATTTTGGATAGTATCTTGCAGGGGTCTCACAATTTATTGAATATGCATGTTGATCTCTAGTGAGATTGGGGGAATCTTCATGGAATATACCCTCAAATATGTTTTCCACATTGCTTACTCTCTCTCCTCAGGAATGCCAATAAATTGGAGGTTTAACCTCTTTACATAATCCCATATTTCTCAGAGGTTTTGTTCAATTTTTAAAGTTATTTTTTCTTTATTTTTGTCTGACTGGGTTGATTCAAAGCACCAACCTTTGAGCTCTGAAATTTTTTCCTCAGCTTGGTCTAGTCGGTTGTTAAGGCTTCCAATTGTATTTTGAAATTCCTATAGAGTTTTTCAATTGCAGAAGTTCAGTTTGGTTCTTTCTTAAAATGGCTATGTCATTTTTCCACTCTTGGATAGGTTTACTGGCTTCCTTGGATTGAGTTTCAGCTTTCTCTTGAATCTCATTGAGCTTCCTTGCCATCTAGCTTCTGAATTCTATGTTTGTCACTCAGAAATTTCAACTGGGTTAGGATCCATTGCTGGGAAGCTAATGCAATCCTTTGGAGGTAAGGAAACACTCTGAATTTTTTAACTGCTGTAGTTCTTGCACTGATTCCCTCTCATCCGAGGGTTGATGTTTCTTTATCTTTTTGAAGTTGCTGTCATTTGGATGGGGCTTTTTGTGTTATATTCTTTTCTTTCCTTGAGGGTTTGACTGTGGCGTGTACTATGTATAGTCAATTGGCTTCAGTTCTAGGGGATTTCAAAGGGCCAAAGCTCTGTATGTATTCCTCAGTTGTGGCTAGTTTCCTACGCTGGGTTTTGCAGATGTGTGCTGAAGAAATTTTTCTTTGGTGGTGTAATTCAGGCTGTGAACCTGGAGATGGCGCTTAGGAGGGAGTGCTGGCAGACAGGTGGCTTTTACTCAACCATGAGCTTCTTTTATAGTTCAGTGCCTTCACGGCAGTGCTCTGGGGAGAGGGAGACAACAGGAGGTGACAAGAGATAACCTCCTCACCAAGTCCCTTTCAGGGCTTTGGGCAAGTACCTTCCAATCACTGGTGCTGCACCCACATTTCCATAGCCCCAAGGGAGGCTGTGGCAGGCTACACTTCCCCCTCCCTTGGGGGTGGCCTCAGCCAAAGGTTAGGTCACCAGAAAGCCTGCAACTCCCTGGGGACCTGCTGTTCCTCTGTGCCTGGCAGAGTCATAGCAGGTTGTGGGGTATGTCTGTGGGTGGTCTGGTGATGCAGTGGGTCAAGGGTGGCAGATCTCTGGGCAGGGTGGTGGTGCTGGGTGTGTAGCTAGTGTGGTGCCCATGGCTCAGGGGTTTTTTGCCCAGCAACAGCTGTGGGGCCCTCCCAGTTCACACTGCCTTGAGCAGATCTCCCTCCAGTGTCTGCCTCAGGAGCAAGCTCACTCAGCTAGATTTGCAAACCCCGAGACTTCTGTGGTAGACTATGGGGCTCCCTTGGGCAGAAGCTGTAGCTGGTCAACAGGCTACAACCCTCCCAGACTGGTCTTGCAAAGGGAAAGATGCCTAGCTCCCATGCTGGCTCATGAACCTGTGCCTCACTCTTCTCAGTATTCTGAGAGTGGGGGCTCCTCCCCCACTTGAACTCAGACCACAGATGTCAGCTTGATACCCCTGGGCAGTGTGCTAAACCCTGAAGGGTTGGGACCAGGTCCATAGCTTTGTCTTCTGGCCCCTTGAGGTCGAGCATCAGTTGTGCTGGGGGTGCCAAAATACTCCCAGGCCACTGGCAAAACACAGGCAGAGCACTAGGGGCTGTGCTTTGTGTGCCTGCTTACAGGGGGGCGGCCAGCAGACAAGGGGGCAGGCAGATCAGATATGCCTTGGTCCCATGCGAAAGGCAATCCTGCTCTCTCCCAGCCCAGCAGTCAGCAGGGGCTAGAGCCTCTCAGAGAAAGATGGAGAGCCCTGGGGGATGGGTGCCTGTGGCTGTTTTGCTACAGCTACCCCGTATTTGAAACCTTTGTTGGTTTCATGTTGCATGTTGTGCGTGTTGGAGCTCTGCCTCTGCCTACTCTCCAGGCAGTCCCCTTGCCAATTCAAATGTCTGTGGGGTTCATGGGATCTCTTGTAGCTAAAATCCCAGAGTTCCATAGTGGGAGTGTGGTGCCCCAGAGGTCCTTCGCTAACCCCTTCCTTAGGACCCATTCAGTTCTGGGAGCCAGTCCTGGCATTTGGCTATTCCGTGTAGGCTTCTCAGCTTCCCTATTCTTCAACCTTGGTGTCTGCATTGCCGCTCTATGAACCTTCAGTGTTTTCTCTCAAAAGATCTGTTCAAAGTATGATGGTTTATTCAACATTTTGTTTTCTGTGGATGGAAGAGGGGTTTACTGGCTGCATCTAGTCAGCCATCTTGTCCTTCTCCTCGAGATTAGCCTGGACTTTTCTTGCCCCTCCATATACCACAGGAAGCAATGCAGGACTCTCCTGACTGAAGCAAAGCAGAATCTACAGGGGAAACAGAAGGAAATAAAGCAGACGGAGGAGTCTCCTGGGAGTTTGTTCCCTGTGGAAGGTTTTAGATCTCCAAGGCTTCCTATTTGTAATCCAATTCCCCCCTGTGGCTAATAATTTCTGGCTGTTTATTTATTATTTCCAGAGGGAATATTACCCTTAACAATAAATACCATACTATATCAGAAGAAAGACCAAATAAAAACAGCAAGTGGGTGAATGTAGAACTTACCAACTCATATATTAATTATCCCTGGTGCAATGAAGGGTGGGAGAGCTCAAAAGGCTTTTCAAAGCTAAATTTCAAATGGCTGGTAGATCCCCACAGGCCTTGTGAGGCAGAGGGCAGAACGGGGAAGAAACTATTGCATATTACAATGGAACCATTTGTATTAGGAAATTTTGGAAAGCTTTAATATTAAAAATCTAAAATTTTATGTTTTATAAATATAAAATAGAAAGAGAAATCTCATTTCTTTATAAAAATCTCAAACAGAAAGACATGCCAATGGAAAATTAAAGTTTAATCTGTATAAATTTCCTTTGTCATTTAAGAAAAATTAATGATTGAGCCAGTCCATGCATTTATCACATTTGAAGTCTAAAACTCTTTTTCCATATCGAGAAAGAAATACTCATTTTTCTTGGCTAAATCACTTTGAATAGAGTGTACTTTTTTAAAAAATCAGAAATTCTGGACTCTGAGGGATAGTAAGCATACTGGTGGTCAGCTGTTAGCTGTGCGCGTTCTTCGGTTTCAATAGTGCTTGACTCAGCAGCCCTCTCTTGTAAAAATGGGGGGAAACATGACCTTCTAAAGCCATGGTAGGAACAGTGTGCCCCTCTGCCTCGAATGAATATGTTCCAGCAACCAGAATGCACATCAGAGGGCAGGGAGGCCAGAGCCCACCTGCTGCTCTGGTCTGGAAGGAGCCACGCCACAGGCAGGTCAGGAGCAGGGGCAGATCTTGTGGTGAAGAGCAGACCGGTTCCATCCCCCACCAGAACTAATTCCTCATTACTCTCGACTGCTTTTAATATCATGTGAACATATGCTGTGCCAGAGACCACATGGGCGGCTAGCTGTGGCAGGCAAGAAGGCTGTGGCAAGAGGAGGTGAGGGGGAAGTGACAAAGGCTTGCATCTCCACTCTACCCAGGAAATATGCCACCAGGGGCCTTGTTTTAGACAGAAAAAAAAAAGCCAACTGTTTTTCCTGCTCTCATACTCACCACACAACATGCTGTCAATACTTCACTTCTAAAACCAGTTGTGTGGCTTTTTCCCCTCTTACCAAGAAATTGTCCAGTGGACACCACCTAGGTGTACAATTCATTCTGACACTAGCTACCTGGAGTTACAGTCAGATCCCTCAGGTTAAGGGCTCAGTCCCACAGGACTGTCCCCTCTTCAGATGACAATCCTAAGTCTGGGTCCCTGAAACTTCTGACTAGCTGGCTCCAATTAGGGTTCCCATGGCCTGCTTCTTGGGTTCAATTAATTTGCTAGAGCAGCTCACAGAACTCAGGGAAATGGTTTACTTACATTTACTGGCTTATTATCAAGGACATTACAAAGGGTACAAATGAACAGCCAGATGAAAGAGATGCATAAGGCAAGGTATGAAGGAAAAGGCATGGAGTTCTCATGCTCGCTTTGGATGTGCCATCCTCTAGGCACCTCCACCTTTTCAGCAACCAGGAAGCTCTCTGATCTCTGTAATTCAGGGATTTTTATGAAGGCTTCATCATGTAGGCATGATCGATTCACTCAGTCTCCAGCCCTCTTCCCTCTCTGAAGGATGGGAAGGGGGACAGAAAGTTCCAAGCTTCTAATCAGGCTTGGTTTCTCTGGTGGATGGCCCCCATCCAGGAGACCATAAAAAGTCACTTCCTTAGAACAAAAGACACCCCTATCACCCAGGAAATTCCAAGGGATTAGGAGCTCTGTGTCAGGAACCAGGGACAAAGACCAAATATTTGAGTAAAAGATGTACCTAGCACCACTATTGCTCAGGAAATTACAAGGCTTTAGGAGCTCTGTGCCAGGAACTGGGGGTAGTGACCAAATATATATTTTTCTTATTATTTCATAGCCCTACTCATAAAAATGGTGATGGGCTCAGCATTTCCTATGTTCAATATCTGATGCAATATTAGATATACCCATCTCTTGTGATAGCTCAGAAGTTACCACTAGTATATAGCACCTCCTTACTCCTAAAACCCAGCTTCTGGAGTAATTAAAACTACCATGTACTTAAAGATGAATTCACATGCCTCAATTTTTCTAAACTTGAAGGTTCAGATGCCTCAATTTTTCTAAACTTGAAGGTTCTAGGTGGCTAAGAGACCTCCTTTTGGTGGATAATTTTTTTCTTTGAGATTTTTATTGTTTGTTGTTAAATACACTGAACACATACAAAGACAAAATTGCTTCAAATTCAAGTCAGGGACAGCTATAATTTATCTATGTTGGAAAAATAAAAAAGCTACAACTTACTTGGTTATGGTCATTTGAGTACAAAGAGCCTGATGTAAGTATCGACCCTAAGTTTCCTCACCTATTCATCTCACACTCACGTTTCAATTTATATTGGTCCAGATTTTCTTTCCTGAATTTTAATATTCACTGTTTACAGCTGTTCCATTGATTATCTCTCATTTGTTTCCCAGAAGGCATGTTTTCTTCAAAAGTACCTCATAAATCACTTTTGCCCATTCTCCCATTCAGGGAGGATATGTTCTTTTTTATGGATAGATATGATGGCACAATTTCTTCTCAAATCCAAATGATATAAAATTGTCTGTGAGCCACTGCTCAAATTTCTATTTTTACATCTCTCCCTGCTTTTGTAAAAGATAACTCCTCTGAACACAACTCAGATTTCTGTTCTTTTTGGTAACATGTATGCAACATCTTCAGTTTTTTTTAAGAACTATTTTTAGTTTATCTAATTTTAATAATCCCTGCGTTTCATCAGGAGGAACCAGAATTTCTGTTGAATCATGTGCCTTAACAAAGGAGTGAGTAACAAATCCTTAAAACGTTATTTTACTTCTTATGAATGATAATTACCTTGAATGTTGATTATCGTCATAGGCTATTGCTCAAGAGGAAGCCCAACTTATTTGCTGACAGATTGTGGCATTTCATGAAGAGGAACAGGTGTTTAGCTTAGGGGTTGGGGTTCTATTTACCTGGAGAGTCACAAATGTGCCAACATCCCTCATGTAGGCTTTTTGTAGATGAGGCCTCCCCTGGGGCACGTCTGTAAGAACTCCCCTTCCCTCTGGTTCTGGGAAGGGCTCTTCCCGCGGAATGTGGCTGCTCCCTCCCTTCTTCTCCTTTCCCTCCTCTTCTTCTATCCCAACTGCTGCTGCCTGAAGGTCTGGACTGATTCTGTCTTAATGCTCAGACTGACCAAACTAGAGCCAGGAAGCATTTGAAGAGATTAATAAAATATCCTTCCCAACTTGCCAGAACCACCAAGGGTCTGATTCCAGCTCTTGTGCCCTTTTTTGAGAGGAAAGCCCCAGACTATGACTTGAGTTTTGAGACGGAAGTTGCAATAAATGTTCACAAATCAACAATGTTATCAATAATGAGTCCAGTCTCTAGGACTATTAGCATGTTATTGCAATTCATCTGTTTAATTCCTATGAGAATTGGAAAAGTCTGACAAAGGAAAACACAGAAGATGATACACTGTTTTCATATAAGACTTCCTTCATGGAGAAGAGATTTCTAGTTTCACTGAAGATTACCAAGAGCTATCAATTTATTATAGATCCAGTTGTATCTGCTGCTCAGTTTATATTTCCCAGCCGATTTCCAGTGTCTAGATAATATGTTCCCTCTGGAAAGGAAACTTATAATCCACATACAACATTTCCCTTTGGTACTTGTAAAGTGTTTCCTTCAGTTTCTGTCAGCTGTATTTTAAGATGGGGAGCACTACTATTAATTTGGAGCTTGTCTGAAAGATGTAAGACTAGTAGACAGATCACTCAGATAACATAAAACATAGTTCAAAAAAGTAGATAATGGCTGTCTACACCTACTGCCCTCAAAAATATGAACAAGAACTTCCAGAAGACAGAAACATATTCAAAGGAAGTCAAGACAAAGTAATGCATTTTGGATATATACTACCTTCATGAAATGGAATTTGATGCTGGTAATACTATAAAAATTTTCAGGTTAGAATGGAAAAATCTTTTACTAAAGAGATAGTCTGATCTTAGGGAGATGTGCTTTTGAGTAGAATATTATTTGTTTGCATTATATTTCATGGAGAGGAAATCTGACATTTTGAAAGATTAGTATCATTGGATCTTCAGAGCATAAAAGAGAAATAACAGGTTGTCTAAGTGAATGGAAAGCATAAGCTCCCAAATATGACACACTCTAAGTCTCATTTTGACACACTTTACGTTTCACAAAAAGTGTAACAGGTTACAGATCTACCTTTAAAATTTCAGCTACACATCACACTGAGGCACTTTTTCCTATAATTATGGTGTTAATACATTTCATGTAATGTATTAATCAGTGACACCCTGATGTGTCAGGCAGCCAGCTGTACCCAGCAGGTTCTCACAACCTAGCAGATGGCCCAGGATTCAAACATACTACAACATCTGTTCTTCAGGAGACTCCTAGCCCAGCCCTTTTCCTTAAACTCAAAGAGCTTTTTTTCAACTATGTGTGGAAATAATTCTATTATCTTACATTACACAAGAACAGAATTTATATTTCAGGTTTCTGTTGGTGGTTGGGAAGGCAGGGATGAAAAGGAATATTTTTGAGCCCACAGTAGCAAATAAATGGAAGTAAATATACGTGCAAGGAAAGAAAGGGAAGGAAGGAGACAGAGAGATTTGTGGCCTGTAAGCAATGAAACCAGGGGGCAGGACCAATACAGCTGCCCTCTGCTCACTGCACCATCTGCTTTGCAGCTGGGACAATACCAGGGGCTGCATAGACAATTAACTTACTGCTGCAGAGGGCCACTCATGAGCCAGGTGCTGAACCACCTTTAACCTAAAAAGCAACCCAGTTGTCCCAGAGGATGGATTAATGCCAATCCATAACCTATTTAAGATGATTTGGGCAGCAAAATCTTTATAAATGTTTATTTTTTTTTTATTTTATTTTAAGGGACCGGATCATTAAAAGAAAACATTTATCTCTGAATTTCATTTCTTTATCTACAATTATCTGATGGTACAAGATTTCATATTTAGATAAGTTAGTACCAGTAGCATAAATAAAAGAGCTGGTTATAGATTCCTGAACTCTTGATCACAAAGAGCACTAGGAAGGTCAATGAGGATTGTGGCAAAAGTCATATGCATAAAAATCCAATGGGTAATTCTCTTCAAATTTTAGAATCTATAAAGGACTCTGTTCACTAAAAGTATAATTATCGGTAAATGAACTGTAGCAAATTGGTATTTTTATCTACTTAACAACAACTTGAAATACAGGTGTTACTGTTACTTTGAATTAGGGCAAAATAGTAACCTATAATTTTTTTAAAAATGCAACCAAGACATTATAAAACTAAATCTCAAAGTTCATCATTAAAAGGCAAATTAATAAAAACTGAATTAGGCCATAGGAAAGAGGGATTTCTTATTGTAAAATGAGCCAAAGCAAGTCATTAAATTGACAAACAGGATGAATATCTGATTCTGAAAACCAGAGCCAGTTTGGTAACAATTACTACATTACTACATAGGAAAGCTCTTGACGAGGCATATAAAATGGAAGAAGGGCCAAGATGAAGAGTTTCCAGAACTGGGGGCAAATGAAAACCTTAGTAAGTTCTTATATTTGCATACTTCTTCACTGAATAGTCCACTGCTATTGACAGCTGTTTGAAGTTACTTAATCTAATATACTCTCTAGAACATTTTCTAAAACCTTTATAGTGATCTTGGGGTGGTCTTGGAAGGGCAACATTGCTCGAAGGAAGCAGTTCCTAACTAAAGCTTTGACTTTCTAGAGCCAAATGGGGCCTATGAGAAACTCAGTGCACAGAAGGAAGACTCTGCGTTCTGCACAGCCTCTTCAACACTCTTGCTGCCTGCCTGCCCTCAGGTGGATCTGCAGAGCAGGGACCAGTTGAGGGCTGGGCAGGCTTACTGCTCAGTGCTGGGGATCCAGTGCTACATCAGATATACATAGTCTCAGATCAAGTCAGTAGACATTAGGATGAAAGAAAGGGGAACTAGAATAATTTCTAGTTATTCTCCTATTTTCCATACTCACTGTTTTAGATTTGGGGCTGCAGGATGGGAAAGGAGAGGAAAAGAAATAGAACTGAAAGAAAAAGGGAGCAAAGAATATAGAAATGAAAAATGAAATAAACACAACTCAGAAGTAATAATGGCTAATATATCTTGAGAATTTACTCAAAACCATGCTTCTTTGTTTACACACACGCAAAATATATGTACATGTTAATATATATTACATATTACACATTTATATAACACAGATATATTTAACATATTTTTTAAGGATGATAAATACTAAAAACACTACGAGCAGTGGTTTACTGGTAAAAATTTAACAACCAGCTCTCAAAAAAAAAAAAAAAAGCCTGATTTGTAGTGTTTGCCAATTTCCACCATTGCTAGTTTCAAGCTACCAACCTCATGTCACTGAACATGAGAGATGGGCCGAGATTCACAACAGCCCAGTAAGTAGCTCACCATTATATGCTATTTGCACTACACACATACAACAGATATAAATAACCCCAAAAACATAGATAACAGTAAAATATAGTCAAATAATTAGGAAATAAGTTTTGAGTATTTATTGCCTTTAATTTGATATAATTTAGTAAATTGTATAATAATTTAAATTTTTTAAAATTCCTGAAAATTTAACAATTGGTTTTTGCAAATAGTAATAAGCCCTCATATCACTGCCTATAAAATAAGTACTATTATTATCCCCATTTTACATTAAGAGGAAACTATGGATGAGAGAAGTTTAGGAATTTGCCTAAGATACCATAATTTGTGAATGGTGGAGCTGGGATAACAAACTCAGGCTCCAAAGCTGTTCTGCTACTCTGATGGAGAAGTACAGACTTAAAACAGGTCCCAGTGACTGAATTCACCTCTGTTTACATTCTAATTACTAGTTGTGGCTATTCTGGTGGAGAGGGTAGCTTTACTGAGAGGTGGATGATTTTCTAGCTTGGATGGGTAGAATGCTGGTTAGAGACCCTACCAAGCTAAAAACGACTAGTGCTTCTCTCCATGTGTCCCAGGAGGAAGCTGCATCTGAACTCAAGCTCAATATGCAGAATCTTATTGAATATACTTTGTGGAGAACAGCAATGTCAATTTACTTTTCTTCTTGAATTAAAGTTATCATAAGATGTCATTTCTGGCTAAGATGAGTGAATTGACTGAAACTTTTTAGTCATTGGGCTGAATCCATATTTTCTTCAGAATCTCCACAGAGATTTCTGAGTGGGTCATAATTCTAAATGAGAAAGACACAATATTCAGGGGAAACAATGTTATCATTCAAACGAAGTGTTATCTATGAGAGTTAACTGGTCATAACTATCACTAACACTACACTGACAAATAGCAAATTACTTTCTGTCATGACTTTTAGCAATTTTCATTTTATGCATATACTTTGAAATAATTATTATTTGAAAATTTAGAACAGAATAATATATATCCTATACATCCTATAAATTAATTCATCCTATATGAATTAATTTTATGTTTATAATCTACAGTTTTGGGCTGCATATTTAGAAATTCAAGCAAGTAAAACAATCCATATTCATTTTTGACCAAAAATGAAAATCATTTCAAAAGTCATTTAAAGCAACTAAATGTATAAAAACATTAATTGCTTGGAAGCTAATTCATTTGGGTTGTGAATTTACAAAGGTTGTGCTTCCTGTAGCCTCCATAGTAACAATAATAAAACAAGTTAATAGAATTAAATTTACATTCAATCAGTTTCAAAGATTAAAAAGTTGATGGATATACTGGAATGTAATTTTTAATAACCAAGTAAACCAATTACCAAATTCAGTGCTAGGCACATGTGTACTTCACAGCAAAAAAATAAAAATAATGTTTTAATCTATTTCAAATATCACTGAAGAATTCATTAATACATCTGCTTAATGAACCTATACAACCTCATTAATTTTCTTGTTCAGTTTTTCCTGGAGCCAATTCTACTAATGAATGCTGGCCACACTGATCACGAGTTCACTGCCTGCCAGAAGTGGAGTCCAGGTCATGCTAAAGACAGTGGGAAATAGGAATCAGAGGAGAGCTTGAAGAGATAGTGGTGGAACTCTTACTATAGGATTTGGGAAGTAACTTCAGCAGAGTCAGGTAAATCTGAACCCATTTCAGCTACTACATGTCCATTTTCCATCTTTCATGCCTATACACAACTCTTGTCAGCCCCTAAGTCCCTCAGAGCAATGTAACATTTGAGACCTGTCAGTAAAAGACTTCAGGATAATCTACTCTAAAGGTTCAAAGATTAAGAGTGGTAGCAGGGCATAGATGTGGCTTGAAAATCCTGCAGCCCCAAACCCAAATGACTTCCGCATAAGGAAGACGTGAGAGTTGCCTAAGGAACCTCTTCCATAGGACAACTACCACAGGCTTGGCAAGAACTGCTAGATGTTCAACAAAACCTTTTCCTTTACCTCCTGGCCACATAGCTAAACAACATTTAACTGCCTCCCTTGCACATGACTGAGTTATGACCAATAGAATGAGGACAGAACCATGTCAGCCATTTCCAGGCCTGGAAGTTTCATACAAACTTCCTATGTGATTCTTCTTCTTCTTAAACCCCATTTGCCAGCTGGATGCAGAGGATCCAGCAGCAAACTCTGATATCCTTAGCAGATGGGCTCTACTACCCCATCTTTTTTTTTTTTTATTTATACTTTTAAGTTCTAGAGTACATGTGCACAACGTGCAGGTTTGTTACATACGTATACATGTGCCATGTTGGTGTGCTGTACCCATTAACTCCTCATTTACATTAGGTATATCTCCTAATGCTATCCCTCCCCTCTCCCCTCCACCCCACTACAGGCCCCTGTGTTCAAGTGTTCTCATTGTTTAATTCCCACCTATGAGTGAGAACACGTGGTATTTGGTTTTTTCTCCTTGCAATAGTTTGCTGAGAATCATGGTTTCCAGCTTCATCCATGTCCCTGCAAAGGACATGAACTCATCTTTTTTATGGCTGCATAGTATTCCATGGTGTATATGTGCCACATTTTCTTAATCCAGTCTGTCATTGTTGGACATTTGGGTTGATTCCAAGTCTTTGCTATTGTGAATAGTGCAGCAATAAACATACGTGTGCATGTGTCTTTATAGCAGCATGATTTATAATCCTTTGGGTATATACCCAGTAACGGGATGGCTGGGTCAAATGGTATTTCTAGTTCTAGATCCTTGAGGAATTGCCACACTGACTTCCACAATGGTTGCACTAGTGTACAGTCCCACCAACAGTGTAAAAGTGTTCCTATTTCTCCACATCCTCTCCAGCACCTGTTGTTTCCTGACTTTTTAATGATGGCCATTCTAACAGGCGTGAGATGGTATCTCATTGTGGTTTTAATTTGCATTTCTCTGATGGCCAGTGATGATGAGCATTTTTTCATGTGTCTGTTGGCTGCATAAATGTCTTCTTTTGAGAAGTGTCTGTTCATATCCTTTGCCCACTTTTTGATGGGGTTGTTTTTTTCTTGTAAGTTTGTTTGAGCTCTTTGTAGATTCTGGATATTAGCCCTTAGTCAGATGAGTAGATTGCAAAAATTTTCTCCCATTCTGTAGGTTGCCTGTTCACTCTGTTGGTAGTTTCTTTTGCAGTGCAGAAGCTCTTTAGTTTAATTAGATCCCATTTGTCCATTTTGGCTTTTGTTGCAATTGCTTTTGGTGTTTTAGACATGAAGTCCTTGCCCATGCCTATGTCCTGAATGGTATTGCCTAGGTTTTCTTCTAGGGTTTTTATGGTTTTAGGTCTAACATGTAAGTCTTTAATCCATCTTGAATTAATTTTTGTATAAGGTGTAAGGAAGGGATCCAGTTTCAGTTTTCTACATATGACTAGCCAGTTTTCCCAGCACCATTTATTAAATAGGGAATCCTTTCCCCATTTATTGTTTTTGTCAGGTTTGTCAAAGATCAGATAGTTGTAGATATGTGGCATTATTTCTGAGGGCTCTGTTCTGTTCCATTGGTCTATATCTCTGTTTTGGTACCAGTACCATGCTGTTTTGGTTACTGTAGCCTTGTAGAATAGTTTGAAATCAGGTAGTGTGATGCCTCCAGCTTTGTTCTTTTGGCTTAGGATTGACTTGACAATGCGGGCTCTTTTTTGGTTCCATATGAACTCTAAAGTAGTTTTTTCCAATTCTGTGAAGAAAGTCATTGGTAGCTTGATGGGGATGGCATTGAATCTATAAATTACCTTGGGCAGTATGGTCATTTTCACAATATTGATTCTTCCTATCCATGAGCATGGAATGTTCTTCCATTTGTTTGTGTCCTCTTTTATTTAATTGAGCAGTGGTTTGTAGTTCTAGAAGAGGTCCTTCACATCCCTTGTAAGTTGGATTCCTAGGTATTTTATTCTCTTTGAAGCAATTGTGAATGGGAGTTCACTTATGATTTGGCTGTTTGTCTGTTATTGGTGTATAAGAATGCTTGTGATTTTTGCACATTGATTTTGTATCCTGAGACTTTGCTGAAGTTGCTTATCAGCTTAAGGAGATTTGGGGCTGAGACGATGGGGTTTTCTAGATATACAATCATGTCATCTGCAAACAGGGACAATTTGACTTCCTCTTTTCCTAATTGAATACCCTTTATTTCTTTCTCCTGCCTGATTGCCCTGGCCAGAACTTCTAACGCTATGTTGAATAGGAGTGGTGAGAGAGGGCATCCCTATCTTGTGCCAGTTTTCAAAGGGAATGCTTCCAGTTTTTGACCATTCGGTATGATATTGGCTGTGAGTTTGTCATAAATAGCTCTTATTATTTTGAGATACGTCCCATCAATACCGAATTTATTGAGAGTTTTTAGCATGAAGGGCTGTTGAATTTTGTCAAAGGCCTTTTCTGCATCTATTGAGATAATCATGTGGTTTTTGTCTTTGGTTCTGTTTATATGCTGGATTACATTTATTGATTTGTGTTGAACCAGCCTTGTGTCCCAGGGATAAAGCCCACTTGATCATGGTGGATAAGCTTTTTGATGTGCTGCTGGATTCAGTTTGCCAGTATTTTATTGAGGATTTTTGCATCGATGTTCATCAAGGATATTGGTCTAAAATTCTCTTTTGTTGTTGTGTCTCTGCCAGGCTTTAGTATCAGGATGATGCTGGCCTCATAAAATGAGTTAGGGAGGATTCTCTCTTTTTCTACTGATTGGAATAGTTTCAGAAGGAATGGTACCAGCTCCTCCTTGTACCTCTGATACAATTTGGCTGTGAATCCATCTGGTCTAGGACTTTTTTTGGTTGGTAGGCTATTAATTACTGCCTCAATTTCAGAGCCTGTTATTGGTCTATTCAGAGATTCAACTTCTTCCTGGTTTAGTTTTGTGGGAGTGTATGTGTCCAGGAATTTATCCATTTCTTGTAGATTTTCTAGTTTATTTGCATAGAGTTGTTTACAGCATTCTCTGATGGTAGTTTGTATTTCTGTGGGATCGGTGGTGATATCTCCTTTATCATTTTTTATTGCGTCTATTTGATTCTTCTCTCTTTTCTTCTTTATTAGTCTTGCTAGTGGTCTATCAATTTTGTTGATCTTTTCAAAAAGCCAGCTCCTGGATTCATCTTAAAGGAAGGAGACAGGTTCCCTGACTGCCCACATTGAAGGCTGTTATCCAACCCAGAATATCATTATTAGACTTTGCACGACAGCAAAAAGTAAACTTCTGTTGTAGTAAGCCACTGACATTTTGAGATTTGATTGTCACAGCAACTAGCCTTACTTATCCTAGTACAATGAGGAAAGGGAAGCAGTTTTACACAATATGAAAATTTTTTAACCTTTATACCTTTGCTAAGGCTGCCCCCTTTTTGTTTAAACTATTTTCAACAGAATGAGGGCTCTTAGTACTTATTAGATAGCTGAA
This sequence comes from Symphalangus syndactylus, assembly GCF_028878055.3. Taxonomy (NCBI): domain Eukaryota; kingdom Metazoa; phylum Chordata; class Mammalia; order Primates; family Hylobatidae; genus Symphalangus; species Symphalangus syndactylus. Next base: position 66,139,128 of record NC_072430.2, on the reverse strand, counting down.
GAACAGCTATTTTTAGCAGGAAAACAAAAGACATTAAGGAGGTTCAGAGGAGAGAAAGGTACAGACAAACATAAAATGTCTGACTCTTAATGATTTTATTGTATGATGATACACATACAAATCATGTAAAATCTAAGTACGCAGGCAGTTATTTTGTGAACAATAAAGGGATAGAAGAGAATATGACCCAACAGAGGAAATAAATAGGATAAAATAATACTGTACAGGATTACATTCTACAGGCACACCATTTTAAATTATAAAATTAGAAGAGATCTCTTTTAACAATTATTCTGATAAGAAGCCTCTCAAACTTGCTATGGGTAAATATAATTTCTTTTTTAAAAAAGGAGTCAGTAAACAACATACAAAAAAATCAATTAATCAATAAACTGACAGTAAATAGCATTAAACTGCTAATCCCTAACATGTACTTCTATAGCCTAAGGAAATAATAATATTAAAAAGTTACTTGTCAGTAAAATTTCCAATCAGTGTGATAGCAATTTTTTAATCTAAAATTCCTAAGATACTGGATTCTTGAATGTTTTATTCATTTATTTTTGTTCTGTTATTCAGAAAAGTTCTTAGTTATATAAATTCACAACTTATTGGCACATCTAAAATATACAGCCATACTAAAGATTTAAGTTTGACCAACATAAAGTGTGAATATGTAAAAGGAAACCAAATGGAAGAAAATTATTCTGAATTGTCATTTAATTCTATTATAATTTGAAGATTTTAATGAAAAATTGAAAAACCACTAAATTATAATACAAATAAGTTTCATATTTAATAGCCAACAAACTCCAATATCCAATGAGCTACTAATTTCAATTTGAATCTGTTTACTTCTCTATTTCAAAGCATGGTTTTAAAGATTTAAAAAGCTGATGTTTCACACCTGTAATCCCAGCACTTTAGGGGGCCGAGGCGCGCGGATCACGAGGTCAGGAGTTTGAGACCAGCCTGACCAACATGGTGAAACCCCGTCTCTACTGAAAATACAAAAATTAGCCAGTCATGGTGGGGCGCGCCTGTAATCCCAGCTACTCAGGAGGCTGAAGCAGGAGAATAGCTTGAAGTCGGGAGGCGGAGGTTGCAGTGAGCCAAGATCGCACCATTGCACTCCAGCCTGGGCGACAGAGTGAGACGTCGTCTTAAAAAAACAAAAAACAAAAAAAAACAAAGCTGATGTTTTTTGAAAGCACCTTCTAAACTAGAAAGCATTATATGAATATAGTGTAAGATATCATTCAGCACTTTGGGAGGCCGAGGCAGGAAGATTGCTTGAGCTCAGGAGTTCGAGGCCAGCCTGGGCAACATGGCAAAATCCCGTCTCTACAAAATGTATAAAAATTAGCCAGGTGTGGTGGCATGTGCCTGTAATCCCAGCTACTCAGGAGACTGAGGCACAAGAATCACTTGAACCCAAGAGGCTGCAGTGAGCCATAATGACACCAGAGGGAGACCGTCTCAAAAAAAAAAAAAAAAAGGTATCATTCAATCTAGATGATTTAGGGACAATTTCATAACTTAACATGTAATAAAGATAAATGAAATGTAAACTTCCTCCTTTTACCCCACAGTCCTACCTTCATATCTGGGAACACGAAGATTTCAAGATGCTGTTTCATTTATTCAAATAACGTCTGTGTGGATGTGAGGGCGATCTGGCTGCGACATCTGTCACCCCATTGATCGCCAGGGTTGATTCGGCTGATCTGGCTGGCTAGGCGGGTGTCCCCTTCCTCCCTCACCGCTCCATGTGCGTCCCTCCCGAAGCTGCGCGCTCGGTCGAAGAGGACGACCATCCCCGATAGAGGAGGACCGGTCTTCGGTCAAGGGTATACGAGTAGCTGCGCTCCCCTGCTAGAACCTCCAAACAAGCTCTCAAATAACGTCTGTGTAAGTATGGCAAATCACCTACTCACTCCTTCTCACTTTCTTTTTTCCTAAAAAAGAGAAATAGAAAGGAACCACAAGATAAAGATAAGAAGTAAATCTTTACCAATTAACAAAATGAGAACTGGCCCTGTGAGATTTCCTAAGAGTCACAGAGTCCTGTGAAATTTCTACACGTTCACTGCCCTGTTTCACACGTATAAAACAGTCACATATTGGCACAAAGCTTCTTAACATTAACCAATTTTGTGTGTGTGTGTGTGTGTGTGTGTGTGACGAGTCTCGCTCTGTCACCCAGGCTGGAGTGCAGTGGCGCGATCTCAGCTCACTGCAGCCTCCACCTCCTGGGCTCAAGCAATTCTCTCATCCCAGCCTCCCAATTAGCTGGGACTACAGGCAAGCGTCACCACGCCCAGCTAACATTCACCACCATTATCTCCATAATCTCTCAATTTTTCCATTATATTATTAAGATAGGTATTAAGTATTATTTAGGAAATAAAGAAAAACATCTTTTTGTTATCGTGGATGCCTCTTGTCAGCTTGAAGCTTTAGAATATGATATACTTTTCTGAAGATGAGCACACTGGACTTGTTAAAACTAATTTTTTAACAGCTCTGTCATTGTAGTTTATTTTATTTTTATATATGTAAATTGACACCATCATAATATTGTTCTTGCCAATTACACTGTTGCAGGGATCTTTAATTTTTTGGCTAGAGAAAGATCAGTGGGAAAAACTGGCTTTCACTGATGAATTATCTCTTACAGGCATACAAACATAATGGAAAGAGGTTCTAAGGGAATAAACATGATGATTAGACAAAAGATGAGAAGTTGGCCTATATAACTGTAAAGACCTTAATAAACTCTTTGTTTCATAAGGACTTTAAGGATTAAGCTCATTTATATTACATGACATTGACAACATGACAATATGCCTGAAACTAATACATGTCTAACATTAATTCCTTCACAACGTGGTTCAGCCTTCCAAAAAGAAAAAATTAAAAAAAAAATTCCCAGTTCTGAAGTCTGTGAAGGGAGGTTGTTAATCACTCAGGCTCTGATGTCTATCAGACCTGTTTTGAATCCAGACTCTGCTACTTATCAATGACCTAGGCACTACTTGACCTCCTCAAGACTCTGCTCCTTCCTCTGCATAATGAAGATTAACAGTGTTTGTCTCATTGGGCTGCAGTGAGGATTAAACAGCATAATCTATGAACACCTCTTGGTCTGTTGCTGGTACATAAGAAGCACTCAGTAAGTGTTCGTGGTATATCTATTGTTGTTGTTGTTTTTGTCATCATTATTACTACAATACAGCTAATAGATCAAATTTGCTGATGTCAGAACCATCAGATACCAGTGCAAATGTATTTATGAAGTCTATAATGTGATTTTTAAATTTTTCTAAAACTGTTTCCCACTGAATTATTTTAAAATATTTTCTCACTGTAACCAAAAGAAGCAACCTCTGCCACCTAGTGGCTCCTTAAGACCAGTCAAGAAAAACATAAAAAGACACCAGAACAAAACACAAAAACCAAAATCCATACTTACTTTAAAAAAAGAACCCATGCTGTAGATAAAAAGACACAATACATGAAAGAAAAAATATAAATTTAAAATAATGAAATCCTATTATTTTCTCCACAGTATTATACTGTTCAAATTGCATTTGATTAATTCTTAGTAGCACCCCTGCAGAGTGACTATGAACTTTTTTTTTTTAATTTCCTCTATTTTTGTTTTCTTTTTTTTTTTTTAAATTATACTTTAAGTTTTAGGGTACATGTGCACAACGTGCAGGTTTGTTACATATGTATACATGTGCCATGTTGGTGTGCTGTACCCATTAGCTCGTCATTTACATTAGGTATATCTCCTAATGCTATCCCTCCCCCTTCCCCCCACCCCACAACTGGCCCCGGTGTGTGATGTTCCCCTTCCTGTGTCCATGTGTTCTCATTGTTCAATTCCCACCTATGAGTGGTGTTTGGTTTTTTGTCCTTGAGATAGTTTGCTGAGAATGATGGTTTCCCGCTTCATCCATGTCCCTACAAAGGACATGAACTCATCCTTTTTTATGGCTGCATAGTATTCCATAGTGTATATGTACCACATTTTCTTAATCCAGTCTATCGTTGTTGGACATTTGGGTTGGTTCCAACTCTTTGCTATTGTGAATAGTGCCGCAATAAACATACGTGTGCATGTGTCTTTATAGCAGCATGATTTATAATCCTTTGGGTATATACCCAGCAATGCGATGGCTGGGTCAAATGGTATTTCTAGTGACTATGAAACTTTGTAGCTTTTAGGCCACAGTTAAGTTTCTTGGTTTCTTCAAGTCAAAGGTGATATAATGATTTTATCCTTTATGCTTTTAAAATACAAATAAAAAAATACTGACCTAAAAAATATAAAGAGTGGTCAAGGGCCTTCTATTTGTTTCTTGGAGGGTCAGTAGATGTTTATTTTATTGTTATTATTTAAACTAAATACATATGTTTACATAAGAATGAATGAAATTTGCTGGACAAAAGCAGTAAGAAGGGTTGTCTAGAGAGAGGGAACACTGGATGTAAAGACAGATGTATCAGTCAGGTTTCTCTAGAAAAACAGAACCAATAGGATGCACGCATATATATGTACATACATATACATATACAGATAAATCTTACAAGAAATTGGCTTAGGTGATTACAGAGTCTGGCAGATCCAAAGATCTGTGGAGTAAGTCAGCAAGCTGGAACCCTGGATAACTAATAGTTTCAGTTTGAGTTCTAAGGCCTGATAACCAGGAGAATTGGTGCTGTAGCTCTAGTCAAAAGGCCTGCAGGCTTGAAACTGTAGAAGAGTTGATGCTACAGTTGAAGTCTGAAGGCAGAAAGAAATCCTATTTTCTAGTTGGAAGTCCATTAGGTGGACAGAATTGTTTCCTCCTCAGGGGAGGGTCAGCCTTTCTGTTCTATTCAGGCCTTCAACTTATTGGCTGAAGCTTATTAACATTAGAAAGAATAATCTGCTTTACTTGATCTACTGATTTAAATGTTAATTTCACCCTAAAATACCCACAGAAGCACCCAGAATCATGTTTGAACAAATATATCTGGGCATCCCATGGCCCAAATTGATACACAAAATTAATCATCACAGCAAAAGATCTGTAATGGCAGGTTCTGGAACTTGAAAGAAGCGCCATGTTTGGGCTCTAAGGTTCACAGATTAGGGGAGTGGATAGAAGGTGTATTAGTCTGCTACCACACTGCTGATAAAGACATACCCGAGACTGGGCCATTTACAGAGGAGAGAGAGGTTTAATGCACTTACAGTTCTATATGGCTGGGGAGACCTCATAATCATGGTGGAAGGCAAGGAGAAGCAAGTCACATCTTACATGGATAGCAGACGAGAATAGAGCTCATAGAGTGAAACTCATGTTTTTAAAACCATCAGATCCATGATACTTATTCACTATCACTAGAATAGCATGGGAAAGACCTGCCCCCATGACTCAATTATCTCCTACCAGGTATCTCCTACAACATGTGGGAATTCAAGATGAGATTTGGGTGGGGACACAGCCAAACCATATCATTCTGCCCCAGTCCCTCCCAAATCTCATGTCCTCACATTTCAAAACTAATCATGCCTTCCCAACAGTCCCCCAAAGTCTTAACTCATTTCAGCATTAACTCAAAAGTCCACAGTCCAAAGTCTCATCTGAGACAAGGCAAGTCCCTTCTGCCTATGAGCCTGTAAAATCAAAAGAAAGTTAGTTACTTCCTAGAAACAATGGGGATACAGGCATTGGGTAAATACAGCCATTCCAAATGAGAGAAATTGGCCAAAAAAAGGGGGCTACAGGCCCCATGCAAGTCCAAAATCCTAGCTGGGATTAGAGGGATGTGCCACCATGCCTGGCTAATTTTTTGTACTTTTAGTAGAGACAGGGTTTCTCCATGTTGGTCAGCCTGGTCTCAAACTCCCAACCTCAGGTGATCCGCAAAAGTGCTGGGATTACAGGCATGAGCCACCGCACCCAGCCAAGGCAGTCAAATCTTTTTTTTTTTTTTTTTTCTTTTTTTTTTTTTTTATTATACTTTAGGGTTTTAGGGTACATGTGCACAATGTGCAGGTTTGTTACATATGTATCCATGTGCCATGTTGATTTCCTGCACCCATTAACTCGTCATTTAGCATTAGGTGTAACTCCTAATGCTGTCCCTCCCCCCTCCCCCCACCCCACAACAGTCCCCGGAGCGTGATGTTCCCCTTCCTGTGTCCATGAGTTCTCATTGTTCAATTCCCACCTATGAGTGAGAACACGCGGTGTTTGGTTTTTTGTCCTTGTGATAGTTTACTGAGAATGATGTTTTCCAGTTTCATCCATGTCCCTACAAAGGACACGAACTCATCATTTTTTATGGCTGCATAGTATTCCATGGTGTATATGTGCCACATTTTCTTAATCCAGTCTATCGTTGTTGGACATTTGGGTTGGTTCCAACTCTTTGCTATTGTGAATAGTGCCGCAATAAACATACGTGTGCATGTGTCTTTATAGCAGCATGATTTTAAGTTCCAAAATGATCTCCTTTGACTCCATGTCTCATATCCAGGTCACATTGATGCAAGAGATGAATTCCCATGGTCTTGGGCAGCTCCACCCTGTGGCTTTGCTGGGTACAACCTCCCTCCTGGCTGCTTTCATGGGCTGGCATTGAGTGTCTGTGGCTTTTCCAGGTGCATGATGCAAGCTGTCAATGGATCTACCATTCTGGGGTCTGGAGGACAGTGGCCTTTTGTCACAGCTCCACTAGGCGGTGCCCCCGTAGGGACTGTGTGTGGGGGCTCTGACTCTACATTTCCCTTCTGCACTGCCCTAGCAGAGGTTCTCCCTGAGGGCCCCACCCCTGCAGCAAACTTCCGCCTGGACATCCAGGCATTTCCATACATCCTCTGAAATCTAGTCAGAGGTTCCCAAACCCCAATTCTTGACTTCTGTGCACTCGCAAGCTCAACACCACATAGATGCTTGAGGCTTGCACACTCTGAAGTCATGGCCCAAGCTCCATGTTGGCCCATTTCAGCCATGGCTGGAGGGGCTGGGATGTAGGGCACCAAGTCCTTAGACTGTACACAGCACGGCGACCCTGGGCATGACCCACAAAACCACTTTTTCCTCCTAGGCCTCTGGGCCTGTGATGGGAGGGGCTGCTGTGAAGACCTCTGACATGCCCTGGAGACGTTTTCCCCACTGCCTTGGGGATTAACATTCAGCTCCTCATTTCTTATGCAAATTTCTGCAGCAGCCTTGAATTTCTCCTCAGAAAATAGGATTTTCTTTTCTACTGCGTTGTCAAGCTGCAAATTTTATGAACTTTTATGCTCTGCTTCCCTTATAAAACTGAATTCCTTTAACAGCACCCAAGTCACCTCTTGAATGCTTTGCTGCTTAGAAATTCCTTTTGCCAGATACCCTAAATCATTTCTCTCAAGTTCAAAGTTCCACAAATCTCTAGGGCAGGGGCAAAGTGCTGCCAGTCTCTTTGCTAAAACATAACAAGAGTCACCTTTGCTCCAGTTTCCCACAAGTTCCTCATTCCTATTTGAATCCACTTCAGCCTGGACTTTATTGTCCATATCATTATTAGCATTTTTGGCAAAGCCTTCAACAAGTCTCTAGGAAGTTCCAAACTTTCCCACATTTTTCTGTCTTCTTCTGAACCCTCCTAACTATTGCAACTTCTGCCTGTTACCCAGTTCCAAAGTCGCTTCCACATTTTTGGGTATCTTTTTAGCAGTGCCTCACTCTACTGGTACCAATTTACTGTACTAGTCCGTTTTCACACTGCTCATAAAGACATACCTGAGACTGGGCAACTTATGGAAGAAAGAGAGGATTAGTGGACTTACAGGCCTCTGCAGAGGCCACACAATCATGGTGGAGGGCAAGGAGAAGCATCAGATTTTTAAAACCATCAGATCTCATGAGACTTATTCACTATCATGTGAGCAGCATGGGAAAGACCTGCCCCCATGATTAAATTACCTCCTACCGAGTCCCTCCCATGACATGTGGGAATTCAAGATGAGATTTGGGTGGGGACACAGCCATATCAGAAGGGTAGGTGGGGGCCAGATTCTCAAAGGTATTGAATGTTATGCATCTGGACTTTAAACTGTGGACTATTGGGAGCCACCATAGTTCTCTACAAAGGAAATTAGATGGCAATAATAGAAAATATTGATAAGGACAAAAGCTGCCATTGATTAAGTATCTCCTATGTGCCACAAATATTTTTGTTTCCAAATACTATCTCAATCCTTACAATAACGCTTGAAACTTTTGTTTTACTTTATTTTACTGTTTAGGAAACTGAGGCTCAGAGGAGTTAAGTAACTTATTTGAGGTCACATAGCCAATAAGAGAGGGAGGCTGGATTCAAAGATGATCTATCTCTAAAGCACATGTTCATTCTAGTAAACCAGAAGGCCTATGCCATGCTTGTTGATATGGTCACATTTTATGACAATAAATAATGTTCTCTTATTTTGATTGTTTTGAGAATTAGGGAACATATTTTGAGGGGTGAACATTGTCTCTTAAAATATTTTTGTCTACCATTGTGCACAGTAAGTGTTCAAATGCTTGCTGAATGATTCAGTGCTGTGTGCGAGCTTCCAGGAAGGGTGGGTGGAAGGTATTAAGCCTTCTCAGATGGAATTACACTTTCATCTAGTTGCTCATAATTGCATGAGGAAGCAATATTTGAACAACTCTCTCAGGATTTGTGTGCTACCATACATTAATAAATAATGTGTATTGAGTATGTTTTAGATATTAACTCATGTTAGCCTTACAATAAGCCAAGACTGAAGCACAGAAAGATTGCATAACTAGTCTAAGATCTCAGTCTATTAGTTGGTAGAGGCAAGATTCAAAGCCAAGACATTTGACTTTAGAATTCCCACTCCTAAGCACTTTACTATGCAGTTCCACTGCACTAGACTGCCTCTCAGTGAATATTTGTTATATCCCATATGATTTAGTGGGGCTGTCATCTCCTAGGACAATATTGGAGACACCAGCAGCCTATGGGCAATACGGAGAGAAGAGAGAGTTTTGATGCATGCAACTGTGCTCTGGGGCCTCCAGCCATTGGGTGAGTGGGGGCTCAAATTCAGTCTGTGCTCTGCTAGCAAAGTGCTGTGCTCTGGCCACTGTTCTTACCAAATCAGGTGCCCTGCAGGGCTGCCTCTGCCATGAGGAAAGAATGCCCTTTCCTAATTTATATGAAGGTACCATACAGGCAAAGCAGCCCTGCATGGGGATCTTATTTGGCAGGGGCAGTAAGGGGAAAATGGAGGGGACAGTGAGAAATTAATAACCTTATAGGAGAACCTCAAAAGTTGGAGAGTTCATAAAACATGATCCTCGGCTTCAGAGGTTGACCTAGAATGATCCAGCACGCTGTTCAACCACTAAAGACTCAAGAGTCAAGTCTTAAATAATTTAAAATGACCAGTTTATAATATATGGTTTTCCCTGAAAACTGCTTGTCTAATAAGTGTTATCCAAACTGAAAAAAGTTGGAAAGGTTATATTAATATTCCAATTTGTCTGAAAACAGAAATAATCATAACTATAATACAGGTAGGAGTTAATTTAGGAGATTCTCATAATCCTGCATTGGATTATATGGGCAAGCCTGAATTTGAAAACAAACAAACATAAAACTTTAGCAAACCATGATTATTTATTAAGACCACCATTATTATTTAACTTGCAAATTTTCTGCCTTGGTACATTCCTTGAACATCAGCCATTAGATATGTACATCTGTTAGATATAAAATGTTAATGTAATAAGAGTCAAATATGTAAACAGCTTGTGGTCATGATGTTCACTTCAAAACAAGGCTGAAATTCAAATCACAGAATAATGAAGATTGCATAATCAAAGAAACAGTTGGGAACATGTAATTTATCCAGAACTGTTTCTAGCTAGGACAAGTTTCTTCAAGGGGTTCTTCTACTCCAACCCCTGTCCTATCCATCAGATGCCAGATTCCTGACTACAATTTTCATTTGAGGTAGACACTATTGCAGAATCTATCTTTAAAAGGTTCTTTCACTGTGTATTTTATGAATAAAGTGAAATGACTAATTAAAAATGATCAAACTCCCACTATGCAATGAGAACTTAAAGTCTATTAAAGTTTTAATTTGACTAACACAAACATAGACATGCATGGTAGTTGATACTTTTTAAATCTCCCTTCTCCCCATGTGTTGTTTGCCTCTGACTTACATTATACTCTCTCAGAGGTTATTGTGTTCTAACTCAATAGACAACTCTCCAGAAAGCATCACTCTTTTGTCCTGAGGAAAGCCTGGTTATTTGGTTGGAAAAGACCAATTTTTAGGGATGGCCATCTGAAAAAAAGAAGTCACTTATAGGAGATAAATCCTTCCCTTGCACTTCTCAGTTTCATTTCTTATCAGAGCATGCCCAACTATAGCTATATCCTTACAGCTCTTCTTTTAAAAGCATTATTACTTACTCTTTGTAAATGACAAAAGTATCATAGACGTGAGATATTAGGTTAGTAAGGGGATGATGAGGATGATGTTGATAAAGTCAGAGAGCATTTATTGAACTCTTGTGATGGTGTGGATCAAGCAATGGGTTAATTTACATGCATTATTTAATTTTTAAACAAATATGTATGGAGCACCTACTGTAAGACTGGCACACTTCTAGGCACTAGAAGTGACGAATGAGACAAAGTCCTCATGGAACTGACATACTAGTGAAGGAGGGCAACAATAATCAAAATTAGTAAACAATTGCAGTTATCCCTCAGGATATGCATGGGATTTGTTCCAGGACTCCCTCAATACCAAAATCCTCGCATACTCAAGTCCCACAGTCAACCCTGTGGAAGTTGGCCCTCCATGTATGCAGGTTTTACATCTCGTGAATAGTGTATTTGCTTGAAAAAAAATCCATATATGTGTGGACTCACACAGTTCAGACCTGTGTTGTTCAAGGGTCAACTGTATATAATAAAATACTGGGTAGTAATAAGTGTTATAAATTTTAAAAATGGATAAAGTAATGAAAGGAGTAGTCAGAGAAGAACTCTGAGGAGGCAAAATTAAGGTAGAGACTTGAATGAAGTGAGCAAATGACCCATGAAAACATATAGGGAAAAACATTCCAGGCACAGAGAAGAGCAGGTGGAAAGGCTGAGCTGGGAGTGGCTGGAAAGTTTGAAGAACAAGGAGGCCACTGGATGGAGCAGAGTGAGGAAAGGAGACATTGAAAACAAACAAGATCAGCATGGTAGTTACTTGCTAGATCAGGTTCTGCTATATCTTAAATTTCTAAGTCTGATGGGAAGCCACTGGAGAATTTTGAGCTCTGAAATAACATGATCTGGCAGAAAGGATCATTCTTTGTGTGCTAACTCATTTACTTCTTTAAGCAAACTTATGAGGTGGATCCATTATTTCCGTATAACAGATGAGGAAACCGAGGATTGGAAAGAGTAAGTAGGTAGTGAAATCAAGATTGGAAAGCTGTTCCATCTGACTCTGGAACCAGATGCTTGACTACCAGACTTAAACTAGCATGACCATCAAAATGGAGCTGTTAGGTGTAGTAGCCAGTTTCCATGATGGCCTTCAGTGACTTATGTCTGCTTGCATCATATGCTTGTGTGGTCTTCTCCCACATTAAAAACGTGTAATTGTTCAGACCAGTAGGACTGATGGCAAGTGGCTTCTAAGGCTAGGCCATAAAAGACATTGCAACTTCTGCCTTGCTCTCTCAGATGGCTTGCTTTGGAGGAAGCCAATCACGAAGTCCTCAAGCAATCCTGAGAGAGAGGCCTATGAAGAAAGGTGCTGAAGCTTCCCACCAACAGCTCCCACTGACTTGCCAGTAGTATGAGATCCACTTTGGAAGTGGATCCTCTAGCCTCAGTAAAGCCTTCACATAACTGCATCCTGACTGACGTCTTGACAACAACCTCATGAAACACTTCAAGCCAGAACCACCAGGAATTAAGCCACTCCTGACTTACTGACACACAGAAAGCGTGAGAGATAATGTTTACTATTGCTTTAAGTTACTAAATCTTGAGAGAATTTGAGGCAGAAATAGATGACTAATATATTAAGCTTTTGGAAAAACAGATGGCTCTTATACTATTGGGTCCAAATATTATATACAATGGGAATATTAAAAATCTAAAGCATATTGACTTGTTGCCTTTAACTTTTTTTAAATGATTAAGTGGTCACTTTCTATAATTATTGAATTTCCAAGACATCTATAATTAATATATGTAACTATAAATTAATATGCAATGTTGTTCTTTATTAACTGCTAATACTCATGGACAGGAAAACAATGCTATCCATGGCCAGATGTGCTCAGATAATGATGCCTGTCCTGGTCCAGTTCAAGCATTTCTTGTCTTGGCTCTGCATCATTTATCATCCACTTTTTTTTTTTTTTGATTGAATTTCCAAGTTTTATTTTTTATTTTTTTGTTTTTTTTTTTCATTAGTATGATATCTGTCTTTTTATTATTATTATTATAATACTTAAATTTTAGGGTACATGTGCAAAATGTGCAGGTTTGTTACATATGTATCCATGTGCCATGTTGGTGTGCTGCACCCATTAACTCATCATTTAGCATTAGGTATATCTCCTAATGCTGTCCCTCCCCACTCCCCCCACCCCACAACAGTCCCCAGAGTGTGGCGTTCCCCTTCCTGTGTCCATGTGTTCTCATTGTTCAATTTCCACTTATGAGTGAGAACATGTGGTGTTTGGTTCTTTGTCCTTGCGATAGTTTACTGAGAATGATGGTTTCCAGTCTCATCCATGTCCCTACAAAGGACATGAACTCATCATTTTTTATGACTGCATAGTATTCCATGGTGTATATGTGCCACATTTTCTTAATCCAGTCTATCATTGTTGGACATTTGGGTTGGTTCCAAGTCTTTGCTATTGTGAACAGTGCCGCAATAAACATAAGTCTGCACGTGTCTTTATAACAGCATGATTTATAGTCCTTTGGGTATATACCCAGTAATGAGATTGCTGGGTCAAATGGTATTTCTAGTTCTAGATCCTTGGGGAATCCCCACGCTGACTTCCACAATGGTTGAACTAGTTTACCGTTCCACCAACAGTGTAAAAGTGTTCCTATTTCTCCACATCCTTTCCAGCACCTGTTGTTTCCTGACTTTTTAATGATCGCCATTCTAACTGGTGTGAGATGGTATCTCGTGGTTTTGATTTGCATTTCTCTGATGGCCAGTGACGATGAGCATTTTTTCATGTGTTTTTTGGCTGCATAAATGTCTTCTTTTGAGAAGTGTCTGTTCATGTCCTCTGCCCACTTTTTGATGGGGTTGTTTTTTTCTTGTAAATTTGTTTGAGTTCATTGTAGATTCTGGATATTAGCCTTTGTCAGATGAGTAGGTTGCAAAAATTTTCTCCCATTTTGTAGGTTGCCTGTTCACTGTGATGGTAGTTTCTTTTGCTGTGCAGAAGCTCTTTAGTTTAATTAGATCCCATTTGTCCATTTTGGCTTTTGTTGCCATTGCTTTTGGTGTTTTAGACATGAAGTCCTTGCCCATGCCTATGTCCTGAATGGTATTGCCTAGGTTTTCTTCTAGGGTTTTTATGGTTTTAGGTCTAACATGTAAGTCTTAATCCATCTTGAATTAATTTTTGTATAAAGTGTAAGAAAGGGATCCAGTTTCAGCTTTCTACAAATGGCTAGCCAGTTTTCCCAGCACCATTTATTAAATAGGGAATCCTTTCCCCATTGCTTGTTTTTGTCAGGTTTGTCAAAGATCAGATAGCTGTAGATATGCGGCATTATTTCTGAAGGCTCTGTTCTGTTCCATTGATCTATGTCTCTGTTTTGGTACCAGCACCATGCTGTTTTGGTTACTGTAGGCTTGTAGTATAGTTTGAAGTCAGGTAGCATGATGCCTCCAGCTTTCTTCTTTTGGCTTAGGATTGACTTGGTGATGCGGGCTCTTTTTTGGTTCCATATGAACTTTAAAGTAGTTTTTTCTAATTCTGTGAAGAAAGTCATTGGTAGCTTGATGGGGATGGCATTGAATCTATAAATTACCTTGGGCAGTATGGCCATTTTCATGATATTGATTCTTCCAACCCATGAGCATGGAATGTTCTTCCATTTGTTTGTATCCTCTTTTATTTCATTGAGCAGTGGTTTGTAGTTGTCCTTGAAGAGGTCCTTCACGTCCCTTGTAAGTTGGATTAATAGGTATTTTATTCTCTTTGAAGCAATTGTGAATGGGAGTTCACTCATGATTTGGCTCTCTGTTTGTCTGTTATTGGTGTACAAGAATGCTTGTGATTTTTGTACATTGATTTTGTATCCTGAGACTTTGCTGAAGTTGCTTACCAGCTTAAGGAGATTTGGGGCTGAGACAGTGGGGTTTTCTAGATATACAATCATGTCATCTGCAAACAGGGACAATTTGACTTCCTATTTTCCTAATTGAATACCCTTTATTTCCTTCTCCTGCCTGATTGGTCTGGCCAGAACTTCCAACACTATGTTGAATGGGAGTGGTGAGAGAGGGCATCGCTGTCTTGTGCCAGTTTTCAAACGGAATGCTTCCAGTTTTTGCCCATTCAGGATGATATTGGCTGTGGGTTTGTCATAGATAGCTCTTATTATTTTGAGATACGTCCCATCAATACCTAATTTATTGAGAGTTTTTAGCATGAAGGGTTGTTGAATTTTGTCAAAGGCCTTTTCTGCATCTATTGAGATAATCATGTGGTTTTTGTCTTTGGTTCTGTTTATATGCTGGATTACATTTATTGATTTGCGTATGTTCAACCAGCCTTGCGTCCCAGGGATGAAGCCCACTTGATTATGTTGGATAAGCTTTTTGATGTGCTGCTGGATTTGGTTTGCCAGTATTTTATTGAGGATTTTTGTATCAATGTTCATCAAGGATATTGGTCTGAAATTCTCTTTTTTGGTTGTGTCTCTGCCAGGCTTTGGTATCAGGATGATGCTGGCCTCATAAAATGTGTTAGGGAGGATTCCCTCTTTTTCTATCGATTGGAATAGTTTCAGAAGGAATGGTACCAGTTCCTCCTTGTACCTCTGGTAGAATTCGGCTGTGAATCCATCAGGTCCTGGACTCTTTTTGGTTGGTAAGCTATTGATTATTGCCTCAATTTCAGAGCCTGTTATTGGTCTATTCAGAGATTCAACTTCTTCCTGGTTTAGTCTTGGGAGGGTGTATATGTCGAGGAATTTATCCATTTCTTCTAGATTTTATGGTTTATTTGCATAGAGGTGTTTGTAGTATTCTCTGATGGTAGCTTGTATTTCTGTGGGATTGGTGGTGATACCTCCTTTATCATTTTTTATTGTGTCTATTTGATTCTTCTCTCTTTTCTTCTTTATTAGTCTTGCTAGCGGTCTATCAATTTTGTTGATCTTTTCAAAAAACCAGCTCCTGGATTCATTAATTTTTTGAAGGGTTTTTTTGTGTCTCTATTGCCTTCAGTTCTGCTCTGATTTTAGTTATTTCTTGCCTTCTGCTAGGTTTTGAATGTGTTTGCTCTTAGAGGAAACCTCCAAGACTGGCCTCAAAAACTACCAGTGCCTGAATTTTATTGTATTAGACTGTGGAGCAATTTATGCCCCGGGGTTATCTTCTTAAATAGAGAAATCATCCTACACTTAGCGTAGCACAACAGCTAGAGGTAATACCAAATGAGGCAGAAAGTTTAACAGAGAGATCAAGGAAAGAGATAGTCAAAGAGAGCCCTGCTAGAACCACTGATATCCCCTGGTGACTGTGCACATGTCCAAGGCTGCAATCTCTGAGAAATGGGAGCAGAGGCCTTCCACTACTGGAGAAATAGACTTCATCAAAATAGCCTAGCCAAGTCACTAAACAAACCACAATCAAATAACAACAAAAAACAATTCCAAACCATACAGAGGGAATCAGTGCTCAGAATCGCTACAATATATTACCTAAAATGTCCAGTTTTTAACAGAAAAATTATGAGTCATGCAGCAAAACAGCAAAGTATGACCCATAGATCAGAGAAAAAAGTAGGCAACAGAAACTACCTGTGACAGAGCCAAAATGTCAGATTTAAAAAAGATATCAAAGCATTCATTATAAACTTATTCAACAAACTTAAATAAATCATGCTTAAAGAACTTAAAGGAAGGTATGATGACAATGTTGCATCAAATAGAGAATATCAATAAATAGAAATTATTTTTAAGAAGCACCAAATGGGCCGGGCGCGGTGGCTCACGCTTGTAATCCCAGCACTTTGGGAGGCCGAGGCGGGCGGATCACAAGGTCAGGAGATCGAGACCACAGTGAAACCCCATCTCTACTAAAAATACAAAAAATTAGCCGGGTGTGGTGGTGGGCGCCTGTAGTCCCAGCTACTCAGAGAGGCTGAGGCAGGAGAATGGCGTGAACCCGGGAGGCGGAGCTTGCAGTGAGCCGAGATTGCGCCACTGCACTCCAGCCTGGGCAACAGAGAGAGACTCCGTCTCAAAAAAAAAAAAAAAAAAAAAAAAAAAGAAGCACCAAATGGAATGTCTAGAGTTAAAAAGTACAATAACTGTAATAAAAAAAATCACTACAGGTGCTCACCAGTAATTTGGAGGCAGAAGAAAGAATCTGTAAACTTGAGATAGAGTCACAGAGATTATGCAATCAGAAGAACAGAAGAAAAAAGAATAAAGAAAAATGAGCAATAAATATGGGACACCATTTAGTTTACCAACATATGCTTAATGAGATTACCAGAAGGAAAGGAGGGAGAAAGGAGCAAAAAATACATGGATTTGAAGAAATAATGACTGAAACCTTCATATTTTCCAGAAAACATTAATCTAAATGTACAAGAAGTTCAACAAATGCCAACAGGACAAATGCAAACAGCTCCACACCCAGATACATCATAGTAAAAATGCTAACAAAGACAAAAAAAAAAGAAAAGCTTGAATGAAGCCACAGAAAAACAACTTGTCATGTACAAGCGAATCTCAATAAAATTATTAGATACCTCTCATCAGAAATAATGGAGATAAGAAGGCAGTGGATGACATACTCAAAGCACTGAAAGAAAAAACTATACACCAAATATCTTATATAGAACAAAACCATCTTTCAAAAATGAAGGTTAAATGAAGACATTTCCAGATAAACATAAACTGAGAAAAGTTGTTGCAAACAGATCTTCCTTATAAGAAATACTAAAGGAAGTTTCTCAAGTTAAAAGCAAGTGTGCCTAGATGGTAATTTAAAGCCACAAGAAAAACAAAGAGAATGGGCAAAGGTAATTATGTAATTATAAAAGGCAGTATAAATGTATATTTACTTTCCTTTTGTCTCTTAGCTGATTTAAAAAACAATTGTATAAAACAATTTTTTATAATTGTATTGTTAGGCCTATAACATACAGAAATGTAATATAATTAACAACAACAGCATAAAGGTGGTGGGTGGGAGCAAAGTTGTATTGGAGGAAGGAAATCATACTAGATGATAATTTAAATCCACAGGAACAAATGAAGATAACCAAAAATGATAATATGAATATTAATATAATAAACACTAAATATATACTTGCTCTTCTTTCTTTCCTCAGCTTCTTTATTAAACATGAAAGTACATAAATTAATAATTATAACAATATATTATTGAATTTATAACATAGATACAATATATAACAATAATAACACAAAAAGTAGAAAGAGTAAACAGTTACATAGGAGTAATGTTTCTGTATCTCAGTAGAATTAAATTAGTACAAATCTGAAGTAGATTCTGATAAATTAATATATATAGTAAACTTTAAAGAAAATGCTAAAAAAACCTTTCAAAATATACACTATAAGAAATTCTTATACGATTAAATGTTATACTAGAAAGTATTTATTGTAAAAGACAGCAGTAAAGGAGGAATAGAGGAATGAAGTAGTCATAAAACATATAGAAAACATAAAGTAAAATGACAGAAATCCAACCATATTAACAATAAAATGCCGGTTGTGGTAGCTAATGCCTGTAATCCCAGCACTTTAGGAGGCAGAGGCAGGCAGATCACTTGAGGTCAGGAGTTCAAGACCAGCCTGGCCAACATGGTGAAACCCCATCTCTACTAAAAATACAAAAATTACCTGTGCATAGTGGTGCATGCCTGTAATCCCAGCTACTCGAGAGGCTGAGACAGGAGAATTGCTTGAACCCGTGAGGCGGAGGTTGCAGTGGGCTGAGATTGCACCACTGCACTCCAGCCGGGGCAACAGAGCAAGACTCTTTCTCAAAAAAGCCAAACAAACAAACAAACAAAGAAAAAAACCAATAACATTACCAGTAAGTGGAGTGTCCAGGCACTCCACCCCAGACAACAGAATGATGAGACCTTGTCTCAAAAAAAAAAGAAAAAAAAAAGCAAATGGATTAAATATGTAATCAATTAAAGGGCAAACATTGTTAGACTAGGTAGAAAGAAATAAAAACAAAAACAAAAACCCTCAAGGTCTAGTTATACGCTGTCTACAGGAGACACACTTTTCAGATTAAAAAATACAAATGGTTGAAAGTAAAAGGATGGAAAAAGATCTATTATACAAATAGCAGCAATAAGAAAGCTGTAGTGGTTATGCTAATATCAGGCAAAATGACTATAAAACAAACAAAAAATTCTAGGTATAAAGAAGGAAATTTTATGATGAGAAGGGTCAATCCTCAGGAATATATAACAATTATAAAGATATATGTCAGAGCCCCAAAATACATGAAACATAAACTTTCAGAATGAAGAGCAAAATAGACAATTCAACAATATTTGGAGAACTTCAATACTCCACTTTCAATAATGGACAGAACAAGTAGGCAGAATATCAACAAGAAACTAGAAGACTTGAACAACACTATACACCAATCAGACCTAACAGACATCTAACTATAGAACACCCAGTGATGGAAAAATGCAAATTCTTCTCAAGTGATGGAATATTCTCTGGGATAGGCCATATACCAGGCCATAAAACAAATCTCAATAAATTTTAAAAAGATTGAAATCATACAAGGTATGTTCTCTGACCACAATAGAATGAAATTAGAAATTAATAACAAAAATAAATTTGGGAATTCACAAACATGTGAAAATGAAAAACACACTCCTAAATAGCCAATTGACAAAAAAGTGTATCAAAAGAGAAAATTAGTACATGCTTTGAGATGAATGAAATGATGACACAACATAACAAAAGTTAACGGGATATAGCTAAAGCAGGGTTGGGAAATTTAGAGCTTAAACACATACATTAAGAAAAGAAGAAAGATCTCAAATCAATAATCATAACTTTCATCTTAAAACAGTCAGGGTAAAAGGGGGCATAAACCCAAAGCATAAAGAAGAAAGGAAATAATCAAGGAGAGAATAGAAAAATGGTAGAGAAAACCAACAAAACGAAAAGTTGGTGCTTTGGAAAGGTCAACAAAATTGAGAAACCTTTAGCTATACTGACTTTGTTTTGTGTTGCTATAACAGAATACCTGAGGCTAGGTAATTTATAAACAAAATAGCTCATGATTGTTAGCTTGTGGTGCAAATGGCTGGGAAGTTCAAGGGCATGGCCCTAGCTTCTGGTGAGGTCTTCTGTGCTGGGTCATAACATGGCACAGAAGGTCAAAAGGGAAGTGGACAAGTGCAAAGAGAGAAAACCTAAGGGGTATCCTGGCTTTATAACAACCCATTCTCAAGGGAACTAATCCATTCCCAAGAGAACTAATCCAGTCTTATCAGAGTGAGAACTCACTCACTACGAGAACAACACCAGGGCCAGCATTGAGGCTATCACCTTTACTTGGGAGGCTGAACTAGAGGAGCACTTGAGACCAGGAGTTTGAGGTTGTAGTGAGTCATGATTGCACCACCTCTCTCCAGCCTGGGTGACAGAGAGATACCCTATATATTTTTTTAAAAAAGAACAGCACTAAACCATTCATGAGATCCACCCCCTTTATTCAAATCCCTCCCAGTAGGCCCCACCTCCCAACACCATCACATGGGGGATCAAATTTCAACATGAGTTTTGGTGGAGACAAACTCAAACCATATCCAAACCATAACACTGACCAATAAATAAAAGAAAGAAGACTCAAATTACTAAAACCAGCAATGAAAGAGAGGACATTAATATCAACGTTACAGATATAAAAAGGATTATAATACTATGAACAACGTTAGGCCAACAAATTAGACAACTTACATGAAATGGACGTATTCCTAGAAAGATGCAAACCACCACAACCAACTCAAGAAATAGAAAATCATAGTAGACTTATAATAAGAGATTGAATTAGTAATTTAAAAGCTACCTACAAAGAAAAGCCCAGGCCTAGGTGACTTCACTGCTAGACTCTATCAGACATTTAAAGAAGAGTTAATACAAATTCTTCACAAACGCTTCCAAAAAATAGAAAAGGAGGGAACATTTCCCAACTTATTTTACGAGGCCAGTTATATCCTGATAGCAAAACCAAAGACATTACAAGAAAACTACAGACCAATATCTCTATGGAATATAGATGTAAAAATATGAAATAAAATACTAGCAAACTGAATGTGACAATATATTAAAAGAATTATACACCATGGCTAAGTGGGATTTATACCAAGAATGCAAGGTTGATTTCATGTCCCAAAATCAATCAATGTAATACACTGTATCTTTGGGAGGCTGAGGCAGGCAGATCATGAGGTCAAGAGATAGAGACCATCCTGGCCAACATGGTAAAACTCCGTCTCTATTAAAAATATAAAAATTACCTGGGCGTGGTGGCACACGCCTGTAATCCCAGCTACTCAGGAGGCTGAGGCAAGAGAATTGCTTGAACCCGGGAGGCGGAGGTTGCAGTGCGCTGAAATCACACCACTGCACTCCAGCCTAATGACAGAGCAAGACTCTGTCTCAAAAAAAAAAAAAAAAAAAAAAAAAAAATACACCATATCAATAGAATAAAGGACAAAAACCACATGGTCATTTCAATAAATGCACAAAAAGGATTTGTCAAAATTCAACACTTCTTCAAGATAAAAACAGACGACCTTCTAGGAATAGAAGGAAACTTCCTCACCTGTATAAAAGGCAACTATTTAGAATTCACATTACCATCATACTTAGTGGTAAAAGACAATGCTATTCTCCTAAGAACAGGAACAAGATAAGTATGTTTGGCCACTCTTGCCATTTCTATTCAACATTGTAATGGAGGTCTAGTGTCTTAGCTTGGGCTGCCATAATAAAATATCATAGACCGGGTGGCTTAAACAATAGAAATTTATTTTCTCACAAATTTAGGAAGTTCTCATTGTACTCAAGGCAAGAAAATCCTGGACTAGGGTGTTGGCTGTTGAGATGGAAATTGGTGGTCAGATTCAGGATACATTTTGAAGGTAACGTTTACAAGATTTGCTCACAGGGTACAAGAGGAGAAGGTGAAGACAGAAAAAAACAAAGAATTAACATGTACATGTTTGGCTAGAGAAACCTAGTGAACCTCGGGGCTCTTTAGTGGATGGAAGACCAGCAGAGGGAGAATCAAGAATTATCTTTTTTGGCTGTTTGATGTTTGAGCTTGTGAACTCCCAAAATCTGAGACAGGTCTCAGTCAATTTAGGAAGCTTATTTTGCCAAAATTAAGAATGCGCGCCCATGACATAGCCTGAGGAGGTGATGAGGACAACACAGCTTGATTTTATATTATATATTTTAGGGAGACATGAGACATCAATCAACATATGAAAGATGAACATTGTATTGGCCTGGAAAGGTGGGACAACTCAAAGCAAAGGCGGGACAAACTCGAAGCTGGAAAGGGGCTTCCAGGTCATAGGTGGATAAGAGACAAATGGTGGCATTCTTCTGAGTTTCGGATTAGCCTTTCCAAAGGAGGCAATCAGATATGCATTAATGTCAGTGAGCAGACCGATGAGAGGCAGATTTGCCCTAAGCAGTTCCCAGCTTGACTTTTCCCTTTAGCTTAATGATTTTGGGGCCCCAAGATTTCTTTTCCTTTCACCAACTACTACATATCCAAGAGATGTTTAGCAAGGAGTTGAATACATATGCCTGTAGTTCCCAGAAGGATCAGAGCCTGAATGATATACAGTTGAATACATATGCCTGTAGTTCCCAGAAAGATCAGAGCCTGATGAAGAGAAAGGTGGCGGGACATGAGGGGCAGGGGGCAGTAAAGCATCCTGGGGATGCCAATGTCCAGAGGTTAAGTAAAGGAGGACCACCCAAGAAGTTTGAGAAGAATCAGCTAGTGTAGGAGAGAAAAAAAAGCGAGCTTCCCAGAAAGCAAGATAGTAGTCTTTCAAGGGTGTGGTAGAACGGGGCTAGGAGTCATGCTAGACGCATTGAGAAGAAACAATTGGGATTTATCTTGCTGGTCGCTGGTGTCCTTGAGAGGGCTATTCAATGGAGGGGTGGGGAAGGGGACTAATTGGGGTTAGTTAAGTTGAAAAGGTGAGGCAAGATAGTGGCAACTATTTCCTTTTTTTTTTTTTTTTTGAGACTTAGTCTCTCTCTATAGCCCAGGCTGGAGTGCAGTGGAATGATCTCGGTTCACTGCAACCTCCACCTACTGAGTTCAAGCCATTCTCCTGCCTCAGCCTCCTGAGTAGCTGGGACTACAGGCACCTACCACCACGCCTGCTAATTTTTGTATTTTTCGTAGAGACGGGATTTCACTATGTTGGTCAGGCCGGTCACGCACTTCTGACCTTAAGTGATCTGCCTGCCTCGGCCTCCCTGTTTTGCTAGGATTACAGGCGTGAGCCACCGCACCTGCAACTATTTTCATTTGACTGATGAGGCAGTGCGCATTTTGGTTTGCATTTGTATTTACGAATGTTTGAGAGAAAAAACTCAAATATGTTACAAGCCTATGTGTCTGGTTCCATTTTGAAGTACTGACCTAGGATCTCTGTACCTACTGAATTTTTTTTGAGTGATAACATACACTTGAAAGTGCATAAAGTGCACTGTCTTAAAATGTACAGCTTGATCTTTTAAAAAAAATCATATACGTACACCCGTGTAACTACTGCTCATATCTAGATGTTGAACACATCCAACATATCCGACGTAACCATAAGGTTCCTCTGCACCTTCCCTGTCTATAATCTCTCAGAAGTAAACCAATATTCCGACTCCTGTAAAGATCCATTAGCTTTACTACATGTTTCAAAGAAAACAAATGAGAACTCTGAAGGACATTTAATTGGAAAACTGCTTTAGCACATTATAAACTTACCAATTTGCTTGTAAACGCTAACCATTTGGCGCCAAAATCCTGGGAGCGACTTTTAAGCCGTTCTTCCTCAAAGCACCGCCCCACTTTTTACACCACGCCTCCTTTTGCTCTGTTCCTTCCCCCACATTACTGGGACACCCTAGGCGGTAGAAGAAGCCGCTTTTCTGTCATGCGCATTGCGGAGAGCCGTTCTTCCCTCTTTCCCGACTTCACCACTCACTGGGATCAGACCCCTGTCATGCGCATTAAGAGTCCTCTATACAGGCGCTCCTCGCGGCACCGTCGTGCGCTTGCGCTGAGCAGCCCGCGAGGGCGGAAGTGGGAGCTGCGACCGGGAGGAGCTGCCGCTGCGCTCGCTGTGAGGTGGGCAAGCGGCGGAAATGGCGCCCTCCGGGAGTCTTGCAGTTCCCCTGGCAGTCCTGGTGCTGTTGCTTTGGAGTGCTCCCTGGACGCACGGGCGGCGGAGCAACGTTCGCGTCATCACGGACGAGAACTGGAGAGAACTGCTGGAAGGAGACTGGATGATAGAATTGTGAGTGCGGGGCGGCCGGGTTCCTACGTCCGTTCCTGGACGCACGACTTCACCCCGCACGTTCCTCATGCAGGTCCCAGACGCCCCAGGACTGCGCCTCCAAGTTGCGGAGCGAGCGTCCCCGACTTCTGCAGCTCCCCAAACTCCTGGGATCTGCCGCCGGCTTGGTCCCACCCCCTCGTCTCTTACCCGTGAATGTTAAGTTTCTTCTGGGGTGCACCCTCGTTGCGTTTCTGGAGCTGTGGTGCGCCCAAAGGGTTAGCGCCAATGCGAATTCTGACATTTTTCATGACTTTGAGGATGCGATTGGGGCGCGGGGAGGGAGGTGTCTGACTAGTATCTAAGTAGTTACAGTGATTCTTCACAGACTTCTACACTTATTTTCACCACATTTTACAGAAGAGAATATTGAGCAAAATCTCTCCTCTTCTTTCGTCTGTCCTTAAAAGATAGTCTCTTTAGGGTGCTGGAATTTGGGGCTTTTAAGCTTTTTTTTAATGGATTAGGTACGTTTCTTTTTTAATGTAAATACTGAGTTCAAGATGGTTTATTTTTAAGTTTTCGTTTTCTCTTTTTTCCTCCTCTTTTGCTTTCTCTGTTTTTCACTCCTCATCTCACTTTTCCTGTGGGTGTCTTTGTAGTGTAGAGAATACCTTGGGTTGTGACTCCTAGGTCTTTGTAAATGGTATTACATTAAAGATAATGTATTAATGTATACACTCTCAAGCGCGCCAGGTCATCATTTATTGCTCGAACGAAATCATGTATCTTGTGTGGTGATTTCAATTTAATAATATCTATTCTGCAGCGGTGGGAAATAAAGTATCTGCCTTTGCTTTAGATGCTAAGTTGTTGTTGATGGTGGTATTATACATATTAGCAGTATTACTGATAATAGTAAAAGCATGATTACTGAGTATTAACTGTGCTGGACACCACTAAGCAGCACCTTTACACGCATACCATATTTAATTCCCTACAAATTCTCTATGACAGGTGTTTTTCACGTTTTACAAATGAGTAACAAGATACCTAAATACTTTAGTTAACCTATGCAGATGTTGCTGTGCTGGCTTTCTCTGGGTCTTCAGAGTAGGCATACAATAATTGTGTTAGAACACCTTCTTCTTTAAAAAGGTTCAGCTGGAATTGGCGTACGCTACTCAGGAGACTGAGGTATGAGGATGGCTTGAGCCCAGGGGTTCAAGAGATCCTGGGCAACGTAGCAAAATAAATAAGTAAATAAATAAAAATGAAAAGACAACAGGGTTCAGGTGAGTGTTTTTTTGTGTCACGAATACAACAAGGGTTGTCAAGTTAAGGAGGCCAGTGAAAGTGACATCCCCAAAGGGAGAACCCAGAAGGCTAAATCAGTAAGTCCTGTGTTATTTAAAAAAAAACAAAACAAAACTGGCCAGCGCGATGGCTCACGCCTGTAATCCCAGCACTTTGGGAGGCCGAGGCAGGTGGATCACGAGGTGAGGAGATCGAGACTATCCTGGCTAACATGGTGAAACGCCGTTTGTACTAAAAATACAAAAAATTACCTGGGCGTGGTGGCACGCGCCTGTAGTTCCAGCAACTCGGGAGGCTGAGGCAGAAGAATCGCTTGAATCTGGGAGGCAGAGGTTGCAGTGAGCCAAGATCCCGCCACTGCACTCCAGCCTGGGCGACAGAGTGAGACTCGATCTCAAAAAAAAAAAAATAGAACATTTATATGGAGGGTAAGATAAAGGGAAATATTCATAGTATGCATATAATCTGCAACTCTGAAATGAATTTTCATTCAGGCACCATTGAAAGCTTCAGGGGAGAGAAACTATGACACTTTGTTTTTCAGTCATCATCATGAGTAACTTGTTTTAGATCGTGCCTGTAAAATAGTGTTATAAGCAATATATTAAGCAATAGTGATCGTGTGTGTATATGCAAAATACAGTCAAGTATTACTCAAGGATATTTTTTAACTCATTATTATGGTCCAACTATATAAATACAGCAATCAGAAGTAGTATTAAGGAGAACAAGACTAACAAAACATTGAGTAAGAGGTAAATCCACCTTGGAGCATCTATCTGAAATTATGCTATAGAGTAGTAGTTTTTCTTTTTCCTTAAGTAGAGATTCTAAAGTAAGTTTTTAGAAAGCAACTGACAGCCTGGGCAACATGGCAAAAACCAGTCTCTACAAAAAAATACGAAAAATTATCTGGGCGTGTGGGCAGCCATCTGTAGTCCCAGCTACTTGAGCTGAGGTAGAAGGATGTCATGAGCCCGGGAGGTTGAGGCTGCAGTGAGCCCAGATCGCGCCACTGCCTTCCAGCCTGGGTAACAAAGCGAGACCCTGTTTCAAAAAATAAAAAAGTAACCGAGCAACAAAATGAACCTGAAAAAGAAGGACTCTAGTAGTTTTAGTAATAGTCTCCTCCTAATTACAAGTGAATTATCTACAGTAAATCCATTTCTGCTCAGAAGTTTTGTCATGAAGATATTTTCATTGTAATACGATTTATTGTTAGGAACTTCGTTTTATACTACCAGTTTGTCTTGTTCTACAATGTCTATTTTAGGAGTTTGGTTTTCATAAAACAAGTGAAGAAAATGTGAAGTACAGAAACTAGTTTTGTGTTTAACTGCTTTAGGCTTTATTCTTCCTGGTTCTGTTAAAAAAAAAAAAAAAAAGAAAAGAAACAACCCTGTGGTGTATTATAAGATAAAATACAAGAAAGTGGGAAAATAAGATCCTCGGGAGATAATACCAGAGGAGTAATTTAAATGCTAATATGCTTGCATTTGTAAATCCAAGGTCTTGGAAACAGGATGACCTAACTGGCCAAGAGTTTTGTTTGGCCTGCTTAGTATTTGTGTGTGGGTTATTTTTTGAGGTAACATTCTCATATAAAAATGCAGCTCTCCATCTTCTTTTAAATATGAATAGCCAGCCTTAGTGTGCCAGCATCCTTTGTGGCAATCCTACTTAATAATGGTTGGCACCTTAAGATGGAATATCTGCTTTCTTATTCACTACAGCCCAGGACACTTCTGTTTTTCCAACGCCTTGCATTTGTGACTCTGCATTGTAAATTATTAAAATTGGTAAGCTCTAACTTTGGTCTTGAGCTTTCTGGTGGCCACACGTTAATAGAGAAATGCAAAGGTTTTTTAAAGAGCTGTTTTGCATGTGAAAAAATCCTGTGTCTTATTCTCAGAATTTTATTTGATTAGCATCATCAGTTCATCATTCTTGATTTCTGGATTGTTACATCTACTCTTAAAAGTTTTTCATCTGCATAAAATTAACCACCTTGTCATCTTCAGTGTTTTCATATGAAATATTCTTCATAAATTATACATTTAAATTTTTTATCCCAAGATAAATGGTCATACTAAAGTACTTAACTTTTTTTTTTTTTTTTTAATCTGTATTTCTTAGTTATGCCCCGTGGTGCCCTGCTTGTCAAAATCTTCAACCGGAATGGGAAAGTTTTGCTGAATGGGGAGAAGATCTTGAGGTTAATGTTGCGAAAGTAGATGTCACAGAGCAGCCAGGTACTGTAAGTCTTTGGTTAGTTTTGTTTCTTTGCTGTTTGGGTTGATATATTTATCCTATTTTCTACATTACATAGTCTTAATTCTACCTTTCTTTAGGTTTTGAAAACCTAACAGTCTGCAGCTAGTTAACCTGACTTGTCCACCTCCCTGCTGGGGGCTCAGTGTGCAATGGTTGCAAAATGGAGATTCCCTGGTTGTGTATACACCTCATTCCTTGAATGTGTTGCTTTAAGGGTTCTTGAAGACATTACCCTCTTTTTATTCTTGCCCACATAACTGCCTCTGATTTGTTGTTCTTTGCATCCCAGGCCCCAGACTAGTATGTAAGATGCCTTTGAGAATTCCTAGAACATTGTGGTTCAGGTGAACGTTGGCCAAGCCACATTTGCATCCATACCAGGCTTCAGAATAAGGAGCATGTGGTTGAGTGTTTTTCTAGAGTCAAGGTCTGTTCCCTGACAAAAGAAGATCTGAATCTCTGAAATTGAGTTTTAAATTTAGTACCTGTGATTTGAGGATGTGGGCTCCTAAATATAAAGCCCTTGTGGTTGTGAGGTCAAGTGCACTCCTGACTTGGTCCCTGGACAAGTGGCAGGTCCTGCCCTTAAGGAGGTTCCTTCCACAGACCAACCTCATCTTAACGTTCTCGGTAGTCACACTACCCTTGGGTTCTTGGCTGCCCCATCTCAAATGGTAATAATAAGTAATATTTATCGAGCGCTTGCCTATTATAGCAGTCTTCCAAGTATCTTGTGTTTATTATTTAATCCTTATACAACCCCATGAAATATGTAATGTCCCCATTTCACAGATAAGAAAACTGAGGCACAGGTCAATTCTCTGTAATATCAGTGCTTGACACATGGCTAACAATAAATGTTAGCTGCTGTTATTTTTGCCTGTCTCATGAAAGATTCATAGTATTTTCCGTTTTTAGCAGCACCATAAACTGCCTTTGTTTGTTGAATGTCAAGTGCAATTCCATTGGATTTTAGATCTAAGACCCTATTACCTTGTGCTCTCCCATGACTTATTACTAGTAGTCTTAATTTTGACAGTGATATAAATGATGAAGTGTTTTTATTTATTTAAAAATGTGTTCAGTACTCTACTTCTACATACTTTTTAACTGAGATAATGTGCAGTATTGTGTTTTTTAAAGTTGCTTTAAGTACATAATTCATTTTTAAGTTATGTATTACAAAGCTCAACTATTAGGTATAATTTCATATTCTTTCCTATTAGTATGTATTTAAATAATTCAGAGTCACCTTTTAAGTAGTCAGTGATTGGCCTATGTAAAACCTGCTGTGTGTTCTTTATTTGTAGGACTGAGTGGACGGTTTATCATAACTGCTCTTCCTACTATTTATCAGTAAGTATTTGAAGATTCTAAATTATGGAGAAGGATGCATTATAGTGTAATCAGAAGTAGTAGGCCTCTGGCTTGGATCATGTTGGAAGAGCTGAGGTAATCTCATTATATTCAGCAGGTATTTTAGAGGGCTTGTTTTGCTTAGTGTTGTCCTAGGTGCCTTTAGGTAGTTGAGTGATGTGTGAAACAGTCTCTGTTCTCAAAGATTTACAGTTGTTTAGGAAAGTGATGTTCTTGTGAAATGGTGTGATCCTGTCATTATGAGTCCAAAGTAGTGGTGAGTCCTGTAGGAAATTGGATAAAGGAGAAATCACAGTTACCTGGATTGGTTCCCAGACAATATGGGGTTTAAATGAAACCTTGGAAGTAGAATTTTAAGAGTGGAGCATAAGCATTTTATTCTGAGGACAATCTCATAAACAGTCATTAACAGGAACATGTTATGTCCAGAAAGTAGCTAAGAAAGTGCCGTTTTACAGCCTTGGGTAGGGCAGTAGGTGACAGTTGGGTGATAAATCAGAATGAGCAAGATTATATAGTCTTCAGTGTCAGGTCTATTAGTTTGGCTTTATCTTCTAAATTGAGGGTGTGAAATCTCAAGTCTGTGTACCTGCTGTGTACCCTAACATCATGTAGCTGGTAGGTTAAATACCAGGAGGTACTGAAAATAAGTTGACAATTCTTTGTGTTTATAGCTTGCTTTTCTTTGCCCTTTTTTCTTTTTTCATGTTTTTAAAATTCACCCTTACTCCCTTTACATCTGTGTAAATTTCTGTTTGCTGTCTCCGTAAGTGCTTCTGTCCTGCCCTTCTCATTCAGTCCTTTTCCCCACATGCCCCTTCAGTCTCTCCCTTTGCTTTTCACTTCTTGGTGCCCCATGACCTTATTTGGAATTTCCTGCCCTTTTTCTTTTAGTCAAAATTGTTTACCATGTTCTTTCTCCTATTTCCTGCCTGTCGAAATCTTAACCTATGCTTCAAAGAATAGCTCAAATGACACTTCACAAAAACTTTGTGTTTTGGGATGGGGGGCTTCCCCGTGGTCTTTACCTCTGGGTGGATAAAGGGTCCCTTAACCCTTACTTAACAGGTCCCTAGTAGGGAGCTGATGAGTTTTTGCACTTAAAGATGTTGGAGCCAAGAGAACATTTAGGACTGACAGAACTTTCTACATTGGGAATGGGAAGGAGGAGGTGGATCTAAGGAAGGCTGCAAAGCTGACTAAATAGTCACTGAAATGAGAGGAAGGGAAGCATCGTACTAGATGCCTCCAGTGATTTAAAGCAGGGTGGCTGAGGTGATGCTATTATAGCCAAAAGTACTAGAAAAATGCCTTAAAATTTTAAGTTACAGCTTAACAGCTAATAATTACTATGTGCCAAGCACTATTCTAATAATTTTTATATAATTCTTTTAATATGTGTATTACACATAAGGCTTAAAAGTACTTTTCTGAGATTTATCTACTTACTGTATTTCATAGTTTAATTACTTGGAAGAATAACAGTAATTACATTTTAAGGCGTATGATTTAAAAAAAATGTAACCTCATTGTTAAATTGGGGGCTAAAATGTCATGAGTAGGTAAATAGTATAATTTGCTATTAATACTTGTACATTGCTAATGCTTTTGAATGTTAGAATTGACTGTAAAGTGAGGTGAAAAAATAGCAAAATAAATATTAAATTATTTCTCAGTGCTGGATAATATTTAATTCTGATTCTCTTTAGTTGTAAAGATGGTGAATTTAGGCGCTATCAGGGTCCAAGGACTAAGAAGGACTTCATAAACTTTATAAGTGATAAAGAGTGGAAGAGTATTGAGCCCGTTTCATCATGGTTTGGTCCAGGTTCTGTTCTGTAAGTATGAGGGCTTTTTCTCTTACCCATTTCATAATTAATTGGAACAGATAATTCTATTTTATGTAAAGCATTCATACTCAGTTTGTTTCTTGAGCTGTTAAGGGTTAAGGTATATCCACATTGATTACATGTTTGATTTTTTTTTTTTTTTTTTTTTGAGACAGAGTCTCACTCTGTCGCCTAGGCTGGAGTGCAGTGGCGCGATCTTGGCTCACTGCAAGCTCCGCCTCCCGGGTTCACGCCATTCTCCTGCCTCAGCCTCCCGAGTAGCTGGGACTACGGGTGCCCACCGCCGTGCCTGGCTAATTTTTTTGTATTTTTAGTAGAGATGGGGTTTCACTATGTTAGCTAGGATGGTCTTGATCTCCTGACCTCGTGATCTGCCCACCTCGGCCTCCCAGAGTGCTGGGATTACAGGCGTGAGCCACTGTGCACAGCCTACATGTTTGATCTTTTTAGTTTGATCTTCTAAGTCAAACATATTTTCATGCTTCTTGAGTTAGAGAAGGCATTTTATAGAAGAAGTTGTACACCTTTTCAGGAATATTTTAGCTTGCTAGATTTGGTCATATGTATCATCAAAAACTAAATGCCCCTAGGAGTCTTCTCAGCATAATGGGTAAAGCTATCACTCGAGTGTAATAATTTGAATGAGTAGGCTTAAACTTGTACTCATGCTACCTCCAGACTTCAATTTGTTTTTTAATGTTCTGTCTCCATAGAGACCATCAAAAATTGCTGATACCAACTAAATTACATAAACTTCAACTCTTGATATCAAGCGATTGAATTATGTTTGGTTGGTTATTCCACCTGTCTGATAACTTCTTATATGAATAGTGTGTATAAACGGTGACCATAATAGCATGCCTAAGCACTGAGCTTTATGGATATCTAGAGGGTAGATGAATTTCCTCGTAGCAACTGGCAATGGAGTGATAAGGATTGGAAATAGCAAGCATGCTTTCTGCTTTGCTGTTGGAATACAAGGCCTCAACTGGTCATGTGAGAGACCTCTGGGAATAGTGAGTTTTGCTGAGGTCACCATGGACTGATCCTATGTGGCCATCTGTCTCTTCCTACCCTCTCACCACACTAACCCTTAGAGGATAGGGAGTTGGGACAGTAATCACATAAGAGAAAAATGCACTAGATTCTGGGGAAGGGAGAAAGATCAGCCCTGTTAATACTCATCCATTGAACTACCATGCCCAACTCAATTTGGGGTCCTACTGTTCCTGAAATAAATTACTGCAGACTACAGTGAGGCTATACAGTGCTTTATGTTTCAATTCCTTGTTTCTCTTCTCACTTGGCTTTTAAACAACAGAAGCAACATGATTAAAATACCTTTTCTATGTCGAACTAAAAGTATAACTGATTTTTGTTCTCTGAAATCTCATCTCATAAATGAATCTTGTCCTTCTCCAGTAGAAGAAAGTAGTTGCGTGTAAGTCTATTTTCAAGCAGCTACAGTTGGGAACTCACAGACCTTTCTTATTTCTGAAGCATGCCTTTTTAAAACTGGCCATTTAATTATGTAAAATACTAATTTTTGCTTATATGATGACTTAGCATTTATTTCGTATGTAATAATTTTGTATATCATTAAACGATGTCAAACTAATGCTCTTGTAAATTTTAATTAATTTCAATAAAAAAGAGGGATAGTTCTTAAGTGGAAAGAATTGGCTTGACAATTGTTTCCAGTCCTTCCTTTAGCCTCCCTTTGGTCATGCTTTGAAGGCTTTTAAGGGTGAGTAAGAGTTGCCTCTTCCAACTGGTTTCATGGAACTTGTAACCCTTTACTCAGTGTATTGGAGAAATCATCAGAGGAAAGACAAAATAGTAACATCAAAACAGTGGGAGAAAAGGAAAAAAAATACTGTCAAGTGTTTTTATTTATGAGGCTGCCACATGGTAGTGTCAATTTAGAAACAGTTTTCATGAACAAGGCTTATTACAGGCATGAAATCAGTGATGTATCACTAGTCTTGATTAACAGCAATAAAATCTGTCATATTGGGGAAATTATAGAGTAGAAAATAGTATGTATAGACAAAGCTGTGTATGTTATTCAGTTTTTTAATCATCTCTTTTATTTTTAGGATGAGTAGTATGTCAGCACTCTTTCAGCTATCTATGTGGATCAGGGTATGGACTAAATATTTTTATCTTAAACATTTTTACCACTATCACTTTAACAAAAATGAACAGATTTTTAGTTTTTTTTTTTTTTTCTTTTGATTTTAGACTTGCCATAACTACTTTATTGAAGACCTTGGGTTGCCAGTGTGGGGATCATACACTGTTTTTGCTTTAGCAACTCTGTTTTCCGGACTGTTATTAGGACTCGTAAGTATTTCATTTTTGGAGTGCTAGGAAGAAAGATATTTAAAAAGTTATTATTTAAAATAGTTACATTAGCTGTGGCATATATTCTACATTCAGATTTCTTACAATGTTTATTTTTACAGTGTATGATATTTGTGGCAGATTGCCTTTGTCCTTCAAAAAGGCGCAGACCACAGCCATACCCATACCCTTCAAGTAAGTATATTTTAAAATGTTTATTTTTTATTCACTATAGTCCTATTCATTTCTGTAATCACAATCACACATTTCACAGGTTGCTCTTCCAGCTTAGAATTCTAACTGTGGATTGTTGGTCTTTATCAGCTATGGCATAAGGGAAGGTAGAGGAGATGTATATTTCATATAACAATGTAGCCCAGTGGATTTTGGAACATTGTTATTTCCTTGACTCTTATATTATGGGGAATTTTAACATTGCATATAGCATGTAGCTATTTAATAATATTTATTTGGTGTCAATTTATAAGTGGAATATATTCTACTCTTGAAGTCTTTCATTAGTATACTGGCCGCCACATTTGAAGATTATTCTTTGAATGCCAGCCAATTGTAAGTTTTTTCTGGTAGGATATTAGGAAAAGCAATCCCTATAGTTGATTTAGGATGTCACTGACACTGAATTGTACTACAGAACAATTTAAATAATTACAAGCACTTACCAGTCTTATAATTGTACTGTTAATGGAAGCATTTATATTTGCAGTTCTTAAAGAACTTTTACTTATCTGTTACCTCGTTTGCTCTTCAGCAACTCTGTAGTAGAGTGCATAGGGGTTACTGCTCCCGTTTTGTACTTGAGGAGACTAAGGTTCACAGTCACACAGAAGTGACAAAGCTGATTTTAACTAAATCAGACGTGTGGCCTGATATTCCTTCATTTATGATGTCTTTTGTTTGTTTGTTTGTTTGTTTTTGAGACGGAGTCTTGCTCTGTTGCCCAGGCTGGAGTGCCGTGGCGCGATCTCGGCTCACTGCAACCTCTGCCTTCCAGGTTCAAGCTATTCTCCTGCCTCGCCCTCCCGAGTAGCTGGGACTACAGGTGCCCACCACCACGCCTGGCTAATTTTTTGTATTTTTAGTAGAGACGGGGTTTCACTGTGTTAGCCAGGATGGTCTCCATCTCCTGACCTCGTGATCTGCCCGCCTCGGCCTCCCAAAGTGCTGGGATTACAGGCGTGAGCCACGGCGCCCGGCCATGTTATCTTTCTTAACTTAGGGCTTCTTGAGATCAAAATTTCCGAAATGAAGTCTATGGAGATTGCATTTATAGTGTACCTTGTCCTTTCATACTGGTAGGTCATCTTTTCATTTCTTAGATAGTTGCATTGATACTAAAAAGGACATGCATAGGGGATGGAATCATTTTATCCAAAAAGGGCCACTGACGTCTAGGAAAAAAACGTAAGCACAGATTACTTAAAAGACAAATGTACTGTTAGGTTTAAGGTTTTTGAAGTGAAATGAATATAAAATGTTTACTCACCAACTTTTAAATTGTGAATAAAATGTAGGATTTAATTTAGTAGATACAAAAGATAGATATATAAAAGTAGCTATACAGACGGTCCCTGACTACAATCATTCAACTTAAAATGGACTTTACAATGGTGCAAAAGGAATATGCGTTCAGTAGAAACCGTACTTTAAATTTTGAATTTTGACCTATTCTGGGCTACTGGTATGGAGTACTTTTGTGATGCTGGGCAGATTAGGTTAGGTTAGGTGTATTAATGTATTTCAACTTATGTAAGGATAGGTTAGTTGTATTAAATGCCTTTTTGACTTATGATGTTTTCAACTTATGATGATTTATCATCATAAGTCAAGGAGCATCTGTATTATGTTTCATTTTCTTCTATTCTGTCTTCACCCTCACATAAATCATATAGCCGTCAGAAAATCTGTAGGGTGATAAGTGTGCAACTAGCATTGGATCCCATAAATGTACCAAAGTACCTATTAAGTCATGTGTTGTGCAGGCTGCTACTGCCACTGTTGCCAGGTCGTCCTCCCGTCTTCCAAGAGTTTACTTTGGGAGTCTGCGTAGATTGATTTCTCTGAGGATGTAGGTGTTGGAGTCTGAGTCATCTTACCACTTAGAGCAAACTTGAAAGTGTCTGAGACTTGCCTGAAGAACTTGTTGAAACAGATTGCTGATTACCCACCCTGGGTTTTGGACTCAGAAGTTCTGTATTGGGGCCAAGAATGTCTATTTCTTACAATTCCCAGGTGAAGTTGATGTTGCTTGTCTGAGGACCACTATTTGAGAACCCCTGTCTTAGAGAGAGTGGTTACCAATAGGAAAATCAATAGGCCCCAGGGCCTGAAATAACTTGTCTTTTGGTGTTGACCATACAAACTTTTTAAAAGAATACTGACTCTGATAGAATCCTTTCTGTGCAATATTGTGGAACACGTAACTGGTGTACACAAAGAGGTAAGTGTTCTCAAACAAGAAGGGTAAGTCAGTGAATAGGCACAATTTTAGAAACTTTAAAAGAGCTGAACCTAAGGAAATGACAGAGATAATACTCTACCTCTTTTAGGAAGTTACAAGGGAATTCATTTCTTGGAAATGAAATTTTTAAAATGACTTGGCTAATTAATGTCAAGCTACTTAAGTTTTTCTGTCCTTTATTATGATCCACAGTAAAAGTCACTAAAGAAATCTTTACCTTTAAATATCTGTTAATTTGGAGGGATTGAAAGGTATAAAGTAAAGGGTTTTTTGAATGCCTTTCCAAATCATTCAAAAAGAAGGCAAGCATGGTCTCTGAGCCAGAGAGATCTGATTGGGCATCCCAGCTCTACCACTTAATAGCAAAGCAATATGACAGACATTTTTTACCCTCTGAGCATGTAACCTCCTTTGTGAAATGAAAGTAATTATATTTGCCCCTTTGGATCATTATGACACTTAGAAGATAGGTATGTAATGCTCACATTATCCTGGTAACATAAGCATTCATTAAGTAATCACTATGCATATGATTGTGTAATTTATTTTTCTTTAGTAATACAACTGATATTAATCCAGACTGTAAAGTGATATTGTCATGCCCCTTCCATAATGGAACACATGATTTGAGTTGTTTTCCAATATGTGTACCTGTCTTGATTTTGAGTTGCTAGGGTTGCTAAGGAAACCCAACTCAATCTACTATTAAGCAAAATTGGAATTTATTGGTTTATGTAGTGATGAAGTCTGAGGTCAGGGTTGACTGGATCCTTAAGGCTCAAATGATGTTGTTAAGATGCTGTTTCTGAGTTACTCAGTTCTCCACACCTTGACTTGTTCAATTCTCAGTTGAGTGCTTTTTAGAATTTTTTTTAAAATTATTTTTCTAGTTTTTTTCTGCTCACAAGGACATCTGGATCAGTTTGGCCCTTTCCAGTCACTAGCATAAGGTGGTTAGAGAAAACCATAGTCACAATCTAAGAATAGGAAGGAAATTCATTTTTTTTTCTACACCCACCTATTTTTTGGAGAAATTCTGGTGCACTCCGCTTGTGTAAAGGTCTCACTTTTTGGAAACCAGGGTTTCTCAACCTTGACACTATTGTTGTTTTTGGCCAGATGATTCTTAGTTGTGATGGACTGCCTTTTATACACTGTTGAATATTTAATAGCATTCTACTTGCCGATAGCACTGCCCTTCTCAGGTGTGAAAAAAAAATATCTCTAGACATTGTTAAGTGTTCCTTGAGGAGGGGGAAAACTCGCCCTTGGTAGAGAACAGTGGTTCTCTAGCTAGGATGGTCTCCATCTCCTGACTAGTTTACAGTGAATACTGTAAACCAGTATTCACCAGGACCGCCTGGAGTGTGGCATAGGGAAGGGGCTGTTAGCCCAAAATAAAGATGGATGCCAGACAGACTAAACAACAGATTGTTCATTACTGGTAATTTTTCCCCACGGTTTGTTCTGCCTTACTAACCCAATCCTTCCTTGCAGGTCCCCCCTCCCTGGCCCCACCATTCTCGATTGCCTAGGATTGGGGGCAGTCTGAGATCATTGAACAGAGTAAAGCTCTTTGACCCAGTTCTGTCTCCTGTATCTCACCATAGTGTGCTCTAAGCTTAAGTTAACTAGCAGCTGGCCATATAAAACATTGAAAGGGTGTGTATTTATTCATTGAGATGTACACTTAAGATTTGTACATTTTATTCTTGTAACTATATTGTAATAAAATCATATATATGGGGGTTGAGTAAGGGGAAGCACATTTATAAGACCAGAAGAAGATATGGACAGAAATACAACCTTCAACTGTAAATGTGTGATTTCTGTTCCCCTGGGAACTGAAACAAGGATATACTGTTTAAGTTTTAGTATACTTGTTGACGAGAAGTTTAATAGCAAATTAATATGAGATAGTTTTTTTTAAAGCCAGTCAAATTTAGCAGTGGGGGTTGTGTATCACCATTAGTGACAGTAATATTAGTAAGTTCTGATAACCTACTACCATTGGACCAACCAGTTCTTTTTAATGCTATATATTTTTTTACAACTTCCATATTCACAACATTAATGCTGATTCATTAATTTCAGTTCAGTTTATACATAGGTGGGTAATTAGAATGACTTTGATAACTAAAATGGCTCAATTTTTATTTTTATAATATTCATGGTTTTTTTCATCTTATCTTGAATAACTTTTTCCTTTTGGAAATCCAAACATGATAAATTTATGCCAAAGCAGTTTTTGGGCGTATGAGACATTGTATCTTGATTTTACTCTAAAGCAAATCTACTACATCAACAAAAATACATTTTTGGTCTTTGTCTTTAAGAAAAATTATTATCAGAACCTGCACAACCTTTGAAAAAAGTGGAGGAGGAGCAAGAGGCAGATGAAGATGTTTCAGAAGAAGAAGCTGAAAGTAAAGAAGGAACAAACAAAGACTTTCTACAGAATGCCATAAGACAACGCTCTCTGGGTCCATCATTGGCCACAGATAAATCCTAGTTAATTTTATAGTTATCTTAATATTATGATTTTGATAAAAACAGAAGATTGATCATTTTGTTTGGTTTGAAGTGAATTGTGACTTTTTTGTATATTGCAGGGTTCAGTCTAGATTGTCATTAAATTGAAGAGTCTACATTCAGAACATAAAAGCACTAGGTATACAAGTTTGAAATATGATTTAAGCACAGTATGATGGTTTAAATAGTTCTCTAATTTTTGAAAAATCGTGCCAAGCAATAAGATTTATGTATGTTTGTTTAATAATAACCTGTTTCAAGTCTGAGTTTTGAAAATTTACATTTCCCAAGTATTGCATTATTGAGGTATTTAAGAAGATTATTTTAGAGAAAAATATTTCTCATTTGATATAATTTTTCTGGGTTTCACTGTGTGAAAAAAAGAAGATATTTCCCATAAATGGGAACTTTGCCCATTGTCTCAAGAAATGTGTATTTCAGTGACAATTTTGTGGTCTTTTTAAAGGTATCTTCCAAAATTTCCTTATATTTTTAGGTTATGCAACTAATAAAAACTACCTTACATTAATTAATTACAGTTTTCTACACATGGTAATACAGGATATGCTACTGATTTAGGAAGTTTTTAAGTTCATGGTATTCTCTTGATTCCAACAAAATTTGATTTTCTCTTGTATTTTTCTTACTTACTATGGGTTATATTTTTTATTTTTCAAATTGGATGATAATTTCCTGGAAAAATTTTTAATGTTTTAGTAAACAGTATTTTTTTGTTGTTTCAAACTGAAGTTTACTGAGAGATCCATCAAATTGAACAATCTGTTGTAATTTAAAATTTTGGCCACTCTTTTCAGATTTTACATCATTCTTGCTGAACTTCAACTTGAAATTGTTTTTTTTTTTTCTTTTTGGATGTGAAGGTGAACATTCCTGATTTTTGTCTGATGTGAAAAAGCCTTGGTATTTTACATTTTGAAAATTCACAGAAGCTTAATATAAAAGTTTGCATTCTACTCAGGAAAAAGCATCTTCTTGTATATGTCTTAAATGTATTTTTGTCCTCATATACAGAAAGTTCTTAATTGATTTTACAGCCTGTAATGCTTGATGTTTTAAAATAGTAACATTTTTATATTTTTTAAAAGACAAACTTCATATTATCCTGTGTTCTTTCCTGACTGGTAATATTGTATGGGATTTCACAGGTAAAAGTCAGTAGGATGGAACGTTTTAGTGTATTTTTACTCCTTGAAGAGCTAGAATACATAGTTTTCACCTTAACGGGGAGAACCACAAACAATGAATCAACTGACCATTATGTAGTAGACAATTTCTGTAATGTCCCCTTCTTTCTAGGCTCTGTTGCTATGTGAATCCATTAGATTTATAGTATTGTAATATACAAGTTTTCTTTAAAGCCCTCTCCTTTAGAATTTAAAATATTGTACCATTGAAGAGTTTGGATGTGTAACTTGTGATGCCTTAGAAAAATATCCTAAGCACAAAATAAACTTTTCTAACCACTTCATTAAAGCTGAAGACCAGTATGATTTCTAGTTGCTTTTTGAAGGTATGCTTTATTACTTTGTATTTAATGATGTTCAGATGAGTAGTTGTGTGTTCCTATATATGTACTTGATATGTGTAATCAAAAGACTACCTTCTTTTTCTATTGAGATGTTTAAGGACAGTAATGCTCATTAATCAAGCATTTTTTTTTTTTTTTTAGTGTTCTAGTATATGTGACATTGCCAATTTTTTTATTAGAAAATATGTGACCAGAAAGATTCTATAGAGTAAAAAATCAAAGCAAAACAAAAACCACAAAAAGACCCCTGTACTACAGAAAATGTAAAGTTGGCTGAACAGATAGGGTCTTGAAATTTCAGGAAACATATAATCTCACGATTCTTAAAGATTGTCACTGTAGACATCTGAGTAATTAATTTTCAGTTGGTAACAGGCTTATAGAAACTCTTTGGGATTATTTACAAATGGTTCAGGAAAGAATAAGGTATAGTAAAAGTAATATCGTGGAGAATTCTGGGCCACCTTACCCACCATAATCAATTCAGCTCTACTACTGAAGTATTGTAAAATCTGATCTCTAGAGGAAAATACAGTATTCTACCTTACGTTGTGTAAATACTTAATGATTAACAGAAAGATTGAAAAAAGTTTTAATGAAGAATTCTGGCTACATCTAACAGCTACCATTTACCAAGTACCTACTGGAGTTTTGTTGTTTTCTTGTATTTATTCATTTAGTCCTAATGACGACTGCAAGACAGGTAAGCATTGCACATCTTTCAGGTGAGTCAGCCCAGAGGTGTGGTACAAATAGGTAAAATTTGAATCTAATTCTTGTTCCAAATCTTCTTTTGTTTTTGTTTTTGTTTTTTTTCTTCAGTATGGGTACATGAAATTCAGCTATCTCTTATTTTGGTCTTTTTTTTTTTTTTTTCATTGAGACAAGAGTTTCACTCTCGTTGCCCAGGCTGGAGTGCAGTGGCATGATCTCGGCTCACTGCAACCTCCGCTTCCCGGGTTCACGCCATTCTCCTGCCTCAGCCTGCTGAGTAGCTGGGACTACAGGCACAGGCGCCCGCCACCACGCTTGGCCAATTTTTTGTATTTTTAGTGGAGACAGGGTTTCACCATGTTATCCAGGATGGTCTCGATCTCCTGACCTTGTGATCCACCCGCCTTGGCCTCCCAAAGTGCTGGGATTACAGGCGTGAGGCACTGCGCCTGGTCTTTCTCATTTATTTTTAATTGACAGGAAATAATTGTGTATATTTATGGGATACAATGTGATGTTTTCATCTGCGTATATGTAGAAAGATTTGACCAAGCTAATATATCCATCACTTCACCAGTTTACCATTTTTTTGTGGAGAAAATGTTAAAAATCTAAGTTAGCTATTTTGAAATATACATTATTATTAACTGTGGTCGCCATGCCATGCAATAGATCACTAAAATGTATTCCTGTGGTCTAACTGAAACTCAGTACTGTTTGATCAACATCTTCCCTTTCCCCATTCCTCCCTTACTTCCCAGCCTCTTGTAACTACCTTTCTATTGTTTCTATGAGATTAACTTTTTTAGGTTCTACATATAAGTGAGATCATACAGTATTTCTTTCTCTTCCTGGCTTATTTCACTTAGCATAATGTCCTTCAATTCTGTCTTATATTACTGCAAGTGACAGAATTTCCTTCCTTTTTTAAGGCTATATAGTATTCCAGCATGTATACTACATTTTCTTTACCCATTCATTCATTGACAGAAACTTAGGTTACTTCCCTATCTTGGCTACTGTGAATAATGCTGAAATGAACTTGGGAGTGCAAATATCTCTTCAACATACTGATTTCAGTTCCTTGGATACATATCCGGAATTGGGATTGCCGGAATACAGGGTAATTCTGGTTTTTTTAGTGTTTTGAGGAAACTTCATACTATTTTCCAAAATGGCTGTACTAATTTACATTCCCACCAAGAGTGTACAAGGGTTCCGTTTTCTCAAAATTCTCACTAACACTTATTTGTCATTTTGATCATAACCATTGTTAACAGGCGATCTCTGATTGGGTTTTAATATGTGTTTCCTTGATAATTAGAGATGTTGAGCATTTCTTGTATCTGTTAGCTATTTGTGTGTTTTGAGAAATATCTGTTTATCTTTTGCCCATTTAAAAAAGTTATATTTCTTAATAAATGGAATTGATTTATTAATAAATCATTAGAAATTATTAGACATTAATAAGAAATTATTTCTAAATAAATAGAGTTTAGTTCCTTATATGTTTTAGATATTGGCTCTTTATCAGTTACATGGTTTGCAAAGATTTTCTCCCAATATATGGGTTATGTTTTTTCCTGTGCAGGAGCTTTTCAGTTTGATGCAACCACATTTGTCTAGTTTTGCTTTTGTTGCCTATGCTTCTGGAGTTTTGTTCAAAAAATCATTGCCCAGATGAATGTTATAGAGCTTCCAGTAACTTTATAGTTACAGGTCTTAGGTTTAAGTCTTTCATCCATTTTGAGTTGATTATGGTGTGAGATAAGAATTCCATTTCATTCCTCTGCATGTTGGTAAAAGCACTTATTCCAAACACCATTTGTTGAAGAAACTCTTTTTCCCATTATGTGTTCTTGGCATCCTTTGAAAATCAATTGACCATAAATACTTGGGTTTATTTCTGTGCTATCTATCCTATTCCATTGGTTGATGTGACTGTTTTTATGCCATTACCGTACTGTTTTGCCTTTTTGCTTTACATTTTCATGGAATATCTTTCTTCATACCTTCACTTTCAGTCTATGTATGTCCTTAGAGGTGAAGTCAGTCTCTTTTAGGCAGTATGTAGTTGGGTCTTTTTTTCTTTTTTTTTTTTTTTTTTTAAATCCATTCATCTGCTCTGCTTTTTGATTGGAGCGTTTACTCCATTTATATTTAAAGTAACTATTGATAGGTAAGAACTTAATATTGTCGTTTTGTTAATTGTTTTCTGGTCAATATTGTGGATCAGTTGTTCCTCTCTTCCTCTAATGCTGTCTTCCTTTGTGGTTCCTTGACTTTTTATAGTGGTATGCTTTAATATTTTTTTTGTTTTTTGTATATCTACTAAGGATCTTTGCTTTGTGGTTACCATAAGGCTTGCATAAAACATCTTATACTAATAACGGGCTATTTTAAGCTGATAACACCTTAATTTTGATCACTTGCACAAATTATAATTTTACTCCCTACTAATGTTTTTGTTGACATGTTTTGTATATTTTATAGTTTGTGTTCCTTAACAAATTATTCTAGCTATAGTTGTTTTTAATAGTTTTGTCTTTTAGCCTTTGTAGTAGATATATAATTGTTTTTTATACCACCATCAGGGTATGAGTGTTCTGAATTTGATTGTATGCTTTTACCAGTGAGTTTTCTATCTTGATATATTTTCATGTTGCTACTTAGCAGTATTTTTTGAAGAGTCTTTTTGGGATTTCTTGTAAGGCAGGTCTAGCGGTGATAAATCATTAGCTTTTGTTTTTCAGGTAAAGTTTTTGGAAGACAGGATTGCTGGGTATAGATAGTATCTTGGTTGGTAAGGTTTTTTCCTTTCAGCTTTTTAAATACATCATCCTATTTCCTTCTGGTTGGCAGGGTTTCTGTTGAAAAACCCAGTGGTAGTCTTATGGGGCAGCCCCTTTGAATGTAGCGAGTCACTTTTTCTTTGCAGCTTTCAATATCTTCTCTTTGTCTCTAACTTCTGAACAGTTTGATTATAATATGTTTTGGTGTCGGTCTCTGGATTCATCCTGTTACATCATTGAACTTCCTGGACCTGGCTTTCTATTTCCTTCTCCAGACTTCGGAAATTTTCTGCCATTATTTGTTTGAATGTTTTGTCCCTTTCTCTCTTTTCCTGGCACACTGATAATGCATAAATTCTGCTTGATGGTGTCCTGTATGTCCCTTAGGCTATCTTCACTCTTTCTTATCCTTTTTTTTTTCCTCTCTTCACATTGAATGATTTCCAATGACCTATCTTCAAATTTGCTAATCCTTCTGCTTGATCTAATCTGTTGTTGAACCATTCTGTTTATGAGTTTTTTAGTTTAGTTATTTTATTTTTCAGCTTGATGATTTCTGTTTGGTACTTGTTAATATTTTCTATCTTTTTATTGAATTTCTCTCTTTAAGAATGGCTCTCCTTACCTTGGTAAGCATCTTTATGACTGTCCTTTTGAATTTTCTGTCAGGCAAATGACATATCTCCATTTCATTAGGGTTGGCTTCTGGAGATTTATCTTTTTTTTTTTTTTAACTTCGAATACATTTCCCTTTTTCTTCATTGTCCTTGATTTTTGTGTTAGTTTTTGCTCATTAGATAAAAGAATCCCCCTCCAAGTCTTGGTAGACTGGCCTCATGTAGATGTTCTTCCTCAGTCAGCCCCACCAGAGATTCTAAGTGCCTCTAAACTCTTTGTGCTTGTCCAAAGAATCTTTGTTCTTAGTGGGCCCCAAGAAATTAGAGAGCATCAAGTCATACGATTGGCTTGTGAGAGGCAGGATAGAAGGCAGTCCTTTGGAATGCAACTGCAGAGGTTGGAGTGTGAGATATGATTCAGTTCTTTCCTTACAGAGAAGCTGAGAGCCAGAGTTTATCTCTGACTCTTTCTGTCTTACATCAAGGACAGGTCAGAAGCAGATACTTAAAGTCTTGTTCAGGTTGTGCACTTTGAACCTGGGGAGATAGCTGCTGAACGTGTACAAATTTAAAAGTAATCTATTTGTTCTCTATGGTCCAGAAGACTCAGGAATACAGAGCTGTATCAGTTTCCAGAACTAGGTGATGTAGGTGCTAGTAAAGGCTTGAGTGAAGGCTTTACAAATTGGGGTGCTAGATGCATTTGGAAACTTTCCACAGAATTTGCAGGTTGGATCTATTGCTGGAACAAGCCAGAGAAGATGTTGGAGTGCTC
This sequence comes from Symphalangus syndactylus, assembly GCF_028878055.3. NCBI lineage: Eukaryota > Metazoa > Chordata > Mammalia > Primates > Hylobatidae > Symphalangus > Symphalangus syndactylus. The sequence goes on along the minus strand of NC_072430.2, from coordinate 66,094,669 downwards.
ACTCTCCTGTTAGAGCAAACAGAAGTTTCACAACCTCCTAGCAGGGGAAGACTTTTCTGGAGTTGTCACTGAAGTAAGCCAGGGAGGAAGGCAGGGAGTGTCTGCTTTCCCTTTTATACATACAGAGGTTCCCTTGCTGGTCAAGAAGGTACAGGGGATGCTATTGCTCCCATTCTTGCTGGCAGAGGTCTCCAACCTCTTTCCCTGGAGAGCTATAGCAAGTTAAGGAAGGTGACGTAGGGAGTGCCATGCTTCCCGTTTAGACTTGAAGAGATTTATTTATTTATTTATATATTTTTTGAGACAGGGCCTCACTGTTGCCCAGGCTGGAGTGTAGTGGCATGATGATGGTTCACTTCAGCCTCAACATCCTTGGGCTCAGGTGATCCTCCACTTCAGCCTCCCGAGTAGCTGGGGCTGCAGGTGCATGCCACCATGCCCAGCTAAATTTTGGGGGGTTTTTTTAGAGATGAGGTCTGAATTATGTTGCCTAGGCTGGTCTTGAACTCCTGGGCTCAAGCAATCCTCCTGCCTTGGCCTCTCAAAGTGCTGAGATTATAAGTGTGAGCCACCACACCTAGCCATATATATATATTTTTAGAGACAGGGTCCTGCTCTGTCACCCAGGCTTTAATGCAGTCGCAGCTTCATAACTTACTGCAGCCTCAAACTCCTGGGCTCAAGTGATCCTTCTGCCTCAGCCTCCCAAGTAGCTAGCATTACAGGCACACACCACCACGCCCAGCTAATTTTAAAATTTTAAGTAGAAACAGCATCTTGCTATGTTGCCCAGGCTGGTCTTGAACTCCTGGTTTCATCCTCCTGCCTCAGCCTCCCAAAGTGAGGTTTATTCTTTCTTTTGCTATGTAGATTACCAGGTAGAGGTTTGTTAGAAGCCAGAATCTCAGGGAGCTGCTGGAAAAGTGTGTGTTCAAACCCTTTCAGGAACAAGTTGGGAGCTGAGCTGATCCTGGGGACTGCAGCAACTGGGAGTGTGTGTTTGGTTCAAAAGCCCCCTTTGTTGTTTGTGCTTGAGGGAAATCCGATGCCATGCCCTCCTGTTTCCCAAGCAAAGTAATTTTAAGTGTCAGACTTTAAGGCAGGGACTGTAAATGTTGAGCACATGTGGTATAAGTCCCTCACCCATCAGGAAGAAGCTAGGAGTTGGAGTTTCCTTTCTGTTTTTAAGGTGCCATGCTCACAGTAGGATTAGTGTGCTGGTGTATCTGCACTTTTCCTACCTGTTTTGATGTGGATATTTTCTCAGTCATATGGTGTGTAGGTGTTTTTCAGCTGGATTCTGGCTTTCTCTTGAGAGAGCTGATCCATGTGTAGGTGTTTACTCAGTGTGTCTGTGGGACGAAGGACAGTCAGGAGCCTTCTATTCTGTCCTGTTGCTGACATCATTCCCCTCCGTCTCTTTTAAAGTAATTGTTTATTTTGATTCATTAATTACAAATGGTGATAATATCAGTATTTTGCCTGGTAATGAAATCAGCTTGTATCTTCTACCCACGTGGGTGTGACATTACTTTTAAGCCTATTTTCCTAGTGGTATTTTAACTCAGACTGGTTGTGTCCAAAACATGAGAAATGAAAACACCAGAAGTAAATTGACCAAATAGAGGTTTGACTTATCTGAAACTTCTTTTAAATATAAATATAATTAAGAGACTCATCGTTTTAAGTTCAGTGGAAACATACTTAATTTTTAAGAGTAACTTAAGCAATGTATTTTTTTCAAGCCTTCTTGTTTTCAGTGTTTTTAATAAAGCAGGTCAGAAATAAGGTTACCTAGTAGATTAATCAGTTCAAGTCCTTAGGAGGATTCGGCATATTGCTACCTGGGCTTTTATTTACTTATTTATTTTTTTGAGACAGTCTTATTCGTCCAGGCTGAGTGCAGTGGCGCAATCTCACCTCACTGCAACCTCTGCCTCTTGGGTTCAAGCGATTCTCCTGCCTCAGCCTCCTGTGTAGCTGGGACCACAGGCGTGCACCACCACACCTGACTAATTTTTTTTTTTTTTTTTGAGATAGCAGGACATTCTTAAGAAACGTTCTCTAAACTTTAGATATCTCCCATCTTCCACAGAATCAAATATACATTTCTTGGTTGGAAATTTTAAATGTTCTTAACTATCTGCCTACCATCCACCTCAATATTTTTGAGACCACTTTAACAAATCAGCTGTTCAGTGAATGTTCCTCACATTGTCTGTTTGTTCATAAGTCAGCTGAAATCCATTTAAAGTCCTTTCCGGCCCACAAGTGTAGGTTTTGTCATCCTCTGGCAGTTAAGTCACATTTTGTCTTGTAATGTTTCTTCTCTTGCATTTATTATACCAATTAGCTAAGTGACGTTGAGCAAAGACCATACATCTCTTGTCCTCAATTTATGTGTAAAATGATTACTGAAGTTTCTTCTCTACCTTTAAGAAGACAATTATTAGATTCATACTTGTCTCCAAAACCTGATTGTCAGCTCCTTGAGGCCTGAAACTTGTTAGTTTGAAACAAACTGTAGTGATGTAGTGGGAGACTTCCGAGCATTGATGTTCACATTTGTAAAATGAAACAGGTCACTAGGAAATAATCACACCCTGAGTCTGCTGAGATGGGGGAGCCAGAAATGAAAAAGGCTGCCCTGCCCTTTACTCTCATAGACAATACTGTTGTGTTGTGTCACTCTACTAGCATCATCCCATCCTTCACTGCAAAAGCCAGATTTTAAGTCCTCCATCTGTGTCTCCCCTGCGTTCTTATGCTTCAGGGGCAATTGACTCCATCTTTGCCTGCTAGGATTGAGTTTAGATTATGAACACACATGCTAATCCAATCCAGCAATTGACATGGTCAATGGATATGTGCTCCAAATAGAGCCATTGAGATGTTGCAGTCTTCTGGCAAGGCCTCTTAAAAATGAGACTCAGAAAAGAGGTAGTTCTCTCTCTTCTGGAGTTTGGCATTATCTGAATGTGATGCACAGAATTTTGAGGTCATCTCACAGCCTGAGGATGAAGCCAATAAACGGGATGGCAGAGCCAAGAAGATCTCAGAAAAGCAAAGGGAAAGTCCTGGTGTAATACCCCTTACCTCTGGACATCTTACTTGAGATAATTTTTCTTACTACCTAACCATTTTGAGTAAGACTTTTCAGTTGAAATTATGAGCATGGCTATTACCTCTCTGGACTTTGTGAACAATGGTGTCTTGATTTAACTTAACCCAGTTCATTCCATATGTAATTTCATTATCTGAGAATGCTCATTTCAAGCCTATGGTTTACTTCTCTCACTGTGACATTCCAAGGTTAGGGGGAACAAAGAGTACATGTATGTGGTCGAAAGTAATTCCTGGGCCAAATCGGACACAACAAACACACTGGGTAATGAAAGGTGAAATGAGTATAGTTTCCTTTCAGGGATCTATTTTTTATTATAGCTCATAATTCATTACACTAATGTTATGCTCTGTAAGCATTAGAGATGAAATCCTGGAAGCTAAAAATAGTATGTATTGGGTTCAAATATAGCTGTTTAGTGTGAAAGCAGGCTTTGAACCTAAAAGAGCCTTGCTTGGCTTGTTTAATAGAACTTTTATATTTGGATTTTATGTTTAGTGAGCAAATTCTTATAAATCGTTTTGGACAGTTACTTTAGTTGTCTTCTGAGAATGGGAACAATATAAGTTTGAAGGTGGTAGAGAGGAATTATTTTGCTATTTTGTTTCCTTTGAGGAGGAGGAAGGAAAGGATGAGAAATGTTTATGTTATCACGAATGTTTCTTAGTCTAATGTTTATAAAGGTGGATTCCAGTTGAATAAGACTACTGCTTAATAGTCTGTAACTGGCACTATAACTTGAACCATTTTTTAAAGTATTATTTTGCAAACCTGTCAAGAAGTGATTCCTTTTTTTTTTTTTTGGTGTGATTTGCAAGCTCCTTGTCAGTGCATGCTTTGACACCTTATTGCTGGAGAAGCCAAACTACTTGATAACTTTTAGTAATATATTGCATATAAACATTTTTAGTTACATTCAATGTTAACATGTAAATTCAGATTGTTAAATGGTCCCAGTTTTCAGGCTGATTTTTAGCTGAGTACATGCAAACTGCATAAAATGATCTGTTACTTATTCTCATCTTGGATACGAGTTTCCAAAGAAATTATAGTCCACAAAAATAGGGCATTGTGATATATTTTTATTAATCCTCCGGGCAGTCCTTTATTCTAAGATGATATCTTTCTACTTAGTGTTTCTAAAATGAAAAATGATAGTAATTTTTAAAAACGACCTTAGCAAGAAATTGACAGTTTCTTGTACCTAATATTTGGAGGAGAATGTTACTGGGCTATAACATTTTGAAGTCTGGGAACAATACGTCTGGTGGGAGACAAATAAACTGAAGTTTCCTCATTAGACAGCTCATTAAAGGCAGATAGATGGAAAGCAAGTATTAGAATCTCCTCCCAATCAGTAGATTTCTTCATCCTTCACAAAGTTTTGTTTGAGTAGAGTTACTGGAAGCCGTGCTATGTGATACAACTGTAAAGTTAAATGCTCTAGTCACATTGTTAAATAGAACTCATTTTTGATCAAAAAGGGCTATTGACTTAAGTGATCTATCAGGTGACAGTTTGTATTATTGTGACACCCATGCCTGTAGTAATTTCATTACTCTTTGTGTCTGTGTTAAGAAAAGATAAACTCACAAGGTGAATGATTATTTTGGCATTTTAGTTACATCAGTGACACTTCCTCCTGTACATATGGGGAGATCAGATTTAATCTGATGCTTGGCACTCACTAAGGAATGAAAAGATCAGTTGGGTTACTGAGGGTTTTTGTTTTGTTTTGTTTTAGAAGCATCATTATAAAATTTATCATAGGAAGGAGAAGTGTCCAAATTCAAATGGAATCATATTAGTGTCTTGGCACTGTCATCTTAATAAATTCTTGCTGAATATATTTTTTCATTCGGCTGTTTACCACTGATCTTGAGTTAAGCCACCAAAGAAGGCCCCAATTGTGCTAGTTATCCAACTTTGCAAAAAACAATTTTTTTTTGAGACGGAGTCTCACTCTGTCACCCAGGCTGGAGTGCAGTGGCGCGATCTCGGCTCACTGCAAGCTCCACCTCCCGGGTTCACGCCATTCTCCTACCTCAGCCTCCCAAGTAGCTGGGACTACAGGTGTCAGCCACCACGCCCAGCTAATTTTTTGTATTTTTAGTAGAGACAGGGTTTCACTGTGTTAGCCAGGATGGTCTCGATCTCCTGACCTCGTGATCCACCTGCCTCGGCCTCCTAAAGCACTGGGATTACAGGTATGAGCCACTGCGCCCAGCCGCAAAAAACAACTTTCAATAGAATATTTTCCATTTTATTTCACCAATAATACTGTCTCATGATTCCCATGGATTTCCCTTATCTCTAATGTGAGATATTGTAAAAACCTTTTGTTCACCACACACACTTGTAATCCCAGCACTTTGGGAGGGTGAGGCAGGCGGATCGCTTGAGGTCAGGAGTTTGAGACTAGTGTGGCCCACGTGTTGAAACCTCTTCTCTACCAAAAATACAAAAATGAGCCGGGCATGGTGGTGTGCACCTGTGGTCCCAGCTACTCAGGAGGTTGAGGCAGGAGAATCGCTTGAAGCCAGGAGGTGGAGGTTACAGTGAGCCAAGACCAGACAACTGTACTCCAGCCTGGACAGCAGAGCGAGACTCCGTCTCTAAAACAAAACAAAACAAAAAACACAATTTTATTCATGTGTATGTTGCTTTAGAGTTTACAAAGGGCTTTCCTGTTCTTTATCTCATATGACTCTAACAACAACCTTTATTAGTAGACAGTGAGAGCACATACTTTTTATTATTATGAGTATTATTATTATTTTGCAGATAAGGAAACTGAGAGGCTAAAAGACTTGGGTGAGGTTACACCATAAGTAAGTGTTGGAATGAAGACTTGAAGCTAGGATCATTGACTTTAGTAGAGTTCAATGTTTCTCAAAATATTTTCTGTAGAACACTAATCCCACAAGATACTTATGAGGACGATGCTTGTGGTCAAATGAGTTTGACATGTATGTCAATACAGTATGTTCCAGTTGGATGTTTACAGTACCTATTACCAATAAGACCAGTTTACCTATGTTCAACCTGGTATTAATCAAGTTTGTTTGAATGTAGAATCCCTTTTGAAAGCAACAACTTTAAATATCCTAAGAGATCAGTATTTCTTAAAGTACACTTTGGGAGAATGTTAGTATAGTAACTTCTCCTATGCTATGCTACCTTAATCTTGCATGGGACTTTTCTGTATGGCACCTTGTACTTTAAACTTCCTACTCTATTGTAAAATCCTGTCTTCCTGAAGTACACCGAAATAATCCTATTGATCACTACATTGACAGCATCTTGGTAATGTCTTAGAGGGAGAGCAAAGGCAGGATATTTTGGATTCCTTGGGGCTCTGGCTTATGGTGGGTCTTTTCATTTGGGGGCTTATGCTTGGACAAATTTGTGGATAGGATTTGAAAGTGAATCTTGGCCAGGCACGGTAGCTCACACCTGTAATCCCAGTGCTTTGGGAGGCCAAGGCGGGCGGATCACCTGAGATCAGGAGTTTGAGACCAGCCTGGCCAACATGGTGAAACGTGGTCTCTACTAAAATTACAAAAATTAGCTAGATGTGGTGGCACACGCCTGTAGTCCTAACTACTTGGGAGGCTAAGGCTGGAGAATCGCTTGAACCCAAGAGGCAGAAGTTGCAGTGAGCCGAGATCGCACCACTGCACTCCAGCGTGGGCAACAAGAGTGAAACTCTGTCTCAAAGGTAAAATAAAATAAAAATAAAGTGAATCTTGAGAAGTAGCATTCAATGCTGTATTCTGAGAAAGGAGTATATACTTTGATGAGGGTAAGTTCAGTAGTTGAGTGTTCAGATAAGTGATTATGACTATGTCTTGAAGTGAACAAATGAAATTATTTGCAAATTTACATTCCTGGGTAAATTTCCTAGAATATTAATGCTATGTTAATGAAGACAATTGTTGATATTGATGGTAAACTGTGTGGGTGCAGATGGTTTCAGCTTTTCGTGTATCCCCTTGTAACATAATATGAAATATATATTTGGTCTTTGGCCCCCAGTTCCTGACACAGAGTTCCTAAAACTCTTGCAATTTCCTTAGTGATGGGGTGATAGGAGTATCTTTTTTAATCTTATTCCTTGTTCTTGACACAAGAGCTTCCAGAAACTTGAGATCTGCGGAGTGAATGGTGAGTGTCTTTTTATATTTTCATGAAAACAATGGTGCTAAAAGCCCCTAAATATTATAGCTTCAGGATAGGGAATGGTTACCGGGGGAATCAACCTTGTGATTAGAAGACTGACATTTCGAACCTTTCTTCCGACCAATGATTGAATTAATCATACCTATGTAATGGAACCTCCTTAAAAACCTTTAGTAAAGGGATTCTAGGAGTTTTCTGGGTTGGTGAACACATGAAGGTGCAGGGAGGGTAGTATGCTTAGAGAGCACGTGGAAACTTATATCCCTTCCCACATACCTTGCTGCCCTATACATCTCTTCTCTGGCCGTTCCTGAGTTGTATCCTTTATAATAAGCCAGAAATAATAAGCATTTCCTGAGTTCAGTGAACCATTCTAGTAAGTTATTGAACCTTAGGAGGGGTTCATAGGAACCGCTGATTTATAGATGTCAGAAATATGGGAGGCTTGGACTTTTGATTGGCATTTGAAGTAGGGAAAGGGAGGCAGTCTTGTGGGAATGAGCCCTTAACTTGTGGGGTCTGCACTGTCTCTGTATAGTCAGTGTCAGAATTAAATTGTAGGGCACCCTGTTGGTATCCACAGAGAACTGGAGAATTGCTTGGTGTGGAAAGCTTCCATACATTTGATGTCAGAAGTGTGAATATAGAGGAAACAGTTTTTCCTTTTCACCCCTTTATTGCCATTCTTTGGCCTGAGCTGATGGATTCACTACTGGGGATGTGATCAGTCTAGATCTTCTCTGCTATATATAGTCTCTTGGTCATGTATCATTTCCCAGATGGTTGTTTCAACATTCAAGTGTTAGGTTTTTCTGTTCTTTTTGTTGGACGATCATTTGTTTAATCATGTGGTAAGACAACAGTTGGACAGCAGCATTTAAAACTTGAGGACACACCATCTGAGCCCCTGTAACTAAAATATACCAAGAGAAGGATTATGATCAGTTTGTTGTCTTCCTCTAAGCCGTGAGTCAAGAGTGTCCAAATTAAGCTAGAAGAACAGATTTTATCTCCTATATAATGAGGAGATGCAGTACCAGGTATGGGATTATTAGTCAAATCGTAAAGTTAATTAAGTTTATGATTTTTTTATTAGCTTGCCAGATCTTTTTAGTATTAAAGATGCCAGAGACATCTGCAGGGCTATAAGCCTACCATTTCCCCCTAAAACAGCACGTTTTCTCTCAAGACACCAATATTATAACTAATGGGCTCTTTTTGAGTTCCATTTTCTGAACGTCTTGGGCAAAGAGTTCTATTGTTGTGGTAGCATTGTTTATTATAGCTTTCCTGCTTTTCTCTGAACCATAGCATGCTGGAGCCTCTCTACTTCTAGGCCTCTTATAAAGTGAAGAGGCTTGAAGACAGCAGAAAGCAATCCAGAATTTGAGTGATTAGGGTTTCAATTCTCAAACCAAGACCCCACTTTTTCTCCTTTCATGAAGCTATCTCTTTTTCTAAGAGGGTAAATTGATGAATCAAGACAGATCTTGGATGACAACAGACTATCCTGAGGTTAGTTAGGAGTTTACCAAAGTAACAAGCCTCTGTCCTATTTGCAGGTAGTAGCCAGTAGGTTTTTGTGTTACAAATCCACTCACTGGTGGCCACTCAGTCATCTGTTTTTGGTCAAAATACTCCTGTGGGTATTGTCAAATACTTTTGCTATGCTTTGGGGCCACTTATGAAGAGTGGTCTGGCTCTAGGCAGTGAAATTTATGGTGTCAAGACTATTAATTAGGTTGTTCTAAAGTGAAAGAGAAGTAGTGTGTTTTACTTATCAGATTGGGTAAAGTGAGATAGTCTCCAAATATGCATAATCTGTTCCCTAGTTTTCTTTCAAGCTTTCTGTCTGTGAAAGTTTGTGTACAAAAGCTAGCTCCCACAAAAGGTCCCAAAGGTCTCAGGCATAGTTTTGGTGGAGACAGGAGCATTTTTTTGTTTTTTTGTTTTGTTTTGTTTTTTTGATAGGCTATTTATCCTTGTAATTTTACCCAGAAAATCATTTGATCTCATTACAAGGAAATGGAACCAACGGAAGCTGGGTGGCTCCTCCAAAAGGAAAATGTATATAATCCCAACTCTCAGTTTGATTGTATGCTTTAATTTAGCTAATTCATGAGTAAATTGTTTCTTTCAGAAGACCAAGTCTTTGGGTTTCAGGTTGTATGAAGTTTGTTTGGGAGGATTTGGGGGAAAGGCTGCTCATACCTGTTGATAAGACTGGATGTTTAGCATGAGTTCCTTGTAATATTTGGTCCTGTCTGCTTGCCAGTTGTGGATGGAGTCTAGAATCAGGTGTAATATTCCTAGATGCCTGGGCAGGCCTGTATTTACTCATAAAGCAAGAGTTGATAGACCCCAGTGGACTCATTAAAGCTTATGGGAATATCTTAGACCGTAGAACATTGAGAGTCTCTGGGAACTTTGCAAAATTGAGATTCAGAGTTTTATTTATTCTTTACCTTTCCTGGATATTGGGGCAATATAGATAGAGAACTTTCTGATTAAGTGGAGGGGCTTTGCAAAGCTCTTTAATAACAATCCTAGAAAAATTGGGGCCCCTGCCACTAGAGAGATGTTTGAATTCCACAGGCTGGCAACATGACATCAGATAATATTTTTTCTACCGTAAAGCCATAGCTCCCTAGCAAGGAAAGGCTTAGTCTGTCCTGAGAATAAGCAAACAATGGACAGGACATATTAAAAACTCACTGCAGGATGTGCTTGTATGAATCCATTTGGAGGTGCACAAAGGGGACCTTTGTGGTTTTGGGGTTTCATGGGGGACCTTGTTTAGCATTTGTGTTATCCCTTTTTGGGATGAGTTTCAACCTTGATAATAACTACCACCTTAAGAAGTATTAGAGCACTTAAAAGTTCTTTTAATCTGCCAATCTTAATTGGATTTCCCGCTGAGGTCAAAATCCTGTATTGCAGCCAAAGCATTCTAAAATCATGGACTACCTGCAAAAGCATATCCGCTGTAAGTGTATATATTAAGCTCCTTTATTGCTAAATAACCAACAAGCTAAGCAATAGGATTTCATAGGAGGTAAGCCCACTTGTGAGAAATGTGTGTTTCCAGCAAGCAACAAAGGTTGTATAGCATGGGACACCTTCAAGACTACCATCAGAACTGTAGACTTGGTTTTAGGGACACCATTAAACTTGATGATGCCTCATACTATACAACTTGCAGGCTTTATAAGGGCAGAAGGTTTTAGCAGTAAAGAGAAAGATTGTAGTAAGCCATTGGCATCTAGAAATTCATATGGGCTTGAGTCAGAACATTAAAAGCTTGTTCAGGTCTTTCTTGTACAAATAGGCACAGTGATTTATGATGAGAAGACCCAGAATATGTTGGTAAAGAGCACAACTTTGCTGTTTTATCACAGAAATAGCCATGACAGTATGTAAATGAATGAGTGTTGCTATATTACAGTAATAGTATATTTACAAAACAGGTGGCTAGACATGGGCCTTACAATGAAATGTATTTTCTCTTTCTGAAGAATTTAGTCCTTTAACATTTATTGTGGTTACTGATACATTTGCAGTCATTTCTACCATCTTACGTTGTGCTTTGTAATTGTCCTATTATTTATATACATATTTTTTCTGTTGAATTGATGGAGAATTTTTTTTCTAATTTTTAAATTAAAACTTTTTTTAGAATTCCATTTTCCCCCTTATTGAAATGATGCCATTTTAATTTTTTCATGGATCTCCTAAAGTTCTAGCAAGCATATTAATCACCATTTTTGCCTACCTCCTACTTTACATGCTATTGTTTTTAATTATCTATATATAAAATATATATTTGTTTAAAATATATTTTTTAAATTATATATTAAAAAAATATATGTATTTGTTTTGGTTTTGTTTTGAGATGGAGTCTTGCTCTGTCACCCAGACTGGGGTGCAGTGGTGTGATCTCAGCTCACTGCAACCTCTGCCTCTTGGGTTCAAGTGATCCTCCTGCTTCAGCCTCCCGAGTAGCTGGGATTACAGGTGCCCAACACCACACCTGGCTAATTTTTGTATATATATATATATATATATATATATATATATATATATATTTTTTTTTTTTTTTTTTTTTTTTTTTTTTTGAGACAGAGTTTCACTCTTGTTGCCCAGGCTCTAGTGCTGTGGTGCTATCTCGGCTCACTGCAACCTCCACCTCCTGGGTTCAAGCGATTCTCCCACCTCAGCCTCCTGAGTAGCTGGGATTCCAGGCACCCGCCATCTCACCCCGCTAAATTTTGTATTTTTAGTAGAGATGGGGTTTCACCATGTTGGCCAGGCTGACCTCAGGTGATCCTGCTGTCTCGGCCTCCCGAAGTGCTGGGATTACAGGCATATATTTTCATTAGAGATGGGGTGTCACCATGTTGCTCAGGCTGGTTTTCAAACTCCTGACGTCAAGTGATCCTCCTGCCTCAGCCTCCCAAAGTGCTGGGATTACAGGCGTGAGCCACCACACCTGAGCCTAATTCTCTATATTTTAACCCCACAATTTAGGTATTACTATTGTTGGTGCCTTATGCAGTCAATATTAGTCTAGATTTCCCTACATATTTTGCATTTATTATGCTCATCATTGGTTCTTACATCATGGACCTTCTTTTTGGGCTCATTTTACTTCTTTCTGGAGCAGACCCTCTGAAGTTTTGAAGCCAGTCATTAAGCTAACTTTTTTATATGCAGTCTGTCTCTTATTGTTCTGTAGTGTCTAGGTGTAATTTTTTTATTCAATCTTTTTAGGGTTCATCAGGATTCTTGAATCTGAAGATTTTTGGCTTTTGACAGTTTTGGAAATTTTTCCACTATTATGTCTTTGAATATTCCCTCATCCTGTATTCTCTACTAATTTCTTATTAGAGGTATGTTAAACATTCTCCCTCTGTCCCCAATATTGATTAATTTTTCTTTTATATTTTTCATCTCTTTATTACTCTTTATCCTAAACAATTTCTTTAGAACTATCTTCAAGTTTATTATTTCTTCAACCATGCCTAATCTTTCATCTCTTTATTGAGTTTCTAAATTCAATGATATATTTTAAATTTCTATTTAAAAACATATGAAATCTGCCTCTCCATACTTAAAGTACTATCTTTTTATATTTAAATATATTCAATGAAATTATATTCTTTATTTCTGTACATGTAGTCACGGCGAGTCTGATAGCGTTGTTGGTGTTCTGCTGAGTGTCAGTCATGTTAATTTGTCTCCTCTTGTGTGTACAGGTTTTTGAGCTTAACTTGGTATGTCATCTGTATAAATTTTTGGAGATCAGACTTCAAGGTGTGTTCCTCTAGGATTTGTACTTATTTCTACCAGTCACTTGGAGGTGTTTTAAATTCTCACCTTGGGGTTTTTCACATCTAAGGGTTATACAGATTTTGCCTTGGTGTGCAGGGCCAGTTTGTGGATAGAAACTCATGGAGGAAATTTTTTTCTCTTTCTTTTCCAGAGCCAAGGCAAAATAGGCACTTTTTTTTTTTTTTTTTTTTTTTGCTATCTCTGTCTCTGGGGGCTATGTCCTGGTTCCACTGCGGGAGCTGCTGGTGGGTCTCATCTGACCTCTCTCTTGCTAGGCTTTTCCTCCAGTGCCTCTGTTTGTATAAAGACCAATGAACTAAAAGATCCAGTCCATCAGTGACCAGCAGAAACTCCGTGGTAGCCGTTAGCTCTTAGACTTGGCTACTTCACTGGATTCAAGTTTTTGCTTCATTTTTAGCTTTGAGGAGATTCTCAAATGCCCAGTTGTGAATTTAAGGATATTTAAAAATTTTTTATCCAGAACTTTTAGGCATCTGTCCTAGGAGTTTTTCTCAAATTATTCACTCCATTAAATTGCCTGAAACAGAAGTACTCCTCTGTTCTTTTTTTTGTTTTTTTTTTTTTGAGACAGCTTCTCACTCTGTTACCCAGGCTGCAGTGGTGCAATCTTGCCTCACTGCAACCTCTGCCCCCTGGGCTCAAGCTATTCTCTCATCTCATATGAGTAGCTGGGATCTCAGGCACGCACCATCACACCTGGCTATTTTTTTGTATTTTCAGTAGAGACAGTGTCTCACTACATTTCCCAGGCTAGTCTCAAACCCCTGAGCTCAAGCGATCCACCTGCCTCAGCATCCCAATCTGCTGGGATTACAGGCATGAGCCACTGTGCCGGGCCTACTCCTCTGTTCTTTTTGTATTGTTGGTTTATACTTCAAAAAATCTTTTCACTATGACTTTAGCGGTGTTTTAGAAAATTAAAGATTAACAAAAAGCTTTTATTATTGAAGGTTGTTCAAATATTGGGGCCCTCTGTATACTAAAGCATAGGGATGATGATGTCACAAACACAATTGAGTTTATAGCTGCATCCAGAAATTAAGTGTGATGCTTTTTTCCTCCCTTTTACTATCAATTTTTGTTACTTGGGTTTGGCCGCTAAGTCTGTGTGTGTTAGGGTGTGTTCTTATATCATTTCACTCATTTAAGCTATTATAACCAATAGCTTCAATTGATACATTTTACTCACTTTAGTAAAAATTTAAAATGCTATAAAATAAATATTGCAAATTATAAATGTTGGGACTTCTGGATGTGCTTTCCATAATGTTAGTCTTAAAAGGCAAGAGAGTGACCTTTTCATGGGGCAGAAGATAAGTTGCAGAGAAAATGCTTGAAAGCTATCCTCTGAAGATCTTATTTAGATAAAAGTGTAAGTTGTGCAGCAGAGGACAATATAGTTTATTAAGCTGGTAAAAATAAAATTTCTTTTACCTTGAAAAGGGCATGTTTGTAACGAGTTTTATACCTAATTTAGGACTGACTCAGCAACAAATTCTCAATCAGTATGGCAAAGTACAAACCTTATTTATTTGGGTTGAACAATAGAGTAGGGAGTTTTGAACTTGTGATCTGGGCTTCAAAGGACCTAAGATCCCTGAAATTATGTGAAGTTTTGCAATATTTATATTTATGCATTTTCCTGGGACTAACCCTCCTTGGCCCTCATTCCCCCTTTGGCCAGGTACACTTGTGCATTGTTTGAATTATATGGTGCTCCTGGCCTTATTGAAGTGGGGTTTACTATTTGAGAAAACATTTTAGAAAATGTTAAGCTTGCATCTCATAGTTTGAGAAACTGTAAAACATAAATGGAAACAACATGATTTGACTTATTGAGGAAACATGCCTTATGGGTTTGGGATTTAGAAACTCAAGTCATCCTTATCAGGTGCATTAAATATGGTGGTGAAGAAAGTGAACTCATCTGAGTCAAACAGTGTTTTTATCCTTTTCATTTACACTAAAATCCTTTGTGTGTGTGTTTACCATACTTTGGAGGGGCCATTCACTCAAGGAGAAGAAACCCTTTTGCCCAATTATTACTGGTTGAGGGTGTCCCGGTTCTTGGTATTTTGAACAAAGAATTGGACAAAATGCACAAAGCAAAGAAAGAATGAAGCAACAAAGGCAGAGATTTACCAAAAATGATACAACACTCCACAGGTTGGGAGCAGGCCTGAGCAAGCGGCTCAAAGGCCCAGTTACAGAATTTTCTGGGATTTAAATACCCTCTAGATGCTTCCATTGGTTACTTGATGTATGCCCTACGTAAATGAATAGGCTAAAGTGAAGTTACAAAGTTATTTACTCTGTGTATGCCCTATGTAAATGAATAGGATATTTCCTGTCATAGCTGAAGTGTTTCCATTTGATTTAGTTCTAGGAAGTCCTTAGGTTCCCTGCCTCCAGGCCCTATTCTGCCTCACAGTGATCCTCAAACCCTTGCCTGATTCCTTGAAGCAGATTTGAGACACACTATGCTTAGTGGTTGACTATTTCCAGCTGATTTTTCAGAGTAGCAAGGAACTTGGACACTGGCTATCTGTAGTCTTACTTCATAATTCCTATTTTTTTTCTTAAGTAGCTAATAGATTTTTTTTTTTTTAAAGAACAAACATCATAAAGGAAACCTGGGGAGAAAAAAAGCAACAAAAAGTTTTGTGTGCAAATTATAAAATAATGTGATTGCAATTGGTTTAAGTTGTTAGGCAGCTGTTTTGTCAAACATTAACAATAGGGCTGAATTTGTTTTAGTTAACAAATTAGAGTTCTGCTTTGATTGTGTTTCTTTTAGCCTTCTCTGCTTTTTTGTTGCTCACATAAGTGAACCAAGTATTTTCTCTCTGATATTCCACAAGAGAAATCTCTCACTTAAAAAAATAAATTATAGGACTTGTCTTTCATATCAAAAAATCTGAAATACATCTTTTTCTGTTCCAGGTCAAAATAATTTCATTTTTCATCTTTGTTGTTGACTAATGATGGACTTCTTTAGGAGCTTATATGCATAAGAAGTTTTTGAGCAGTGCTCATGAAGTCTTTTGATAGCCTTTTTTTCCATATGACATAAAGTAAACCCAACCTGATTTGGTTCCAGAGCTCTCTTCATGGGCAAAGAATGCCATCTTTGCTTGTTCTATCTGAAATGATTGGCCTATATCTTGTATAGATGGTTCACTGCATAGAATTCTCATTTGCAGACATTTTTATGAGTATTTTGTGAATTTAATAATGTACTCCCACTGATTGGTATCTGTTCCATATTTGTCCTTGACAAGTTTATCCTGAAACTTGTCCTTAAGGGCAAGCTTGTATCTTTTTCTTGGCTTGAGTCTCTATCATCCTCTTCCCACTTCCTACAACCCCCTACTGTCCTCCAGAGCAGAACAAGCTTGCACAACTTGTGGCCTGCCGGCCCCATGAGGCCCAGGACAGATTTGAATGTGGCCCAACACAAATTTCTAAACTTTCTTAAAACATTATGTGATTTTTTAAAATTTATTTTTATTTTTTAGCTTATCAGCTGCCAGTAGTGTTAGTGTGTTTTATGTGTGGCCCAAGACAATTCTTCCAAGTGGCCCAGGGAAGCCAAAAGATTGGACATCCCCTGGTCTAGAACAAAGGCTGATGAGCAAGAAGTTTACTTGGTAGTGATCCCATTGTGCTAAAGTGAGGGATCAGGGGAATTGAACAGGGAACGGTGGTGGTGGTGGGTCGGGTATACTGTGATGTATTACTGAGTTGTTAAATTGGATGACTGGTACTCAATCTTTATGGAATCTTCTTTTAAATGTGTCTCAGAACTGTTTGCCTGGGGAACAAAAGGAAGAAACGTGTATCTATTGACATCTGTCTCTTATTGCTTAATTCTGGCCAGGCAAGCATTAACTCCAAGGGGTGATACCAAAAGGATTTGTACCTCTCATTTCTGGTACTTAAGAGATGTCCAATAAAATTTTGTGGACTTACTAGGACCAAGCTCAAATCTGAGCACATAGTGTGCATTCAGTGACTACTTTACTGACTTGAAAGTTATAGCTCTGAAAATAGAAAAAGCACAAGTAGCACATTATTATTTCTATTTTTCCTAAATCTGCTAAACAAATAGGTTGTATTTTATTTTATGATGTTTTAAGCAAAATATTGTTCTGATTTCTTGTGTCCAGCATTCTTCCTACATAATTTATACATTAATACCTGTAGAACTTAAATCCAGTAACAGTAAGGTCTTCCACATGGCCACTCCCTTCAGAAATGTACCACATGGCAATGTTTTCACCTTATGGAACCACTTTTTTTTTTTTTTTTTGAGATGGAGTCTCGCTCTGTCCCCCAGGCTGGAGTGCAGTGGCGCGATCTCAGCTCATTGCAACCTCCATCTCCCGGGTTCAAGTGATTCTCCTGCCTCAGCTTCCTGAAGTAGCTGGGATTACAGGTATGTGCCACCATGCCCAGCTAATTTTTGTATTTTTAGTAGAGACAGGGTTTCACCATGTTGGTCAGGCTGGTTTCAAACTCCTGACATCGTGATCTGCCTGCCTCGACCTCCTAAAGTGCTGGAATTAGAGGTGTGAGCCACCACGCCCGGCTGGAACCACTTTTCTTCCTTAGCTTTAAAAAAACTTTTATTTGGAAATATGTATAGACTTACAGAAAAGACTTCTAAAAATAAGGAAATTGACATTGACATCATAAACTAATCTGCAAACAATTCAAATTCCAACAATTTCCCTACTAATGTTCTTCTTCTGGTCTGGGATCTAACCAGAATTCCACAAGACATTTAGTTGTCATGTCTCTGTAGTCTCTGTAATCAGTCTTTGTCTTTCATGACCTTGACACTTTTGGAGAGTGCTGGTCAGTTATTTTGTAGACCATCCCTCTGTTGGGGTTTGTTTGTTGTTTCCTCATGATTAGAGTGAGATTATGCATTTTTTGCAATAATGCCACAGAAATGATGGTATGCCCTTCTCAGGGTATGATGTCAGGGGGTGCATGATTTCAAATGTCTTATTACTGGTGATGTTTACTTTTTTTTGAGACAGAGTCTCACTCTGTTACCCAGGTTGGAGCGCAGTGGCAGGATCTCGGCTCACTGCAACCTCCATCTCCTGGGTTCAAGCAATTCTCTTGCCTCAGCCATCATAATTACAGATGTGTGCCACCATATGCAGCTAATTTTTAAATTATTTTTAGTAGAGATGGGGTTTCACCGTGTTGGCCGGGCTGGTCTTGAACTCCTGATCTCAAGTGATCTGCCCACTTCAGCCTCCCAAAGTGCTGGGATTACAGGCGTGAGCCACTGTGCCTGGCCTAGGTGATGTTTACTTTGATCACTTTACTTAGATAGTGTTTGTCAGGTTTCTGCACTATAGAGTGACTATTTTTTCCTTTGTAATTAATAAGTACCTTTTAGGGAGATACTTTGGCACAATGGAAATATCCTGTTTCTCATATCTTTGTCCACTAATTTCAGCATCCATTGGTGGTTTCCTGCAACAGTTATTAGCTATGATATTTGCTTAGTAGTGATTATTTATTTCATAATTCCTTCCACATTTATTAATTTGAAACGCGAATTTATTTTTTATCAATTTGGACTTATGGGCATAATCTATTACCATCATTATGTATATTATTGCTCAAAGTGTTTCCACCTTAGCCATCAGGAGCTCCCTCGAGTTAGCTCCTATATCCTTTTTTAGTTACCCCTGTCATTTTTTGAGCACTCCGTTTTGGCATCAGAAGCTGTTCCAGGCTCATCTATATTTTATGTTCTAAGCCTGAAATCAACTGTTTCTCCAAGGAGCTTTGGTTCCTTATATTATAGACTTGTATTTAGAAACCAAGATTGTAGAGCTAGGTGTGGTCACTGCTTCTCAGAAGACATTGGAAATGTATGTATGTGTATTAACCCATGTATACACACATACATAGTTCTTTTGGTTTTTCTTTTTGTAATAGTCAAAATACTTACGATAGCTCTTTCCATCTCACCCTCTTCATTTGTCATGTTACTCATCTGCAGTACAATTAAGTTCACTGGTTACTGTTTATTCCATTTTGGGTTGTCCCCCTCACATCCTGGTTTATTTTAATCGTTTATTTATTTTGAGGGTATGTAAAACATTACATGATTTAAGAGTCAGAATTATTTTAAAAGGTATACTTAGAAAGGTTTTACTCCTCCTTTATGACTATTACCCTGTTTCATTTTCCTATTCCCTTCTGCCCTGTTCCCACTTACTCTTAACCAGTCTCATTAATTTACGGTTTATTCTTTTTTTTTTTTGAGATGGAGTCTCACTGTTGTTGCCCAGGCTGAAGTGGAATGGCATGATCTCGGCCCACTGAAACCTCCGCCTCCCAGGCTCAAGTGATTCTCCTGCCTCAGCCTCCCAAGTAGCTGGGATTACAGGCACCCGCCACCATGCCCGGCTAATTTTTTGTATTTTTAAAATACTAAACATTTTTAGTAGAGATGAGGTTTCATTGTGTTGGCCAGGCTGGTCTCGAACTCCTGACCTCGTGGATCCACCTACCTCGGCCTCCCAAAATGCTGGGATTACAGGCGTGAGCCACCACACCTGGCCAGTTTATTCTTTTGTACAAATGAATATACATACGAAAGAAAAAGTATATATGTATTTAGATTCCTTTCTGTTTTGCATGAAAGGTAGCATACCGTAGATACTCTTTCAAATTTTCCATTTTAAATTTAATGTGTCCTGGAAATCACTCAGTATACGTTCATAGAGATCTTCATTCTTCTTTATAGCTATATAGTATCCCATTGTGTTGGGTGCATTGTAGTTTATTCAACCACTCTTCTGTGTATGAACATTTGAGCATCTAGGTTGCTTCCAGTATTTTGTAATTACAGTGCTGTAGTGGATAACCTTGTGCATATTAATTTTGTATTGTTGGAGGTTTAACTTCAGAGTATATTCCTAAAAGTAAAATTGCCAGGACAAAAGCTAAATGCATCAATAATTTTACTAAGAGTTGTTAAATTTGCTGCCAGGAGGGCTCTACCAATCTTCATTCTCACCAGCAGTGTTCAAGAATATTCTCCCACAGCCTTGATAACAGAATGTATTGTCATACTTTTTAATTTTTGCCAATCTGATAAATAAGAAATGGTATCTCAGTGTTGTTTTAATGTCCATTTTTCTTTTTTTCTTTTTTAAATTTTTGTGACAGAGTCTTATTCTGTTGCCCAGGCTGGAGTGCAGTGGCATGGTGCAGCTTTGAACTCCTGGACTCACGTGATCCCCTACCTCAGCCTTCCAAATAGCGGGGACTACAGGTGTGTACCACCACACTCTGCTAATTTTTAAATTTTTTTCTGTGAACATAGGGTCTTGCTTTGTTGCCCAGGCTGGTCTCAAACTCCTGGGCTCGTGCAATCCTCCTCCCTCAGCCTCCCAGAGGACTGTGATTACAGGTGTGAGCTACCATGCCTGGCTGCATTTTTGTACCTATCACATTTTTTCATGTATTTAAGGGCCATTTTGTAATTTCATTTTATATATTTTTGGTTCAGCTGTCTGTTGATAATTGGGTTTTTGGTCCTTTCTACCTTGATATTCAAAAGCTCTTTACATATTAGGGAAACGTCTGTTGCAAATATTTTCTCCTAGTTTGTCAGTTGTCTTTTGACTTTGTTTATGGTGATGATGGTGTTGCTGTTTTACTGTGTGTTATATTTCATTTTTGTGTGGTCAAATTATCTTTCATTGCCTCTATTTTAAGTCTTAGTCTCTACACTGAGATCAGAGAGTAATTTACTCATGGTTTCTTCTAGTAATTGTATAATTTTATTTTTTGTACTTAGGTCTCTGGTACATTTGGAGTTTATTCTTTTGTATGGCATGAAATGCAGATCTAATTTTATTTTATTTTTTTCCAACTGGCTACCCAGTTGTCCTGACAACATTTATTAAAAGGTACATCTTTGCCCCAGTGGCTTGAGATGCCACTTTCATCACATGCTAAATTGGACGGAATCACCTGTAAAGTTCCTTTTTTGCTATTTTTACTTTGTCATGGTGTGATTTGTCTTTTGCTCTCTGTTCATTGCCTGTGGTGACAAATGTTTGTTCTTCTGAAAGAAGAGTTAATTATTGCAGCAATAATCTTGAAAGCTAAAGCAATTTACCGTCTGGCTATGTTTATAAAACGCTGTTACCTAAATTGAACCCACAGCTCTGAGATATTACTCCTTCTGTCTAAACGTTATCAGTGTCTGTTCTATTGTAAAATCATTAGGCTGAAATGAAGCTTTTCAAAATTAGTCTCAGTTCTACTTTGGAACCATTGTACTGAAACCTTGGAGTCTTATGAGAACTGGCTTTATTCATGTTTATTGTCTTTGACTCCTGGACTTGTTTCCTTCATTCAGCTGCTGGATCTAGGTAGACAAATTGTTATACCAGACTATTGTCAGAGTAGATTCATTAGAATAATAAGGTAATTTAACTTTCATGTGCACCTATATCCAGAGTACAAAGTTGCCTGGCAACAATGATGTCCTCATTAAAATTCAGAAAACCTCAAAGTCCAGCCATTATTCTTCTAGAATGAATTTACATGTGAAGGAACACCATCTTACAGAATCCTCCTGTTTTCAGAATAAATAATTAGCCCTTTAGAGAAATAGATTAATAAAAGCAATGCAATATTGTACCGTTTCTTCATCTTATAAGGCCAGTCTTAAGTATTTGATTAGTGCCATAGAGCTGGCTTTGCTTGCAAAGCACCCCCATTTCTTGGGCTTCAAATGTCAGAGTGTGTGGAAAGTGCCAGAGGAATTTTAATTCATTGCCTTTATTTTGTCTCTCTTTTAAAATACTTATTTCAAAGTGATGAAGAAAGGTGCAGGTAAAAATGAAGCCATGGCTTCTATTACAATTTTTTTCTTTATAGTCATGTTATTCATACCTTTGCCCTCTAGAGGGAGCAAGAAGGTTATAGTTGTTAAGTAGTCCTAATTCCTGAAAAATCTCAAATCTTAACCTCCCTTACCTCCCCAACCCAGATGGAAATTTGTTTCAGTAGGTGGGGCTATTTCCTTGGAAATAGTATTATTTATTTCACTTCTCAAGCTCCCCACTGTGGTCCTTTTCCTCCGTTAAGGTAGAGAGGCCTGTAAGTTCTTTTCTCCCGATTCCTACCAGCAACAAAAATGTTAGAGAACATGGCCAAAAACTAAACCATAGTTTAATTTGACTAGTTAGAAAACCAACCCTCCAGGTGGCTTCTGGGCTGAAAAGTTGATGTATCACAAGATTCTTCGTTGGTAGAAAAGTCCAAGCTATTAGAAAATGCTGTTTCTCATTGGTCTCCTGCTTCACAGGAAGCTTTCTCCATGATGACTGGTCCCAAATAAATACTTACAGCTTTCTCTGAAACAAAAGCCTGTACAATAATGATGACCTAATTTCAACATATACATTTTCTCTCCCTTGTGGTTATTGCTAAATGCAAGACGGGTATGTGGCGCCTGATTCTGGATCTTAAATGTTATGCTGAATCTGAGAGCTTGGCTTGAGGGAGGTTTAGGAGTGGTTGGGTTTTTTCTTCTTTGGCCTGACATGGGCTGGCCTATGGAGGATTTCAGCCCCGGTGCCTTCCATGCACAGACGGAACCTTTCTTCATACTGTACAGTGGGCTTGACGTACCATCTGTATGCTGCTGATTCCCAAATTTTTATCCCCATCTCTGACCTCTCATCAGAGTGGCCTATTTCATATTGCTTGGATATCTCATTGGAATTTCAAATTTAATAGGTTCAAAACAGAATCCCTGACTTTTCCCACTGCACAACAATTTCTTCCCCAGGATTCCCCATTTCTGTAAAAATGGACAACCAACTGTCTATTACTGACTTATGAGTCATTTTTGGTTCCTCAGCTTTCTTCACTCCTACCATCTAATCCATCAGCCAATTCTGTTAGTTCTACCTCCAAAATAGTTCCTCATCCTGCCTTCTTTTACTTATCTCTCCTACTCTCTACTCCACTTCAAACAGGTATCAAGCTATGGTTATTTCTCACCCAGAACATTAGGATAGCTTCTTAGCAGATGTAATGATGGCCGTGGTTTGGAACAATTTCATGTGCTTTTCTCTTTTTCCTGAATGTGTCTGCCTCTGAGATGAGATAAATGAATGCAAACTGAAAGGAAGAGTTAAGATTTGGCTTCTGACTTTCAAAAATGGGGTTCTGCAGAAAGACAGTAGGCTTAAAAACTAGTCCATGTAGGGAGAGAAAAGATTTTTAAATGTTTTTGTTTTTTATTTTCGTAGCAAGGAGTAGGCCTGGAAAATTAGACTGTAAATTTCTATGATAACATATATTAATAGAATGTTTATTCTATTCACCATTAATGCTCAGTAATGAGGCTGCAGTTCAGAAGATGAGGGCTATGATAATGAAGGCTGCACTCCAGCCTGAATAGATTTTTGAAGGAGGAAGACAGAGAGAAGGGGGTCAGAAGAGGTAGATGGTGAGTTCAGCACTCTGATCTTCGTTCTCGTCTCAACCCTGGAGAGTGGGAAGTCTGTTAAATTCCTAAAGGGAAATGGGGCAGAGAGGTTCCTTCCTTGCTTCCAGTCTGGGACACTGGGAAGAGATCACCTGGAAGCTCCTTGAGGGACCTTCTTGGCAAACCTGGAGGGTGACCACATGAAATCAATTCAGAGATGTGGTCAGGGAGAGTGATGGTCTAATTTGCATCCCCAATACTTCCTCTGTTCTCCCAAGACATGAATGCAGACTTGAGAGCTGACAAGGCCTACATAGGCCTGTTGAGACAGGGGACTTACAGAGACTTGGAGGGGTTTGTAATGCCTGTGAGAGCTGAAATGAATGAGGCTGTGATACAAGGAGTCATTGGGTCCAACTGAGCTGAGAGGGAGCATAGACCAAGATGCCTGCCAGCTGCAGCCTCAGCCATAGCCCCTAATGACACCACTGAGGGCTAATCACAAGGGGAATAAGGCATATTGCTGGGGAGCCAAAAGACCCTGCATGGTTTGGAGGACTTTTCCCCCCAAATCTGCAAGGTCATGTACACTTCTTTCCCCAGCACTGTCCTGGGGGCCAGGGATGTTGCTGAAATCTAGAGACTAAGTATGTTCAACCAAAGAGGCCGAGTTTTACCTAAAAGAAATATTTAAATTACTGTATTGATCTAAATGTTATCCCCTGCTTTTTTGTTTTTCTATAGTGCATAGGAGCTAGCGAGCAAGAATAGATCAGATCTAGGCAAAGCAGAAGTGTAATTTCTCCGCACATGTGAGTTCTGGGGTGAGTTAATCGCACCCCTGCTGCACTGGTTGCTTCCTGCCTCCACCCTTACCACTACTATAGTACACACACAGCAGGCAAAGTGGTCTTTAAAAGTGAGATCTGGTTCTATGTCCCATCCCAACCTTCTAAAAAACTTCCTGTTGGGCATAGAATTAAATGCCAGAACCTCACTATGGCATATGAGGCCCCACATGATCTGGGCCTCACTATGGCATACAAGGCATACAAGGCCCCACATGATCTTCTGTCTGTTACATCCTATACCTTGTCTAAGAAGCTCCAGCACAGTGGCCCCTCTACTCCTTGAACAGGCTGTGCTATTTCCCATCGCAAGCTTTTGCACTTGGTCTTTATGCTGATGCCTTCCATTTGCCCTTCTAGACCTAATCTTCAGTCTTTCTCATCTTGTTCTGTGTGCCAGTAGGCTGATGGTGTGAATTGCTTCGATGAACACTCTTGCTTCCTGACTTCCTGTTGGAATTGGCCAATGGGAAGCACTAGCAGGAGATCAGAGAGAGTGAGGAGGAGATATTTATTCAGGGCATTTACCACCCCACCCCTGCTCCTTCCTTGCTGGCTAGTCACCTGAGGATGGTTGCATCCCTTTACCAAAGGCCACAGCTCCTATCAGGGATCCTCTCCACCTTTTGGTAGCCACTCCTCCCTTTGTCCCTGCAGGCCAGGAGTGCTCATGGTTCCCCCAACTTTTGGTAGCCCTGGGTAGCTAGTTTCATTAAGCTCTGCCTGCGCTTTTGCACATAGTCCCTTTTAAGTGTCTTCTGCTTCCTATTAGGCCTCAGCTGTCACATTCCTCCTTCTGTAGGCTCTCTGCATGCTGGTTCGTTCCTTTCCTTGAGCTCAGCTCAGATGTTACCTTCTGAGGCAGGAGTAAAGGGAGGGAAGAAAGGGCCCCCCGACTCCTCCTCATCTCCCTGCCCACTCCCATGTCCTGCTTTATGCTCTTCACTTATTTATTTATTTTATTTAAGGTCTTTTTCATTGTGGTAGGAATACTTAATGTGAAACCTACCCTTTTGCCAAGTTTTTAACGGTGCAATACAGCATTGTTTGTAATAGGCATAATACTGTACCACAGATCTCCAGAACTTTCTTACCTCACGTAACTGAAACTTTATATCTGTTGAATAGCAACTCCCTATCCCATGCTTCCCTCCCCGCAGCTCCTGGGAACCACCATTTTACTCTCTGCTTCTATGCGTTTGACTATTGTAGATACCTTATATAAATAGTGGAATTATGCAGTGTTTGTCTCTCTGTGACTCTGGCCTTCACCCTTTTTTTTTTTTTCCCCAAGATGGAGTCTTCCTCTGCCTCCCAGGCTGGAGTGCAGTGGCGTGATCTTGGCTTGCTGCAAACTTCGCCTTCCAGGTTCAAGCGATTATCCTGCCTCAGCCTTCCGAGTAGCTGGGACTACAGGTGCGTGCTACCATGCCTGGCTAATTTTTTTTTGTATTTTTAGTAGAGACGAGGTTTCACCATATTGGCCAGGCTGGTCTCAAAATCCTGACCTTGTGATCCGCCCACCTTGGCCTCCCAAAGTGCTGGGATTACAGGCGTGAGCCACAGCGCCTGGCCCCTTCACTCTTTTTAACAACATATTTTTAATTTCTTGCATTGAAATCATGATAATTTGACACTATTTTTTGCTGTTGTTTTTTACTTGTCTCTTTTAACTGGACTGTAAGCCAACAATAGAAGGAACCTTGTGTGTTTCACTCACTACTGTGTCCCCAGTGCCTAGAACAGGGCTTGTACATAGGAAGCAGGAAATAAACTTTTTTTAAAAGAAATGAATAGGGAGCTGATTTTTCATGCCCTTGAGAACCCAAGATCTTGAGGCAGGCATATGTGGAGGTGTCAAAAGCAGGTCAGGAGGTTGTCTCATTTCTTTGTACTTTCATTGCATCAAGGTGCCAACACTTCTTCTCAGGTACCATTTGTTAACTGAACCATCAATGCTTAGGAAGTAGAAAGGAAGAAATGAAATAATTATGTTTCAGATTGAGCCCTTTTCCTGGAAACTTGGAAGAGTGTTCCATAACATCCAGTCTTTCTGTCACTTTTACCTATTTCAGGTGTGTCCAGTCTTAGCTGGGAATGGAAGATGCTTTGCATATCTTTAAAATCTTCAGGCCGTAGAGCTGGTGATAGTGCAGAAAGAATACCACAGAACTTTTATGCCAGAAAATGGCAGGTGCTCCGAGGGCTATGTTGGAATGCTTGGAGTGCATAAAAATACCAAGGTGAGTGCCTAGCAGAGAGTTCTCAACATTAGACCTAAGTCATAAACTCCAAGGGTTGTTTTCGGGAATCTGTACTTTTAAAAGTTCTGAAGATGCATCTGGGGCCAGGATGAGGGCCACTGGTCTGACATAAAGAGGATGGGCTCTGCTTAGTTCCATAAATTCAGGGAGCTAATTATGTTGCTTTAAATTTCTTGAACCATTAGCACAGGGCTGATGAGCCAAACACCTTTTATGTTTGAATCAATAGATGTTTCTTCCCATGTCTTTGGGAATATTTCTCAGTAGCAGTTGGGGTCTTGAAAAGTTGGCATTTGAAGGCTAGTGTTATTTTTTGTTTATAAAATAAGAAATTGATCTTTGGAAAGCAATTTAGCAATCTTATTTGGCCACGGTGGCATTGAGACCACTCTCTTTCTCCCTTTAAGCCTCATTATAACTCGAGTCCATTGCATAAAGCTCTTTTTATTGTAAAATGAGACCCCCATCAGGATCCTATAGACAGTTTTATTTCCTCTTGTTGCTTTCAGTACTCCCATACCGTATTTCTGCAAAGGGCAACCTTACATTGAGTTTGGCATTGCTGGGTAGGCATTGCTGTCTTCAGGAGCCTTCTTCAGCTCATTTCTTTTTTGTTTGTTGCTCATAAAATAGCAGGCATCTGTGCACCAAGCTGATGTATTCATTGGTCCATGTACCTTTTAGTCCTTGTATGCACATTTAGGTTGTACAGACTTACAGTAATATTACTGCTAGAATTCTATTATATATCTCTTCCATTTATATTATGCCATGAATTTTTTTTGGAGACAGGGTCTTACTTTGTTACCTAGACTAGAATGCAGTGGCATGATGATGGCTAACTGTAGCCATGACCCTCCCAGGCTCAAGCAAAATCCTCCCATCCCGGCCCCCCTAGAAGTACAGGTGTGTGCCACCACGCCCAGCTAATTTTTAAAAATTTTTGTAGAAACAGGGTCTCATTGTATTGCCCAGGCTGGTATTGAGCTCCTGGTCTGAAGCAGTCCTCTTATTTCAGCCTCCCAAAGTGCTAGGGTTATAGGTGTGAGCCACTGCTCCTAGCACGAGTATTTTTCAGATCAACTTTTTGAGTATAATTTACATATAATATTAATAAACTAGTACAAATGATTGTACAGGTGGTTGAGGTTTTACAAATGTATTCGTCTTGTAACTACTACCAAAATCAAGACACTAAATACTTTTATTACCCCAGAAAGTACCCTCGTCCCCTACTATGGTTAATCTCTCCTTCCATTTTTGGCCCCAGGCAACCACCGATGTGCTTTCTGTCACTACAGATTAATTTGCATTTTCTAGAATGTCACACAAATGACATCAGACATAGTTAATTTTGTGTCTCAATTTTTTGCTCAGCAGAGTATTTTCACATGTAAATATTTTTCATTTTGCTCGTCTTTTTTCCATACCTAGTCTTTCTACCATTATCACCACGACTGCTTTTTTTTTTTTTTTTGAGACAGAGTCTTGCTCTGTCACCTAGGCTGGAGTGCAGTGACATGATCTCAGCTCACTGCAACCTCTGGTCCCCAGGTTCAAGTGATTCTCCTGCCTCAGCCTCCTGAGTAGCTGGGATTACAGGCACGTGCCAGCATTCCCAGCTGATTTTTTTGTATTTTTAGTAGAGACGGAGTTTTGCCATGTTGGCCAGGCTGGTCTTGAACTCCTGACCTCAGGCCTCCCAAAGTGCTGGGATTACACTTTGTTGCTCATAAAATAGCAACAAACTGTGCCCAGCCACCACTACTACTTTCTTTTTTTTTTTTTGTATTTTTTTTTTTTTTAGTAGAGACGGTTTCACCGTGGTCTTGATCTCCTGACCTCGTGATTCGCCCGCCTCGGCCTCCCAAAGTGCTGGGATTACAAGTGTGAGCCACTGCGCCCGGCCCACCACTACTGCTTTCTTAAATCAGATAACTTAAGCTTGGTATGTATATTTCCAGCCCTCTATCAATATTCCTACAAACATATACACATACAAGGGAACCTAGGTGATTTGGTCTGTAAAGGTCATCCTTACAAGATACAAAATAAGATGGCAAAGGGAGGGCAGAGAATGGATTTGGAGGGACAAAGGGAAAATCATCAACAGAGGTAGGTAGGTATTTCGGTTTAACAGATGAGAAAACTGGGAAACTCAGAAGGATCCTACAGTTAGTCAGTGGCAAACCCAGCATTCCAACACAACTCTTCTAACTCCAAATCTCATCTCTTATTTCCTTCCAAGAGGGTTTTTAGCTCCATAAAATTTTGAAGGCCCTGAGGGCAAAGAAATGTAGTACCTGGAAAAAAGATAACGTTAGTGATGAGGATAATGATAATGATGATGATGGTGCTGATGGAGGTAATGATGATAGTGATGATGAAGACGGTGATGATGGCAGTGATTATGATGGTGATTGTGTTGGTGGTACTTTAAAGCAGTGATCCCCAACCTTTTTGGTACTAGGGACCCGTTTTGTAGAAGACAGTTTTTCCATGAACCAGAGTTGGGGATGGTTTTGGGGTGATTCAAGTGCATTACATTTATTGTGTACTTTATTTCTATTATTATTGCATTGTAATATATATGATCAAATAATTATATACCTCACCATAATGTAGAATCAGTGGGAGCTCTGACCTTGTTTCCTACCACTAGATGGTCCCATCTGGGAATGATGGGAGATAGTGACACCCAAAGTGTGTTGCTTATGTCCAGTCTACTCCATAAGCTCGTTTGGGTTGCTGTCACTGCAGAAAACCCTGCTTCACAATGATAGAAAGTTGGAAATGGAAGCAGAATTTTCAGTGCTTTTATGGCAATCTCAGGACGTTCCAACTTGACTTTAATCCAAAACATATGGAGATTTGAAGTTGTCTCAAATGTGCTTTTAAGGCCACCAGATGCAGTTGTACAATTGAAGGACATAAACTCACTTGCCGCTATGAAGTCTGCCACCAGATGTAGCTTAATTGTCACTTGCCACTCACTGATTTGATAGGAGTCTGCAAGCAATTGATTTATTATGGTCTCTGTGCAGTCAAACCTCTCTGCCAATGTTAATCTGTATTTGCAGCCGCTACACAGCGCTAGCATCACCACCTTAGGTTATCAGGCATTTGATTCTTCTAAGGAGCGTGCAACCTGGCTCCCTCACATGCGCAGTTGACAATAGGATTCATGCTTCTGTGAGAATCTAATGTCGCAGCTGATCTGACCGGAGGCGGAGCTCAGGTGGTACTATGAGCAATGGAGAGTGGCTGTAAATACAGATGAAGCTTTGCTGGCTTGCCCCTCATTTCCTGCTGTGCGGCCTGGTTTCCAATAGACCGTGGACCAGTACCGGTATGTGGCCTGGGAGTTGGGGACCCCTGCTTTAAAGAACACCCAGATCCAGGGAAAGCTGAAGGTAACAGAAAATAAAACCCCTCTTTCCACAGTGCTTTCACCTGTTTTTTTCTCATTTCATCCTTACTACAATCCTGTGCAATGTGTATTATGATCATTCCCATTTTAGAGAACTTGAATCCAAAGCAATTTTTCAACAATCAGCAAGAGAAGCAGGTGATAAACATTCATTCTGCTTTTTATATTCCTAGTATTTGTAAAAATCAGTTTCAAGTCTTCTAATGGCACGTTAGGCTTTCAATAAATTTGGTAAAAATCACCAATTTTTCATGCTTAAAAGTGAATTTTGTTCATGCCAAGTTACTGCTAAACTGTTGAGAAGGAATGAATTGAAGTATATTAACTTAGAGGGATTTCAGTTTTATTGTCACTATTATCCTTAGATGGGGAGATGAAGATGCAGATAAAGGCATATTAGTAGGTCCCATTTTGATTAAATATATGTTAAACATTCCTTCTTAAGCTATGGTGACCAGCAGGTAGGGAGAGAGAAAGAAGTCAGGGGGTTTCTTCCCCCACCTCTGCCCCCTTCCCTCCTTGCTCGGCTGGGGTTTAAGCAGATGGCCACAGATCCTGCTGGGCAGCCCCTCTCCCACAGCCATGTCCCTAATGGCCCTGACAAGGTTCCCATAACATCATCCCTTCTTCTTGCCCCTTAGACTTAGGGGCAATAATTGCTTCCTGCTGTTCCTGGTTGCTGATTGTTTTACCATTCCCTTTACCCTGCCCATTACTAAGCTGATATTGCTCAGTTCCTCACCACCCTTTTTTATGCCCTGCTTTTTGGTACTGGGCTGTGATGTTCCAAAAGACATCCCTCTTTGTCAGCAGCTCTCTGTCAGTTCTGCCAATACAGGTGCTATGGGGAGCCTGCAAGACTGGAGGGAGGAGCAGGGACCCATTCCTCCCCTTGCTTGCGCTTCCTCTTAGAGTCTCCTCAGCAGCCATCCTTCCCACAGCAGCCTTGGGATGCAGCCTCCCGTGATTTTCTGGCACTCTCAGGGCCGTCCTTGTGCTTGCTCTCAAGGACCTGTAATAACCAGGCAGCCCCTCTTCAGAGGCCTCAGACCCACATCTGCCGCCCTGCTCCGAGCTTCTGGGTAACAACACTAAGCTCTTCCCTTTGTTTCCTGGCCTGAGCGGTGCTAGCCTGTCCTTCACAGTTGCTTTTCTGTGTTACTTTTATGATTCCTTTCACATATTCAGATCTCCAACTCCTTTCTTTTTTTCTTTTTATTGTGAAAAACACATAAAATTTACCATCTTAACCTTTTTAAGTGCACAGTTCAGTGGCGTTAAGTAGCTTCACATTGTTGTGCATCTGATCTCCAGAACTTTTTCATCTTACAAAACTGAAACTCTCTACCCTTGAAACAGCTCCCCATTTCCCGTCCCCAGCCCCTGATGACCACCATTCTACTACTCTCTGTCTCTACGAATTGACTACTTTAGATACTTCATATGAAGATCTCCAATCCTTTCTTTATATTTAATTCACCTTATTAAAATAATCGGCACAGTTTTTGTTTTCCTGATTGGACTCTGACTGATCCATCTCTGTAAATAGTCCCTTCTTTAAACAATTTTCAATTAAACTCTTTTAATGGCTGTCTGATCCCTGCTGGGACTGCAGCTGATACACTATGGAATTACTGGGGAGGTCAGATGAAGATTAGGTTAAAATAATAATAAAGGTAAAAACCCTTTTAACTATATATTATAATCCATAGTAATAATAATTTAAATGAGGCCACATCTGAGCTTCCCCTGCAGGGCCTTGAAACACTGACATCCAGAGAAGAAGAATAATAAACTCAAGAAAGTGGCTGCAATGCCAGAGTTTCAACAGATTCTTTGTGGCTCTAGAACTGGAACTCTTTCTCCTTTTCTAAAAGAGGATGTGGGGAATCTGATAAAAAGCTTCATATTTGTATTTACAAGTTAATGTTGGAAAGAAACTAGGATTTCTGTGTCCTTAAGTGATACGGAGACTCTGGCTCCACCAAGACAAGGCTCCGATCCCAGATGTCAGTCCCCAGCGATTCAGAGACACTTCAACTTCCTGACTTCAAATGAAAAATCAGGTTGCTTTTCGAGAGTTGTAAAAGACTGGAAACTCCCTGACCACTCGCCAACTCACAAATGCCAGAAACTCTGCAGCCATAGCCCTGGCCAGAGATTTTTCTGGCAGAGTGGGGTCCCCTGACCTCTTTAAGAGGAGCACTCCTTTCTGAGGGCTCAGAAGGCAATCTGAGGCTCCAGCGTCTTGGCCAGGGGCTGTGAAGAGACGAGTGGAGCACAGGGTGGGGTATGCAGGGAGCAGGGGGTACCATGCGCGGGCCCCTCAGGGAGGGCCGTGGATTATTCAAAAGTGCCCTGGCCTGCTGTGCATTCTGGAGGATATTCACCATCAACCCTGCCAGGAAAGAAGGCCTCACAAAACACCAGGTCTGAAGGAAGGATCAAGGAATTTCTTTGACAGATGTTAATCAAGAAAACCTGAACACCAAGGGAGGCTATTGCTTCCTCCTGAAACTATTTGACTGGCTTGTTCTCTTTGTACTTGGGTGGGACTAACCATGAGAAAAAGCTCATCTGTGTGAGTTTTGTGGCTCGATGTTACGGGGTACAGACATGAGCTACTCCTCTAATGTCCAGGAACTGTATCAATCCCAAGAAATGATTTGCAATATCCTGCGTGTGTGTGCGTGTTGTCAGGGAGGGATCTGGAACAATTTTCTGGGGCCTGTAAATGTAAGCTGATTCACAAGATGAAGTGCCCCCTCCCTGCCTCTTCTCCCATCCCGGAATTGAGAACAGCTCTAGATTATCAGGCAGAGGAGGCTGGGGCAATGACTTTCCTCCCGGAATACCCGGCAGTACCCTGCCTGGCAAGCTTTGTGTACTGTCTTTATAGGAGTACTTACTAAATTGAACATATAGAAGCAGCCTTCAACTTTTAGGAATCCACAATACATTCCTCCCATCCAGAAGGTTAGCTTGTGATGAGAGATTCTTTTGGGGATCTCATTAACAGTTTCTTCTGTTTGTGGGATGGCTCTTCCCAAAGGGGTCTTAAAATCAGAGAACAGGCCGGGCGCGGTGGCTCATGCCTATAATCCCAGCACTTTGGGAGGCCAAGGTGGGTGGATCATGAGGTCAGGAGATCAAGACCATCCTGGCTAACACAGTGAAACCCTGTCTCTACTAAAAATACAAAAAGTTAGCCAGGCGTGGTGGCGGGTGCCTGTAGTCCCAGCTACTCAGGAGGCTGAGGCAGGCAGAGCTTGCAGTGAGCCTAGATCGCACCACTGCACTCCAGCCTGGGTGACAGAGTGAGACTCCTTCTCAAAAAAAAAAAAAAAAAACAACAGAGAACAAGATACACAAGTTTGGGAGGCTAAGTGCTATTATTGGTTTTCCTACCAACTCTTTTTTGTCCCAGTTACATCATCCACAAATTCATAGTCTCTTCCCCTCTCTACTACTCAATAAAGTTATTATGGGGAATTACGATTAAAAAATGAGAGGAAGGAAATTTATAAACTCAAAGTTATGGTATTAGTATAGCTAGATGAAATAGGAGTTGGTTCCCCTTCCAGGTTATTAAAGGAGAAAAAGAGACAGATTGAGGGAGGAAAAAGAGATGTAGCAGGATATTGTCATTAAGATCATAGCAAACTAACAGGACAAACTGTTGGTGAGTAGGTAAGAAAGATAGCTCTGAGTCCCTCACTTTAAGACATGTAATGGAAAGGAGCCAGAACATTGCAGGAAGTGAAAGGACTATTCGTTTCATCATTATCCTATTCTTAGTTGGAATTCTTTTCCTCTTCATTTTAGTTATAACCACGGGTCGGCCAGAACATTAAGACAAGAGCACAGGGTTACAGTGTGGGAGCTCTATTTAATTGATTCTAGAATGCACATCTGCCACATCCCAACATCTCTGGGGATCAGCTGATGGTGTTGGTCAGGCTCTGTGGAGATACAGTTGTTAATAATGCCATAGCAGTTCACACTGTCATCATGTCAATTGAATTAGATGCATTGTTGATGGTATAGGTGTTGAATTGCCATTTAGATGATCCTCAAAAAATTATACTATGATTTGACATTAAAATGAAAAATTACCTCGTGTGCAAAAAGGCGTAGAAACAGAGCTGCAGGACTTTAATTGGTATTAGTGAAGCAGATACGCATGGTTGGAGGAATGAACACAATAGTGCATAATTTTGCAAAGTAACAACCGAACTGCTTTCTGGAGCCTAAGAGAGGAAGAGCCGTCCCTCAAGTAGAAGAAACTGTTAATGAGTTTCACAGAAGGATTGGCCATCACAAGCCCAGTCGAGTGACAGCAGAAACTGCTGGCACATCTTGGATGGATGAAAGAAACGTCAAAGCAATCAGAGGCTTGCATGACTGTGGATAACTATAGTTAAGGCAGTGTATCATGTCATCTAAAGGATGATGTTTCTCCTGGTGACTCATAAGGTGTGTCTTAGGATCAATGGAAAATGGTACAAATGTAAGCTTATAACATTCAGGGAGCCACTACCATTTTTAAAGGAAAAGGCAGACAGACCTACTGCCTCTTTTGCTGGTGGGCTTAGTCTTTTGAGAATCAGTACAGAGGTCGGCACATGGCTGATCAGGGACTGTGTGCCTGTGGTGCTACTTGCCCTAATGACTCAGAACAAACAGGAGATAGGACAGGTCTCAAGAGTGTGGAGGAATAGAGCAAGTGTCCAGGACCTGTCCTCCTTCTAGACATATGAATGTGAGATGGACAACGGATTTTTTTTAAAAAGAGTACAGTTCTTTATTTAAAGAAAGAATTTGCAGTTTGGGAATGCTTCTTATAAACCAGCAAAAACTAACCCTAGATTTCAAAAAAGCCTAGCAGTTTCAACACCCTACAACAAATATAAAACGTTTTAAAGTAAATTCAACTAGTAAATATTTAATCATCTCCAGGATTATACCTTTAAATTTACCAAGCATGATTATTTTATGAGTACCTTAAATTCTGTATGATGAATTTTTAATGTCCCTAAAATAACAAAATTACTTCAGATTAATAAAAGCACCAGAAACACATATTACATATATCTCTTTTATTTCTGCTAGATTTCTATTAACAATCAAGACATGAGTAAAAAGAATATTTGCAAGCTTTGTGTCCTCATCCATCCCATCCCATCCCCACCCTGAATTTCCTCAGGTGTCGATAAACCGTTCTAGACATTCCACGTTTTTAATTCTTCAACATGTTTATGATCATTCTTAATCTGGGCCCCATTGCCAGGGTTCCATGGATAGGCTACAGGGAACCCGTGTACTCTTGAAATTATATAAACAATCTTGAGCACTGTGGGCATTTTGGTGGCGGTAGGGAGAGGTATTCTGGTTGTTATATATTTCCTAAAAGTGCCCATATTTTAAAGAATGAAAGCATCCATCAACCACTGTTGAGAATTTTGGATTTGTTGTGACTTGGCCCTTGGCCCCTCCTAGATGGAAAATGGGAACTTTTAGTGAGTAAGTGTTCTGCCTTAACAGGAGGCTGCGTGTAGACCCAGCAACAAGGGAGAGGGAGATTCTTGAGCAACAAGACACCCGGGAAATGGCTTTGTGATTCCGTCTTGGTTTTGGGATTTGGCTGCCAATGTGTCCCTGCTCTTCCTCAAAATAAACAAAGAAAAGCCCCTGCATTCCTGTGCCACCCAGGTTCAATCTGGAACTTTGAACTTTGTTTTTTTTAAGTGACAGAAACCAGGTCCCAATCCTTGAGTTTTCCTCTCCCTCTGACGGGGTCAGAGATCTCCAGACTGTGATATGGATAAAATTGGGGGAGGCTGCAGGGGCAGCTATCCAGGCCATTCGCCACTGGTGGTGACTGTTATACTGTAATTTAAAAATGCAAAAAAAAAAAAAAAAAAAAAAGGTCAGCTTGAATGGAGTCTTACTGAGTTCCATGGAATTCCTCTACCTCATGGGCCTGGCATGGCCTAAACTGATGGTCAGCCTCTGAACATCATAGGCTGGGCTGTGACTTGAGAGTCAAGACGTTTCAGAGTAGCAGGTGTCAGCGTTGGAGATGTTTGTTAAAAAATCTCCAATCCTTGTTAAAAACAAGCATTTGGTTTTGGAGAGCTCATTCAAAACACAGTTTCCTCAAATCACCCCCAGAGATTCTGATTCAGTAGGTCTAGGGTGGAATCCTGGAATTGGCATCTTTAAACCAACATCTACTGGTGATTGTGGAGAAAGGGGCTGGAGAAGTTTTTGGTATTCCACGTGTTGAGAGCCTGGATGAAGAGAAGGACATCTGGGCCCTCAACTGTTCTGTCTTTCCTGTGTTAATTCTGTTGGGTCTGAGTCCTCTCCTTATCTTCTGGGAATGGCTTAAGAGGGGAGCCCTGCCCTTCTGAAAGGGCACTGCGTGCGAGATGAAACATCTCAGCTAAAACCATGACTGAGAATTGTCTGTCGGTGCTGTGCTTTCCCAAGCCCCTGACCCCAGCAAGGCTGTGCTTTGATCTGAAGTAGAGAATGTCCAAAGGTAGAAGTTTCTGTGGGCTTCACTCTTAGGGGAGGCAGGGTGGTGTGGTGGAAGAGCACTAACCTGGGAGTCCTAAGTCATTCATTCATTCACTCAAATACTTGGTTGCTTACCATGTGCTAAGTACTGTGTTAGGTGCTGGGATTCAAGGGTGAACAAGACGTAGTGCATGCCTTCATGGAACCTTCACACTAATCAGAGTGAAAGACTTTCAAAAATGGTTCTAAAGTTTCTACAGGAGAGGGGATTGGGACTTCAGTCTGGTTTTGAGGCAGAAAGGGAATGGCAAAGAGACTTGACTTAAAGGTGATCTTATATTGCAAAATGACTTGTCTCCTCTCATGTTAACTGTTTATTTGGAGTGGATGATGATGAGGAAGAGCCGATGGAGATTGTTGAGCAGCCGAAGATGCTCCCTCACTGCCCCCTCCTGCAGTCCTGCCACACACAGCATAACACCAAGCTACCCCTTGGTGCCACCATCAGAATAAACAAATCCTTATTTAATTCATGTAATCAATCAATGGATTAGTTAATGACAGTTGAAAGTGCTAAGAGGTACACAGCACAGTTGGAGCTCATCAAAGGACAACCAGTCCAGGGCAGGGCATGAGGCAGAGATTTCTTAAACAAGTAACTTTTAAACAGAGACCAGACATAACTAGTAAGAATGGGCATGGAAGGTGGTGAGAGTGTCAAGGCCTGGCCAGGGCAACATAAAGGTGAATGTCACATGAGTTTAGAGAGAAGCAGCATAAGATCCTACAGGGTCTTAGGGATTTTTTTCTTCCTACTTGCTGCTTTGTGATCTTGAGGAAGTTTCCTAATTTCCTCATCTGTAAAATGAGGGACAGGGCCAGCTCAACAAGGTAGCAGCATGGATTAAAGCTGCTTTGTAGAATGTAGCTGTACAGAAACTGAATTACCGTGAGTGCTCAGTGTCTGCTAGCTCATATTTAATTCACCTGAAAAGGATAGAATGATTTTGGCAGGAGCCCAGTCGAGATCCCCCTTGGCTTTTCAAAAAACCTCATGGTAAAGGGGAGAGAGGTGAGTCTGTCCTGGTCCTGATGGCTTTGCCTGTTCAGCATCTTCTCTGGGCTTAGTCAGAGGGGGCATTTCCTCCAGCAGGCTGTCCCACTCCTGGAAGGAAGCTGTTTTTTTCATTTTCTGGCTTTGCTACTTCTTTCATTTTCTTTTGTGATTTCTCTGAGTCAATGAATTCTAGCTCCTCCCCCTACCTTTTTTTTTTTTTAAAGTAAGTTTGAGAATAGCAACCTTTGGTTAGACAAACATGCATTTTTTATAACTCAGTTAATCTATATTAATAGAATATGCAGAGATTGATGCATCAACATGACATTTGGTGGTGTCACAGATGAGGAATTGTACCTAACATTTATCTAAATTTCATATATCAAATTCCGTGTGGTTCACAAATGGCCAGTGGAGATTCTTTGAAGAAATGAAGATCTGTCTGCTCTTCACCCTCACCTCTCTTCCTTGTCTCCCTTTTAAAGGTTTGGCAAACACACACACGCAGCATTTCTAAACTGAACCTGGTTATCTGCCCTAGAGATATTATTTCCAGCACTACAAGAGTTTATATAACACCTCTCTTCCCACGCGCAGATGCATTCTCACATTAGCACTTCTCCTTGATTCCATATGTGTTTATAGAAATTTTTTTGAAAGATTTATCTGACTTAATGAATAAAAGGCATAGGAAAAATCTCTGGGGCCCTGGGACCTAACATTGGCTTAGCCACTTGCTAGCTGTGTGACATTATGTGGGATGAATTTGGCTTCAAGTAACAGAAAACTTGACAAGTGGAGTCTTCCATAAAGAGAGATTTATTTATGTATATTCCATAACAAGAAGGCTGAAAGTAGGAAATTGCTGGCTTGATTCAGCCTCAGCTGAACGGTGTCCTCCAGGACCAGGTTCCCTGTGTCTTTCCCTTCTACGGCCCTCAGCATGTAGCTGTTTTAGCCTTACTCTTGTGGCTTTATTGCCACAGGATGCCCACCTCAGCTCCAGAGCAGTGTTTCCCTTAAGGCAGGACAAACAGGGAAGGTTGATGTCTCCATGCATGCCCCTCTTTACTGAGAAAGAATTTTTTTTTTTTTTTTGGAGATGAAGTTTCACTCTTTTTACCCAGGCTGCCATGGCACGATCTTGGCTCACTGCATCCTCTGCCTCGCAGTTTCAAGTGGTTCTCCTGCCTCAGCCTCCCAAGAAAGCAGAAGATTTTTAAGAAACCCACTCAGCAGATGCCACTGGTCAGAACTGTCATGTAACCACTCCTAGCTGCAAGGGAGACTGGGAGGATATTTAGCTTTTCCATCTTGTGAAGTGGAAACTAGAATGAGAGGAGAGGTTGGAGCCTGTAGGATTAGTCAACAGGCAGCATCTGCCACAGTGTCCTTGGACAATTTACATAGTGTTAGATGTCAGTGTCCTGATAAATTGGGGTGGCTTGACCAGAATCTAGATGACCTCTGGGGTTCCTTTATTTCTAAAGCAGGACTTCTTGGGCCTTAACACATGTACAAATCACCTGGAGATCTCGTTACAATGCAGATTCTGGCGGTAAGGGGTACAGAACATGCATTTCTAATAGGCTCCCAGGTGTTGGTGATGCTGCTGGACCGTGCTCTGATTTGCGGGGTTCTGAAGGTCTGAAAGTTGTTAGATATCTTTCTGCTTTTCTCATTAGACAAGCCAGCTTAAGACAAACACCAAACAAAGCCCTCGAATTTCCCAGTGTGGCTTAGAATTCACAGAAATTTTCTGTCCATCAGCACGTGCACATTCCTATTTTTCATCATCTGAGCTATTTTTTCATCATCTGAGGCTTTGTGTTAAGGAGATCATAAGTAGTTAGGAAGCAGGGAATAGGGAATTACTTCTCTAATTTAATTCTCATAACAACCCTAGATTACTCTCATCTTACCAATAATGAATTTGAGAATCAGAAACTCAGGGAAGTTGTTACTTTCTTGAGATCATATAGCCAGAAGATGACAGGGTTTGGTTGATAATAACCGAGGTCTCTGATTTCAAAGTCCATGTTTTTTTCCACTTAATCATGCTGACTCTTGCAGAGGCCTGCACGTGAGAGACCACAGAATGAATACAAGATAGGTCCCAATGGAGTGATGATTGTTACAAACCTGTCCATGAGAATGTAGCTTGTTACAAACCTGTCCATGCTAGCTAATCTCCCTTCGCCCCTCCATATCCATTCCCCACCCTTTTCTGTGTCTCCGGGTGGGTGGGGAGGGGACTGACCTCTCCCTGGGCTCTGGCCTCCAGTTGGTCTGGCTAATAGGAATTGCCTACAAGAGACTATGAAGCATGGAAGAGATAGAGGCTGGGGTATTCATTCACCACATTCCAAATGGTTTGGCAGTAGTGGTGTTTCTCTATGTCAAGTCTGCAACTTAGGAGGCCTCTCTGATGGCTCTCATTGGTGTCTAGTAGTAGGGAGTAGTTACTCCCTCTCTTTGTCCCTTTAAGCCTGGGTAATAACTGCTTCCCCTGTTGCTAGTCCCTGGGTGGGTGACTCGCCATCTCTTTTTGGTTCTCTCAACCCTGCCCACTCCTCTATAAATAGTCTTTGATTATCATTTTTAGGTGCTGCCTGTTTCCTAATGAGGCCATGACTCACTCACTCATTTCCTAAAAAATGTTCGGGTAGAGGTAGATAACTGTTAAACTCTATAGAAGGAGGAGGTTGGGAGGCCTCAACAGTCAGAATATGGGGAGAAGTTAGGGCTTCAGCTTGACCTTGACATGTGGGGAGGATTTGCAGAAACAACAGAAAGAGAACATGCCAGAAGAACATCAAGCAGAGCAAAAATTAAAGGGATGTGGGGATCTAACTGCACTTTGGGATCAATAATAGGTTGCCTGCAGTGAAACCAAGTAAGGGTGGGTTATAGGAATAATAATGCTAACGTTATTAAGTGCTTGAGTTAGTGTGTGCTAAGTGCTTTACTTGAACTAACTCATTCCATTTTCAACAGTCCTGTGATCTTGTTTTTGAAGAGGAGAAGAAAGCTGAGGTAGAGAGAGGTTAAGAACTAGTCCCAGGTTACCCGGCTCCTAAGTGGCCAGGATTTGACCCTTTGTAGTATGGCTGTGAGCCTGCCCTTTGACCCACCATACTGTGCTAAAGCATAGACCTCCAGAACCCATTGACTTTTGGAGCAGGGATAAACTCTGAAGAAAGTGATGTTTAGGAGAGGTGAACCTGGATGTGCTGGATAGAAGGCATGTGGGGAAAAGCTGGGGGAATCTGCGGCTCTCTCTGCAGGGCATTCAGTTAGCATGCTCCACCTCCCACTAAATGCAGGGGAAAAGAGGCTCTCAGCCACATATCAATCAGATGGGATTGTCAGCTGCAGAATGATGAGGTTTATACATTTGGAAAGGAGAGCTTTATTTCTCAAAGGGTTGCAGCCTGCAGGTGGCTATTCTGACAGGCTGGAAAACACAGCCTTTGGCCAGAAGCCAGAAACAGATACTTCAAGGGAGGGGCAAAGGGAACAGAAATTTATGCCAAGTGGGGTGGCTGAAATACATATTTAATAAGCTGTAAGAGGAGTTATAAATATGAAAGGACAAACATACACATGCACAATTGGACTTCATGCCTCTCCGTGGGTCGTATGTTCAACAAATGGCTGTGTTAGCCTGATCTGAGGGTAGAATTTTCAGCCCTCTGGCATCAAAGGTGAAGCATTGGACACAAAAATCCTCAGTGTGCATCCTCTGTAGACTGGCCAGAACCACTCTGTCGTCAGAAGGAATGCTGGTCAGTTGTGTCAAAGGCACAAAAAGGGAGGGGCAGTCACGGGGTTGGCTGAAATCAGTGGTGGAGCAAGCTTTTCCCAAGGACTAGTTTCGGTTTAACCCTTAGGAAAGAAAAGCAAGGGAGGAGATACAACTAGGCCTGTCCAAACTCCCATCCAATCATGGCTCGGAACTCAGTTTTCAAGGTTTCTCTGTGGTCCCCTTGGCCAAGAGGGGGCCTGTTCAGTCAGCTGCAGAGCTTAGGATTTTGTTTTTATTTCCCAGGTTCATCTGCCCTCTTCTGGGTGTGACTATGAAGAGCTGTCTTCCCTTTTCATCTGCCCCGCGTCAGGATTCATGCTCCTTTACCTGAGTGGCAGGGAAATGGAAAGGACCAGAGTCAGGATGGCTGGGAGTGACACCTATTGCCAGGTCCAATTAACAAAAGGGCCTGGAGGAAGTGGCTGCCCCAATCCTGGCAGAGCCCATGTGTCTGCAGGGTCTGTGTTGTCCCTGGATTTTGAGATAGCCCCTTAAGTATCAACATAATTGTTTTTGTTTTTAATTGCTCTGAAATGAATTTCTTTAGCAGCCAAGTAGCTCCATTTAGCCAGTTTGTTCTCTTTCTACTTTCCATGTGGAAATGTAGGTTAGGCCGGGCACAGTGGCTCACACCGGTAATCCTAGCACTTTGGGAGGCCATGGCAGGTGGATCACCTGGGGTCAGGAGTGCGAGACCAGCCTTACCAATATGGTGAAACCCCATCTCTACTAAAAATACAAAAATTAGCTGGGCGTGGTGGCATGTGCCTGTAGTCCCAGATACATGGGAGGCTGAGACAGGAGAATTGCTTGAACCCCGGAGGTGGAGGTTGCAGTGAGCCAAGATCGCGCCACTACATTCCAGCCTGGGTGACAGAGTGAGACTCTGTCTCAAAACAAACAAACAAAAAAGGAAATGTAGGCTAACCTGAGTTTCCTTTTCCTCATCTCCACAGCGTTGGTGGTAACCCCTATCTGACTGTACTGTGTGCCTTCATGTGCATTCCTGTCATGGAGATCACCCAAAATAGGTGTTCACAAATACTAGCAGGAATTGCTCCCTCCTATTAATCTATCTTCCTTCCATTTAAAGTCATTATGAAATGATAAGGGTGTTGGACAGAGTCCGTCCTCCCCTCCCCTCCCCTCCCTCCCTCGCTCCCTCCCTCCCTTCCTTCCTTCCTTCTCACTGTGAAAAATTCCAAACAGACATAAAAGTAAGATAGTGAAATATACCATCATCATCATCAAGACTTATCAATGCTCAGCAGCTTGCTGTATTTCATTTATTTTATTTTTGCTAAAATATTATAAAGCAATCCCAAATATCATACATTTTATATCAAGTACTTCAGTGTGCATATCTAGAAGATAATGTTTTCTTGGCTGGGTGTGATGGCTCATGCCTGTAATCCTAGTGCTTTGGGAGGCCAAGATGGGAGGATCACTGGAACCCTGGGGTGCAGACCAGCCTGGGCAACATAGTGAGACCATGTTTCTAAAAATAATAAAAAAATTAGCTGAGTGTGGTGGCACACTGATATGGTTTGGCTGTGTCCCCACCCAAATCTCATCTTGAATTGTAGCTCCCATAATTCCCTCATGTTGTGGGAGGGACCCGGTGGGAAATAATTGAATCATGGGAGTGGCAGTTTCCCCCATACTGTTGTCGTGGTAGTGAATAAGACTCACGAGATCTGATGGTTTTATAAGGGGAAACCCCTTTCACTTGGCTCTCATTCTCTTCTCTCGTCTGCTGCCATGATTGTGAAGCATTCGCAGTCACGTGGAACTGTGAGTCCATTAAACCTCTTTCTTTTCCAAATTGCCCAGTCTAGGGTATGTCCTCATCAGCAGCTTGAGAACAGACTAGTACACACTTCTAGTCCTAATTACTTGGAAGACTGAGATGGGAGGATTGCTTGAGCCCAGGAGTCTGAGGATGCAGTGAGCTGTGATTATGTCACTGTACTCCAGCCTGATCAAGACCCTGTCTCCAAAAAAAAAAAAAGAAAAAAGAAAAAAGAAAATAATATTTTCATAACATAATGTCATTAATACACCTAAAAAAATTAACAGTCATTCCTTAATAGTAAGTAATACCCACACCATAGTCGCATGTATTCAATTGCCAGCACAGTCTTTTTATAGTTGATTTGTTCAAATCAAGGTCTAAGCATGGTAAGTAGCACAAGAGAGAACAGCTAGCCGGGGCCCCGTTTACAGTTCTTAAGAGTGGAGTGCAGGAATTTCTTTGCCTAGTGTACAATGAGTCAGTTTTACCGATAAAGTGCACCCTGACGTTTGTGGTTTTGACTGTCTAGAAACAACTTCAAATGTCCATGGCATTTAGCAGTGTCTGCTGAGGCACAAAAGTGAATCCTAGGGACTCCTGAGGCTGTGTCTGGGAGGGAGTGGTTCAGCTAGAGAGTAAACTTAGGTGAG
The DNA here is from genome assembly GCF_028878055.3 of Symphalangus syndactylus. Taxonomy (NCBI): domain Eukaryota; kingdom Metazoa; phylum Chordata; class Mammalia; order Primates; family Hylobatidae; genus Symphalangus; species Symphalangus syndactylus. Next base: position 66,051,142 of record NC_072430.2, on the reverse strand, counting down.
AGCTGGCACTTGGCTCCTCAATGATGCTTTGTTCTTCTCTTTTCTTATTCTTCCCTGATTTGGGATTTCACAGACTTGTACAATTAAAAAGTAGAGTTTTACATAGGATTATTAACCTTTTATTTTGCTAAATAAGGACATCAGAAAAAAAATATTGGCTGGGTGCAATGGCTCACGCCTGTAATCCCAGCACTTTGGGAGGCTGACGCTTGTGGATCATCTGAAGTCGGGAGTTTGAGACCAGCCTGGCCAACTTGGTGAAACCCTGTCTCTACTAAACATACCAAAATTAGCCAGGTGTGGTGGTGCATGCCTGTAATCCCAGCTGCTTGGGAGGCTGAGGCAGAAGAATCACTTGAACCCGGGAGGCAGAGGTTGCAATGAGCCAAGACTGCACCACTGAACTCTAGTCTGGGTGACAGGGCAAGACTCTGTCTCAAAAAAAAAAAAAAAAAAAAAAAATCTATCACCATTATTTCTTAAAAGAAAGGATATTTTAATACTAAAAGGGTAGAACTGACATGATTTCAGAATAATGGAGCATCTATCCCAGGAAATGATTGTTGGCCACCTTATCTTGACATTATTTATGTTCTGTGGTTCTAGTTTTGTTATTTTGTCATGGATTGGTAAACAACATTTTGTCACAGTTTGGTATTTGGGAAGCATTCCTCTACCCAAGATTTATTAGATAGTAAAGCTTGTGCCGTGATAAAAATATCATTCTCTTTTGAAAAATAGTCGAGTGGGAGAGGAAACTTATAGTAAAAGTTGAAAATGAAGTTAACTTGTGATGTAGAGATAGGCACAGAGATGCTACTGTTTTGATCTGTGATTTAGGGGCATAATGGGAGCAGGTACAAGTATTTCCATATTCTCATATAGATCTGCGATTAGATCAAGGAATGTCAAGAATTACTCTCTTAAACTTATTAGGCTTCTGATCCGACTTCCTCTTCGCTTCCAAGAACTTTCATTGTTCTTGCTCACATTTCCAAGCCCACATCTCCTCCTTGTCCTGTACTCACAGCCTAATACCAGCATTAAGCGGATGACCCCCACATTTGCATCTCTTGCCCACTCTGCTCCGCTGAGCTTCAGACCAATGTATCCAATTGCATTCAATAACAGCTGCATTCAACAACAGGGAACCCTTACTCTGCTTCCTCATTCTGGCTCTTCCTTCTCTCTTCCCTGTTGTGCAAAATGGAGACTTGCTCATGCCAGAAACCAGGAGCTCCCCCATCCATATTCACCCCTCTAAGGTTTTACTTCCAAGTATGTTTCAATCTATTTACTTCATGCCATTACTATCCCTACCACTCCAGTCTAGGTCACTGCTACCTCTTGCCCGGGCTTCTACGACAGTTATTCTTACTCCACCATCTCTACACTAACCCCACCAGTCCATTCTTCATCCAGCCAGAGTGACTTTCTTAACATGGAAATTGTGTCACATTATACCCCCTGTTTAAAGCTCTGAGGGCATTTGAGGTAAAATGAAAAAAAAAAAAAAAAAAAAGAGAGGGTCCAAGGCCCATGTGGCCCGCCCATTACCCAACTTCAACCTCATCTCAAGCAACTTTCCTTTTCATTTACCCTGCATGTTTGATACATGCTGGACTTTGATTTTCTTGAATACTCAAAACTCTTTTCTGATTCACAGTAGGGAAGACATGGTGTTTCTTCTACTAGAAAGTCCTTCTCCCCACCCTCTCTGCTGTCTATCTTTTCCCCCTCTGCATTGTAAGCTCCCTGAGGACAGACCCTAGACTATTGTGCTCATTAATGAATAACCAATATCTATTCATAATAGCACAGTCCTTGGCAGAGAGTAGGTGCTTGCTAAATGAGTGAATGACTATTCCAATTAATACCAAACTTCCTTCATCCCTATAGAAGGACAGAAAGGAGAGGCTGAATATTTTTTAAAAAGAAACAAGGCCATATTTTTGCTAGGTCAGCCAAATTGATATTGGGTATTCAGGCAAATATTTACCTGTGTAGTTGTAATAACGGACCTTTCTGCGAAATAAAGTCAATCATATTTAAGTGGGTGCTATGATCAGCCCCATTTTGTCTGCATTACAATAATTGCCAAGGTTTCTATAAAACTCCTGGAAAGGGTGACCCCTGTGTCTTGATAAAGTGCTAAATCTGTCCATTTCTGGAGGACAAAGTTCTATAATATGTCCATTAAAAAGACACTAAGTACCTTATTAGAAAAGACTAAAATCAAATACATGGAAAATGGCCCCATAACTTAAGCCCACACTTTTATTACAGTTTTTAAAGAGAAGAGTCAACATATTCGTAGAACCATTTCCTGTAATACTTTTCAATAAATTGAATAATTTGCACTTTTGCTTAGCGGAAATGAAATGTGTTCTGAGAATTGTAAGCCCACGTTGAGCTCCCATTTTACTAATTCCCTTTTAATGCGTCATCTCAGTGACTCACATTTAGCACCACATCTTATTGGCTAATTATCTCTACTTTTCAGTTTAGCATCCTACTTCATGCTAACTGAGTCCTTACTTGTATTTTGTGGGTATGATTTATCGCAACTATACTGTAAGCTTCTTGTAAACAGGAGTTCATGTATTTTTCTACTTCTGCATTGTAGTTACCCTGTGTAACAATAGGCAAAGTCATAGAACAGTGAAAAAAAAAAAAAACAACCGACATCTCAGGGGCCTCGTTTCCTACTCAACCTGCATGTCCAATATGGGTCCACAGGGGAACTCTGACACATCCGTCACCCTCATATTCACCCTACTAAGAGCTGTGTTCTCCCAGGGACCCAGGCTAATGAAGGCATTGTCTTGACACTTCTTGCCCTGATTAAAACAACACTGAGGAAGAAACGTGACAAACCCCATAGCTGGATTTCATAGCTCTTGCCGGTGTGTAATATATATCATTCCACATGCATGTCATTGGCTAACACAAGTCACACGGCCATGCCTAACCTCAAAAGTGGTGGGCAAATGCAGCCCTATTGTGTGCCAGGAAAGAAGAGAGTCAAGAATACTGGCAGCTCTGAACTCATGATTCACACTCAGTGCTGCTCAGTTCCAGCTCATGATGGGATTTCTGTCATAACTTGTTTCACTGAAGTTTGGAAATGCCTGAAGGAATATATGTGGGCTCAAGGTAAAGAGAAGACAGTTACTGGTTGAAAAGAAGAAAGTGTGGCTACTGTGTGTTTGTACTCTTTCTTGTTTCAATTTCTTTTCTAAAATCTGGAAGGGAAAGCCCCAAAGAATATTTCAAAATAAAGGACCCACATGAATACCTGCCTTTATGTAGCAAATAGGTGTGCACTGACTAATCATCTGGTATTCTACTTGACCTAGTCAATATTTCTGCCAATGATTTGCATGATTACAGATGCTGACATGCAGAAAACATTTGCATACTACATGAACCCGGAACCAAATTACTGGAATGAATAATTCGGGTGATAGAATTATGATCCAAAGCTGGGATCATGGGCTGGAATAATGGGTTCACTGTAAAGGATAAGCGTGTGATGTTTGGGTCTAAAGACCAATTCAATTACAAAACTACAAGATGGCAGAGCTTTGAATAATAGCATATGTAAAAAATCTTCATGATTTTATGTTGACATGAATTATATTCTTATCTGATGGTGGGATATGGTGGACAAATGAATTAAAGGAATGTCTGTCTGCATGGGAACATGACACCCAGGCCCATGAAGGAGGGGCTCATGAAATCTGCTCAGGCATTGTGCAGAGCCTTGAGCTAAGTTTGGCCTGTCAGTGCTTGAGGGACCTTGACAGATGAGCCTGCCCAGAGGAGAGTAGTGAGGTTACCAATGGAATAAGAACACTCAAGGAGCAGATGAAAGGGCTAGGCTAGCTTATCCTAGAGAATAGAGAGACTGGATTGGGGAAATGTGGGATGGGAAGGGCAGTCTTCACGTACTCGTAGAGCTGCCAGGTAGAAGATGGAATAAACTTTTTCTTGCTGTGGAAGGCAGAACAAGGATAGATCATAGCACTGATTTTGACACAAAGGAGAATAGAACTCTGTGAAGTCCATGTCTGTGTTATTCTGTGTTCTAACAGAACTCTGTGAAGTCTCAGTTAAGTTTCTTGTATATTATGTCACAGAGAAGATTCATGAATCCAAAGAGTAGAGTGACCAACTTAGTTTACCCAAGACTCAGAGATTTTTCTAAGACTTAGAATCTTCAATGCTAAAACCAGAAAAATCCCAGGCAAACCTGGAAGAATTGGTCACCCTACCAAAGAAGATTGCTTTAATGTTATCTAAGGTCTCTGCCCTCTCAGAGATTCTGTGATTTCCATGATAGGTATGTTGATTTTCTCAGAAAAATTTCAGGTAAAGCAATGATTCTTATACAGTACTTTTGGTTCTCAGTCCCATGCTAATTTAATCACGAAGGACTTTTACGTGTATTTTGAGCAATTATTCCACATTTGTGTTTAAGATTTGATCGTTGCCAGTAGATTCATGCCCTACAATTGTATCAAATAATCAGGTGAATATTTCCCTGCAAGTCCAAAGTCACTAATTACATAAATGAACATTTTAGAAATACAGAACTGCACCTTTCTTAAGAAACCACAGTGGATAATTTGATTGCTTGAATTGCTATTATTCTTAGATGAAGCTTTATGAAGGTGAACAGCAGAACAGGCTGTTCCATCAGAATGAAATTTCACTAGGCTTATACACAATGAAAGAGCTATTTGTGTTCAAGACATCCTAGTAGAAACTTTGTTCCTTTCTTTTAATCATTTATTGTATATGGGATTCTGGAATAAGTTTATTAAATCAATCTGTAATCTTGAAGATTTGTTCATTCTTTGGGGTTCAATGTTTGTGTATTTAGGAATAAGACCTTCACAAAGAGGTTTTGTAGTTTTCCTTTGGCATTCTTCTTGGTAATATGCCACCTGCCCATTCTAACTGTTCAACTTCAGTACAACCATGTGATGGTTTACTGAGGTCTGCCAATTTCCCTAAGCCATTTCCCTTATAATACACTTGACAAAACCATGTAAATAGAGTCCTATGAGAAGAGAAGAGTAACTGGTGAATGGGCTCTATTTTTTAATCTAGTTGGTGATTTATGGAGAAGAGAAAGAGGCTCTTCAAGTTTCTGCTTTTCCACCTCATTTCAAGAATAGAAATGCGTCGAGGTGAGAGAATCACGGCAAGGCTCTTGATGTGGCTTAAAGGTAGTGGCAATAAAAAGAGTTTTGACTGAGAGGAAAATAGTGGGAAACAGCTGCTCACTCAAGCCCACTCCACCACATGCTCCCTCCTACTTTGGTTTGTCTTCATGCCTTCTGGGAATTTTCCTTGGATCATGCATCTGACTCTTCTCTCTGCTGTCACACAGAATAACTCTATTCTTGGATCTGTGTTGTTCACTGTAGTTGTTGATGATAGACTTACTATAAGGCCAGGAAAAAAACCTCGTTGTTCATGATGAATAAAGCCCAAAATGGGTACAGTCTTGGACATTCTACTGCTTAAATTATCAACCATGCAAGAGAGGTATACAATTATCTTAGCTTCCTGGCTGTATCACTCTGTGTACTGTGGCTATGGTAGCTTCATAAACTAATTGGAAACATAACAGAAGCAATGCAGTGTAGGATAGTGACACATCCCCCAGAACGTCTTACGAAGAAGAGATGGATTTGTTACTAGAATCTGCAACCCCCCTCACAATCTCATCTATCTATTTTCACAAGTAACACTCTGGAATCTCAAACTGAGTGTGGAATTGTATACTTACCTTGTAAGGCCTTTCACATTGATTTGAAAAGGAAGTCAGGACTGAGTATTTTTAGTGGACACTGCAGTTTTTATCCAGAATACCTTAACTTTTTATGAATCATTCCAATGGTAAATATTGAAAATCCATTGTTCAAGTTCAGAAAAAGCCTCACCAAAGGTAAATAGCATGTGTGCTCATCAATGATAATTAGCTTGCTTTTATTTAGCTATATTCCAGCCGTGTTTAAACACCCATGGGAACATGACTGCCCTTTTCCGGGATTGCATCTGAAGTTATCTATATGGATAAAGGTGGATTTCCCCCCCTTCCTTCTTGGTACTCATTTTTCCTGGATTTGATCCTTTTCTCACACTATCCACACTGAGGAAAGGTGAATAGCTCCTCAGCATTTCCCATGATTAGGATGAAGATGATACTTGATTGTAGAACAGAAACCTACTCTCAAGAGAGAAGTTAGGAAAGAGGATTGAGAAGTAATTTGCTTGTGCAGGAAAAAGAACATGGAGAGACTTACGAATGTTGAGTCAGAAAACTCGCTGTGATGAGAATGAAGTGTATAAAGTAACTTAGCAATGTCAGTGATGCAGGAGAAGCTGTAGAGTGGGCCAGTGGTGTTGCTCCCGGGACAAACCTTTTCATGGACCTGTCATGCTGGACTGGCAGCGTGCACACTGCTGCTCTTGCTGTGCTATCCTACACTGGATACATTGCGGTCTCAGATTTACTGTGACTGCACTTTTCAAAAAATAGTGTTTGAAATTTATGAAAATATGAAAATTCGAATGTTACTAATTGGATTTATACTGCTCATCAAGAGATTCTTCTTCACATATACTCAGGGCATTGCTGAACTGAGGTATCACCACCTTTCTGCCCAGTCACTTTCCACGTCTGCTAGGTTCTCCTGTAGGCTGCCCTGTCAATGTGATGCTCATTGTACATGGCCTATGTGCCACCCTTCCTGTCACCTTCAGTTTATCCCATGCCTGAATTGCACTATCATGTTATAAATCCATCAGAGAGTTCTTGTTTTATTCAAACTGGTATCAAAACAAAATTATCTACAGGCAGCCAAGCCAAGTTTTTCCTTTACTTGCTTTTGAAAGACTTTATAAAATAATAATATACAGAATTTAGTTATAAATTTAATTATGCTAGGAGAAATAATCACCAAGTTACTATTTGGTGTATAACATTTTCCCTCACAACATCAATCAGGTGCCCGAAATAAACAGCTAACAGCAGCCCACCTGTTTTTTCTTTTTTCTTTTTTTTCTTTTATTTCTTTCTTTTTTTTTTTGAGACAGTCTTGTTTTGTTGCCCAGGCTGGAGTGCAGTGGCATGATCTCAGCTCATGGCAACCTCTGTCTCCTGGGTTCAAATGATTCTCCTGCCTCAGCCTCCCGAGTAGCTGGGATTACAGGCATCTGCCACGACGCCTGGCTAATTTTGTATTTTTAGCAGAGATGGGGTTTCACCATGTTGGCCAGGCTGGTCTTGAACTCCTGATCTCAGGTAATCTGCCCACCTCGGCCTCCCAAAGTGCTGGGATTACAGGCGTGAGCCACTGCGCCCGGCCTCAGCTCACCTTTTTATTTCTTGTATGAGTTTTGTCTGTCTTTCCTATAGAATTCTCAAGCTCTTAAAACAAGTGCATGCTTCATGTGACCATTTCATTGAACCCACAAAAATCACTGCAAGTGCTGTTTTCTCTTAGGCTCTAAAATTTAAAATAGGGAAATGAGTCTGAGGCAGTCAACACAACTGGGATGCCTCCTCTAAAAAAAAATTCTTACAGACTGCAAAAGATAGGCATCTCATCTCATTTGTATTTAACATCATATATAATATGCATAGATATATAGATATAACTTACACAAAGATAATTCAATATACATGCTTTGAATAATCCTACTGATTGGTTGCCTTCTTGCTTAAGTAGTCATTGCAGAGACAGTAAGGTTTGCTTAACCTGCCTCTTTGGCTGTGTGTGTGTTTGTGTGTATGTATATATATATATATATATATATATATACATATATGTATGTATATATATATATATACATATATGTATATATATATATATATACATACATATATATATATATGGAGAAAATACAGCTTTGGGAAGAGACCAGTTTTTCACTATAATTGTTTGGAAGGTAATGAGCTGTTATATTCCTTAACATAAAGCCACCATTGTGATGTGCTATTCTTTACCACGTCCTAAGATGGTTGTGTTGTAAACTGGGGTTATGGTATACTGACTTCATTCCTTATAGCTAAATCATTAAGGATAATAATTAGCATTCTTTCCATATGTGTGTAGATTACAAGTTTAACCTGGGATGTGCTTCCCCTTCAGACAAATTGCTTTTGGGTCCACAAAAGAATTTCTTTGTTATCTATTTTTAAAAATTATCCTGCCTTTTCTTTTTAACAAGCAAATGTTTATCGGATACCTTATTTGTAAAGTCTATAATAAACAGCGGGAGGGAGGGAATCTCTGTCTTTAAGGAACTTATTATTTAGTGGAAGAACCTAAAACCCATTAGTTGTGGTGTGCTCATTAAGTTTCCACATGGGACAAAAATATACATTGCTGATTAATATGCCAAGGTGGTATATATTTAGTTAGGTTTAGGTCATATGAAAAGTTTGGTTATACATCCCCATTGGCATATACACACATACACATTTATTTAGATCAGTGGCTTTCAAGCATGTTTTCTCTCCTAAAGTGGCAGAGACTCTAGCCTAAGTGAGGGAGAGGCAGGAGTCTTACTGTTGGCCCTCTTTATGCCACCTCCTGTCTTCATGCAATAGCCTTGAACATGACCTGAAAATTCCTGATTCAGATTGTTTGATATGTAACAGTGTGTCTTAGAACATTAATTATTATAACTGTAGTCAATTTCTACAAATATAACTCAATATACATGCTTTGAGTAATCCTACTGGCTGGTTGCCATGTTGATTAAGTAGCCTTGTTTCTAATGGTTTTGCAGTTTTTTCTTAATTCAGGCCTTTCACATCATTCACCCTCTTAGTCAACCATATGCAGTTTATAGCTTCACTGTAGACATTTTCTATAACCAATTTGTCTCTTTGGCAATACACATCTTATTGATTTTCTTAATAAATATCTGGGCCTTATCACTTAGGATCTCATCACTTTTCATCTGAATTATTAGGAGAACCTCTACACTAGCTTTCTGCCTTTATTCTTGAAATTGATAGTGAATTTATTCCCTTCCACTTTGTTACCAGAGGGGTATTCCTGAATCATGAGTCATTTTTTGTTCTTCCCTGTTTAAATGTTAGTGGTCCTGGAGATAAAGTTCAAACCTCCTAACATGGCATACCAATTTCGTCCAGTTCAGCTTATTGAATCTCTGATGAGATCCCCCAGTAATTCAGGAACCAGGTTAGAGATGGGAGTCCTTCCTCCAACCTTGTCTTCTGCCTCGTCCCTTTATGTGTGTTGAGCTGTTTTCTATTATAGCACCTCAGCACCTCATTGCCTTGGTACAGGCTGTAGCCTCTGCCTGGCACAGCCTTCTGCAAGCTTCAGTAATTCCTCTTTTTTTTCCCCAAAATGCAGCTTAAGTTTCACTTATTTTAGAAACATTCATGATTGTTTCCAGACTAAGATCTCTTCTTCTGTGTTCCCTCTCTCCACTCAAACTATATCCCAGCATACACTTTTGTTAGAATTCTATTGCACTGATTTGTAACAATTTTCTGTCTCCTCTCATAAGAATGTGTTTATTTGATGGCCAGGACTGCATCCTGTTCATGGTTGTATTCTCTGTATTATATCATCTATCAAGGTGACTTGCCTAAATACTTTATTTAAAAAAATGTGAATTTGAGGCCCTCTTAATATTGATCCCCTCTGTTATGGACTGAATGTTTGTGTCCCCACAATGCATATGTTGAATCCCTAACCCTCAATGTGCTGATACTTGGAGATGAGGCTTTTTGGAGGTAAATAGGGGTAGATGAGGTCATGAGGATAGGGTCTTCATGATGGGATTAGTACTCTTACAAGAAGAGACACCAGAACACTCCCTCCCTCTCTTCCTCTGCACACAAACAGAAAAGGCCATGTGAGGACACAATGAGAAGGTGGCTGTCTGTAAGAAGCCGGGAAGGGAGCTCCCACAAACACCCAACCATGTTGGCACCTGATCTCACACTTCTAGCCTCCAGTACTATGAGAAAATGAATTTCTGTTGCTTAAGCCACCCAGTCTATGGTATTTTGTTATGGCAGCCCCAGCAGAATTATAAACCCTCAGGGGAAGAACTGCTTGTTTATCATTTTGTTTACTATCTTTATGTTAGATTTCTAGCTCTGGAAAGTATTCCCTTTAGTTCTATGGTAATTCAACATTTAACAACAGGATTTTTAAATTAAAAAAAAGTAGTACATGCTTGATATACAAGATTTGGGATGCATACACACACACACACACACACACACACACACCTACCTCACAATGAAAACATCACCCATAACCCAACAGAATCACTGTTAATATTTGTGTTTGTCCTCTAGTATATATAATACAGTATGTATTACACACACACACACACACACGCACACGTATTCCACAAAAATAAGATCATACTATACTCCAAAGCAGTAAATATAGCTTACACTTACATACTTATATGGATGTTTATTTTGTTTAGCGTCACAAGGTGCACATTTTGCTATGACAGTAATTACTCTTCTGCAATATTATTTTGGGTATACAATTTTCCATCCAATGAATATATATAAATATACTGTAGATGTAATTTTTGGTCTGTATTCTTCTGAGATATTTAAACATTTATTAGCTTGCTGGTTCCTCCAATCCAAGTGTTTATTACTCCCTCAAAGTTTACTTAGTTTCTTACAGTTCAAATATGGCAACTTTTCACAAGAGTATCACAAAGAATCTTAAAAATCATTTATTCATTGATTGATTGATAAATGTTTATTAAGTACCCACTGGGTAGTAGGAACTGTGTTTGTATTTCTGGGGAAATTCAGTAATATAGAGCAAGAATCCAGAAAATATGTATGGTGTTTGTTCCAGTTATTGTGCTTTTAGAAATTTATTGCTAGGAAGTAATGGTATATGCACAAACAGACCTGCGTACTCAGATGTTCATTGCAGCATGTAGAGCAAAGGAATGGCTATGACCTACATTTCCAACAGTGAGGAAATATCTGAAATAATTGTGGCCCATCCATATGGTAGAATGTTTTTCAGTCATTAAAAATACCCTTCTCAGAGAGTATTTAAGAATGTGGGAATTGCTTAAAATAGAATGTTAAGTGAAAAAAAAAAACAAGTTACAAAATTATGTGTACAACATGTGATCCCTGTTTTATAGAAAACAAAACAGAACAAAAACTATTTATAGAAAATAAAATACCGAAATATGATTTGTTTTCTCTAATAGCTGGATTCCTGCCTTTGTGACTAAAAAATGTTTTGGGCAATTAAACATGTTTGAGATGGTTTATTAATTTCGGAGATATGGAGCACCTTTTATTAGAATTGTTTCATTTTGGTGAAGTGAAATGCCTCAAACATCGGTTGAATTCTCACCTTCATAGTGATACCAGGAATATTTTTGGAGTGTTTTCGATGAAAGCAAGCCCATCAAGGAAGCAGGAGAGGCATCACCAATATACCCTCAACACTTGTTCTTTAAGACTCAGTCTAGCAGTCAACTCTCCTGGGAAGTTTTCTCTGCATCTTATCCTAGCACCACAAATGCAAATCCAGTATAGTGTGTTACTATTACACAGTGTTGCTATTGTTTGTTTCTTTTCTCTCCTGGATTGTGCTGGAGCCTACCAGTGTACTTGGTTTATAGCATTCAGTAAAATGTTGAATGCATGAATGAGAAGTGAATGACTAATCCAATGCCAACATTGCTCAATTACCCCTGAAACCCCCATACCTGAGAAAACCGAAGTCGGTATGTTGGACTTGATGGAGTGATATCAGCCTTGCTTAATAGAGAAGCAGCTCAAGTGAGGATATAGGATGGATTGTGTCAGTACAACCTCGGTGAATGTTTTTCATGCACTCCCCCGACATTGTTCTCCCTGGCTGGCTCTTGTATGATTATATTAGCTCTCGCATATCTGAGGTGAGAATTGTTAAGCAGCAAGGAGGCTGCCTGCTATGTGGTTCAGCATCCGACATTTTTTGGTCCTAAGCTCTGTGATGGAGCTGATCTGTTTCTGTATACTGAACTGTCTTTTTGGGGTGGGTTGGGGGAGGCTGCTGGGTTCTCAGACCTCAAAAGCCTAATAAAAGAACAACCATACAGTAAAAGATATCAGGGAAAGAGGGCATTGTTTCTTATGTGGCAGCACAAAGAATGGGCTCTGGGCTAGAAGGAGGGGCCCTGCTAATAAAGAGCTAGCCCTGTGAGGGCTCTGGTGCTCTTCTTGTCCTATAAAAAAACTGGAATCCCTGAGCAGATGGCTGGAGCACAGGACTCTTTCTGTTAACTTCAAATTCCATTCCTATGGTGTAGGACCCATTCATAGGAGATAGGTCACATTCTGGCTCACAATGCCATGCCCATAATTCCTGCTGGAATCAGTGGGAGCCGTGGGTCCATAAGCTGAGGGCAGTCTGGTTTCCTTTGATAAGGAGTGTAGAGTGTGTGTGTGTGTGTGTGTGAGTGTGAGTCTGTATGTGATAGAGAAACTGTACATGTGTCAGGGGAGAGAGAAGGAATGAGAAATATTGAGAATTGGCCTTTTCCAAGAGAAAGGATTAAAGACATCCCTTGCTGTTCTGGGATGGCCCTTTCTTTACTGTTGTGAATAGCTCTGCTAATAGAATTAACAAGTACTCCATCTGTCATAAATCCCATTTAATATTCATGCCCGAAATAAACTGAGTTCTTGCCCTAATCTGGCTTGCTGACTGTTCCTTCTCAGCCCCAGGGAAAGGATTATTCCAATGGGATCACTTCCAAATATTTGGAGAGAAGGGGGTGGAGGTAGAGAAAATGAAAAGGCTGATTCTGCCTTCCAAGGAGTCTAATTAATGCCACTGCCTTCTAGCCCTGAATTGTCTTGTGGCAAATGGCTCATCGAGTTATCTGAAGCATACCACCTCTGGTTAACAAAGGCCATTTAAGGTCACCATTCTGAAGTGTCTCTTCCTACCATGCCTGGGCAAATCTCAACTTCTATTTTGTTTCCTGATAAGGCTGCCTTTTCTGCATAGGATTTGGAAAGACTCTTCTATTTAATATTCAGTTTTACAGACCATTGCCAAGAAGCTATTTAAATTGTCCAGACACATAACTGTACATATTTTCTGTTTTATATAGGGGCTTTTCCGTGAATGGTAGCAGAGAATTCAGTATTATAATTTGGCAAAACCTAGTTGACACAGATGTGTTGCCAGTACCCTTGGGCAATGCAGGACCCATAAAACTGTGTCCCAGGTGTGGCACCCCACTCCCACCTCAAGGTGAACCTTAGTGCCAAGAACTCACTCTCTTAATTGGTATAACTTTATAGCAAATGTTGATATATTATAGGGCAAAAGGCTGCACCTTGTTCTTCTTTAAACTTATTTCAGATATCCTTGTTCCTTTGCTTTTTCATATTAATTTTAGAATCATACTATCAAATTTTAATCAAAAGTATTTTGGGTTGGATTGCAGTTACTGAATTTATAGATTAATTTGGAGAGTTGGAGTTGTCCTTTGTAGAGTCTTGAGTCTTCCCAGACCTGATATCTCTCTCCGTTAATTTGGTCTTATTTCATACCTTTCCATAAAGTTTAATAATTTTTCCCATGAATGTCCTGGACATATTATTCCAGTGCATAACTCAGTGCCTGCTATATAGTAGATATCCAATAATTTTTTACTGAATAAATATGTTTTGTTGCTAGTGTGAATGGAATAAGGGTTCAACAAATGTTTGTGTATTGATTTTTTTATCTAGGAACCTTTCTGAAGCATGTTTTTCTATTCTTTTTTTTTTTCTTTTTGAGACAGAGTTTCACCCTTGTCACCCAGGCCGGAGTGCAATGGTGCAATCTCAGCTCACTGCAACCTCTGCCTCCCGGGTTCGAGCAACTCTCCTGCTTCAGCCTCCCAAGTATCTGGGACTATAAGCATGCACTGCTATGCCAGGCTAATTTTGTATTTTTAGTAGAGACTAGGTTTCACCATGTTGGCCAGGCTAGTCTCGAACTCCTGACCTCAGGTGATCAGCTCGCCTCGGCCTCCCAAAGTGCGGGGATTACAGGTGTGAGCCACTGTGCCCAGCCCACGTTTTTCTATTCTAATAATATGATACATTTTCTTGGATTTTCTGTGTATATAATAATTTGGTCTGAAAAATCAGAGGTTTGTTTTTTCTTTCTAATCTTTATGCATTTAGTTTTCTTTATTGGCTTATTTTATTTGATATAATCTCCAGTACAATGTTGAATAGAAATGATGATAGAAGTATCCATTTCTTTTCCTGAATTTAATGGGAAATTGAAATCTCACTATAATATGTCTGCTTTCAATAGATGCCTGTTATCAAATTAAGGAAGTTCCCTTGTATTCTAATTTTCTAAGTTTTTCATATCTTAAAATCATGGATAGGTTTCAAATTTGATTAAATGCTTTTTAAAAATATGCTTGATTAGATGTGCTAACATTTTATTTAGTTTTTTTGGCATCTGTGTTCAATTGATATTCGTTCTTTGGTCACAGATGCAAATATTGGTGGAAATATAGCATAGTGGTTAATAGCGCATGCTCTGAAGTGAGACTGTTCAAAGTTTGAATTCTTGTTCTATCACTTCTGACTACTAACTTGAGTAAATTACAGACATTCTTTATGACTCAGTTTCCTTATCTCCAAATGGAGTTAATAATAACACCAACCACATAGTATTTTTTTTTGAAGAAATTAAATGAAATAATCCAAATAAGGCTGGGCACGGTGGCTCATACCTGTAATCCCAGCACTTTGGGAGGCCAAGGCGGGTGGATCACTTGAGGTCAGAAGTTCAAGACCAGCCTGGGCAACATGGTGAAACCCTGTCTCTACTAAAAATACAAAAATTAGCCAAGCATGATGGTGCACACCTGTAATCCCAGCTACTCAGGAGGCTGAGGCAGGAGAATCACTTGAAGCCAGGAGGCAGAGGTTTCAGTGAACTGAGATTGCACCACTGCACTCCAGCCTGAGTGATAAAGTGAGACTTAGTCTCAAAAAAAAAAAAAAAAAAGAAAGAAAAGAATAATCCATGTAAAACTTAAAACAGTTCTCAGTGCCTTGTTGAACATTTACTGTATGTCAACTCCATTTTCTTCTTCCTATTACTATTATTTCTCAGACCCCCTTGTTTAGTTTTGGTGCCAAGGTTATAATGGTACCTAAAGGAAGATTGAGAGATTTCTATTTTACGTTTCAATATAGCTTATATAAAATTAAGATTTTATGTTTATTGAAGCTTTGGTAATACTCATTAGTAGAAATCATCTGGCTTTAGGAATTTATATGGATAAAATTTGGGGATAGTCTTTAAAATTATAAACTTACTCATGTTTTTATTTCTTTTTGAGTCAATATTGGCAAATTTATCGAAAAATTATAAATTTATTTCTCAAAATGTGGGTTCATAGTGTTCACTTAAGGTTAGTTTTGAATCCCTAGTTCATCTAAAATGCTGTTCTCTTTTCTGCTGCTACCCTTGTCTAACTTGTACAATCTCCTTTCCTTGACCCATCTTACCAGAAAATCATCTATTGAATTTTCCATTTCAGAAAAAGAACTTGGTTTTATTGTTCTTTTCTATTGTTTCTTCCTTTGTGTTTATTATTAGTATTATTATTTTGAGACAGGGTCTCACTTTGTCACCCAGACTGGAGAGTAGTGGTACCATCTCGGCTTACTTCAACCAACCTCCACCTTCTGGGCTCAAGTGCTTGATCCTCCCACCTTAGCCTCCTGAGTAGCTGGGACCATAGGTGCATGCCACCATGCTCAACTAATTTTTTATATTTTTGATAGAGGTGGGGTTTCACCATGTTGCCCAGGCTGGTCTTGAACTCCCGAGCTCAAGCGATCTACCTGCCTCGGCCTCCCAAAATGCCCTTATGTTTATTATATGCATCCATCTACTTTCTTCAGGTTCCATCTTTCTCTTTCTAACTTCTTGAATTGAATATTTAGTTCATCTTATTTCTAGTTCATTGTGATACATATATACGTATATGTACTTTTTACTTTTAATACTGCTTTAGGCGTATCATACAAGTTTTGACATGTCATGCTAATAATTTCTATCATGAGTTGTTAGCTCAGAAGTTATTTGGAAATATGTTTTCTTTGTGCGGCATCGTGGAAATATGTTTGATCTTTGCCCTTGGTTTTTGACAGAGCTCCTGAATCTCTTATAATTCTCTGAGTGATGGGGTGATAGGAGCATATATATATATATATATATATAAAATATATATATAATATAATATATATATATAAAATATATATATAATATAATATATATATATAAAATATATATATAATATAATATATATATATTTTTTTTTTTGAGATGGAGTTTCGCTGTTGTTGCCTAGGCTGGAGTGCAATGGTGTGATCTTGGCTCACTGCAACCTCCACCTTCCGGGTTCAAGCAATTCTCCTGCCTCAGCCTCCTGAGTAGCTGGGATTACAGGCATGTGCCACCGCACCTGGCTGATATTGTATTTTTAGTAGAGACGGGATTTCCCCATGTTGGTCAGGCTGGTCTCGAACTCCCGACCTCAGGTGATCCACCCGCCTCGGCCTCCCAAAGTGCTGGGATTACAGGCGTGAGCCACAACGCCAGGCTGATAGGAGCATATTTTGTTCTAATGAAGTGACTTTTGGTTGGGCCCTTAGATCACTTCAGGATGGGGACTGGTCACCGACCAGAAAACTTGATTAGAAGCCTGAAACTTTCAGCCCCATCCCTCAACCTCCAGGTGGGAAGAAGGGGCTGGAGATTGAGCTAATAATTGATCACTCCTTTGTGATTTAACTTCCTTAAAAATTCCTAAACAATGGGGTTTGGAGAGCTTCTGGGTTGGTGAATACATCCATATACTGGGAGGGTGCCACATCCCAACTCCACAGGACAGAGGCTCCTGAGCTTGGGACACATCTGGACTTCACTCTACGTACCTGTTCATTTGGCTCATTTGTACCCTTTATAATAAACCAGTAAGTGCAAGTAAAGTGCTTTCCTGAGTTCTGTGAGCTGCTCACAACCTGAAGGAGGGGATTATGGGATTCCACAACCTTGTAGCTAAGTCAGATGGAGGCATCAGTAATCTGGGAACCTCATGCTTGTGACTGATTCGTGGTACTGAGTCCTTAAACCTTTGATGTCTGATACTAACTCTGGTTAGTTAGTGTCAGAATTGAACTGAATTGTGGAACACCCAGTTGGTGCCAAGGAATTGTAGAATTGGTTGTGAGTGTGGAAAATCCCCTGCACATTTGGTGTCAGAATCTGTTGATGTCAGGCGGAAAAAACACCTTTCATTTGGCATGGGTGTCCCATTATTTGAAAGTTATGTTTTTCTGTTTCATCTTAGAATTCTAAATGTCATATAGGTCAATATTGATTATTATAATTATTTGAATCTTCTATGTCTTACCAATTTTTGGCCTAGGTGACATCGCTTTCTGACAAAGATGTGTTAAAATCTGCCTCTGGGATTTTTTCATTTCTTCCCCTTATAATCTTGCAGCTTTTTGCTTTACATATTTTGAGACTATATTGTTTAGCACAACAGTCAAAGTCAGTCTCTCTTCCTGAAAAAAAAATTTCCCTTCTCATTTAGTGTGTTTAATACTAATAACTCTGTCTTAAATTCCATTTTGTCTGATTATAATAAGGCTCTCTTAGCTTTCCTGCACTTACTATTTGCCTGGCATATCTTTTTTCATCTGTACCTTTTAAATATCATACAGTTCAAATTTCAAAAATTCCAGTCTGGGACTATAACCAGTGGTTTTAATTTTTTTACATTTATTACTAGTATATTTGGATCTATTTCTTCCATCTAATTTTCTGTTTTTTCATCATTCTCTTTTCTTTCCGCCCTTTTGGTCCATTTGAGTTTTGTTTTTCGGCTTTTTCTTTTTCTACTTTGGGAGTTATACTTTTTATTTCTATTGTGATAATCTTTAAATTCTAAATTTAAATTATAGTGATAATCTTTAAATTCTTGTGATTAATACTTGACTAAGTTTAAAGTTAATGTTTCCCAAGCAATGTGAGGACTTCCACTTGTCTGTTCAGCTTTATTGAGTTACACTTGACAAACAAAAATTGTATATGTTTAAGGTGTCCAATGCAATGATTTGACATACATATCCATTGTGAAACCATCACCAGATTCAAGTGAATTAACACAATTCGTCAACTCACAGAGTTACTTTTTTGTGTGCTGAGAACACTAAAGATCTTTTCTCTTAGCAAATTTTAAGTATACCATACACTATTAGTAACTGTAATCACCATGCTGTGCATTAGATTCCCAGAACTTATCCATCATATAATTGAAAGTTCGTACCCTTTATTTTACCATCTTCCCATTCCCGGCCCATCCAGCCCCTGGAAATCACCATCTACTGTGTGCTTCTAGGAGTTCAACTTTTTAAAGATTTCACATATAAGTGAGGTCATATGTGAGGTCATGAGTGAGTATTTTTCTTTCTGTGTCTGGCTTATTTCACTTAGAATAATGTCCTTTGGGTTCATCCATATTGTTACAAATAGCAAAATTTCCTTCTTTTTTTTATATTCGTGTGTGTGTGTATATATATATATCTAGAATGAGATATTATGTATACATACATGTATATAATGATGCTATATATACATATATATGAAATTTATGTGGAATAATTTAGATATACCATTATATATATGGAATTTATATATATATGTGATTTTGTGGATTATTTCACATTTTCTTTATCCATTCATCTGAGCTCACTTTTTAAACTCAGCTCCTCTTCCATTTCCATGTTATTAGTGACTACTATTGTCTTTTATCTAGTTCTAACTTCCTCATTAGTTGTCTGAATTATTATTATGCTTTGTTTACAGTCAATTCTGTTTCTGTTTATCATCATATGTACTGATATTTGTGTTCATCAATGCATCTTGCTTTTTACTTCTTTGTTCTGGACTAAATTTCCTTAATGAAGTGTATTTTTAGTAGGTATTTAAGTGATGAATGGCAAATTCTCATTTCCTTTGCCCATAAACATCTTTACTCTCCTCTCTTGGAGTTTTGTTGAGTTAGGTGTTGTATTCTAGGTTGACAGTCGTTTTCAAACAATAGCATGAAAATACAATGTGATTTTCCTGTGGGATATTCTGTTGCTAATGGGAGGTCTACTGGGGATCCAGCTGTCATTTTTTTGTTGGCAATTTGTTTCTTCTCTTTGTTTGCTTTGGAGATTTTCTGTTGTTTTTGCTGTTCTGCAATTTTACCACAATGTGTCTAGTAGCAGATTCATTTTCATTTAGCCTCTTCAGCATTTGGGTACTTTTTCATTTTGAGGAATTACAATTCAGTTCTGGAAAAATCTTAACCAGTGTCTTTTCAAATATTACCTTACCCTCATTCTCTCTTTTTTCTCTTTTTGGAGATTTATTTTGGACTTTCATACCCTAGCCTTTATATCTCTTAACTACTTTCATATTTCCTATCTTTTTATTATTCTCAGCTGCATTCTGCATAATTTCTTTAGATCTAGTTCCCATTTATGTAATATTCTCTTCAACTCTGTTTAATATGCCACATACTTTGAGCTTCTAATTTTATTTTTTTAATATTATCATTTTTGAGACAAGGTCTCACTGTGTCACCCAGGCTGGAGTGCAGTGACGTGATCTCGGCTCACTGGAGCTTCAGCCTCCTGGTTCAAGTGATTCTCCTGCCTCAGCCTCCCAAGTAGCTGGGATTGCAGGCATGTACCACTATGCCCAGCTAATTTTTGTATTTTTAATAGAGATGGGGTTTTGTCATGTTGGCCAGGCTATTCTTGAACTCATAGCCTCAAGTGATACACCCACCTTGGCCTCCCAAAGTGCTGGAATTACAGGTGTGAGCCACTGTGCCTGGCCTTGAGCTTCTAATTTTAAGCACTATGTTTTTCATTCCTATAAATTCTGCTTTTTAAAAATCTGTCCTTTTTCATACTTTTATTATTATTTTTAACAAAGTTTTAATAATCTTAAATATACATATTTTTTAGTCTGTTTCAGTTCTCTTCTTTCCCAGTACTTGGAATGATAATTCTCTCATGTATTAATTACATCTGCTGGCATTCCATTACCTCTTGGTCCTTTATTCTTGTGTGTGTGTGTGTGTGTGTGTCTGTGTGTGTGTGTGTCTGTGTGTGTGTATTGTAATACTTTATTTTTAAATAGAGTTCATTATCAGCAGGGTTTTTTTTTTCCTTGTGGGATTTCTGTGTTCTCAGTTGGTTTAAGTGTCCCTCCAAGAAATAGCTTACACATGGTTTCCGGAAAGCTCAGTATTTCTTGCTATTGGTTACAGCAAAGAGGATAGAGCTAGCAGCCACTGAGAGACAAATCCCAAGTGAGCAAGGACAAAATGAATGGAGCAAGGACTTAGAGAAAGTGAGAAGCTAAAGGATGAGGAGCCCAGGTATAGTATAGCTTTATAAAAAGGAAGAGGAATATGTCGTTCTTTTCAATAGGAGGGAAGGTAAAACTGTGATGAAAAACACAGAAAATTTTGAGTAAAAAACTTTAGAGAAGCCCCAAGAAATGATTTATTCTTCTTAGAATGACAAGAGATGAGTTGTCTTTGCAGGTAAGGCAGTCAGATAGTTATGTGTCTAAGGAGATTAATGCTATTAGAAGTGCTGAAGGGCAACAGGAAAAGTTAACAGAAAGGATTGTCAAGAAGGAGGGAGGGTCCAGCCAGGATTTAGAGAAAATAGACTTGTGGGATACAATCTATGTGCTTTGGTGATTTTTCCCACACTACTTGGCAGCTATGGATAGAGGGAAGATAAGTATGGGTTTGCCAGATTCGATGATTGACAATCCAGCCATAGGAGGCAGTTTGGGAGTGAGCAATTCTAAGATTCCTGCGAAAGCCCTATTTAAATCATTTCTAATGGATTCCAGGCTGGGTAAGGGGCAAAAGAAGCCAGAAAGACTCTGATGAATGAGGAGACAAGAGAAGAATCTAGAAAATGGAGACTCAGTGAAGGTGAGGACAGATCAGCAGGGATGAGAGGGCTGTGGGCTAAGAAGTGAAGGAAGTGAGGTCAGGAAAGGGGATTTTCCAGCTTGAGGTCTTGGCCGTGGAATAGTTCTCAGGGCCAAGCATACCAGTAATTGTTTGTGGCCCGATTTTTTCCTAGATCCTTGCTATCTGGAGGAAAAGCTAGTGGCTCTGAGCTGCAGCATGGGGTCTCTCAGCTCCAACTTTCTATTGTAAAAAGTGAGAATGTCAGCCTTGCAGAACTATTATCCTACTTAAAAAAAAGATACATATTAGGTGCTCAGCAATTTACAACATCTCTGGGGATTGTGTCTAAAATTATCATATTCTAAAGCCATGAGGGGGTCTATCAAGGCAAATATTTTAACATCACTTGAGGACTTTGAGCCCCATTTCTTCAAATGCTTGCCCATGATTCCTGGAACCTTTGCTTTCTGGTTGAAGTCTTGGTTTAGCATGTGCAGCAAATAAAATAGAACACAGCCACTCCCTGAGAGCATCCCCACCTCCCCTCTCCTCTCCTGTGACTTACATTTTCCTCAGTGAGCTAGCTGCCACCTCTGCAGCTGCCCTTTGGAGCATTTCTCCAGAGTAGTGACTGTCATTAGCTGTGCTGCGGCTTGGCTGTTCTCCCTGCCAACTGTGGTTGTGTCTGCCCTCCCTTTCCATAGAACGTGCTGGCAGGCTTGGTGGTTTACCAAATCACAGTGGCCTTTGTGGGTCTCTGTGAGCATTTCTTTCCTTTTGCTTTCTTTGTCTATGTCATTTCTAGAAGGAGCAGAACTTGGTTGCTGAGTCATCACTGGCTGTGATGTGGGAAGTCAGAACAGTTCTTTACCTTTTGTTTATTTGTGATCTCTTCCCTCTAGAATGCTGAGAGTGTTTTGAAGGAGAAGATTCATAGGAAGAAACAAATTTAACTAGGATAATAGTTTGGGATGGGACACACTTCCAGTCCAATCTTGCTGTCCACTTGGTGGTAAGGGAGGGGTCAATTCACTGTGGTGTTTCATTGGGACTTACTTTGGCCTCCTCATACTGAGTTAAGTGTAGAGAATGCAGTGATGGGATTGCATTAGCCTTCAAAAAGCTGCTTACTTGTGACTGGCCTACTTAGAAAAATGGAGTGGAAAAAAAAAGGAATGTTTTGATGCAGAAAGAAAAATAAGGTAGTAGAAGGTAGAAATAGAGAACCGCAGTGACGGACCAAGCAGATGGGCTGTATCAGCTCTAAAATGTCCCTGGACTGTGTTCTTCCTGGCCATGTCCTGGATTTTCCATTCTTGCTGACATTTCCAAGTCATAAATCAAGGAGGAATACTCGAAGAGCCTTGCGATTTCGTTGAAATATGAGCAGCCAGGACATCCTCTGGGTGGAGTAGGACTTGCAGGTGCTGGAGGTGGGCAGGCAGGACATGAGTTGAACAGCAGGCAGGGATATTGGGCAGGGTGGCCATTGCCCATGGAGTCAAAAATTTCACCTTTTTATAAGGAACTTTGGGATTTTGGCCTATGAAGGGCAGCCCAGTGAGTCATTTCTCCTGGGCTGGGATGGGAAATTACTAGTTTTAGGTCTTATGATTCTGAAAGTCTGCAGATGTGCAACCATAAGTCTTTTTTATTCTCCTTTACTCTTCCTTTTAAAACTTTACAGTTAACAAAACCCTCCCTATTCTGCCCCAAGTGGATCAAATCCTTTTTCTCTCATCTGACTCGATTATAGTCTTGAGAACTAGCTAGGCACTTTTCAGATTAAGAAGCTATGTCTTGCCCAAATTCCTGTCCTCGTGACAAGTTTTCCCCAAATCTAGGACCAATTCCTGATCAACTGCTTTACATATTCAGATCAGTGATGGCTTCAATTCTGTGCATATTCTAACACTTGACATGGACATCTATCTTAAGGGCTTTCTGGAGTCCTTTAAGGACTATTCTTTTTTTTTTTTTTTTTTTTGAGATGGAGTCTTTCTCTGTGGCCCAGGCTGGAGTGCAGTGGTGTGATCTCGGCTCACTGCAACCTCCGCCTCCCAGGTTCAAGCGATTCTCCTGTCTCAGCCTCCTGAGTAGCTGGGATTACAGGTGCCCGCCACCACACCCGACTAATTGTTGTATTTTTAGTAGAGATGGGGTTTCACCATGTTGGTCAGGCTGGTCTCGAACTCCTGACCTCGTGATCCACCCGCCTCGGCCTCCCAAAGTGCTGGGATTACAGGTGTGAGCCATCGCACCTGGCCCTTTAAGGACTATTCTTAATTGCTTGATGCCATAGGCTGTGGGTTGTGACTGTGAGATAGGTACTGTGCTAATCTCTAAACATACATGATTTTGTTTACATTTTACACCCCTGTGAAGTAGATATTATTATTCTCATTTTATGGCATAATAAAACGAGGTTCAGAAGAGTTACATAAAGTGACAAGAAGTTGGTAGTAGCTGAGCTAGGATTTGAACCCAGATCTATCCTACCTCAAAGCCCAAGTGCCTAACCAGTCTGCTGGAGACTCAATCTGGAGTCCATGCCCCTGTCACCCCTAGATTCTGTGTGACCTTTTGTACACGTGTTTTTCTGGGAAGATGGATCCTGGTCTATATCAGATTTTCAAAGGGCTATGAACCCACAAAGCTAAGAACACTGTACTCAACTATTAGAGTTGGTGGATCAGTTAGGATGCTCTTGGTTGCAAACAAAGCAGAACTGAACTCAGACTGGCTGTGTCAGTGTTCACGCACAGTTTTAATCAGGATTCCTGCTCTGTTTCTCTGTAACAGTCCTGGCTTCATCCTCCTTCTGTGTAGGCTTTGTCCTCAGGCTTCCCTAATGCCTGCAACAGTTCCGGGTCCAATGTCTGCACACACAGGTCCAAAAGAAGAGCCAAAAGAAGGTCCAAAGGAAGAACATTTCTCTCCTCTCTACTGTCCAATAAAACTTGTGGGCTTCATTCTTGGCCATGGGGCCAAGTAAGATCCTGTGCTCCTGTCTTGAGCAGTCACGTGAACTGGGGGACGCCGTGCAAGGGTTGGCTGCAGCCTGTGTTCCTTGTGTATTCCTGAATCAATCACAGTCTTAACGAGGATAAGATTACATTGAGTGCCTTAGGCCACTGCAGCGGGGAGTAGGGTCATTTTTACACCATTGACATTGCCGATTCCTAGTGGTCAGGGGAGAGGTGAAGTGGATGACGGGCAGGCATCCAGCAATACCCAAAATAGTTAGTATTCTTCCTGTGGCAACTCAAAGATTTTGCAACAATCTCCATATTTTAATGGGACAAGATGAAAGCAAATTCAGCTTCTGGGAGGAAGCTTTTTGGCATTTCATTGTCCTCTTTGATTTGAAGAGTTTCATATGCTGCCTTTTCCCCATCCCCAATCAGAGTCTATTTAGTGAGGCAAGATGTCCCTACCAACTAAGAGATATTTCCTTTAGATGCAGTTCTAATTAGAACTGCCGCTTCTGAGAAACACTTTCATGGCCTGAGTTATAAACTCCTTTGGAATATTTTCCTCTTGTTTAAGAATGCATAGTCTCAGAATCCAAGGGTGGGTGGGAAGAGGAAGAGCAATTGAAAATGAGAATGCGAAAGAAGACAGAAGTCTTTTTTATGAGAACTTAAGCAGAGTGATGACTGCATGTGTCTGAAAATATAATTATCCTCTTTTGTTTGCTTGATAGAGTTTTGAAGATAGAATCTTGACAGCTCTGTTATGAAATGTTAAAATGTAATTTAGGTTAAAAATCTTAATTATCTTAAATTATTGTCTGAAGTCATGTTCTAGACTTTGATCCTTTTATCATGTGTGACAGAGCAGAGGCTGCAGGTGCAGCTAATCCAGCTGCTGTGTTTGCATAAAACTGAAAAAAGTGGTTGATTGGCTCACTGGACACCCCTGGAGGGGATATATGTGTGCGTAGAAGGAAACCAGTGGGATTTGCCTTCTGACCGGCAATCCCTAGATGATGCTCTTAATTTTGGAGCAGAGGAGCATTGTGGGTACTTATATTCATTAGAGAATAAAGCCCAAGCTCCTTAATCCAACATTCAGGCCCTTAAGGACATGGTCGTAAACTACCCTTTCAGGCTCAGGAAGACATACGTGCAGTGAAGAGGGTGTGGGCTTCAGAGTCAGACACTAGACTCCTACCTCCCCTCACTGACTTGCTAAGAAAACCAGGATATGCTATTTAAGATCTCTAAGCTTCAGTTTCTTCCATTTACCGTATATGCAGAGAAGACACACTGACCTTCCTTGTGGAGTTGAATCACCGCATCATCACTCCTCTGTACTCTCCCAGATACCTGCTTCCTCTCTCTTCGTCTCTCCTCTTCTTACATTGTTAGTTTTCTTTCATGTGGCCTCTCTCTCTCTTTCTCTGTCTCCCCTGCCAATCAAGGAGATGGAATGTTCATTAGGGACATGGACTGCATGTCCTCCCCTCCCTTTATCCCCTAGTCTTAGTACAGCGAGTGGTCACATGATTAACTTTGCTAAAATGAGTGCTCAACAACATCCTTCATCATCCATTTGACCTTCTTAGCAAATGTCAATTAAAAAATGAAATACCCGAAGTGAGTCAGAAGGAGAGAGGGCTCGTTGAGATGAGACATAGCTTTGTATAGTGGGTGCTGGAGTTTGACCCAATGGATTTAAGTTCTGGCTAAATGATGACCTTGGGCAAGTTACCATTCTGTGCTCAGTTTCCTCTGTAAGATGGAGATGATAATAGACCCACTTTAGAGGGTTGCTGTGAGAAAAAAATGAGATAATAAAAAATATACTTAGGAGAATAAGTACTTAATTAACATGACCTATTATTGTTCCCCCAGAAGATTAGTTCTGCCAGGTAAGAGCTCGACTGTACACTCATGAAATTTGAGGCAAGTCTTATTCTTTCATGAGATGAAAACTAAGCAAGAGCAGAGAAATCCTTTTATGTCTTTCTCCTCACTTTGTCCAAGGTGGGGAACAAGATATGTAGAACTATAGGATGTTTCCTGTAGACAACCTGAGCATTACTGAGGGAGAGAGGGAGTGTGTGAATTTTGTGCCCTGGCCTGACCACACGGCTGCCTATTTCACCATGTCAGGGGGCTGCCAGCCTCTGAGGCATTGTTCCTTTTGACATCTTCAGAAGCCACCCATCATGAAGACTAAATTCTACATCTATCTTCTCTAGAAAACAGAGTCAAAAATCAACATATATTAGGCACTTATTGCATACCTATTATGACATAGACAATCTCATTTAATTCTCACAATAATCTCCTCAATTATTTGCTATCATTATCTCAACCTCACAGAGGAGGAGACTGAAGAACAAAGCAGTCAAGTACACTGCCCAGGGTATACTGGCTAGAAGTGGTAGAGGCAGAATTCGCATCCACCCCTGGCCCTGCTGTCTCCTCTGCTCATGATATCTGTGCCCCAGGGTTCTAGATGGGATCGTGCATCCATGACACCCACAAGGCTGTCCATTCCTACATGGTGCTCTTCTCCTCTGACCTCCTAGTGAATGGTGATAAAGGTTAATGACTATTTGGACTTTAATGTCCGTGGCTCTTGTTCCAAAGGGAGAATCATGATTTAAAAGAGGCTTAGGAAGGCTTCATGAATTTAGTTGTCAGAAATATGACTCTCCGAAGGCTTGGGGTGAGTTGAAAGAGAACTCAACACAAGCCCATCAGCTTGATGCAATGTCCTGCTTAGGACTTGCAAGAGTCCAGTGTAAGGGCAAATTAAAGATCCAGGTGCAAAAATGGGTGGGCATGTGCTTCCTTTCTTCCATCAGATGGGGTGTCCTTACTCCCAGTCTTTCCAGATATTCTTCCCACTGTTCAACTGCTCCTGGCTCAGAAACCCTGCACACCTGGAAGAAAGTGAGAACCAGTTTTTCAATAAACACATTGCACAGACTTATTGTGAACCCTGGGTGGAATCAAGCATCGGAGGGAGAAGAGAACGTGGTAAGTTTTATTACTCTACAGAGCACTTGAACTCTACCTTCTTAGAAGAAACACCAGTGGTGTTCTGGGGTATCTTTTGTGCCCAGGAAGCTCATGGGAGCATTCATTGCCTCAGTTAGGGGAAATCTCAAGAGAATATTTCTCTCATTTGAAGTAGAGATTCTAACTCATGCTCAGAGAATCATTTATACAAGATTCTTTTGGGAGCCTGTTTGTTTCATCTGCTTTGGGGCAGGAGTATTTTTCTAAAAAAATACTTTATTTCTTTCTTATTAACAGTTGTCTACCCTACAAAGTTCCCATGTGCAAACAGGATGGGTGTTAATAAGGCTGCAAAAGTTATTGTGGAAATCCATTTGGCCTCAGGCCTCTGTATATGGCATGCTAAGACACAGAGAAGAATTACTCAGCCTGGGAGCCAGCTAAGATGCTCTACCCAGCTCTGCCCTGCCTTTTTGGAAGCTTTCTCTGTTTCCTTACTTTTGATATGTGGGGTTGTAAATTTGAGAGCTTCCTGAGATGTCAGCCGTGAGAAGCCAGATTCTGTGTAATGCTACCTATGTAGTCTTCCAGACTTGAAAATAATCAGACGTATAAGTATTTGAAAGGCCAAACAAGGAAAACTATGAGCCAAAGAAAGACTGAAACAAGATGTGACAAGTCTCATGTAAATTATTCATAATTCTGTTCTGATTCATAGTGGAGTTAAAATAACCTGTAAGCCCAACACTGCAGCTGGTTAAGAGAGCACTGGTGTGTTTGTTTCCTCCAGTGAGGGCAGGCCAAGTGGAGGCCTGTGGGCGGGAGATCCCTGCAGATAAAAATGACTCTTCAAGGCCAAATGGCCTGTTGGCTGAGAGTCTCAAAGATTTGGTAATCAGAGTTGGAGTATAACCAAGGAAGAGGGTGAGGAAAATCTGGATAGACCTTTCTGGGGGTAGTGGCCCCTTCTTTGCCTTTGCCCCACCCATTGCAGATTGTCTCTGGAAAATGAAGTTCCCACAGCCCCATTTTTTCTTCAGAGTAGGATTGACAAACTATCTATTTTAAAATTACCTAGACCACTTATTAAAATGCACACTTCAGGCCCTATCCCACGAAATCAGGAACTTTGTCCATGCAGCTGAGAAATCTACTCTTCTAGAAAATACCCCAGATGATTCTTGGTATTAAAAGTTTGAAAACCACTGCTAAAGTCTAATAGGCAAATACTTTCTTGGACTCCAGCATAATCTAAGTTTTTTTTTAATTCAGGGAGAGAAGGATCTGTTATGATCCAGATTGGACATAGATGGGCAAGAATTTGATACATCCCAGTGTACTTACTCAGTGGTTCGAAAAATGAATTAGCAAGTGTTTAAGCACTTTTGTCATAGAAGAGGAGCTCAGTAATGTTTGTATTGCTTGTTAATTTGTTGTAATGTCACCAGGGAGAGACACTCAGGCCATGTGGCAGGTTCTTGCCCTCAGAGAACTTCCACTCTGTAAAGTCCTGTGAAGTAACATATAATTAAGTACTAAATTACCTGGTAGGAAAGTTAAATGTTAGGTAAAAACCAAAGCGTGGCATAATCAGGAGAAGCTTCATGGAGGAGATGGGACATAAGCTGGATTGTGAAGAATTGGTAGGTGTGGGGACCTTGAGAAAGAGGAGAGGAAGTTGCTGGCAAGGGGAAAATGATGTCCAGAGGCCTCAGGTGGGAGTGGGCTTGGGAGCTGGTGCTGCACTGGGAAGAGCAAGGTGGCTAGTGTAGAGGGATGATGGGAAGTGGGAAAGGTAGGCTAGATTGCGAAGGACCTTAGAAACCAGGCAGAGAAATTCAGGCAAGAAAAGGGAGCTACTGAAGCTATTGAAGGCCATGGGGTAGCAAGGATCCCACTGTTCCACAGTCCCCTCAGGGCCAGAGGAGTGCCCAACGCTGAGTGCCACTCGCTGCTAGTAGGGAAAGTGCTGAGACATCAGACACATCTGGGGAGATTCACCGTTGGAGATGGGTGGCCAGGGGCAGATGGGGCAACAGAGGGCAGGCAATTCTGGGGCTGCTGGGCCCTGGCTGGCAGGGGAAAGGGGCAGCAAGTCAGTCCGGGGTGGTTGGAGTCAGATACAGAGTTGAGTCAAGGTCACAGGCTGTGGAATCTACAGTGGAGAGGGCCAGAGCTTCATAAGCAGGGCAGGAGGCCAAAGCAGACACTGAAGCTAGCAAGTAAGGAAAGACTTGGCACTGTGGAGTCTAAGGAATTAGTCTGATTATCCATGGTGAAACGAGGCTCATGGGATATGCTCTTTGGAAATTCCAATAAAAAATCTGTGCTGGGCATTAAAGGACCATCTCCCATTGCATGGACAAGGAGCTGTGGGTTATACTCAGGATTGGTTTCCCCACATGGCAGGCTAGCCTGGCTATTCCACAGTCTGCCCAGAGCTGCAGTGTAAAGAGGCATTAGACCGTACATGTTGTTGATTTCCAGGAAGTTACACTGCCCTACTTTAAGGTGATGCTCATTAGTCTGCAAACCTGGATGCTGAAGAAATCCATGTCATAGAAGGACAGAAATCTTGTATCCTGTGCTAACTCTGATTGTTTGGTGGTGATTGCCTGGAGTGCTGGGGCTAGTCTGGGTTCTGTAGGAAATAAGGTACTGATTGGTTAATGATATGTGCCATGGATGTGTGTGTGCGTGGAGTGGGAGGAGGTAAGTGAGTGAGTGAACGATGGCACCAGTACCACCTATTTACTATGTCGGATTTGATCCCAACCTCCTGATCTCACAGGTGAGGAAATGGAAGCCCATAGATATTAAAAGTGTTACAGTGGCCACAGGACTCAGGGGTAGATCTGGGAGAGAGGCTGAGACTCCTGGTCTAGTGTTTTTTTTCCTTTGGATCACAAAGCTTTCTCACCCTTCCACTCACCATGGGGCTGTCACACTGACTTCATTTTCCCAGTCCCACCCTTGGCTTCTGCTAGACTTTGCATTAGGAACTTGGCCACAGAACTAATTTGTACAATGGCTAAACTTGTTTCACATGTGATCAGGACTCTTGGGGGAAGGATTCTAGGAAAAGAAATTGCAGATTGATTCATAATTCCTGAGAGCTGGAAAATGCCATTAGGTAAGGGGATGGCAAGAGTTGACTGAGAGAGAGAGGGAGGAAGATTACTCCGGAAAGGTATCATGGGGGAAGCAGCAGTAGATTGTCACTACTTTTACAGAATTGAAGATGCACAAATTGAAGCTGGAGATTGTGGCTGCACAAAGTGCAGAGTGGGCACATTGTGGGGAGGAGAGAGCCTGATGTTTATTGAACAGTGATGGGAGAGGTAACGTGCGGTTTTGGAAGGCATATGGACAATGGGGTCACCCAAAGCCCGGCTCTGCTGAAACAAAGTAGGCCCACAATAAATGTTAGCCAAAAAAGCCAGCTGTGCTTTCAGCATTTCATCCTCCCAACTCCACCTTGAGAGTGGATATGATTAGTCCAATCTTTACCAAAATAGGAAGTGACTGGGGTCTCAGAATGGCTAACAAACTCATCCAGGTATGAAAGTGGCTGATCACATTACAGATTCCAAATCCCGTTCTCTTTTCCCTGGTAGTGAGAATGTCTCCTGAGCGTACCTACTATTTAAGAGAATGAAAAGAGTTTTCTCTTTCTGCTTATTACCTTGCTCTTGGGTGGAAAACAAACAACCAGCTTCTAGTCTATGGGACAGGAATCTAACTTTATTCCAAATTCCTAGAGTAGAAATTAGCTCTGTTTGTTGTTCTTGAGTTGTATGCATGTTTTATTGAGGAATTAACTTCATAACAAAAGAGTATGATTGGAACTTTTATAATTGCACCTGTTACTTCTATTATTCAACTTCTCTCCCTCCCCTGTTTTATTGCTAAAAGAATCAGTGATAAATTATTTGTTTGGAGTAATGTGCAGCCTGCTGAGTCCAGACTGCCCTCTTATGCTTTTGGTATCTAGACACATAAACTGTTGTTATTTGAATTTGTTTAAAGGAACTTCCAGCACATGCCCAGGCAGGGCCTCAGGGTGGGCGGAGCTCAGGTGGACTGCTGGCTCCAGCAAGCTAATCACAGGGTAACGTGGCTCCCATCTTACTACCAGCTTCAGAAATTAAACCTACATTTCTGGGGCCTGGTTGAAAACCACTGACTCTTCTGCCAAGCAGGAGTTGTGCCCTCAGGGACCATCTGCAGAGATAGTGTGGCGAATTATGGGCATTCAAAGCAAGCCAACTGGTTTAAGCCATCTTTCACTGCCAGTGTTGGCTGCTGGCAACAAAGTCAGAATCTGGAGGATGCTGGGGGAAGAGTCATCCTTGAGGCCTCTCTTCACTCTCACAACTGCACTGTCTCTAATTTAATGTAGTCTGAGAGTCTCACAACTACACTATGAGCCATGGAGCATCCGTCGATCTCATTGAATACATGAGGAAACCAGGACCCAGACCTATTATGTGACCTGTCCAAGGTCTCCTTGATCCTTAACAATGAAATAGAAACCCAGCTTTTACATTTCTTTAGAAATAATTATTTAAATGAAAAATATTATATTATTTTAATTATGCTGCTTCTTTCCGAAGAGAGATCATTATAACACAAGTGAAAAAAAAAGAAATTTTTAATTCTTCTCTGCTTCCTTTTTTGGAGGGGAGGACGGCAAAATAATGACAACCAAAAAAACTTAACTACATGATGTTTCAACAGTTCCTACTGTCTTGCTTAAAAGACTTTGCAAGTGTTATGTATTTTTGCTTTTAAAACACTGAATCTAAAAGTCTTTGCTATTATGATTTTTAAAATTTTTATATACATATTTATTGGGAAATAAGCTCATAGTAAAGAGCTTAGAAATTACTATAAAAGTAGAAAACAAATGCCATCCTAAAGTAAAAATTCAGAAATAACTATTTACTTTCCTATACTTCTTCAGGTTTTTCTTTTCTATGCCTACATATGTTTCTTTAAACAAAATTAAGATTTTGCTGCATACAGTTTGGAGTCCTAATTTTTTTTCCACTGGAGATTATATCATCCTATTTTTGTAATATTAAGATTCAAATGTATTATTATTTTTTTAAATTGCAAACAAAGATGGTATATATATAGTATATAACATGATGTTTAGATAGACACATATTATGGAAGAATTAAATTAGCGAATCTATCGCCTCACATACTTATTATTTTTGTGTGGTGAAAACACTTGAAATCGACTCTCTCAGCAACTTTCAGTTATGCAATGCATCATTATTAATTATAGTCACTATGTTGTATCAAATACATTATTTTTATTGGCTGTGTAAATATTTTCCCATTCCCTTCTTGAAACATTTTCTTCTTGGCTGCTGGGACATTTCTCTCTTGGTTCTCCTCCTTAGAATCTTCTAAGTCTCTCTTGCAGAACCTCTTCATCTCTCCCCAATCTCTAATAGGAGGAGGTGCCCCAGAACTCAGTCCTAAGGCCTCAAACATCTCTTCTTCCTTCTCCATCTGCGTTCACTTGCCAGGAGTGCCCATCAAGCACCATGGCCTCAAATACCATCCATCCATCCCCATCAACTCCCAGATTCTGTCTGCAGCCTCAACTTTCCCCCGAATATTGCCTATTTGACATCTCCACTGAGATGATTAATGACATACTAAACTTACTGTGTCTTAAGCTAAACTTCTAATGAACCTGCACTCCAGGTTCCCCTTCTCAGCAAATGGCAACTTCATCCTTGACCTCAAACCTCCAGGCCTCAAACCTCATCTGAGGTCTTCTCTGACTCTTTTCTCTTACATCACACATCCAGTCCTTCACAAAACCTGCCAGTCTCACCTTTTGAGTAGTTCCAGAATCAGATACGATTCCCATCTCACCTCACC
Organism: Symphalangus syndactylus; assembly: GCF_028878055.3. Taxonomy (NCBI): domain Eukaryota; kingdom Metazoa; phylum Chordata; class Mammalia; order Primates; family Hylobatidae; genus Symphalangus; species Symphalangus syndactylus. The sequence goes on along the minus strand of NC_072430.2, from coordinate 66,018,173 downwards.
TTCCCTGCAGCCGCACTGGCCCAAGCCGTCTTCATCTCTTGGTTGGATGATTTCAGGAGCCCCCTGAGGGGTCTTCGCCTGGATTCCATCCTGGTCCCATGACAGTTTATACTCAACAAAGTAACCAGATAATGTTATGGATCTGCTCAAACCCTCAAAGGCATTGCAATGTCACTGCCAGTAAGTGCCTCTATCTCCCACCACTGCCTCTATCCCACACCCCTCTGGCCCTTATTCACTCTGCTCCGGCCACACAGGTGTCCAGCTTCGTCTCCCTTTGGAACTTTGCTTTGCTGTGTCCTGACCTGATATGTTCTGTCCCCAGATGCCTGCCTATCTTGTTCCCTCCTTGCTTAAGGTTCCTGTTGAAATATCATCTTACCTGTGAAACTCTCTACATAGTCTTTATAAAGAGCAATCTCTCTACCCAATACTCCTTTCCCTGCAATCTTACCTATTTTAATTTTTCTGCATCTTGCTTTTTCTGTGTGGCATATATATTCATTTCCTAGGGCTTCCATAACCAAGTACCACAAACTGTGTGGCCTCAAACAACAGAAATTTATTCTCACCGTGTTCTGGATGTCAGAAGTCCGGAATCAAAATGTCGGCAGTGTTGGTTCCTTCTGAGGATTCAGAGGGAGAATGTGTTCCACACCTGTCTCCTAGCTTCTTATAAATGGCTGGCAAACCTTGGCATTCCATAGCTTGTGGATGTATCACTCCAGTCTCTTCCTCCATCTTCACATGGCCATCTTCCCCCTGTGTCTCTCTCTTCTTATAAGAACACCAGCCATATTGAAGTAAGAGCCTATTCTACTCTATCATGACGAATTTAATGTAACTATTTACATCTGCAATGATCTCATTTCCAAGTAAGTTTACATTCTGAGATCCTGGGGGTTGGACTTCAAGACATCATTTCTGGAGGACCCATTCAACCCATAACAGCATACAAAGTATTTACTGGTTGATTTCTTTAGTACCTGTCTTTACCCACAAAAACATAAGCTATTTCTGTTCACTGATGTATCCTCTATGACTAAAATACTTGGTACAGAGTAAGCATTCAGTAAATACTTTTTAAATGAATGAATAACTATGGAAATCCCATTTTCTAATCTTTTCTAAACACCTTGCTAATGTAAATACTGGTATAGTGAAAGTTTTTGTGCATAATTATTCACCTACATCTTGGATTGTTTCTTTGGGATATGTTCCCAGAAATAGATTCAACTCAATCTACTACCGCTTATCCTAGTGCTGGCCTGTGCTGCATGAATAGGGAAATCCTATTCATTCAGATGTTGCTCAAATGGAATTTGTGGTGACTTGAAGGAAAGGGTGACCTGGTTCATCTTTGCTGTTTGTTAAGCAAATTAAGAGTGGAGTCAAAGTTTTAGTGGACAGTAACTCAAATCCTAAAGATTATATGTGGTTATATAACCTTTTTTCCTATTTAAGAATTGGTTTGCCTTTTCCCCATGTTTTTGCTTAACTTCATAGTTATATTTAATGGCCAGTATTAGAAAATCTTATTTCATGATCTGTTATTATTGGGCATTTAGTTTGTTTCTGATTTGGGGGTATTATAAATAATGTTTGTAACGTCTATTTTCAAACATATATTTTTCCCCTCACATCAGTATTTTCTCTTTAGTGTAAATTCTTAAGAATCAAGGACTCTCAAAATGTCCAAGCGATTAAATATCTTTATGGTGTTTGATATATTTACTTCCTTCATTTGAATCACATGGGCCAAAGGGCATATCCATACATTTTTTAAAAGACATTTTACTTACACATTCATCTTTTAAGAAAAATGGCCCAACTCTTTTTTGCCAGTATTGTTATAATCATTAGTTGGTTCATGTTCATTCTTTCTTAGGGAGTGGAGCTTCCTGTTAATTGGGTACCACCTGCAGGACCTGGGCCAGGCTCAAAGCTGAAGGCAACTCTGGGCTGGCTATAAGGGAGCCAATCACCCTTGGGAGGTTGGCAGAGACTGTGCCCACTAAATCCCTCCATACCATGCAGTGCTAAATGGCCCAATCAAATCCTCTATTTAGAAGAATATATATCAGATGATTAAAGAGAAAGCTGACGACTCAGCTTTAGGCTGTTGTTTTTTCTGGAGCAATAGTGAGCAAATATCACTGGTTGTTTATGATGCTGGCTGCACATTTTAATGGGTAAACCAATGTCCCTGTATACCTACACTGCTGATGAAGAATGCCTCCTTTTGCTGGCCTTTCCCATGGTTCTTTGAAATAAACTTTTATGTTGGGTAACAATTTGTGCATATTACTTCTGTGTAACCCTGAAGGAATGACTAGTAGAGCCAGTACAATAGTGTTTTACAGAAGGGAGTACCCCCTGATAATCCTGCCAGTGGTAATGCCTATAAGCAGCTGGGTCCAAAATTCACCAATTCCGAGAGTTGTCACTAAAACCTTTTTTTTGGGCAGGGGGATCAGGTTCAACATGATGTTGATTTTTTTTTTTTTTGGTTATTAGTTAGAAAAATTGAGTACTTAAGTGGTCCTTACTTGTTTCAAGCCAAGTTTACAATAGAGAAACTGGCCTCTGGAAAATTGGCCTTTAGTGTTGAGTGCTAAGTAATGTTCTTCATTTATTGGGGGAATTCATGTAATGTTGACTTCAAATTATTCAACAATGAAATCATAGATTTACTGTAGACACAATAGTCCTCAAGCTTACAGAATTTGGGAGCCCCTATTGTCTACTTGAAACTATCATTTTGTTTCTGTCATTCGCATATGTACAAGTCATGGCTAACTTGATTGCTTTGGTGTTTTCCCAGGTAATACTACTCCAATCCAGAAGACAGTCATCAGTTAAGTAAATAAAAGAGGAGCAGAACATTGGTACTTACAGTAGGCATGATTTTAAGATAAACCCCAACGAGTCATACCCTTGTATAATCTCCTCCCCTTGAGTGTTGTTGGAGCTAATGAGTTGCATTTAGTGAACAGAATATGGCAAAGATGGTGGGATCATCACTCCCGTAGTTATGTTATTGCTATGTAAACTGCCATTTATAGCAGACTGGAAGGATTGATTCTCCTTTTGGCCATGAAGTAGTGAGGTACCATGTGACAAGAAACTGTGGGCAGCCTCCTGAGTCTGAGAGTGGCCCCTGGCTGACAGCTAGCAAGAAAACAGGGACCTCAGTCCTCCAGCTTCAAGGAAGTGAACTCTCTGAAATCACATACACATGGAAGAGGACCCCAAACTCCAGACTCCAGAAAAGAATGCAGCTGTGTTGACACCTAGATCGTAGCCTTGTGAGACCCTGAGCAGGGGACCCAGTTAGGTTGTGCCTCAACTCCTGACCTATAGAAACCGAGATGATAAATGGGTGTCGTTTTAAGCCACTAAACAGATGTGTTATGAAATGACAGAAATTTAATACAGTCTCCATATTCAGGGTGGAGTGTAAGAGAGTGTGTTTAAATCTCAGCTTTGCTACTTATTAGATGTATAACCATGGCAAATTACTTAACCCCTCTGCATCTGTTACCTTTATGGTAAAATAGGAATAAAAATTATACCTGTTTTAGGATGATGAAGAGGGATTGAAATGGTACACGTGAGTCACTTAACGTGGTACCTGACACATAGTAACTTCTCAATACGTGTTTTTCATTGTCATCAGAGGTTGGACATTTTAAATTCCACAATCCTAAATGTTTTTTTCATTATTTTTTTCCACGTTGCTCATGTTTTGAAGATTTTCATTTATCATATTACCTGATTGTATTTATAAGTAATCATTTTCATTTCCCCATCTATTTTTTTTTCTTTTCTTTTCTTTGTTTGTGATGGAATCTCACTTTGTCACCCAGGCTGGAGTGCAGTGGCGCAGTCTTGGCTCCTGAGTATCTGAGAATACAGGCACGTGCCACCACGCCCAGATAAATTTTTTGTATTTTTTTAGTAGAGACAGGGTTTCACCGTGTTACCCTGGCTGGTCTCGGACTCTTGACCTCAAGTGATCCGCCTGCCTTGGCCTCCCAAAGTGCTGGGATTACAGGCGTGAGCCACTACACCCAGCCCTCCCCATCTATTTCTAATTCATGACCTACATACAGCTTCTGATTAGCTTGGGGTATTCTTAACAGATTAACTATAATTAATGTAGTTTGGCTAAAAGCAGACATTAGTGTTATAGTTAGTAGAATTTCCCTTAACTTTTGAAATTTAAGAAATGAATTGTTGAACTTTGCCAGACTACCATTTGGAACCACAGCATTAGCTGATTGATGGTAAACAGGCATTGGGTGACTTTCTGCAGCTAAGCAAGGCAATCATGATTTGCCTTTATATGCCAGCATATTTGCTCAGGTATTGCTGGATGGGTGAGAATGGCTGAAAAGAAAATTGTTAGTTCAAGTGAAGGAGGGAAGTGCCCAGAAAGAAAAAGAAGATAAAATATTAACATTATTTAGGTACTTAATGAATGGGAATTAACTTATGAATCACAAAAGTTTTACGAATTGTTGTGAAATGTCAGCATTTAAATTATGGTAAAATGAATAAATATGCTTCATTTATGTTGTGTCTATATTAAAATGCTCTTATTTTGTAATTTATTTTGTGTATAATAAAATAAGAGCATTTAATCTAAAATTATAATATTTGAAGTATAATTGCTACTCTTTCATTAGTGCTTTATTTCCTCTTTGAATATTATCTAAAATACACATTATGTTGTATTATTAATATCAAGGCCTAATGTATTCAGTTTCTAGATGAACGCTTTTCAAGTTGATTACAGACTTGATAGGGAATTATATTTATTTAATAGAAGTCTCTTTTGCACAATCTTAGCTAAAATTCTGAGAAACAAGAACAAGCTATGTTATAAGGAACCAGTTCATCTGCTGTAAAAGTACATTGACATTTTAAAGTGCAAAAAACCAAAATACAGCTTAAGAAATATGTCTGAAAAGTTAATGTTAAATAAATTAGATTTTCCAGGTTATACTCTGTATACGCCCTGAAAAAGTTCTGCAATACAACACATAGAAAACATACACATACTCACACAACAGACACATAATACATAAAACACCCACAGTACACACATGCAAAACACACAAACAGCAACCCCTGTAAGCATATTAAGGTCTCTGAGAAGTCCTACAATAGAGACCTACTGAGTTTTGCTTAATCATGTGCTTCTCCAATTGATCTCAGAATCCTTCCCCCACCATCACAGGTAACCTTGATTCCTGATGACTTTGTGTTCCTTGGAACACACTTTATGAATGACGGCTGTATGAGATTTTTCCCAAGGAAAACTATTACATAGGAGAAGTATAAGATGCCCTCAACATTTATGGGTAAAAAACAGATACCACCATTAAAATAACCCATATATCAGAAACAATACCTCCAAATTATGTAAAGAACATTGAGAATTCTTGCAGGGACTGAAAATCTTTATTTTCTTCTGGAATCCAGGTTCTTTCTTTTGGTGTTATGCACAGATAAAGCCAGGTCTATCTGCAGGTGATCACTGTGCTGCTATTCTCTGTTCACATTGGTAGAGAGATGTCGTTGGGCAGTAAAAGATGGTCATCTTCCTGCAAAATGAATCAGTAACCCAAGGGTGAAAGCTGTGTCTCCCCCACAAGTTATATCAGCATCCTTTGACTTGACAGCACAATTGGGAGTCTTATCCTTTCTGCATTCCTGACACAGAGGACCAAAGGCCACTCCTCAACAACTTGTACTGCTCTCTCTGTTTATTCCATAAAGAATGAAAAAGGAATATATTTCCACACTTTAAGACTGTATGGTGGGGCATTGGGAAGGTGCTTATTCTGATAAGTAAAAGGATTTTATCTTCATAAGGAAACTGACATTTGCTGTCAGGATGCCAGACCACAATTCTATAGAAGCTTTTCTCTTTTTTTATGATTGATATGGTTTGGCTGTGTGTCTCCACCCAAATCTCATGTCGAATTGTAATCCCCATATGTGAGGGGATGCTCCTGGTGGGAGGTAATTGGATCATGGGGGTGGATTTCCTCCTTGCTGTTTTTGTGATAGTGAGTGAGTTCTCACGAGATCTGATGGTTTAAAGGTGTGTGACACTTTCCCCTTCACTCTCTCTGTCTCTCCTGCTCTGCCATGGTAAGATGTGCTTGCTTCCTCTTCATCTTCCACCATGATTGTAAGTCTCCTGAGGCCTTCCAACCATGCTTCCTGTCCAGCATGTGGAACTGTGAGTCAATTAAACCTCTTTTCTTCATAAATTACCCAGTCTCAGGTAGTTCTTTATAGCAATGTGAGAATGGACTAATACAGAAAATTTGTATCAGGAAAGTGGGGCATTGCTTTAGAGATACCTGAAAATGTGGAAGCAACTTTGGAATTGGGTAACAGGCAGAGATTGGAACAGTTTGGAGGGTTCGGAAGAAGACAGGAAGATGTGGGAAAGCTTGGAACATCCTAGAGACTTGTTGAATGGTTTTGACCAAAATGCTGATAGTAATATAGACAATAACATCCAGGCTGAGATGGTCTCAGATGGAGATGAGGAACTTACTGGGAACTGGAGTAAAGGTCACTGTTATGCTTTAGCAAAGAGACTGGCAGCATTTTGCCCCTGCCCTAGAGATTTGTGGAACTTTGAACTTGAGAGAGATGATTTAGGGTATCTGGCAGGAGAAATTTCTAAGCAGCAAAGCATTCAAGATGTGACCTGGCTGTTTCTGCAAGTGTGTGCTCATATGTGTGAACAAAGAGATTATCTGAAACTGGAACTTATATTTAAAAGGGAAACAGAGCATTGCAGTTTGGAAAATTTGCACCCTGGCTACATGGTAGAAAAGAAAGACCCAGGCTGGGTGCGGTGTCTCACACCTGTAGTCTCAGTACTTTGGGAGGCTGAGGTGGGCGGATCACCTGAGGGTGGGCGTTTGAGACCAGCCTGACCAACTTGGAGAAACCCCATCTCTACTAAAAATACAAAATTAGCCAGGTGTGGTGGTGCATGCCTATAAGCCCAGCTACTTGGGGGGCTGAGGCAGGAGAATTGATTGAATCCAGAAGGCAGAGGTTGCAATGAGCCAAGATCATGCCATTCCACTCTAGCCTGGGCAACAAGAGTGAAACTCCATTTCAAAAAAAAAAAGGAAGAAAAGAAAAAAAAGACCCATTTTCTGGGAAGAAATTCAACCTTGTTGCAAAAATTTGCGTAAGAGGAGCTGAATGTTAATAGCCAAGGCAATGGGGAAAATGTCTCCAGGGGATTTCAGAGACCTTCAAGGCAGCCCTTCCCATTGCAGGCCTGGTAGCCTAGGAGGAAAAAATGGGTTAATGGACCAGGCCCAGGACCCTGCTGCTCTATGCAGCCTTGGGACATGGCACCCTGTTTCCCAGCTACTCCAGCTCCAGCTGTGGCTAAAAGGGGCCAAGGTGCAACTCAGGCTGTTGCTTCAGAGAGTGCAAGCCCCAAGTTTTGGCAGCTACCACATGGTGTTGGGCCCGCACGTGCGCAGAAGGCAAGAGTTTGGGAGCCTCTACCTAAATTTCAGAGGATGTATGGAAACACTTGGATGTCCAGGCAGAAGTCTGCTGCAGGGAAAGAGCCCTCATGGAGAACCTTTACTAGGGCAGTGTGGAGGAGAAATGTGGGGTTGGAGCCCCAACAGAATCCCCACTGGGGCAGTCCCTAGTGGTGATGTGAGAAGGCAACCATCCTCCAGACCCCAAAATGGTAGATCCACTGACAGCTTGCACTATGCACCTGGAAAAGCTGCAGGCACTCAATGCCAAGCCGTAAAAGCAGCCACAGAGGTTATACCCCAGAGCCACAGAAGTGGAGCTTCCCAAGGCCTTGGGAGCTCACTCCTTGCATCAGCATGCCCTGGATATCAGATGTGGAGCCAAATGAGATTATTTTGGAATGTTAAGATTTAGTAACCACCCTGCTGGGTTTCGTACTTGCGTGGGGCTTCTAGCCCCTTTGTTTTGGCCAATTTCTCCCTTTTGGAATGGGAACATTTACCCAAGCCTGTACCCCCATTGTATCTTGGAAGTAACTAACTTGTTTTTGATTTTACAGACTCATAGGTGGAAGGAACTTGCCTGGTCTCAGATGAGACTTTGGACTTGGACTTTTGAGTTAATGCTGGAATGAAATAAGACTTTGAGGGACTGTTGGGAAGGCATTATTGGTTTTGAAATGTGGGAAGGATATGAGATTTGGGAGGGGCCAGGGGTGAAATGATATGGTTTGGCTCTGTGTCCCCACTCAAATCTCACAGTGAATTGTAATCCCCACATGTCAGGGAAAGGGCCTAGTGGGAGGTGATTGGATCATGGGAGCAGATTTCCCCCTTGCTGTTTGACATGCCTGCTTCCCCTTCACCTTCCATCATGATTTTTGTAAGTTTCCTGAGGCCTCCACCCATGCTTCCTGTACAGCTTGCGGAACTGTGAGTCAATTAAACCTCTTTCCTTCATCAATTACCCAGTCTCAGGTAGTTCTTTATAGCAATGTGAGAACAGACCAATACAATGATTATCTGTTTATTGTCTAAAAGATGCAGTCCTAATTAAACTTTCTGTTTATATTAACCCTAATATTTTGATCTTCATTTTTTTAACTTTGTAAACAGTAGAGTTTTATCCAAATGTGAAGTTTTATACCTTTACAGCTATCACTCCATTAAAGATATTTATTCTATTAAACAAAACATTTTAAAATGTTTTAACATATACAAATATATTTACAACATAATCTGCCAACTAAAGACTCCAACAAAGTTTACAGTACCTAAAACAGAATACAGATGCCTACAATAGTTTGCAGACTGATTTAGTTCACAGTTACATCTATTGCTTTAAGAAATACCATTAATACAGGCCGGGCGCGGTGGCTCACGCTTGTAATCCCAGCACTTTGGGAGGCCGAGGCGGGCGGATCACGAGGTCAGGAGATCGAGACCACGGTGAAACCCCGTCTCTACTAAAACTACAAAAAATTAGCCGGGCGTGGTGGCGGGCGCCTGTAGTCCCAGCTACTCGGAGAGGCTGAGACGGGAGAATGGCGTGAACCCGGGAGGCGGAGCTTGCAGTGAGCCGAGACTGCGCCACTGCACTCCAGCCTGGGCGACAGAGCGAGACTCCGTCTCAAAAAAAAAAAAAAAAAAAAAAAAGAAATACCATTAATACAAATGCATAATTTACAGTATTCCCATTACAGCAAGAAAAAATAGATTTATAAAGTAAGGTGTCCTTTAGGCATTCATTATGCCAAGTATGCCAAGTATTTACTTTTTTTTCTTTTTTTTTTTTTGAGACAGGGTCTTGCTCTGTCCCCTAGGCTGGAGCGCAGTTGTGCAGTCTCAATTATGCCAGGTACTTAAATGATTATTCTCATTATGACATAAGAATATGGTCTTTTAGTGATGAAAGATAAATTGTATTAGCTCAAAGACCACTGAAGAGCTTCCAGGAAGTTCCAAAGTAAAATCTGGCTATTCTTTACGTGAAGTAAATAGAATAGCAGCAATCTCAGTGTATTCCTTAAACATAAACCAATGTGATTCCATTTATGTTCATTGGGCCTTAAGTAAATGGCTTGTTACAAATAAAAATCAAATTTTAGAAACTAGTTAACACCACTGGTCTGTTTTTTTTGGTGTTTTTTGTTTTTTTTTTTGAGACAGAGTCTCGCTCTGTCACCCATGCTGGAGTGCAGTGGCCCCATCTCAGCTCACTGCAAGCTCTGCCTCTGGGTTCATGCCATTCTCCTGCCTCAGCCTCCCAAGCAGCTGGAACTACAGGTGCCCACCACTATGCCCGGCTAGTTTTTTGTATTTTTAGTAGAGACAGGGTTTCACCGTGTTAGCCAGGATGGTCTCCATTTCCTGACCTCGTGATAGCCAGGATGGTCTCCATCTCCTGACCTCATGATCCGCCCACCTCGGCCTCCTAAAGTGCTGGGATTACAGGCATGAGCCACTGTGCCGGGCCGTAAGTTTGGTATTTAATTGCTTGCATATGTCTAAGACATTTTACCATGAAGTACATATTAAAAATTAACAATTATTTCTAACTTATACATGAGCCAAAATGCTCACTCTTTTTTTGTAGGAAAGTTAGAGATTGTATATTATTGAAAAAGTTCATTTTCCAGGGCTTCAAAATGACCAGGGGAGTCAAGACACACTATCATGGAATCAAACAATGAATTTTTGTATTAACCTATGTGTACATTGACTAAGTTGCCTTAGCTAGAAAAACGAGGTTCTGTCATTTCTTTCCTGATCTTTTCCTTTCCTTCCTTATTCACCAAGGAGGATGGCCCAGCAGCAGCTCAGCCTATGCTTTTTAACTCACCTTCTCTATACCCTCTACCCAATGTCCACATCAACCAAGGATCCCTGAAGGATTCTTTAACAGCACCAATGTACTGACCATTACTCTACATTTTTCTAGATGGCTCTGAGGTCCAAGTAAAAGATAATATTTGCAACCAGCTCACTGGAGCTGACCATCAAAACTCTTTTCCAGGTAAGTTCTTCATTATCTGAGGCAGAAACTTTTTATTGTTTCTTTCTAGTCCAATTGAATTAGGATATGACAATCTTCTCATGTATATCAAAGATGACTTATAGAATTTCTTGGTGGGCTATATTGATATAAGGTGGGAGTTCATCACCAACTAAGATTTCAAGATGGCATCCATAGATAAGCACATCAGTTACAAACTGTATGGAAGAGAGCTTTTTCCTACCATAAACATTTTTTCTTCTCAAAAAAGAGTTTGCAATTTGCAACCAAATGGACTGGAAAATCTGGCACAAAAATCCTGGGCCTTTTCCACAAGTGTCCTGTCTGCTTTATTTGGGGCCATTACTTTGACCACTATTTCCCAATGGGTTTTGTAATGTCATAAGTTAACAAAAGACCTGTGCAAACAGGATACAGCATGGTCTGTTGCTCATAGACTTTTCTGTAATTACAGGCACATTCAGGCATCACAGAAAATAATATGTATTGTGGAATCCCTCACTTGATGAATAATCTAGATGATCAGAAATGTGGCACTATTTTGGCTTTCAGGTGGAAAAGCACCCTGAATCCAGCTTCCTGCTATGAATGAATACTGAGTTTGGGATGGTGGAAATTGATTTTCGAGATAAATAAGTATGGCCATATTCTAAGGTTCCTGGAATCAACTGTGTTCCCTTTAGGTGGTGCGGGATTTTGTGCATGGGACTGGGTGTGTCTATGTGTGAATCCAAGTGGTGTGATTCTGAGTGTTTGTGCATGTGTTCTTGGCAAAACGCTCACTCTTACCATGGAAGCAAAACTCACTTCTGAAAATAGCCTACTGAAATAATATGTAAACACATGGAGCTTTGAGATAGACTAAGAACATTCTCCTATGTTCTATGGATCAAAATGCAAAGGTATCTGTACATATGTAAATGAACACATTTTCGTTAATTTGGAATATATTGATATTACATAACTATGTGCATACCTATATAGACCATAAAACAAATTTTGACCATGTTTCTAATGACAACATACTTTCTAAGCCCCAAATGCTGGAAAAAAATATGAAAATGAGTTTTTCTGTTTTTAAATAAAGTTTTTAAGTGGAAAAGCAAAACCAACACTCTCCATTGTAACACGGACTGGCCTTTAAAACGTTCAGAGTCAAAAACCTCTGGTTGTCCCCCAATGTAATAAAACACATAAGCTTTCTCTCTCTGGTGAGGAAGTCTGATCATCTCTAGTGTTTTGTCTTAAAAATTGCTTTCCAGGATAGGTTGGGCGCAGTGGCTCACACCTGTAATCCAGCACTTTGGGAGGCTGAGGCAGGCAGATCACCTGAGGTCAGGAGTTCGAGACCAGCATGGCCAACATGGTGAAACCCCGTCTCTACTATAAATACCAAAATTAGCCGGGCATGGTGGTACCACGTTTCTCAGTCTCCAGAGCCTTTCTTTCTTTTTTGTTTTTTTCAAGGAAGCATCTTCCTGTGCCACCCAGGCTGGAGTGCAGATTTGAGACCATGGCTTACAGCAGCCTCGACCTTTCCTGGCCAAGAGCCTCTTTTTTTTTTTTTTTTTTTTTTTTTTGAGACAGAGTCTCGCTCTGTCTCCCAGGCTGGAGGTGCAGTGGCGCCATCTCGGCTCACTATAAGCTCTGCCTCCCGGATTCAAGCCATTCTGCCGCCTCAGCCTCCTGAGTAGCTGCGACTACAGGCACCCGCCACCACGACCTGCTAATTTTTTGTATTTTTAGTAGAGATGGGGTTTCACCGTGTTAGCCGAGATGGTCTCGATCTCCTGACCTCGTGATCTGCCTGCCTCGGCCTCCCAAAGTGCTGGGATTACAGGCGTGAGCCACTGCGCCCGGCAGCCAAGAGCCTTTCTTAGCACCAACTGTGTACACTTAGCCCTTTAGCCTTTGCGCTTTGCAGCCTAATGCAAGCCAACTGCTGAACGAGACACGCGTCTCCGCAGTCTCTGAGTCTTCATGGGTTTGGTTGTTAATCACTCTCAGCAATAGCCAAATCCCTTCCTCCACGTTGGTCTGTCCTCCCTAACTGAAAATGCAAGTGAAGGTGGACGGTTTGCCTTTCTGAGGAGCCCCTTATCAGTAATAATGTAGCAACTTCAGAAAAGTTAGCTGAGCAGCCTAGAGAAATAAGCAAAGGCCAGAATGTAGAAAGCCTTGACTCCATGCTGCTTCATGAGAACAGGGGTTCTTAGTCCTATCAGAGCAGCAGCACCTTTTGACAGGAAATGCTTTCCATCTTATCAAAGGTGGTGTCATCTTTCTTCAAAGCAATGCGGCTGAAACTCTCGACCAAGTTCTCCGCAGCTTCTTCATCTTGCAGATCTTCTCGCCTGGCTGCGGCTCAAAGAGGTGGCACCTCTGGGCAACGCAGGGCCCCGGCAACGTCCCCAAACTGGTGGAGAGCAGGCGCGCGCCAAGGCCTGCTCCTCCTCCACACGCCTTCCGCGGCTCAGGAGGTGGGGCGGCGGCGTTTTCCTTGGTGCCAGGCCTATGTAAGTTTTCCTTAAGGCCTAACTGGCAATTTGGCACAGGAAGCCTGTATTGCTGAAATTAGAACAAAAGGCTATGTACCTTAATGCATTCATATTTCATATTTTAAATAAAACCATGGTTTCCCACAGGGTGACTTCTACTCTAAGAAATGGGGCCAGGAGCGGTGGCTCACACTTGTAATCCCAGCACTCTGGGAGGCTGAGGCAGGTGGATCACTTGAGGTCAGGAGTTCAAGACGAGTCTGGCCAATATGGTGAAACCCTGTCTCTATTAAAAATACAAAAAAAAAAAAAGAAGAAAAAAAATAGCCTGGCAAGGTGGCGGATGCCTGTAATCCCAGCTACTCACGGGAGTGAGGCACAAGGACTGCTTGAACCCGGGAGGCAGAGGTTGTAGTGAGCCGATATCCCGCCGTTGCCCTCCAGCCTGGACGACAGAGTCAGATTCTGTCTCTAAATAAATAAATAAGTAAACAAATAAATAAATAAATGTAAAGAAATGTAATATCCTGGCAACTTCTAGATAAGCTTTTTATTAGTAAAGTACCTATTTATTAAGGTACAGTGAAGGAAAGAACTTGCTAAAGATTATTTTGATTCGGTTCACTCAATATTTGAATATGTGCAAGACATTTTGCTATGCATTTTGCCTTTTGATCTATAAGCAAGAAGTAAATCTATATTTTCATCCTTCCAGAATAATTTTCACCCATGTTTGATGGGTATTTGTAGACTGAACATGTGCCAGAGCCAATCTGTCCTTTCTTCTTAAACTCATAGGACTGACCAGGCTGGCAAGTGGTAAATGACACCAAACTAGGCTAGATTCATAGGAATTTAAAAATGTTAAGGGACAATATCTACTCAGAAACAAATTTTCTAAAAAATGAAAAAATTTCTTTAGCACCATGCTGAGCTGACATTTTACCATCCTCTTCTAAACTTTTTTTTTTTTTTTTTGAGATGGAGTCTCGCTCTGTCGCTCAGGCTGGAATGCAGTGACACTATCTCAGCTCACTGCAAACTCCGCCTCCCAGGCTCATGCCATTCTCCTGCCTCAGCCTCTAGAGTAGCTGGGACTACAGGCGCCCGCCAATGTGCCCGGCTAATTTTTATTTTTTTTATTTTTAGTAGACATGGGGTTTCAACATGGTCTCGATCTCCTGACCTTGTGATCCACCCACCTCAGCCTCCCGAAGTGCTGGGATTACAGGCGTGAGTCACCACGCCCGGCCCTCTTCTAACCTTTTCGTTGCAGCATCTCGAGTTGAAACACCAGAGCCAGCAGTTCGAAATACACATATGGTTTAGGAGGCTGTGTTGCTATAGGACATTTTTGCCCTATCAATGGTACAGAGACAGGAACTTCCTTAGCTCTTTTGTCTGAGATCATTTGTAGAGACTGAAGTCTCAGTGATGGGATTCGGAGGGCTGCCTGTTAATTTTTGAGAGTGGGTTGTGATGGTTATGTTTATGTGCCCACTTGGCTAGGCCATGACATTCAGTCAAGCTTTCTAGATGCTTGTGTGAGCTATACTTAGGTGAGATGAACATTTAAATCAGCAGACTTTGACTAAAGCAGATTGCTCTCCAAAATGTGGTGACCCTCACCCAATCACTTGAAGGCCTTAAAAGAAAAAGGCTGAGCTGTTTTGAGGCAGAGGGAGTTATACCAGCAGGCTGCCTTTCAACTTGAGATGCAACATCTTGTCCCTGGGTCTTCAGCTTGCAGGCCTACCCTGCAGATTTTGGACTTGCTAACCTCCGTAATCATGTGAGCCAGCCAATTCTTTAAACTCAATCTGTCTCTCTCTCTCTACACACACACTCACCCACCCATTCAGTTCTGTTTCTCTGGAGAACCCTGACTAATTGATGGGTAGCCTTTAATATACTTCATGGTCAAACCCATGAGTGGCTTCATAAAAACAATCTGGGATGGCAAGGAAGACTTTTTTGGCTTGGTTCCCAAATTTGGCTTTGACCTTTGCCTAGACTTTGGCTCCTGAATTCCCCTACTGAAAACCCTGCGACTGACCCTCAGGACCCGGCTGTCTCTGCCTCTTGAATAACACGCTAGGCTCCCTTACATAGAGCTGAGTCTGAGCCACTGGGCGTTTTTCTCTCCAGCTAAAATTATACGGGACTCACTCCTAACTTTGCACAATTTAAGAATCGATTCAGGATTTAACTAGTGAGCATGTCTGAGTTCCAATATCATACAAGGTTAATTCATTGATACTTTAAGATTCAAACAGCATTTTCCTGTACTTGCCCTTTTCAACCCACAGAGAGATGACCCAGTTCTATTATAGTGCCATTTTATACAGTTTGGTCCATTTCTGCTCATGCTTTCCGCACCCAATGCTGGAGAGAGGACCTATAAAACACTAACCCATGGGGTCACTTGTGTAAATACCGTAATCTATGTACATGATCCAGCTGTGAATGTTGGTAATAGTCATAATTATAATGCTCGTATTTACTGAGTGCTCACTATGTGCCAGGGATTACTTTGTAGGTACTAAACCCTTTAATGCTCACACCAATCTTAAATGAGGTAGGGGCTATGATTATCCCCATTTTATAGATGAGGAAATTGAGCCACACCCTCAATGGCACCATAAATAGTAGATGACCCCTGAGATTGTTCAGCTGCACTGACTGGCAGCCATTCCTGATGCTCTGCTGCTGGCCTTGGGAATTTCTCCTTCTGCTTCTATCTACAAGGGCACACAGCATGGAAATCCCCTAATCCTGCCTTTGACGATGCTACCCTGAGAAGCAGAGCCTGTGGCTCTTTGCTTCCCACCAGGGAGCAAAGCTCTTCAGTCTTAGATTTTTTTCTGGCTGATCCTCTTTTCTCAGGATGCTGAGGCTTCTGTTCTAGTGTCTAATTTGTCATCATTCCTTTTTTTCCTGCTCACCCCAACATGTGGCCCCTACTTGTTTTTGTGCTATGTTTCTGTGCCCTGTCCCTTCTCCGGAGGGTCTCAGGAAACATCCTGGTGGGCTCAGCATGCTGGGGGCTGCTCTTCACCTTCTCAGCTCCTTTTTGATGTAAACTGTACTGCAAGACTGAGGGCTTTGGATAGACTTTTGAGGCTTTTTTTAATCCATACAAAAAATACACTGACTCACTTCTCCTGACTTGTACATAAGATTACCTTGACTCTCTTCACATATCTTGTTCCTTAACCAAAGTCCAATACC
Organism: Symphalangus syndactylus; assembly: GCF_028878055.3. NCBI lineage: Eukaryota > Metazoa > Chordata > Mammalia > Primates > Hylobatidae > Symphalangus > Symphalangus syndactylus. Next base: position 66,001,887 of record NC_072430.2, on the reverse strand, counting down.
GTTCATTTCATTTAAGTATGACTTCAATGAACTTCTTAATTTGAAGAGTTGTAAGCTCTCAGTGATTCTGGTGCAATGTTTTCTTAACTTTGAGAGGACTGTCTTCTCTTCCTGTAAGTCACTGAAGAAATCTTCCTAAAGCTAAACAAGGCTTTCTGCACATCTCTCTTTGGATCAGACTTCAACTGGCCCTTTAACATAGCCCCTCCTTTGAGCAGAGGCACACTTCAACTTCTTCTCTGTGTGTCTTTGTATCCCCTTATATACCAGGAATCCATGGAGCCCATCATACCAGGTGCCCATAGCATGGTAACTAGGAAGCAGCATAAAAAATATTACCCTACAGAAAAGGAGAGCTGTTACAACCCAATTCATTAATTCCTGCTAGAATCGAAGGTTTAGGTCCTGCTAGACCTGGGTAGACTGGGCTGTCACTGTCGGGAGGCAAGTATAGGCAGGAAAGAGCTGACAGAGTAAGTCTGAGAATTCAGAGCAGAGCCCTACAGTGAGAAACAGAGGTAGTGGCTCCTGGTGGCCTCTGGCACACACACTGAGGAAATAATGGCCAGGTTGGAACGAGGAGAGGGACGGGGGACAGAGGTAGAGAGCCGAGGGAAAAGCTGGATGTGGGTTCAAGCGCAGGCTACAAGACACAGAATTATGAGGCTCAGGGACATCTATGCTGATACTTTCTCAGAGAGCAATGGCTTTTCTGAAGTGACAGGTTGACCCCCATTCTCTGAGGATTAAAGGTTCCCATTGTCCTGGAGCCAGCATGGGGGGCTCTTCATATCATAAGTGATAGTGCTGACAGCATGTTTATATCATTTTCTTTAGCAGGAGTTTAGGTGTTCCCAGTACACTGAATTGAACTGAGAAAGAGGGAGAGAGAAGTGAGTGAGATGCTGTGGAGTTGAGGTAACCTATCTCTGAAATACATATTTTAAAATTTAGCCATTTGTGTAGCCGCTTGTCTCCTTAACATTCCATTTAGGAAAGGAAGGGGATCTGTCTTATGAGTCAGATATTTCAGTTTAGCCATCTCATTTGCTATTCCTCTCACAGTAGAGGAAAGCCAAGTGAGTTGTATAAATGGAATAATTACATTTCCTATTCCTGGGTGACACATTTGCCAATTCTTTCTTAATAGCATTAGAGCTAGGCACCGTGGCTCAGGCCTGTAATCCGAGCAGTTAGGGAGGCTGAGGTGGGAGGGTTTGAGCTCAGGAATTCGAAACCAGCGTGGGCAACATGGTGAGACCTTGTGTCTACTAAAAAAATAGCTGTGCTCAGTGGCACATGCTTGTGGCCTCAGCTACTTGGGAGGCTGAGATGGAAGGACTGCTTGAGCCTGGAAGGTTGAGGCTGCAGGAGCTGTGATTGTGTCACTGCACTCCAGCCTGCACGGCAGAGCGAGACCCTGCCTCAAAAAAAAAAAAAAAAAAAAAAAAAGCGTTAGAATAGATACATTCAGTGAACCCCTGTGTACATGCAAAAGGTAGTAGTTGTTAGTATAACTTAAAGCATAGATCTCTGGACATAATGAAAAAGAGGCCACACTGGTCCACAGATTAGAAAGATACATATGTAGAGAAAATGATTTTTGAGCCTCCTTTAAAGATATTATTCCAACTTAATTCATAAATATAATGATAGCATTCCTCACTTATTTGAAAGCTACTTCATCGTTTTGTCCCATCTAAAGAAGACTCATCTCTAATACGGTAACTCTCATTTATCTCCAGTGTGGCTGGGACTCCCACCCATAAACCTGCATAATTAGAGGCCTGCAGGAGATTCACATTCCTTCTCTTGGTTTGTCTTTTAAAAACTCTCATTTGTTCAGTTTCCCTGGCATATCATACATGTTCTTGCCTTCCTCTCCTTCTCAGGCCCCCACAGGGCATTACAGCGCATTTTCTAGAACTTTCCTGAGATAGAATGCCTTTATCTAAACACTCTGTGGCCTGAGTTCTGGTAAATAATGACAGGCATGTGTGGACTTGTGGGCAGAAGTAGGTTTTGCCTCTGTGCTTTTTCTCACTGGGAAGCCCAGGAGGCTGGCCCTGTTTCAACCTCCAGATCTTCCTTTTTATGAAGATAATGGTGATCACAGAGTCAGATTATTGGCCTCCCTGCAGGCACTCAGAGGCAGCCAGCCCAACGCTCTCACATTCCTTTGCCTTTCATTTGAAAACAACACGTAGGGGCACATAGACTGGGTCAAGATAATTTTAAAAAAAGAATTTTTGAATTTAATTAGATAATACTTCGTAATAACATACTTGGTTCATTTGCACAGGGTATGGCAGCATGCAAAGGACTTCCACATGTGTGATGCTATATAGTACTAGAAACATTGGGCCTGTTTCTTTTATGATTATACAAGTGTTAAAGCAAATGTCTCCCTCTGTTTCTATTAGAAAAGTGACAGAAATGGAATATTTGCCATGATCTCTTTTGCAGATACCATCCTATTTTCTTGCTTTTCAACACAGACTAAATTCTTCCTCAATCCAGTGCTCCTCCAAAGCCCCTTGTACTTCTTCTTTTATATCCTAGCATTTAAGCTAAAATTAGTATTCATGGCCATATGCTTGTTAATTCCCTTTGCATGAAGGTGCGTTGTTGGCAATCTGTGCAGATCATTCTTTAGTTTGGACTTGCAGCTAGCAAACTCTTGGAGCGAGAGCCAAGCTCAGGTGGGCTGGCCTAGAGGACATTGCTTCCTCTTCTTTTCAGCAACAGCTTGCATCTCAAATAGTCCCCCAAGAGGACTATTTGATGAAGTTTTGGCATTTGGAAAATATAAATACACTTTGCAAAGTGGTATAGACAAGCAGAGATTTTTCTGAATTAATATATAATGAGAAAATAACATTGAAATGGGAGCTGAATCCCCAAACCTGCATTGAAGAACGGCTTTATTTTTTCCCTAAGCCTTCAAAATACTGAGGTGGGTTGCATACCAATAGCCCTCAGTGGGCTATGCTGAGGGAGACTAGGCTAGCAAAGTAAGAAACAAAATGTATCATTTTAACAACAACAGAAAAATCCCCTTTTATTGACTATGACATACATACAAAAAGATATGTCATGCATACGAGTTGTGGGAACACACACGTGTATGTGTGTGTGTGTGTGTATTTCCTAGCTCTGTTCACTGGAAAGGCTTAGAAACCACGACCGACCCAGTAGCAATGGGCATCCCTTGTGCCCAGGTGTGGCTTTGAAATACCATTTTTCCACTGACGAAAACTAGAGAAAATGCTATTTCTAGGTTTGGGATGGGCAATGTACAAGATGTGTCTGGAACACCATGCCATACCAGATAATGAGGAAGGTCTTGAAGACCACCAGGATCATGTTGAAAACACTCAGGGGTCACCTCGAAGAGGCTTCCACTGGCTGATGAGGGGGAAATTTGAGCTTCAAAAAGGATAATAAATGTAATCATTATGAAACCCATCAAATAAATTGAAATCCATGACTTCATAATGGTAAGTTAAAAATTGATCTTCAGAGGATAATAGGGAAATAATCCATTTTTTGTTAAAATTAGTATATGAAAAGAAAGAATCAAACATTTATTCTACTTCTGCTAAGCGAACATGCCACTGAGTAATCAAATAGTAGATGAGGGAAAGTATATTTTTAGAAAAGTGTTCCAGTGATGAATTAATAAATGGAAAAGAAATGATAGAACTAGAATGTTACCATTTTGCAACCCCCTTTGAATGAATAGATCTTGGCATCAAGCATCAACAGCTGCTATTATCACAACAAAAGAGACAGCCAGACACTGCACGTCTCATGATGAAAGAACAAATCACCACCTAGAATCTTGCCAAAAGTTCAAACCTGAGGCTGACCAAGTCTCTGGATTGAGCTCCCATTTGCAGGAAATATAGAAAAGACAGAGGACAATCGGTATACAATCAGCAAAGGCCAAATAATGGGAGGTCTACCAGTCAAGTCGGAAAAAAAGAAAGGGAGGGAGGAGAGACCCTGTAGAATATAAGAGAATTAAAAGACACATCAAATTTACGAATGGGTAAAGCTACACTATAGTGTTTAGGAATGCACGCCTAGGTAATAAAACTACAAGAAACACAAGGAATGGTTACTTAACACTTCAGGGCAGTGGTTAGCTTTGTGAGAATGGAGCCATATTGAACAGGATGAGACACACAGGGGACTTTGGGGGTGCCGTGCAAAGTTCCATTTCTTGACCTGGGCAGAGGTTTCTAAGGTGTTCATCTTTTAACAATGAATTGAGCTATGAATTCACTTTGTATGGTTTTCCTAATCTGTGTTTTATTTTATAATGGAAAGGGTTAACAGAGTAGAAGAAAAGAAGACCAATTTTTAAATTTACATTTTATGAATGCCATAAAGGGCTTAACTAGTGAAGAGCAGTTGTGTCAAGGCATTATCATGGAATGGTAATGAGCGTGAGCTCTGAGCCACCCTGGTGGGGTCTGAATCGCAGCTTTGCCACTTACCAGCTGTGTGGGAAAATCACTCAGCCTCTCTGTTTCAGTTTTCTTATCTGTAAAGTGGGTGTCATAATAGTTCCCACTTCATAGTGTCATTATAAGATTTACATGAGATGATAACGTGAACATTGAGAATACTGCCAGGCATATAGTAAGGGCTCAATACAGCTATGTTGTTCCTTCTTACTTCTTGCCTTTCTCTCCCATTCATTTTCCTCAAACACTGTGGCATTATCTCTTAAAATCCTGTGGAGCAGGGTGAGGAATCCTCCACTAGTCCTAGCCTGTGTCTCTCTCGTCCTTCTATCCTCTGCTCCTTATTCTGTATTTAAATACCCCCAGGGAGAAATCTGAAAAGAGAGGGAAGGAAAGATCCCAGCTGGGCACTCAGTATCTATTTAGAGATGAGAGAGAGGGAAAGGGACTTTTCTTGAATCCACAGCACTTAGAACAGTGCCTGATCCAGAGCAAGCATGTAGCAGACATTTGCTGAAAGGATGAATTAAAGAACCTGTAGAACGTGATTTTAAAAGCACTGCTCAAGGATGTCTCTTTTGGATGAAGAGTTTGAAGCAGTCCATGGCTTTATTTTTGCCTCGTCCTGCCTAGCTATTTTTCTTCCCTGCTGCCCCATTTTGGTGTTCATGTCTTGGTATGAGTCAAATAGTCTAAATGTAGTATCTGTTGGCAAAACATACATATTGCACTTGTTCTTTATTCAGAAAGCCACATGTGGACTCCAGCCCCATGCCTACCAGTCATCTTGTCACTGTCACTCGGAGCTCCTTCCTGCCCAGCAGATGTGCCCACCCTGTCCTTCTTCCTCTAATGTTCTTCCTGTCATTGTTCCCATACCTGACTCCCTCCCATCCTGTGTTCCAGTGTAGATGAGCCCATTGCAGCAAAGCCTTTGTGTACCAGCCTCTCATAGGTAAATTTCCCCATCCACTGCTTGTTTCCCTCCTGTTTCCTTCAAAGCACTTACCATGTATCTACCCATGGAGGAATATTTGTGGAGAAGTCCACGGCCTTGACAACAAATGACCAAACACACACTACAAGAATGGAAGCATGAATGCGAGTTGACTTGTTTCTTGTCTCCTCCATAGCTTCCATGAAGGTACTATGACTGTCGAGTTTACTAGTTTCTAGTTTTTAGTGGGTGCTCGATAAATACTTTGTGAATGAATGAATAAACAAATAGATAAAATGTGAACCTTCAGGCTTGGGGTGGGGGAGAGTGGTTCTACAAGATGACATATCAGAGTCTCATTGTGAGGTGGAGCAAGAAGATGGGGATTCCAGGACAAGGAAGTAACATTCACAACCTTGAGGAAATAGGCAGTTTTCCCTGAAAGATCTGCCTATAATGAGGGAGACCACCCCATACCTTTATTCAGAGATGGGCTAGAAGGCAGGACTCAGGAACGGGAACTGAGCCTACAGCCAAGGACAAGGGCCTACGATGGTGAGCAGGATTGCTGGGCCTATTGTGCCCAGTGGACAGTCCTTAAGATGCTGATTCCAATGGGCATTTCGAGGTTTCTGAGAGTGAATGATGGCTGAGTTCCATCAGGGGACTCAGCGTGGCCTGTCACTGACAGGGTGCTTTAGGATTTGGAGTGGTCCGTAACTATAGACAGAGTACAGCTAAAAAAGCCTTGAATTTGAACCTTAGTTTTGTCACTTACTGTGTTATCCTGAGCAAGTTTTTAACTTCTCAGCGACTTGGATTCATTGTTTGTAAGATGAAAATCAAAGTATATACTTTCTGTGGTTGTCATGACAATGAAATAAGATATTTTCTAAGGTAAACTGCCCCATCCAGTCTTGCTCAAATCTGGTTGTGTATTAGAATGGTCCATGGAGAATTTAAACACTGCACACACACCTGGGCACAACTGCAGCAGATTCAGACTCAGTAATTCTGGGGTGGCCTCCAATCATCTGTGATTTGGGAAAGCTTAGAGGTGACCATGAAGCTCAGGCAGAGTTGAGCAAGGTCGAATTGGTATATATAAGGCAACAAAAGACGGAAGCTTTTCCAGCCACCTCCTCTTCTGCTGCCACTGCCTCATCTTCTTCTTTCTGATCCTTTTCTCCTTTTTTTCTTCTTTGTTATTGGGTGTGAGCATAAGTCGACAAAGTCACATGGTACCTGGAGAAGCAGTGGCATTAAAAACAATTAAAGACTGATAATGTCCACATATGACATTGATTCCAGCAAATGACTAGATGAAGGCTATGAGAATTGAGGTCTTGATGCTAATTAGCTTTGAATATCTGGAACAGCAATTGCAAAGGTGTGAAAGATGGTACTGCCAGTACTTCATTTGCATAGAATGACTCTTACACATGCCTTTCCAGTTTTCCTATATTTAAAAAATTTGGCCAGGTGCTGTGGCTCACACCTGTAATCCCAGCACTTTGGGAGGCCGAGGTGGGCGGATCACAAGGTCAGGAGATCGAGACCATTCTGGCTAACATGATGAAACCCCGTCTCTACTAAAAATACAAAAAGTTAGTCGGGCATGGTGGCAGGTGCCTGTAGTCCCAGCTACTTGGGAGACTGAGGCCGGAGAATGGCATGAACCTGGGAGGCAGAACTTGCAGTGAGCCAAGATCACGCCACTGCACTCTAGCCTGGGTGACAGAGCGAGACTCCGTCACAAAAAAAAAAAAAAAAAAAAAGTACTTTCTACCAGACAGTTTCTGATATTCTCAAACAAAACATAACCATTTTAAAATAAAGATTGTAGAGTGGTTTAATTTTCTTGCGTAATGAAAATTTATTGAGTACTTTCTGAGTACATAGCATTGGGCTAAGGACTATTGATGTATGATTTCATTCGTTCATTTATTCAGCATGTGTTTATTGAGCGCTGCTGTAGGTGTTAGAATATAGTAGTGAAAAAAAAAAAAACAGATAAAAATCCCTATGCTATTGGAGCTTACATTCTAAGTGGAAGAGACAGGCCACAAAAAAGTAAACATAGTAAGAAGTAAATCATAAAGTGTTAGAATGTGATAAAATGTTACTTAAAACTATTTTAAGTAAGATGGTTAAGGAGTCTCATCGAGCAAGTACTTGAAGAAGGAGCAGGAGTTTTACTGTGTGGATACTGGGAGCAAGAGCATCTTGTATGCCTCACATACAGGCAGAAGGACCAGCCAGTGCAAAGGCTCTGACGTATACAAGATGTGTCTGAGGAAGAGCAATGAGGCCAGAGTGGTCTCTGCGAAGTAAAGTTGAGGACTAGGGAAAGAGGTCAAAGAGAAAATGACCTTGTAGGTCATTTCGGGACTCTAGCTTTTACATTGAGTGTGATAGAAAGCTACTGGGGTGTCGGGGCAGAGGAGGTATAGGATTTGTATTATAACCAGATCACTCCTGCTGCAGTATTGAGAATAGATCGTAGGAGGGCAAGGGTGCAAGGGAGAAGGATGCAAGAGAAGAGGCTCTAATGGGAATCCAGGGAGAGCCCCAGTGGCTTGAACGAAGATGGTGGCAGTGGACGTGGTGACATGTGAATATATTTTAGAGAAAAATTCAGCAGGATTTCCTGATGTGTTGACATGAGGTATAAGAGAAAGTGTGGAATTAGTGACTCTAAGGTTTTTGTTGTTATTGTTTGGTTTGGTTTGGGGTTTTTGTTTATTTGATTTTTCATTTTTTCCTGAGCAACTGAAAGGATAGAGTTGTTTTCCAGTTGGGAAGATTGTGGGTGGAAACTGTTCAGGGAGGAATATTAAAGTTTGCTTTCGGTGACTTGAGTTTGACCCCCAAGCGAAGACATCCAGGAGGCACTGGACCTGAGCATTTGCAGCTGGGAGAGGTATCTGGGCTGGGGGGGCATACGAGGGACCACTGGGGTACAGATGGTGTTAAAAACCAGAGACTACATGAAATGGGTGAAGGGGGGATGCAGATAGAGAAGTGAAAAAGTGCAAGGACCGAGCTCTATGGCACTCCAAGAGGTCTGGGGGACAAGGAGGGATCAGCAAAGTAGAGTGATGAGGAACTACAGGTGAGGTGAAAGGAAAATCAGGGCAATGTGGTGTCCTGGCAGCAAGTGTGGTGAGGATGGTGAGGAAGAGGGCAAGGAGGCCAGTACCAAATGCTGCTAGGGGTCGAGTTAAAGGGGGACTGAGAAGTGACCATTGGATTTAGTAATGGGGAGGCCATTTGTTACCCTGACAAGAGTAGAGGGCTTAAAGCCCACTTGGATGGGTTAACAGAGAAGGGAAGGGAGGAACTGGAGACAGAAGAGAAGAACAGGAATTAATTCATAGGGAACTGGGTCAAGAGGGATTTTTTTGTTTTTCATTTTTTAAGTGAGAGTGATAATAGCATTTTTGTGTGAAGATGAGAATAATACAATGAGAAGAGGGATTGTTGATGCCAGATAGATAGGAGAGCTGCTGGAGCAATGCCCTAGAGTAGGTGGGATGAGATAGGATCTATACACAGGTGGGAGGTTGGCATTAGATGGGCGCACAGACAGGCCAGCTATTGTATCAGGTGGGAGGCGGCATATGTGGGTGCTGATGCTGGCAGGGGTAATGAATGGTATGAGTCTAATGATTTTCCTGATGGCTTCAATTTTCCCTGTGAAATAGGAAACTAAGAACTGGAGAGAAGATATCAGAGGCTTAAGGAGAGTGGATAAGGTATTATGTGGATGTCTAGGAGAGTGGGAGGGTCTATAGACCAGGGAAATGAACACAGTTGCCTGGCTGCACCAAGCACTCATGATGTTCACTATCACAAACATAAAGTGGGATTGGTGCATGTAGTTATGAGTTTTTTGCTAGCCATGTTTGGCTGTTTGGGTGCAGACACAATTTGCGGGATTTAAACAGCGTTGAGGTGTTGCCAAGTGAGAAAGCTACAGAGAGACAAAGAAATAGAGATTAAACACAAGGGGGCCATCATGATAATTGCCCAGGTAATGAAAGGAAACTGAAAAGGGAAGATAGTGAGGGTCAGAAAAGGTGATGGGATCAGTGGATGGGCGCCCCCAGTGGGTTGAAGGTGGTGAGAGAAGAGGATGGGCGTTCCCAGTGGGTTGAAGGCTTTTTGGAGTTGTGACACTGGTTGGTATGAACTGGAGAGTCAGGAGGTAAGTGATCAGATGCTGGGATGGATGAAAATGAGAATATGGATGGCAAGGTGGTTGTTCACCTGCAAACATGGCTGGAATACATTTTTTGGTTCCTTTTCGCAGTTAGATATGGCCAATGCTTAGTTCTGGCAAAGGAAATGTGGATGGAGATGATGTGCCCAGTTTCTAGGCCTGGCCCATAAAAAAATCATCTCATGCAATTCTATACCCTTTCTCTTTTCTGTCTGCCACTGAATGCAGAGAATCCAGCCAGGACTGTGAAGCCCCCGGGAATGGCTGCACTTCAAGTCAGAAGGAGCCTGGGTCCCTGAATCATCATGTGGAAGGCTCTCCACCCAACTCAATGGTGCAATGGACCACAAGCGAGAACTTAATTTAGAATGTGCTTATTTTGTTAGATTTTGTAATTAAAAAATTGATCCCACTCTGACTGAATCAGAGATGTTGAAGTCATTGATCTGGGAGGGTATGTTCCTGGGAGTGGGTGGCTGAGGTGAGATTTCAAACAAGGTTGTTAAGGAAGAGGAGTTCAAGTGACTGAGAGGACATATTGTTCGATAAATTGTGTGTGTGTGTGTGTGTGTGTGCGTGTGTGTGTGTGTGTGTGTGTGTTGAAATCACCAAGAATAGGGAAAGAAGTGTATAAGAGGGTGTGGCAGTGAGCCCAGAGCTAAAAGAAATCATGAGCAGGGAGTAATTCACGAGCAGAGAGTAGCAGCAACGAGAGGCAGTTAGTGAGAGAAGCAGCTGAGAGATTTTAGCAAGGGAGCGGAGAGGATGGTATGGAAGCAGTATCTGGGGACCAAGAGGACACTGCCCCATCTCCAAGCCCAGTGGTCAGGAGAATGAGGGAAAAATGTCAGCACAGGAGAGGCTACAAGGGAGGAGGAGCAGCATCGGCAGGAGGAGCCCCAGGTGAGAGGGAAATTCAGGGAAGAGGCTGCAGATTACAGGGATTTTTCTAAAGAGGGTTTCTGAATCCAGACGCACATTGGAGGGCTCTTGAGATGCTGGGGTCTTGTGATGGGAAGATGGAGACAGAATGAAGGATGTGTGGAGCCCTATGGGGAGCAGAGAATAAAGAAGTGGGGTGACCTGGGAGCCTGGGATTTTTGTGACCGTGGACACAGGTATCAAAGGCGTGATGCAGTTAGTCCTGGGGAACCTGAGGCAGGTGGTGGTGATGAGGGACAGGGAGCAGTGGTGTCTGGGACTCAGTCTTGGCTCCTGTCGCTGGAGGCAGTGAGGCCTGGGACAAATGGGATTAGTCCCACTTTAAGACCCTTCTCTGAGCCCATAGGCTTCTTCTGAACCCCTGTGCATAGAAGGAAAAAGGTAGTTGTTGAGGTTGATGTGATTAAGATGTGGATTCTTAATCACATCTACTAGCTTCAGCTGTCCTACTCTTGGGAGGCTCATTTTTATACATAGAGAAAATATGTGCCATTATAACTGTGCTTCAGTGGGCAAAGTAGAGCAGACTTCATTTAAAAGGCTGTTCCATGTTCATTACAGCAAACAAAGTCAATGTGCTGCTGATATTATTGCACATGACTGCACAGCTGCGCACAAGCTCCACCCACCAGGTGAGTCTTACCTCTTTCCCTAAGTCCTGGTGCCTTGCTTCTCACAGGGTGGTCCATGGGCCAGCAGCATTGGCATCACCTGGATGCTTGTTAGAAGTGCAGGATCTCAGCAAGACCCAGACATACAGAATCCGCATCTGCATTTTAACCAGATCCCCAGGTGATCCTTAGGCACGTTAAGCCTGAGAAAGCACTGTGATGCATTTCTTGTTATTAGTAGGAACAAAGCAGGTGCCTCAAAGAAGAAAAAGGCAAATGAAAGAAGCAGCTAAAGATGACATGTTACTCATCAGCCTTAAAATTCCAAGTTAATGCATTTTCCCCCCAGTCCTGGCAGTGTATTGGATTCATGTGAACTTCATTAAAAATTAAAACAAACAAAGTTCTAACTTGCATGACTCCAAAAACATTTCATTGTTTCTTTAGGGAGAAATAGATGAGAACAGACAGAGTTGATTACACAGAATAAGGACAAAACAACTCTGAACTTTTAACCTGCGTGAGTTGTCAGTAGAATCTCAGAATCATAGAATTCCAGAGTTTAGTGCAGTTGGCTCAACATTGGCTACACATCAGAGTCACCTGGGGAACTTTCCAAAAAGTACAAAATACCAGTGCTGAGCCCCAATCCCAGATATTCTGTCTGAGGAAAGAGCCTGGCATCAGGTATTTTTCGAAAGCTCTGGGTGATTCTTATATGCAGCAAGGATTGAGATTCACTGGTAGAAATAAGATGCAAGACACATATGTGATTTAAAACTAGGAGCCAAATTAAGTAGGTAGAAACAAATGAAATCAATTTCAACAATGTATCTTAACCCAATATTTCTATAATATTATCATTTGAAATGTAATTAATATAAAAAATAATAATGATTTTTTTCTCAATAAGACTTTAATATCCAGTGTGTGTTTTACACGTGTAGAACATCTCAATTCAGTTTAGCCACATTTCAAGGGTTCAATAGCCACATGTGGCTAATGACTGTCATAGTGGACAGTGTAGTTCCAAGTAATAACAGTAATGCTAGTCTATGAAAGATAGGTTTCCACCTCTGGAAAACAAAATGATTGCCCATTTAAAGTAGAAGAGCCAGTTCAGAAGATAGTGAGATGTGATTCAGTATTATTTCTTGCTTGCAAACAGCCTCTTAAAATCATCGTGGAAATTCAATGAAGAGGTAAGATTTAGAAAGTTAGCAAAATTTCTTCCCAAAACGGAAATGTCTGGGATTTACATGACAGAGGCAAACCCTTACGTGATGCTAAGTTAAGGCATGTAAATGAATACTGTGCTGAGTTCCTCAGTAACCTATGGTGTTGGGAAGGGCTGATCTTCTGATTTCGATCTAGGAAAAGATAGGAATATAGTCATTGGCTACATTTTCTTTTTCTCTCTTGGAATCAACCATTATTATAAAGAGCAGGCATCTGTGGGGATTTTGGTGTCTGCACAGCTGAATCAGCATCGGAATCAGGAATGTGAGAGGGTAACATTCTGCGGTTTGGCATTCCTGTCTCAATTCCTCCACTTCTTAGAAAAGAAGCGTCACTCACTGATATTCTCCCAAACCAGCTGTTGAGGACAATAAAGACCTTCTTAGTATTAACATTAGATTGGATTCTTAGGATCTAATTTTTACCAAGGGATTTTTCCCTAAAGAAATTAGAGAAATCACTTCGCCATTGGCATGTGTTAAACTGTAACCAGGTCATGTAGCTCTTCTGAGCCTGAGGCAAATAAACAGAAAATCTTAGTGACATGTGCTGAGAACTAGGTTAAACAAATTTCTCAGGATGGGTTGCAGAATAGTTTGCTGGTGCTGGCAATGAAGTGTAGAGGCACTTAGGAGGGATAGTTTCTCTAGCTTTTTACCAAAATGTCTTTGCTTCCCTCATAAGCCACTTTCTTCCGAAAGCCGATCATGTTTTTGTTTGTTTGTTTGTTTGTTTGTTTTTTGAGACGGAGTTTCGCTCTTGTTGCCCAGGCTGGAGTGCAACAGCGCAATCTCGGCTCACTGCAACCTCCGCCTCCCGGGTTCAAGCAATTCTCCTGCCTCAGCCTCCCGAGTTACAGGCGCGCGCCACCACACCCGGCTAATTTTTTTTTTTTTTTTTTTTTGAGACGGAGTCTCGCTCTGTCGCCCAGGCTGGAGTGCAGTGGCGCGATCTCGGCTCACTGCAAGCTCCGCCTCCTGGGTTCACGCCATTCTCCTGCCTCAGCCTCTCCGAGTAGCTGGGACTACAGGCGCCCGCCACCACGCCCGGCTAATTTTTTTTTTGTATTTTTAGTAGAGACGAGGTTTCACCATGGTCTCGATCTCCTGACCTCATGATCCGCCTGCCTCGGCCTCCCAAAGTGCTGGGATTACAAGCGTGAGCCACCGCGCCCGGCCTTTTTTTTTTTTTTTTTTAATTTTTAGTAGAGACGAGGTTTCGCCATGTTAGCCAGGCTGCTCTCAAACTTCTGACCTCAGGCGATCCGCCCGCCTCAGCCTCCCAAAGTACTGGGATTACAAGCGTGAGCCACCGCGCCGGGCCCCGACCATGGTTTTATAAAGAGAAAACATTGAAAATATAATTGGTCTTTGGTCTATCTAGTTTCTCCATTTTGTACCCTTCTTTCACCTTTGCCAGTAATACTCTTTTCTCTCGGAAGGCCCTGGAATGTTTCTCTAGTGTCAAAATTCATCCCAGCAAAGAGTTGTGAACTTAACACCAAAGAGTAACCTGTTTATATCACAGTGCAAATTACACAGAACTATACCCTTCCAGTGCTTTTGTGATAAAGAAATAAAGCACTATCAGAAGAATATCATGCATCTGCTAGGTAGTGAAGATTTTTAAAAAGTGGGCACAGAATTAGAACAAATGGAACCCTGAAACCGCACTACATAGGCAAACAGCTGAGTACAGATTGAAGTTAGAGAACTCTCGAGGGGTTAGGTATGAGTCTGCAATTATGATAGGCGGCCATCAGGGGGCTCTTCAGCGCCTTGGTTGTGTGGCCAAACGATCAGGTTTACCATAATCAGAGAATAAGGTAATTTTTACTTCTTCAAAATAGAGTAGTTTAAATAAAATTATCAATTAGAGTTTAAAGATGGTTCATATGAGCAAGTTCTTAAAGCCAAGGAAAAAATGCGCTACCTGCCTCACTATGCGGTTTTCATAATTCAGGGTAGCCTTGCTTATGGCCCTAAGATGTAATAATCACGTTCCTTCTCACTCTGATTTCTTATTTGGGAACCATATTCTTTTATTAGGTTAAGGGAGAACTTTTTTTTTTTTTTTTTTTTGAGACGGAGTCTCACTCTGCTGCCAGGCTGGAGTGCTGTGGCACCATCTCAGCTCACTGCAACCTCCAACTCCCTGGTTCAAGAGATTCTCCTGCCTCAGCCTCCTAAGGGAGAACTTTTAAAGGGGATTTTCACAATTTCAATAGCCCAGCAGTATCCTCTCACTCTCTTTTCCTTTTCCACTGCTACATGGAATGGAAGGAGCTGCTTGCTGTGTTAAAATGTGGAGATTATTTTGTAAATTTGAATATGAAGAATAGTGTCTTAAGCCATTCTCTCATTTTTATAAAGAAATAACCTGAGACTGAGTAATTTATAAAGAAAGAGTTTTAATTGGCTCTCGGTTCTGCAAGCTGTACAGGAAGCATAGTGATATCTGGTCCTGGCGAGGCCCCAAGAAGCTTACAATCATTGTGGAAGGCAAAGTGGGAGAAGGTACATCACATGGCAAAAGCAGGAGCAAGAGAGTGAAGGGGGAGGTGCCACACACTTTTAAATGACGAGACCTCCCAGGAACTCACTCATTATCTCGAGGACAGTCCCAAGGGGATGGCACTAAACCATTCATGAGCAATCCATCCCCATGATCCAGTCACCTCCCATCAGGCCCCACCTCCAATACTGGGGATTACATTTCAATGTGAGATTTGGGCAGGGACCACATCCAAGCTATAACAAGTAGTTACTTTAAAAGAAACGAAGTAGTCTTAGCTGATATCTGCAAGATATTATAAGGGCTTTTCAGGTCAAATTTCTCTGAGATTCTCAAGAGAGAAGTCTGACACATATAAGATAAAATGTGTGAGGTTTAATCCATCTGAAACTCTACGGTGCTCCCCTTTGCTTAAAGATTAGGTATAGATTATTCTGTCTAATATGAATGCGTGTAGGACTCACATAGTGGATTAAGTTAATGCTGAGTGGTAAGGTAAAGACATAAAAATAAATCTTAACGTTTGACTCAAGAGATTGCATTTAATTTGGCAGCTAGTACGAAACCATTGAATGTTTTTGAGTAAGAGGAGTGGCATTCATGGAGTAGTGCTTTAGTGTCAGGGGAAATAGAAAGGACAGAAAAAGCTCAAAAGCTTGGTGGAAGTGGAATCCATAAAACTAGGTAGCAGATCAAATGTAGAGACTAAAGAAGAAAGATGAGTTAAAGATGACTCTGATGAAGAGTAGGAGGATGATAGTGTCATGAAAGAATAGGGAGGCCAAAAGTTGGAAAGAAATATAAACTTGACCTTCAACATGCAGAGTTGAGAATCAGATAAAAATGTGTATGTGAAGTGCTTCGGAAGGTGCACAGGATCATTGTCATGTAATAATACCATTTAGTAAACACAAGGCAAGTATTTTATGTATACGATCTCAGATACAGGCTGTGCCCTCATTGTCAGGAAAATGATCCGTAAGTACAGGAGAAAGAACTTCAGGGCAGAGGAAGACTATGTCCTGGGCTTTTGTTTTGTTTTGTTTTGAATCAGTTGGGGCAATGAAAAGAGGCAATGAGAAAGAAGCAAAGAGAACATAACAAGTGAACCAACAGGAAGTCACTAAATAGCCTAACGACTTGGAGATGACAAGCTTCAGTGTGGTAGAAAAGACAATGGGCTTCAAGTAGGACTGGCTGAGTTCAAATTCAGACTCCACAAGTTAACTAGCTGGCTTATCATGGGCAACTTCACCTCTGCGTGCTTCAATTTCTCTATCTGTAAAATGAGGCTATTTAAAGTATCTGCTCATACAGTTATTGTGAGGATTAAGGGAGATCATACTTGAAAGTGCTAAAAGTAGTGCCTGGAACACCGCCACAACTCAAAAACTGTTAGCTGTCAGCAGTAGTATCATGGAAGTTAAATCAGAGAAAAAAAAATTTAACTATTATTTTAGGCTTGGGGTACATGTGCAGGTTTGTTACATAGGTAAACTTGTGTCACAGGGTTTGTTGTACAGATTATTTCATCACCCAGGTACCAAGCCTAGTACCAAATACCTATTTTTTTCCAATCTTCTCCCTCCTCCCACCCTCCATGCTCCAATAGGCCCGAGTGTCTGTTGCTCCCCTCTTTGTGTCTACAAGTTCTTATCGTTTAGCTCCCACTTATAAGTGAAAACATGTAGTACTTGGTTTTCTGTTCCTGCATTAGTTTGCTAGGGATGATGGCCTCCAGCTCCATCCATGTTCCTGGAAAAGACATGATCTCATTCTTTTTTTATGGCTGCATAGTATTCCATGGTATATATGTGCCACATTTTCTTTATCCAGTCTACCACTGATGGGCATTTAGATTGATTCCTTGTCTTTGCTATTGTGAGTAGTGCTGCAATTAGCATATGTGTACATGTGTCTTTATGGTAGAAAGATTTATATTCCTTTGTGTATATAACCAGTAATGGAATTGCTGGGTTGAATGGTAGTTCTATTTAAAGTTTTTTGAGAAATTGCCACACTGCTTTGCACAATGGTTGAACTAATTTACACTCCCACCAGCAGTGTATAAGCATTCCCTTTTCAAATCAGAGAAAATTTCAAGGAGGTGGTCGATGATGCCAAACTTTTCTTAGAGTGGTGATGGTGGAGGGCAAAATTTGTCTTTCAAGTTAGAAAGACAAGTTTTTCTTTAGAAGATTAGGTTGATTGCAATAGCAGTAACAACAGAAACAATAACTCACATTTATTGTTAGAGGATTCTAACAGTTAGAAGATTAGGTTGATTGCAATAGCAGTAACAACAGAAACAATAACTCACATTTATTGTTAGAGGATTCTAACAGTTAGAAGATTAGGTTGATTGCAATAGCAGTAACAACAGAAACAATAACTGACATTTATTTCCTTCAATGTGGCCTTCTGATTGAATTTGTTATACTTTGGGGAAATTATTTTCAGTCTTCCTCATGCACATGAAAAAAGTCTGACAAAAAGTAACAATATGTAAAAGAGTAGGTGTTTAATATTTATAACACTAAGTAGCATGTTTGCTTTCTCTCAGAAGAAAATTTAACAGTATAATTTGCCAAGAGGAGGTATTCTAATTATCACGTCCACCCTGAATAGCATACTACCATGCCTAGGAACTGTGCTGGTGAACATTTAAAAATATTTTCTCAATGCACATCTTCTAAACACTGTGTACCCTACTATAATACTTTCCCTAGGATTTATACTAGGTATAGGTCAGTGATTTAATTACATTTTTTTTTTTTTTTTGAGACGGAGTCTCGCTCTGTTGCCCAGGCTGGAGTGCAGTGGCGCAATCTCGGCTCACTGCAAGCTCCGCCTCCCGGGTTCACGCCATTCTCCTGCCTCAGCCTCTCCGAGTAGCTGGGACTACAGGCGCCTGCCACCACGCCCGGCTAATTTTTTGTATTTTTAGTAGAGACGGGGTTTCACCGTGGTCTCGATCTCCTGACCTCGTGATTCGCCCGCCTCGGCCTCCCAAAGTGCTGGGATTACAAACGTGAGCCACCGCGCCCGGCCGATTTAATTACATTTTTTAAATGGATGCTATTTTTAGGATCCTCCTGAGCCTTTAAATTCTAGTTGACTATATATTGTTTAATACCGTGTTAGTCGGTTCTCATGCTGCTTTAAGGACGTACACCAGACTGGATAATTTATAAAGAAAAGAAGTTTAATTGACTCACTGTTCCACAGGGCTGGGGAGGACTCAGGAAACTTACAATCATGGTAGAAGGGGAAGCAAACACGTCCTTCTTCAAAAGGTAGCAGGAAAGAGAAGAAGGAGCGAAGGGGAGAAAAGCCCCTTACCAAACCCTCATATCTCATGAGAACTCATGTACTATATTACAAGGACAGCATGAGGGTAACCACCCCCATGATTCAATTATCTCCCACCACATCCCTCTTGAATCCCCCACGTGGGGATTCAAGATACAATTCAAGATGAGATTTGGGTGGGGACATAGCCAAACCATATCACCCACCCCTAACACCCCTGTTTGCTTCTAAACCTGTAACTATAGACTCAGGTCCCAGCAGGCCCCTAGAGGTGAGGTTGAGGAGGTGCACTACGCTCCAAAATAACTGCTTGAGTTTTCTAATTTGAGTAAGCAGAAATCTGGAGAACAGGAATGGGAATGGATATTAAGGGTGCGGGGTAATGGTGGAAGGAACATAAAGTTGGATCAGGCTGAATTTATTGATTTAGGCCCACTAAGCAGGGATTCTGCATTTAATGTTGCAGCTTGGGGAGTTAAAAAAGGTTCTAATAGTTTACTTGCTTGGTTAGCTGAAATATGGATGAAAAGATGGCCCACTATAAGTGACCTAGAAATGCCTGATCTCCCTTGGTTTAATGTAGAGGAGGGGATCCAAAGGCTTGGGGATGTGGGAATACTAGAGTGGTTTAGTCATATTAGACCTGCTTATCCCAGCTGGGAGAGTCCAGAAGACATATCCTTCACTAATACCTTGTAAAACAAATTTGTGAAGGAGGCACCTGCTTCCCTGAAGAGCTCTGTGATTGTTCTCTATATGCCAGATCTTACAGTGGGAACCGTGATCACAATTACAAAACTTAAATACAGTGGGAATAATTGAATTCCAAGGTAGCTGGGGCCAAGTGGCAGCACTCAACCTTCAAAGGCAATATGGGTGTAGCTACCATAATGGACAGCAAAGGCAAAACAGCAATCAGAATAGTCTGACTCATGTAGAGCTCTGCCATTGGCTAATTAATCATGATGTTCCTAGAAGTGAAATTGATAGGAAGCCTACTGCATTCTTACTTAATATATATAAGCAGAAAACTTCCAGGTTGAGTGGACAAAGACTAATTTGAATGATAAAATCAGAGAACCATGGCCCCTCAATGAATTTCAAGACTTAAACCAGTTTACAGACCCAGAACCCCTTGAATGAAGGGGAGTCGGATCCCCTTGAGGAAGGACCCCACCACACCACTGATAATTTATGCTGTTAATCTTTCTCCCATCCTTCCCCAAGAGACCTCTGGCCTTTTACCAGAGTATCTGTGCACTGGGGAAAGGGGAATGATCAGACCTTTTGGGCACTGGCTCTGAGTTGACGCTGATTCCAGGGGACCCAAAACGTCACTGTGGTCCTCCAGTTAAAATAAGGGCTTAATGAGGTCAGGTAATTAATGGAGTTTTAGCTCAGGTCTGACTTACAGCGGGTCCACTGGGTCCCCAGTCTCATCCTGGGGTCATTTCCCCAGTGCCAGAATGCAAAATGGGTATAGACAGTCTGTCATACTTAGAAGCTCACAGAACCCCCACATTGGCTCCCTGACTGGTAAGGTGAGGGCTATTATGGTGGGAAAGGTCAAATGGAAGCCATTAGAGCTGCCTCTACCTAGAAAAATAGTAAATCAAAACCAATATCGCATCCCTGGGGGATTGCAGAGATTAGCGCCACCATCAGGGACTTAAAAGATTCAGGGGTGGTGATTCCTACCACATCTCCATTCAACTCTTTTATTTGGCCTATGCAGAAGATAGATGGATCTTGGAAAATGACAGTGTATTATTGTAAGCTTAACTAAGTGGTGACTCCAATTACAGCTGCTGTATCAGATGTGGTTTCATTGCTTGAGCAAATTCACGTATCTCCTGGTACCTGGTGGGCAGCCATTAATTTGGCAAATGCCTTTTCTCCATTCCTGTCCATAAGGCCCACCAGAAGCAATATGCCTTCAGCTGGCAAGGCCAGCAATATACCTTCACTGTCCTCCCTCAGGGGTATATCAACTCTCTGGCTTTATGTCATAATCTTGTCTGGAGAGATCTTGATCGCTTTTCCCTTCCACAAGATATCACACTGGTCCATTACATTGATGGCATTATGGTGATTGGATCCAGTGAGCAAGAAGTAGCAAACACACTGGACTTATTTGTGCGACACATCTGTGCCAGAGGATGGGAAATAAATCTGACTAAAATTCAAGGACCCTCTACCTCAGTAAAATTTTTAGGGGCCCAGTGATGTGTGGCCTGTTGAGATATTACTTCTAAGGTGAAGGACAAGTTGTTGCATTTGGCCCCTCCTACAACCAAGAAAGAGGTACAACGAGGCCTCTTTGTGGGTCTATTTGGATTTTGTAGGCAACATTTTCCTCATTTGGGTGTGTTACTCTGGCTCATTTACTGAGTGACCCAAAAGGCTGCCAGTTTTGAATGGGGTCCAGAACAGGAGAAGGCTCTGCAACAGGTTCACGCTGCTGTGCAAGTTGCTCTGCCACTTGAGCCATATGACCCACCAGATCCAATGGTGCTTGAGGTGTCAGTGGCAGATAGGGATGCTGTTTGGAGCCTTTGGTAGGCTACCATAGGTGAATTACAGCAGAGGCCTCTAGGATTTTGGAGCCAGGCCCTGTCATCTTCTGCAGATAACTACTCTCCTATTGAGAGACAGCTCTTGGCCTGTTTACTGGGCTTTGGTGGAAATTGAATGTTTGACTGTGGATCATCAAGTCACCACGCAACCTGAACTGCCTATATGAACTGGGTGCTTTCTGACCCACCTAGCCATAAAGTGGGTCATTTACAGCAGCATTCCATCATCAAATGGAAGTGGTATATACATGATCACACTCAAGCAGGCTCTGAAGGCACAAGTAAGTTACATGAGGAAGTGACTCAAATGCCCATGATCTTCACTCCTGCCACCCTGCCTTCTCTCCTCCAGCCTGCACCAATGGCCTCATGGGGAGTTCCCAACAATCATTTGACAGAGGAAAAGAAGACTAGGGCCTGGTGCACATATGGCTCTGCACGATATGCAGGCACCACCCGAAAGTGGACAGGGGTAGCTCTATGGCCCCTTTCTAGGACATCCCTGAAGGACAGTGGCAAAGGGAAATCTTCCCAGTGAGCAGAACTTCGAGCAGTGGACCTGGTTGTACATTTGAGTCTGTGGACTGGGAGAGGCAGACCCACCCTTGATCTGAGTGGGTACCATCTAACCACCTTCCAGCGCAGCTACAATAAAGCAGGCAGGAGAAGATAGAAGAGCAGACTTGCTGAGTCTTCAGGCCTTCATCTTTCTCCCGTGCTGGATGCTTTCTGCCCTTGAACATCAGACTCCAAGTTCTTCGGCTTTTGGACTCTTGGACTTACACCAGTGGTTTGCCAGGGGCTCTCAGGCCTTTGGCCACAGACTGAAGGCTGTACCCTTGGCTTCCCTACTTTTGAGGTTTTGGGACTTGGACTGATCCACCACTGGCTTCCTTGCTACTAAACTTGCAGATGGCCTATCGTGGGACTTTACCTTGTAATCGTGTGAGTCAATTCTCCTTAATAAACCCCCGTTCATATATACATCTATCCTATTATTAATAGTCTGTCCCTCTAGAGAACCCTGACTAATACAGTGGGTGGTGAGGAGAATCACCGTTGCCTTGTCTGGCAACTGCCTCAGGGGAGGCCATCACTGTTGCCTCAGGCAGCTCAGGGCTCATCTCCTCAGATAAAGGTGGAAAGGCTGATGGCAGCCTGGGTGGAAGAAGGGATGTTGCCACCACTGGGGGTGGGGAGGCTGTTTCCTCTGGCAAAAAAAGGCTCATCAGAGTTTACAAGCTCAGAGTCCCCAGCTTCATCATGGTCCTCCCACACAGCCCCATTCCAAGTTGCAGGGTCCCATTCTTTTCCAATCAATACCCTCACTTTGACAGTAGATACCTGGTGAGACAGACTGCACCTTTCAGTGCAGGTCAGCCACTTGCATGATAAGAGCTTGTGTCTGATTTTCCACATTTTCAGTCCTTTGTCTGTAGGAGATAAGACTCTCACTCAGGGCAGTTCTACAATAGGCTGTCTGCAAGCTGAGGAGCAAGGAAGCCCGTGGTGGATCAGTCCAAGTTCTTTTTTTTTTTTTAATTTTATTATTATACTTTGGGTTTTAGGGTACATGTGCACAATGTGCAGGTTTGTTACATATGTATCCATGTGCCGTGTTGGTTTGCTGCACCCATTAACTCGTCATTTAGCATTAGGTTTATCTCCTAATGCTGTCCCTCTCCCCTCCCCCCACCCCACAACAGTCCCCGGAGTGTGATGTTCCCCTTCCTGTGTCCAACCTCAAAAATAGGGAAGCCTACGGTACAGCCTTCAGTCTGTGGCCAAAGGCCTGAGAGCCCCTGGCAAACCACTGGTGTAAGTCTAAGAGTCCAAAAGCTGAAGAACTTGGAGTCTGATGTTCAAGGGCAGGAAGCATCCAGCACGGGAGAAAGATGAAGGCCTGAAGACTCAGCAAGTCTGCTTTTCTATCTTCTCCTGCCTGCTTTATTCTAGCCGCACTGGCAGTTGATTGGATGGTGCCCACCCAGATTGAGGGTGGGTCTGCCTCTCCCAGTCCGCTGACTCAAATGTTAATCTCCTTTGGCAACACCCTCACAGACACACCAGGAACAGTACTTTGCATCCTTCAATCCAATCAAGTTGACATTCAATATTAACCATAACAAATAACAAAATCTGGTTTCTTGGAGTATAAACATTTACTGTTATAGTTTGCTAGACTTGCTTCATTTAGAAAATGTAAAACTAGGCTGGTCATGGTGGCTCATGCCTGTAATCCCAACACTTTGGGAGGCTGAGGCAGGAGGATCACTTGAGGCCAGGAGTTTGAGACAAGCCTGAGCAACATAACCAGACCTTTATAAAAAATTAGCCAGGCATGGTGGTGCCTGCCTGCCATCCTAACTACTCAGAAGGCTGAAGCCAGAGGATCCATGGAGCCCAGGAGTTCAAGTTTGCAGTGAGTTATGATTGATTGCACCATTGCACTCCAGTATGAATATTAGAACGAGACCCTATCTCTTAAAAAAAAGGAATTATACTATTACCATGCAATAAATCACTGTAAGCAATTTGGTATATTTTTTTCAGACTTGTTTCCATATATTTCTTTTTATATAGTTGTAATCATTCCACACATGTAATATTGGTGCTGTTCTTTAATATGAAATTATTAATAACTTTTATTTTACTACATAGTCTTCAGAACCATGGCTTTAATTATTATATAATAATTCATTAAGTAGATATATTATGATTTACCTCTTTATTCCCTTTTAACTGGACATTAGTTTCTTACTTTTTTACTATTAAAATGGCAGCATTTAACATATTCAAGTATGTAGCTTTTTCATATTTAATATTTTTCCTTACACTTGGAAGTTTAGCTGAGGATTAAAGGGCACAGACATTTTTATAGCATTTGGTAACAATGCCAAATTATTTCCCAAATGGACACACACACACAGACACACACACACACACGTATGTGCTTATGTGAGTGTATAATTTTGCTAAGAGAAAAAAATGCCTTGTTTTATTTTGTATTTCTCTGATTTCTTGTAGGTTTGAATACTTTCCTAATTGCATCTCTCTGATGTTGTTCGCTTGTTCAGCTCTTTTGTGTTGGTCTGTTTCTAGGAAAATGATTCTTTTGTTTAAAGTTAGTTTAAGATGGTTACACTAAAGTTAGATTATTTATTACTTCCTGATACTCCTCTATCCCCACCAAAATATGGACTTCAGTCTAAAGATATGCTTTTGAAATGCAACATTTTATCAATGAGCTTTAAAAGGGCTTAATAATGTTTGTACTCAAACAGAATAAACCACCTGAAATACTTCCTTAAGAAAATCCCCAGAGGTCCTTAAGAAGAGAGAGATCTTCAAGAAGTAAAGCTTGAGATAATACACAAGTAGCTCAAGCTACTTACAAAAAGGGCAATTTGACAGCATTTATTTAAAATAATTAGGTATTGATAGACATGAAAATCTAAATGCAAGATTCCTTAGCATCTCATACTTACCAGTTTCTTTTCCTTCCAAGAAAACTGCACTTTCTTTCAAATGAAAGCACAGAAGAAGAAAATGGAAAATCTGGGGGAACAGCCAATGACCAGTGAGTGTGTTGAAAGTTCTAGCATTTGCTCCCTCCTGTCTTTGACTCATCCATTACGTACCTCTTGCCCTGGTGTATTAATCTGTCTGCAAGGAGCAGAAACCAGTTCCAGCAAAAAAGCAGGGAAAAGAGAGAAAGGAGAAGATGTGTTGATGGAGTATCGAGTTATCTCAGGACTCCAAGTTGAGGATGAAGCTGGGCCCCAGGGGGACAGTCAGGGATGGGGGTCCTCAGGAATGCCTGTTTTCTCTCAGTCTCTGTCTCCACTCCTCTCCCAATGCCAACTTTATTCTTTTGCTTAAGATCTTTCAGTCATGGACCCAAAATTCCTAGGAAAGGAGCGAATTGGCCTAGCTTAGCAGAGGAAGCTACCCACGTCCCAGTTGACTACAGCTGTGAGGTCAGGAATTCCACAGTATGGAGACATGGTATTTCCTACTACAGTTATTTGGGTGGTGTGTGAGTAGGTAGAGGCAGTTTCTAGAAAAGGGATGCTGAACAAAAAATTAAGTAGCATGCTTACTATGCTTGCTACCCTATTCTCCTTTATATCAGCTACCTGCAGCCTCAGCTCTGCTGGACCTCTTGAGGTGGTCTAACTTGTGCATTCCTCCAATGAGCTACATATTTGCACTTCAAAAAATACTCACATGATATGCAATCTTCTTTTTGTATGTTTATGTTCATGTACAAACAACATATTATAAATGCCTATGTGTTTATCGTATATGTGTATAGAGAGAAGTATTTCTTCAATTATGTTTATGAGAAATTTCTAGGGAAAAAAGTAATGTTCTCTGGTCAGATAAGTTCTAGAAGCACTGAGCTAAACAAAGATATATAATTTCTTTATAGCATGACTTCTCAGGTTTAGCGGGCTAATGAGTACTACATATTCATGAGAGAGACCATTAGATTTTCCCTAAACTTATTTGAATATATATATATATGTGAGTGTATGTATATATTTTTTTAATTTGAGGAATATTTGTAAATATATTGGTTATTATGTAGAATGCAATTTGGGAAATGTTGGCTTGGGTTTGAAGATAAGCATAAATTTCCCTTTGAAAAAGTAAGAGACAAGTAGATCGTATGCGAAAAGAGATGAAAATGTGTTAGTGGAAAAGCTCAGAGGGAGAGGCAAGAGGAAGAAATAAGCAACTTTGGAAAAAAAATTAGCCAGGGGAAGACATGGGTTTTAGCCCTTCCATCTCCCACTGACTTTTCAAGACCTCCAGTAAGCGATGGACTCTGCTTCCTCTAGTGTAAAATGTAAGATTAAAACATTTTCTTTTTGGAACACCAACTGTATTTTTCATGGTGTTTGTATTGATTTATGAAATACTGTGCCTCAGAATTTAGCACTCTTTGGAGTATGTTTCTATATAAGTTTAAGATCCAAATCTATTTCAGAAATAGCAATAGGTCTAGCCACTCTCTTTAACTAAAATTATTGTATCATTATAACGGTAACTAGATTGTCAACATTTTAATTTCTCTTTTCTTTTTTTCCCTGTACCAGATTCTTCCTTCTAAATCAAAAGCAGTGTTTTTTTTTTTTTAATTAAAGCTAACATTCCATGAGGCCAGCTGACAATGATGTATAGAACTTTTAGATATCTTTTTGTTTGTTTGTTTTTGAGACAGAGTCTCGCTCTGTCGTCCAGGCTGGAGTGCAGTGGCGCAATCTCGGCTCACTGCAAGCTCTGCCTCTCAGGTTCATGCCATTCTCCTGCCTCAGCCTCCTGAGTAGCTGGGACTACAGACGCCCACCACCACGCCTGGCTAATTTTTTTTTGTATTTTTAGTAGAGACGGGGTTTCACTCTGTTAGCCAGGATGGTCTCGATCTCCTGACCTCGTGATCTGCCCGCCTTGGCCTCCCAAAGTGCTGAGATTACAGGTGTGAGCCATGCACCCGGCCAGAACTTTAAGATGTCTTTGTCATACCTTAAAAGAGTTTGACTAAGGTTGTTTGGTGAGGACAAAACAATCATCCATCGAACCAGCATTTATCATGCCCTTTCTATGAGCCTGGCTCTGTTTTAGATGCCCAGGCCGTGACTGTGAACAAGACAAAGCCAAGCCCTGCCCCATGGGGCTTCCATTCGAGTGTGTGTGCATGCACATGTGAGTGTGCACGCATGTGGATGTGCATGTGTGTATGTGGACTGAGTACAATAAATATATAACATAATGTCAAATAGGTAAGTGCTAAGAAGAAAAATAAAGCAGGCTAAAGGGATAAACAGTGATTGAAGGTGCTGTGTTAGAGAGGGGGGTCAGGGAAGGTCTCTCTGTTCAGATATCTCAGCAGACACTTGGACTAAGGGAGTGCCTCATGAGGCTCTGTAAAGGAAGAGAGTTCCATCTGGAAAGGCAAGTGCTAATGCCCTGGGGTGCTCATGTGCTGGGTGTGTGGCAGGAGCAACAGGGAGGCCATAGTGGCTGGTGTCCAGTGTTGAAAGGGAAGGAAGAGATGGGAGAGGAGTCAGAGCTGTAGTGGGGGTGAGGGTGTGTGTGCGTGTGTGTGAGTGTGTGTGTGTGTACATGGAGGGGAAGGGGACCAGACAACAAAAGGCCTTGTTGGCTATAGGAATAATTTTTTATTTTATTCTAAGTGTGACGGGATAAAATAACCAGAATACAAAACAGCAGGAACAACATCATCTATGTTCTTTTATTACTCTTTCATCTCAATCATTGTAGCCAAAAAATTCTTACGTGAAAGGAAATGAAACACTTGTACTATCTGGCAATCACTTTGAGAGAAGGGACACAAGGAAATAGCAGTACTGCGTGTGGGAGAGCCATGATGAATAGGCCCTTTTTAAATGGGAGGGGCACCACTGCTGCTTTGGGGTTCATTTGTTGTCTATAAATATCACTGTTAATACAACCCATTAACTTGGTGACTGGGTGAAGAAAGGCAAGTAGCACCAGGTTGGAACTGCCTGCTGGTGAGTCAGAATGCTCTGTTCCTACTTGTATGCCTTAGGTGAATGGAAAGCTATTTGTAGGTAGAGGCATGCTGGCACAAGCTGGGAAGATGCATAAATCAAGTGACACTCAAGGCTTACTTGTGTCAGAAGCAGAGACAGCTTTTACTGTACCCTCAGAAATCCACTTAAGATATAAAGAGATTAGGTCAGAGGAAGTAAACAGTCCTCTATCTTCCTTGTAATACACCTATTAGGTGGATTTCAAGCAGGTTGCTCTGGCCTGACTCCTGGGAACATCTTTTGTAATGGCATTTAGAAATGTAACAGATTTCAGGTGCCAGGGCCTGACAAAGTGGCTCCCCAGTTACTCTGAACTTGGTAGCTTTAAATTCGAAGTCTGGCTTTATCCCCCGAGGACTGTACGTATGAGTGAGACCTGTTATTTCCTCTCTTCTTTTTCACCATCTCAGGTGTTAGAACTGGAATAAACCTGCGTTCCAGTTCTAGCTCCAGAACTTGGTTGCCATGTGTCCTAATTAGCAAGTACATGATCTTTCCGTGCCTCAGTTTCCTCATCTATAAAATAGGGACAATAACACGTAGCTGTTGGGTGAGGATATAAAATGCCAGAGAAGAACCTGGCACTCAGAAAGCACTTGAGAAATGCAATAGACCTTGGAGTGCAATCAAAAGGGATCTGAGCCTCCTGGAGCTATCACTTGATGATTGGTTGACTTGAGGGTCATTTTTACACATTGTTGGCATTCAAAAAATTGAAATTGAGCTATAAAATATAGGCAGTCCCTATTTATGCTTCATCTAGATACTCTTCCACTCTTCCCTTTCCTACAATCCTGCCCAGTCACAGAAAGGGAGAGGAAGCAAGACTTAGTAACCACCTACTGCAGACAAGGCGTTTTATATTATCTTGTCTCACTCGATCTTCATAACATTTTTTAAAAGTAAGTGTGTCTTATTATCTTTACTTAATGATTAAGAAAATAGAGCTCTGAAAAGCAGAATTAAGAACCCAGCAACTGACAAAGTGGCAGAGATGGAGTATCAACCTAGGTCTGCTTGAGTCCCAAACCTGAATTCCTTCCAGGACCCTGGGTGATCTACTGAGAGCACACTACCATCAGCAAATAGAGTGCTGCACCAGAAGAATCTCCTAACACAAAATAACAAGGGAAACTGGAGCCAGGTGAATTTTACCCTTCTGGCCTAGTCTCTGCATCTCACTGGACTATGTGAATAATTAATGTCCCCGAAATGGGGCCAGTCCTTTTGTGAACAGTTGAGTATAAATCTATCCTTAGGCAACATGAAGCAAAGATACTTCTGGCCTATTGTTAAAAATCAACTCCCCTGCTTGACAATCAGTCCTAGGGTCTTATAGCCCTTATAGATGTCCTCATTTTGAGCCTCAGTCCCCATTATGGGGGGCCACCATCACTCTTATAATAGCTTTACCCAGATGTGAAGACAGATCTTCAATCCCACCATAGGCTTCTCTTTTATGGAATGACTAACCTTTAGGTTCCTTTAGGTTTCTCATATGACCTATTTCCTTGGCCTTTTAATACTTTTCACAACTGTTTTCTGGACACTTTCCAAATTTTCTACTACTTGCCAAAGTTACTGAGTCAAAAAGGAGACATGAATTCTAATAGAGCTCTGAGAAAAGCTGAATTTAAAGGACTTCCCCCCGCCCCCATCTTCCATGCTTGCTTCCCACTTCCACACCCCCGGGGTGTGCTCAGTGTCTATGCTGCAGCGCTAAAGGATCAAGTCATTTTCCCCCGTGGTGAAGAAATGCCAACTTTGAAAAAAAAAAAGCAAAAAACAAAAAACAATAAATTAGGAAGCCGGGGCTTCTGACAGTATCTGATAGAGCTACTGTTGCTGCTATTGTAATGAACAATCCTAATATATACCCTTTTTTAGTTCTAAGAAGGAACATACATAAAAATGAGTATGTTTTCCACTAGCATCAATAACTCACAAAGGATACCAAGGAAACGGATCAATTAAATGCCCCCTTTTTAATATTCTTGGCTTAAGGAAAGGAAAATCCTTAGTTAATAAACAACTGGGAAGGTACTCATAGCAGGCAAGCAGATAAGATTAAAAAAATCTTTACAGCACAAACTGTTTCAAAGTTTTAAGTACCAAGATTTGGTCTGTCTTTATAACTTTCAGGGAATTTAAAAGGAATTACTTGGAATAAAGAAAGAAGCAGCTATTGCTTTTAAAAATACTTGCTCACATATATCTAGCCACAGGAAAACATGTTCATAATTTGACATTTGAAGTTTCAGTATTTGATTTGGTTAATTATTTTGAGAGTTATCGTTTCATTAAACATGTGTTTCAATTCAGTTTGAGGATTAGAAGAGCTTTCAGAATTCTACCATGTGATGTCTTTGTTGTATCTTTGATCAGTATTTTTTTTTCCCTTGAAAATACATTTTCTGGTTTTAAAGAGTCAATGAAAAAAATGAATGATTCAGTTTGCAGAAATTTCGTATCTAACAAATCGATCAAAACAAGCAGACAAATCTGGCTACAAATCCTGTCTCCCACACCGGCAAACAATGGAACGTTGAGAAAGTGATTTAACTCTCTGTGCCTTAAGTTTCTGTGATGATTAATATATATGCAGGTCTTAATATGGGCTTGAAATGTGATCACAGCTTAGAAAACATTGGTGTCCCTTCCATCCTTGTCAACTTCTATTTGTTCAGTTAATTTGAATTCTAATCCAGTCTTTCAAAGTATTAGTTATCTCGCCATTTTAACAATCTCATCATTGATAAAAGCATTTAAAATGTCATTTAAATTAACAAACCTTTTGAAAGTCCAACTGAAATACTGCTTATAAAAGCAAATTATTTTCTGGCTTTTGTTTTTCTGACTTTACCTGGAAAAAGTCTTTATTATTTCTTCATGAACCTTATTAGCTTGTAACATTTCCACTCCTTGTAACATTTAGGTGTGCCGTATGTCTATGTTTTTTGTCAGCCATCATGCCATAATTTTCGTCTGTGACATAAGCATTCCCCTATCACATGTGCACCCCTTGCTGCGCTGTGGTTCCAGGATAGTTACGGTTGTTTTTGAGAAGAACTTCTATTTTCCTGACTTTATTTACCCACAGCATTTTTTTCCTCTCATAGAGCTTTTTTTCCTCCCTACAATTTTCTTTCTTTCTTTCTTTTTTTTTTTTTTTTGAGACGGAGTCTCACTCTTTCGCCCAGGCTGGAGTGCAGTGGCGCGATCTTGGCTCACTGGAGGCTGCGCCTCCTGGGTTCATGCCATTCTCCTGCCTCAGCCTCCTGAGTAGCTGGGACTACAGCCACCCGCCACCACACCCGGCTGATTTTGTTTGTATTTTTAGTAGAGACAGGTTTTCACCATGTTAGCCAGGATAGTCTCGATCTTCTGACCTCCTGATCCGCCCACCTCGGCCTCCCAAAGTGCTGGGATTACAGGTGTGAGCCACCGTGCCTGGCCCCAATTTTCTTAAGCCAACTTAAAAATTAGAAAACGTTGGTATTAAGTTTCTGGCTTAAAAAATTGGGAGAGTGAGCAAATAATACCGATTTTCAATTTTTCTCTACTAATGGGGAGAGATAAAAGTTACCACACTCTGTGGTAAACTCTTACTTTAGTGACCCCCAATGAACCACAGCTGTTGGAGTTCTTACCCTTGTGTAGTCCCCTCCCACATGGACTCTGGGCTTGATCATGGAGCCATCTTTGGCCAATGGGACATTTAGCAAGTATGATGCAAGGGGAGGCTTGATAAGTGATTTCGTATTGAGGCTTGTTTTCTTGGACTATTTGCTCTTGGGAACTTGCGGCCATCTTGTCAGAAAACCCAAACAGCCACATAGGTGGATCTATGTGGAGGAGAGAGGTCCCTGGCCAACAGTCCTGGTTGAGGTCTGGCTGACAATACAAGCTTGCCAGTCTTGCAAGGAAACAGTCTTGGAAGTGCATCCTCCATCCTCAGTTGAGCTGCCTCAGCTGATACTATATGGAACAGAGACAAACTGTCCCTGCTGAACCTTGACCAAACTGCGGAACTGTGAGCAAATAAATGATTGTTGTTATTTTAAGCCACTATGTTTTAAGATGGTTTGTATGTGGCTGTAGACAATGGAAGCATAAAATCACTCTCATTTCTGACCTTAAGTGCACAATCAAGAGAAACTGGCAGCAAATTGACAGTACTATGTTGATGCTAGATCAATATAATTCTCCCCCACCTAAGGCATAATTAGGTTGAGAACAAGGAGGGGTCTGAAGCTCAGATGAGCATCAAGTGACACTTTTATAGTAGGACAAGTTTTGATTATTTCATTCCTCCTTTTCTTCTTCCTCTTCCTCCTTCTCTCCCTTCTCTTTCTTCCTTTTTGACACATAATCATCAAGCACTTGCAGTCAAGAAGACAAACGCTAGCTCTCACAGAGCTTGTTTATCTTCCTACCATTGTTATTCTTTACCAGATGTCATAATCTGTGATAGATTGAAGTGTGACTTCCTCTCTTGTCCGTTACACAATGCTAAATTGTTGAAAAATGACCAAAAGATGGTTAGCCAAGTAGGAGGAACAACTGGGACATTAGCTCATCTTCAAAGAATGACTGATACAGATGAAAAAAGAGATGAGGTTATATGTGCTACATTCATACTTACCTGGTTAATTCTTCCCAACACATATTATCTAAGGGTAGAAGAGCTCTGCACCCTTTTTTTCTTTAGTGGGTGGTGTGTCTCTCAACAGGTGTCAAAACCCCAGACTTTCCTGTGGAATGTTTCCTGGCTCCCCCTTGCTGGAGGGCATGGTTCTCTTCAGCACTCATCAGATTTATGAAGCCTCCACATGTGCTGCATCCTCCTCACTGTGTGAAAGAGACCGTAGATTTTAGAAACTGGGGCTAAGTCTGTTTCTCTCTGCTAAGGAAAAAATCAAATGGGCAGTAGGCTTCTGATTCCTCTTATGCTGAGCAGCTGACAAGAAAAGTTTCAGAAATCCTGCCAAGGAAGGAAAAAGTGGAGATTTGTTGTAATATACATTTTTTACTCCAAAGTAGAGGAATCACTGGTCATTTCACCAGGTAATTGAAGATTAAGATGTTTTCCTTTTTAATCTGTAGAGAGATAGTGCATTGTAATAGTGCTAAGAACAGGCACTGGGGTCAGACTGCTTTGGTTCTTAGTGATCTTCTGCATTTACTAATCCAATGACCTTAGTCACGTTATTTAATATCACTCAATTGTCCAAATTTATAAAATGAAGAAAATAATAGGAACCACCTTAGGAATTGTTGGAAAGAGCAAATGTGCATAATAAATGTACAATAAATATTAACTATCAGTTTCAGCTAGTCTGTCTTCAGAAACTTAGCATTTTCCTTCCACTCATTGAATGTATTCTTAATTCTGCAAAACAGGAAGGATTATTTTAACTATTCTATGGACAAGCTGTTTTGGATGTATTCTATTTTAGTTTTCTCACAAGAAATGTAGCTGCAAATTTGAAACCTCTAGCTTCAGAAAAACTTTATTTAATCTAAAAATATTTTAAAGCTGTATCTCATGAGCCTTTTCATTTGTAAGCATTTAAGTAATCTGTGTAGTCAAGATTTTAAAGTAATACATCTCCCTCACAACTCATTACGGTATATAATGTAATACTGTATACAGCATATAAGTAAGATTTGTGAAGTAGCTTTAAGTCATCTCTGCCTGTGGAAAGTTTTTGATCTGTATTCTTTTTGAAAAAGACCATTCACTATGGAGAACTAGGACCACTATTACATGTTCAATCTTCAAAGAAGTTCTATGTTAGGATTTTTATTGTCAGGTCAGCCAAGTTCATCCATATGCACACACTTCTATTCAATAGAACTTAACAAATACTACATTTCTTTTTTCTTTCTTTTTTTTCTTGTAGTGAGAACATTGAACATGAGATCTAGCCTCCTAACAAAGTTTTAAGTCTACAATACAGTACCGTTAACTAAAGGCACAATGTTGTACAGCAGCTCTCTAGAACATACTCATCTTGCATCACTGAAACCTTATACTCATTGAATAGCAACTCCCCATTTTCTCCTCCCTCCAATCCCTGACAACCAACATTCTATCATCTGCTTTCGAGAGTCTATTGTCTTAGTTCATTTTCTGTTACTTAGAATACCTGAAACTGGGTAATTCATAAAGGAAAGGAATATATTTCTTATAGTTATGCAGGCCAAGAAGTCCAAGGTCAAGGGGCTACATTTGGTAAGGGCCTTCTTGCTGGCAGGGACTCTTCTGCAGAGGTAGTGCAGAGTATCACATGGTGAGGGGGCTGAGTGTGCTAGTTCAGGCCTCTCTTCTTATAAAACCACCAGTCCCACCCCCATGCTAACCTATTAATACATGAATGAATTGATCCATTCATAAGAGCAGGGCCCTCATGACTCAATCACCTCTTAAGGAATCAATCTCTCAATACTGCCATATTGGGGATTAAGTTTCAACATGAGTTTTGAAGGGAACAAATATTCATACCATAGCAGCTATTTTAAATATCGAATATAAGTTAAATTATACAGTGTTTCACTTAGCATAATGTTTCTCTAGGTTCATCTATGTTGTTGCATATTGCAGGAGTCCACCCTTTTTAAAGGCTGAATAATATTCTATTATATATATATATATACCACATTTTCTTTATCCATTCATCTATCAATGGACACCTGTGTTGCTTCCACCTTTTGGCTACTGTGAATAATGCTGCAAGGAACGTGGAAGTACAGATATCTCTTTGAGATCCTACTTTCAATTCTTTTGGGTATATACCTAGAAGCGGCATTGCTAAAACATATGGTAGTTTTATTTTCAATTTTTTAAGGACCCTTCTTTCTGCTTTCCCTAGTGGTTGTACCAGTTTACACTCCTACCAACAATGCACAAGAATTCCAGTTTCTTTACATTCTCACCAGCGTGTGTTATCTTCTTTTCTCTAATAGACATCCTAACACTCTAATGAGGTGATATCTCATTGCGGTTTTGATTTCCATATCCCTCATGATTAATGATGTTGAGCATCTTTTGTTTGCTTGTTTGTTTTTTGAGATGGAGTCTTGCTCTTGTTGCCCAGGCTGGAGTGCAGTGGCACGATCTTGGCTCACTGCAACCTCCACCTCCCAGATTCTAGTGATTCTCTTGCCTCAGCCTCCCGAGTAAATGAGACTACAGATGCCTGCCACCACGCCCAGCTAATTTTTGTATTTTTAGTAGAGGTGGGGTTTCACCATGTTGGCCAGCCTGGTCTTGAACTCCTGACCTCAGGTGATCCACCCACCTCGGCCTCCCAAAGTGCTGGGATTACAGGCATGAGCCACTGTGCCTGTCAAGCATCTTTTTATATAACTGTTGACCATTTGCATGTCTTCTTTGGAGAATGTCTATTCAAGTCTTTTGCCCATTTTTAGTAGGGTTATTTGTTATTATTTTATGTCATTTTTTGCTATTCAATTGTAGAAATTCCTTATACGCTTTGGATATTACAGTAATCCCTTATCAGATATATGGTTTGCAAATATTTTCTCCTATTCTGTAGTTTGCCTTTTCACTCTGTTTCATTTGCTATGTGAAAGCTTTCCTTGCCTTTCCTTTCCTATTCCCTCTCTTCCTTCCTTTTCTCCTTTTCCTCCTCCTCCTTTTCACTCTTTCTCTCACTGTTTCTCTCTTTCTCATTGAGACTTGCGTCATTTTCCTCCTGATATACTTGAGACTGCTGAGTTGGGTTTTGCGTGTGTGACCTAGAACAAGTGGCAATGAAAGACATCTAGGTAGTCTACAAACTTTACCTTGTGAAATGGGAACTTGTCCCCTTCTACTCTCCATTCAAACCATGTTGTAAGGGCTGGGGTGGAACTTTCTGAGTGTCTTCCATCCCCCTTTCTTTTGGTAATTGATGTTATGGCCCATCATTGATCTGGTTTACTTGGTTAACTTAGTCGATCACAAAACCATTTGGAAGGCCTCATGCCCATTAGGATTGCTAGCCTAAAAACATAAAATAACAAGTGTTGGCAAGGATGTGAAAAAATTGGAACCCTTGTGCACCGTTTATTGGTGAGATTGTAAAATGATGCAGCTGCTATGGAAAACACTATGGTGAGTCCTCAAAAAATTAAAGGTAGAAATACTATATGATCCACCAATTCACCTTTTGGGTATATACTCAAAAGAATTGAAAGCAGGGTCTCAAAGAGATGTTTACACCCATATTCATAGCAGTATTTTTCACAGTAGCCAAAATGTGGATGCAACCCAAGTGTCCATTGACGGATGAGTGAGTAAACAATATGTGGCATCTACATACAATGAAATATTATTCACTCTCAAAACGAAGGTAATTCTGACATGTGCTACAACATGGATGAAGCTTGAAGACATTATGCTCAGCGAAATAAGCCAGCCACAAAAGAACACATATTGTATGATTCTCTTTATACGAAATATCTGGATTAGTGAAATTTATAAAGACAGAAAATAGAATGGCGGTTTCCAGGGCTTGGGGAAAGACGGGACTGGGGATTTATTGTTTAATGGAGGCAGAATTTCAGTTTGGGAAGATGAAAAGATTCTGGAGATGGATGTGGTAGTTGCCATATAACAATAGGAATGTACTTAATACCACTGAACTGTAGGCCTCAAAGTGGTTAAGATGGTAAATTTTATGCTATGTGTATTTTACCCCAATGCAATTTTTAAAAAGATAAAAAATAATAAAACTGTTTGAAAGTCTTGTTTTGTTTCTTGCTGGTTGGAAAAATTCTTGTTATAATCCTAGCACCCAAGTTTTGCAATATTGTTTTAGGCCCAGCTATCGAAATTGGTTTTCTTGAGTATTTTTAAGAGAGAATTAAGGTAAGGACTAGACCCACTTAATTTTATTCAAATAAGGAAGTGGAAGAGACACAGGTATCTACTTCTAGATACCAATAAAACTTTAGAATAAGTTGGCCCTAAGTACAGCTTTGTTGTATCTCTGTCTTGGAGATATTAAAAATGAATCTAGAAAAACAAATGACACCGGATGTTTCTCTCAAATTGGTTGGTATCAAACACCATAGGTTTACCTCAGAATGTGGACTCATTCTGAGAGCTGAGAGCTAAATGTGAAGCACCTTAGATATGCATGCACACACATACACGAACACACACATGCATACACACTCACGCATGCACACACACACACACACACACACACACGAGACCCACACATTATGTAATTGGAAAACTGCGTTCCATTTTATAACCATAACCAGTCTTCATCAGTTATTTCCACATCTGAACCCACTCAGTGGAGATTTGCCTGTTCGGTACCTGATCTTGATGTTTTCTAGTCCTAATATTTCCAGCAATGGGCCAAATGCAGGTGCCAGATAACAGCAGAATCAGAACTTCAAATACTTGTTTTGACCAGAGATACCTAAAAGGCACAAATCCTTCTGTTTCTTCATAGGTCTGCTCAGAGGGCTGTGCCCAAGCAGTCAACGAGGGTCCTGGGTGTTTCTGGCTTCCCATACATGAGAGGCGTCCTGATACTAGCAATGAACCGGAGTCCTGGAGTCTGAAAAAGCACTTTATATCCTCAGTGATCAGGTGAGAAATGGCCAGTTGATGGTGCTGGAAGGTGAAGATGTTTAATTATTTCCATGATGGTTTATATCAATATTTAACAGAAATATGCCATGGCTCATTTGATGTGAAGTACATGGTAAAATGATGGACTTTTTTTTCTTTTTAACTATCTAATAGTCTGTGAATTTCCCCCCAGGAAAGAACTGTCCAGCCTAGCACTTAGCACAGTGTCTTGGCAGCAAGTAAGCACAGAGCTGATTGCTTGAAGGAATGCATGCTCTGTCCAAAGCCTCATCAATTATCACCTAATAAATGTAATAATTTTTGTGATGAAGACTCTTAAGTTCTGATGTTGGCAGAGAATACATTTCTAGAGTAAATCTCAGGATATTCCTTCAGAGTAATGTGAGGTCCAGCCCATCTATGCTTTTCTGCTCTCCTGGGATCCAATGAGATATTCCCCTGGGGTGTGGAAATCTAGGTTTCCTGGATATGGGAAGGTTTGGAGGGGATGCTCCAAGGAAGATCATTGGAGAAGGATGGAAGGGGCCACTCCAGGGGCCTGAGATCCTGGCTAAGGGTGTTCCTGGAAAATTCTCCTCTTATCAATCATGGTAGCTACTACAGGGATGGATATTTGGTGGAAGAAAAAGAAAGCAAGTGAAGAAACTTGTGTTTACCTCTTCTATATGACTCAGAAGTTGATCCATAATTGACATCTGTGAAAAAGAGAAGCAAAGCACCTCCTCCTTTCAGGACCACCTTGAGAAAAAAAAAAGAGGTGTTTTTAGCTTCCTCTTCACCTTTTGTCTTTTGTATATAGTCTAGCCTTCTCATTGTGTAGATGAGGAAACTGAGGATCAGGGCGGCAAAGTGACTTCCCAAAATTATCTAATCAGTGCAGGGCTGGGGCTAAAATCCAGGGCTCCCAACTCTGCAGACCACCATTGTTTTTATTACTTTCCCCTGTGTCTTCTACCTAGTCCTCTTTTCTCAGAGCCCCCTCTCCTAGCCCCTCACTATTATCATAACTGCAATTTATGGAGTGCTCACCATGTCTTAGGCACTGTACACTTTCCATGTATTTTATTTAATCCTAGCAGCTTTATAAGGTCAATATTATGATAATCCCCACATCATGGATGAGCCTGTTGAGGTTTAGTAGCTTACTTGTGGTTCCATCACTGGTGGTGATTCCAAAGCCCATGACCCAGCATTCCCACAGAAGACTTGATTTGGTTGTAGTCTCTATTCCTCAAGACTAGGAAAGTTACAGGGCTCGTTTTTTTTTTTTTCCTACTATCAATAATTCATGTTCAAGTGTAAATAGCCTGTGAATTACTTTGCTAGGGCTGCCATAACAAGGTACCACAGACTGGGTAGCATAAGTAACAGAAGTTTATTTTCTAATAATCCTGGAGGCTAGAAGTCTAAGATCAAGGAGTCCCCAGGATTGGTCTCCTCCAAGGCTCCTCTCCTTGCCTTGTGGATGGCTGTCTTCTTCCAGTGTCTTCACACGGTCTTCCCTGTGAACAGGTCTGTGTCCCAATTTCCTCTTATAAGGAGACCCATCATATTGGATTAGGGCCCACCTCAGTGACCTCATTTTAACCTAATTACCTCTATAAAGACCCTGTCTCCAGATATAGTCACATTCGGCGCTACTAGAGGTTAGGACTTCTACGAATTTTAGGGGGACACAATTCAGTCTGCAACAGCCTGATATGTTGCCCCTGGCAAGAGTATTTTTATTTTGAAAGAAGTTTCTTAGGTACAAAAATGCGTAAGTCCAAAGGAATAACCTACGGTAGGTGTTCCAAATATCAGACTAATGTAGTACGTACTCTGTTAACGGGAGGTGGGAAGAATACAGGTTTTATTTACCTTCACTTTCTACAATATTGGCCAATCCTGACTCTCAGATCATATGTGTGAATTCTCAGGTCACTTTCAGAGGCTTGGATTATAGGAAGAAAACAAATTGGTGGTGCCTATTCATCAAACCTCAGTTGACACCTCACATTTCTAATGATCATCCCTTTTGGAAAAATCTGTAATTCTCACGATTTAATGTAATTAACAGCTATTTTCAAATTCCAGAGGTGCCTTGGGTGAATTCCCAGGGTCAATGAATGACACAGCCCCAGAGCCATTTACTGTTAGCTTGGGAGCTATTTGCTTGGTGTGCAAATAATTCCCTGGCTCCTGACTGAAGAGAGGCCAATTCCTCTTTCTCAGGAAGGCCCTCAAGTTCTGTTTATAAATCCTCTTTTGTCGTAAAATCCAGACACAGAGAGCCTGCTGCTGCACTCTGGCTACTTCCTGTAGTGAAGTAAAATCAGGGATAGGATGCAGGGACAGTTGATGCAACTGGATGTCTAAGCCCTGCCCACCTGGGACCCCCGGAATCAGGAGTCAATGAAGAAATGAGGAAGAGGCGCTGCAGGCTGCAGAGGACCTCCTGGGATCCTCCTGGGCTCCCCCAGAGGGACCTCCTGGGATCCTCCTTTTCTGAGGGATGTGGGGCTTACACAGCGGCTCTATTGTTCATAAAAGGATGAGGTGCCAGACTCCTGTCCTGAGAAAGAGGAGAAGCCTCTCCCCCTCCCTTGCTTCCTGTACTCTCTCTCTTCTTTAGTCACCTGGCATTTGAACTTGTCGTTCAGGTCAAGCAAGTTGGTGCAGATGGCAGATTATTTTATCTGACATGTCCAACCTGTGTCAAAAAGGTGTCTGTTTGGTCACATAAATGCTGCCTGATGTTGCCCTTCCCCTCATCCCCACCTCCTACTGTTCCCAAAGCCCTGGCTTTATTTTCTCTTGAAGAATAGCTGGATCAAAGTTATTACCTCTGATTTAAACCCATCCATAGGATGGCAAAACACTAGAAATGAAATTCTTCTCCTTGGTATGGAATCCCAACTCTTCTGCTAATTTGGCATGACTTGTGTGAGTAGTCTGACCTCGCTAAGCCTTAATATTCTTCCCTTTGTAAAGTCATCTCTGAGTTCCCTTCTAACTCTCTGTGACTCTAATAAGAAAGGAACAAAACATCTCACTACTGACCACCAAGCTGAAGGGTTTGTGAGAGCGAGCCACGCCGTCTTTGGCTCTGAGGGGCACTGCTGGGCTGCTTCCTTCCACCTCTTAGTGGGGGTGAGGAGGCAGAGGCACTGCATACCATGTGCTCCCAGCCTCCCTCCCAGAGAATCCCCTGTGGGACAAGTCTGGGCTTCACCCTGAGTGCTCCTGAAAGCAGGTCAGAGCCTGAGAGTGCAGGCGGGTGCGAGGGAGGGGAGGCTCCACACATTTGTTTTTGATCCTCAGAACACGCCAGATGGACTTAGGATAACTTGGGATCTGTAAGTGAACATTCTTGTCATGAGGCCAAAAAGGACAGCGCCAGGCCCTTCTGGGCTAGACTGTGCCTAAGGGCGACGCTCCCTCTCCCAGGCTCGGAGGCTGAGGGCCGGCTCTTTGTTGCGAGGGGAGGCAGCTGTGATGCAGAAAGCTACAGTGTTTGTATTTCCTACGGTTGTTTCTAGCTCTTAGGCACTCTTGGCTAGCGAAGAATCCATCCAATCTCCCCTTCCTTCTTTCCCTTCCTTCCTGCCTTTTCTCTTTCTCGCTTCCAAAAAGGCATGTATTTTCTCTTTTCAAAGCCATAACAAAAAGGGATTTATTTTCTCCTTTCAAAGCTGTAACAAAAATGTTTATTGTTGTTTCTAAATAAAAGGGTGAAACCACAGTGAAAAAATGTAGTTCCTGCTTCATATAACATCCTTTCTCCAAAATAGTGATCTGTCTCACACTCCAACACCCAGTAACTTTTGTTAGGTCGTCAACAACTGTTTAATACACATTATTCAGAAAGCCTGGGAAGATAAAGATTTTCATGTTATAGATTTTCCCATATACTTGAGAAATATATTCCACGGCCTAGAAATTTGTTAGGCATGTATGTGCAGTCACAAATGTACTACTAGTTTGTAAATAACATGAATATTTGTTCATGGAGGTGGAA
Source organism: Symphalangus syndactylus (assembly GCF_028878055.3). Classification (NCBI taxonomy): domain Eukaryota; kingdom Metazoa; phylum Chordata; class Mammalia; order Primates; family Hylobatidae; genus Symphalangus; species Symphalangus syndactylus. The sequence goes on along the minus strand of NC_072430.2, from coordinate 65,960,853 downwards.
GGGATGTTTCACATGATTCATAACCATCTGGTTACACAGCAGGAAATGAGGTGTTTGGCAAATATTCTGGGTTTTTTTTTTGCCAGTGAATTATTTTTTTCCCCAAAGAAGTTAAACATGTGCTCCATGGCCTACGACCTGCAAGAGGTCTTGTACTGTTTATCGTGATAACCTGTGGGCTCCTGGTGCCTGTGCTGCCACGGAGCTGTGCTGCCACGGAGCTGTACAGCCACGGAACGCAGCTGCCTGAAGTTAATGATTCAGGAGTCACCATCTGTGCTGAGTTCTGTCTCTTTGGCACATACCGCACAGACACGTCCAGAGGTGAAGGCAGTACTTACACTCACAAATTAACATTCCTGCTCATCAGAACAACTTTCCAAGGAGAAGGCCCAGTCTTCTGAATATTAAAACTTTAGGTGAGTCATTAGAATCTCATGTCTGGGGAGTCTGTAGGCCAAATTAGTCAGCCAGACAGTGTGACAAGTTGGACATAAATATATGTAACTGGACGAGCTACAGGGGCCTTACTAATCAGTTAGCCAGAACAACCTCCTTTTTTATATGTGGATCCAATTTTCCAGTTCAGTTGTGCAGAAGGGGCCATTCTGTATCCCTATGGTTAAGGCTAAATGTTAAGGTACACCATGCGAGGGGCAGGGAGGATTTACCCCTTGCTATAAGTGTTCTTAACTTACCCTGTGTGAATTCTCTCCTAGAAGCGGGTAGGGTGGGGTCCTGGAGACCGGGGCAGGGAAGATCTGTTCCTTGAGTTTGGTCAGTGAGGAGCACAAAAGGATCTCAGAGTTGGTATCTGATCTGCAAGAGGAGACTGGAACATAGATCCAGGCTGCCTGCTCAGTGAGCTGTCATCAGAGAAGACTTGGGCAGAGAGGTGGAGTCTATATATATATATATATACATCAGGAAGGAAACTGAGGCAGAAAGAGAGCATTCCAAACAGAGGCCAGGTTGCATGCCCAGTCTGGAGGGAGTGCTGCTTCACAGGGTACAGCTGCAAGCCCTTTACATAAGGTATTTGTGGCTTCTGCCATAGGTGGAGAAGAAAAGGTTAAGATCAGTAAGTTTCCTCAGACACCTTCCCTTTGACACCACAATATGGTAGGCAGCTACATACCTAGAGCTTGAGACAAGAGATGTGAAGTTTTCAGAAATTTGGAAACACTTGCAAAGTATATGTGTGTGTGAGTAGCAAAGATGATTTGTGGGTGAGAAAAACAACTTTTACCTACTAGTCTTTTTTGCTTTTCTTCAAAAGTTAGGGGCATAAGTGTGTTGTACTTTGTACCTGTTTTGTTAATATATTGGTTATGTTTGATACAAAGGTTGAACACCTCTAATCTCAAACTCCAAAATCCCAAATCCTCCAAAATCTGAATGTTTTGAGCACTGACATGGCGCCACAAGGAGAAAATTCCACACCTCACCTCGTGTGATGAGTTGCAGTCAAAACACAGTCAAAACTTTGTTTCGTGCTTAAGATTATTTAAAATATTGTATAAAATTATCTTTGGGCAATGTTTATAAGGTGTATATGAAACATAAATGAATTTTTTGTTTAGACTTGGGCCCCATCCCCGATATATCTCAGTATATATAGTCAAATATTTGAAAACCCAAAAGTATCCAAAATCTGAAACACTTCTGGTCTCAAGCATTTCAGAGAAGGGATATTCAACCTGAATTTAAAAGTGTGAAGTCCTAGAAAAAAAGTTTAGAAACATAGACAACAATGTTTTTTTTTTTTTTTTGTCTCTAGAACCAAAAGGGGGAAATATCTTAGGAGAAAGTTGTTATACATATTTACTTGGATATACAAAAAAATTATAAAAGTGAAGATTTTCCCCTCAGCATTAGAGCTGGTTAAGTGCATATTTTGAAACTAGTCATTTAAAGCTTTGGTCTATTTCCTTGCTTCTGACGTAGAGATATTGGTACTTAGGTTTAAATTACAGGGGCCATTCTGAGAATCACTGTACCTCCCCACCCACGATCCCCTCCCATGAACACATAGAGGAGGCTGTATTCATTTCGGTGCACATGTTCCCAAGGTAGAAGTCATGGTCTTCAGACAAGGCAGAGCCAATTTTCTTTAGTTCTATTCTTGGTGGTAAAATGCTCTTAGCAACTTACTCAAGAACAATAGATATGCAATTTTTCAAAGAACTTTCTCTCATCATCTATATAAGAAAAATATGTCAATGTCACAAACAATGTTAATTAAATAGCCAATATTTATAAGCTGAGCAAATTGCGTTTTTTTTTTTTTTGCATATTTCACCATCTCACTGGAGATTCTTAGATTACGAAAAGTACACTAAAAAGAAATCTCTAACAACCAGTCTTTTGGAACAAAGAAATAATGATAAACCTAATTTCCTACTTTCATTCAAAAAATTACACCCTGATAATGCTAATAATCCTCTCTGAAGACAGCAGGTAAACTAGAAAATTGGGAAAAAGAGTCTCAACCAGGGAAAATAGATTCCATAATTTTTTCACTGGTCTCCAGGTTTTCCCGTCTCCAAATTATCCTATCCACCGCCACCAAAGAGAGTGCCCCAAACCTAGATCTGCTCACTCCTTGGCTCAAAACACGTCAGCAGATCGCCAGTGTGTACAGAATAAAGTCCAACCTCCCTGGAACGGCCTCTAAGTCTCTGCAGGATCGGGCCCCAGCCTGATGCTCCAGTTCTGTTTCCCACACACTTACTGTCCCCACCCCACATCGGCACACCCTAAACTCAGCAAACTGCTCACTGTGCCTAGCCAAGCCCTTTTCCTATGTGTCTGCCATTGCTCACGAGCTTTCTTCTGTTGATACCCTGGCCCCAGCTTTGCTCTTGGAAACCTTACCCTTTCTTCATTCCCTGAGTCAGAATTTACCACTCCCTCTTCTGCCTTCCTTAAACATTACATTCAGCAGGTCTTCCTTCTCCTCCCCGTCTATCTTTATGCATGTCTCACACTCGTCTGCCAGGCTACTGCATTAAGGGACTATTTGTAGTTAATGGTTCACCCACCACAGTTACTTGAAAATATTAAGGGCTCAATAAATATTAAATCTACTACTTCCCTCTCTAGTAGACATTAGCCACCATCTGAATGCGCCCCATTTTTCAGTAGATACATGAGTGCCTAGTAAAACCTCATTAATCTAGATTAAATTTGGGATATAGTCTGAGTTAGGAAAGTATCTGATTATTAGAATATTTTTTCCAAAATATAACTTTATTACTTTTGAGTGCCTGCAGTTATGAGAATTAGGCTGAAAAGTGTTGTTTTTCATTGAATTGATCCTGAGAAGGATTTGAAATTATTATATCACAATAGGCTTAGCAGTACCTCCTCTGTGCTTCAAATTTAGTTACATTATTGATACATAAGTGGGTGCTTCCAAAGTGTTTCTCTATCTAAGAGAGCTGTTTTCTCAGTATTTTTATTGTGGTTATATTTATATTATTGATTGACTCTCACAGAATCAACTTTAGACCAGCTCTTGTCAAAAGTAGTGAAATCATTGAATTAAGTAGAAATAAGAGGTTTTGTTAGATAAGGCAAAATACAGGCGAATAAGAAAGTGAGAATTTTTGAATTTATTTTTTCTTTTATGCTTCAATGTGCAGAGAATTTTTTTTTTAGTTAGCAAATATTCCTTTTTTAAAAAAAGTTTTAATTGGTAAGAAATAATTGTATATATTTATGGGCACAATGTAATGTTTCAATACATGCATACATTGTGGAATGATCAAACCAGGCTAATAAACACAGTCATCATCTCAAATATCTATCATTTCTTTGTGGTAAGAACATTTAAAGTCCTCTATTTTAGCTATTTTGAAATGTAAAATGTATCATTATTAACTTTAGTTACCATGCCATGCAATAAGTCACCAGAACGTATTCCTTCTGTTTCTGTCTAACTGAAACTGGTGCCCTTTGACCAATGTCTTTCCTTCCCCATCTACGCCTCTACTCCCAGCCTCTGGGAACCATTCTACTCTCTACTTCTACTTTTTTTAGATTCCACATGCAAGTGAGGTCATATGGTAACTGTTTCTCCATGCCTGGCTTATTTCACTTGGCATAATGTCCTCTAGGTTCATTCATGTTCATACAAATGACAGAGTCTCCTGCATCATTACTATTTTCTCCCCTAATATTTTACTCTTGTCTATTATCACCTAATTAATCAGCATTTTTATTTTTTGGCAACTCAACTTTATCCAGTCTTTCTAAAAATTTCAATCTGGTTTTTGGAGAAATAAAAATCTCTCTTTTGTAATTCCATTGGTGTATATACTATTTAATAAAATTATATAATTACAATAAAAAACTATAACAGCATAAACAGGTTTGGGAACAAACATACCTGATTCTTGGTGAGCATACAACTCAACCACTGGGAATAAATGTGTGTGGGTTAATGAAAGACAGCCTACAGGCTGTGAGTACTCAGCATGCTGGGGCATTAGACAAAAGTTTATTATGTAAAGAATGGAGAGTTATGGCTAATCCAGAGGGCTATTTAGGTTTTAAAGAGCACTTCTACTACACAGTGATTTATTTAGCCAATTTCCTAGGTTGAACATCTTAACAGTTTTTCTCCCACTCACTGTTAAAAGTAATGCAGCATTAAATATCTATGCAGATAATTCTTCAGCCACTTCCATGATTATTCCTAGAATTGGAACTACTGGGTAAAATTATATACATTTTGAAGACTTTAAATATGTACTTTCAAATTTTTCTCCAGAAAGGTTTTCCTGAATTTTTAAGTATTTTAAAACACAATTTAAAATAACAAGAGACCTTTTAATAGGCAGTCTAATTAAGCAACCACCTCCATTTTTCTGCATGTGGTAGGAATTTAAGTCTGACCCCTTTATCCTAAAACAATGACTTCACCTCTTCCAAGACATGGCAGAAAAACACCTTCCTTTTGTTTTCTGTGACAATAGCAACAGTTTCATGGATGGAATTTATTCTTCATCCAGTAATTCAACCCATTTTGTTTTGGGATGTGGCTAGGAAAAACTGAGCCAAATATGCAAGATTAAGGCAACTTGATTTTTACGCTGTGTGTACAGTTCTGCTTTGGGTTTGGCCGACACAAACAGTTTCCACGGTTTGGGAGTTTTTGTTGTAGCAACAAGTTCTTTGGGGCAGCAGTCTGAAATGCAAGGAACATTTTGAACTCTGAGAGTAAAAGGATCAGATCAGGTGATATCTTGGCTGGGTTCTCTGGAATGCCCATCCTAACCCAAGCTCAGGCCAAAAGTAAAACAGTCTTCAATTTCTCTGAAGACTTTTTCCATTGTTTGAAACTTCCCAGTAGGAGTATTCAACTTGCTAATGTCAACAGGGCTTGAATGGGACACTGACAGAGGCACGTGACTCAGACTAATATGAAATCACTATACTGTGATGAATTTAAAGAAACTGCTCTTCCCTGACCTCCTCCCCATGTATTTGGGAAGAATAGAGGGTGCCCAGGAGAGCCAGACTTGTTCATCCCAAGAGTGTCTGTCAGGGGAGATCATGGCACGTGAGAATTGAGACTAGATATTGGAAAACAGGCCATGGAGGGAGTGCTGAAGATGAAGTTGAAACACTTGGCCCAGCCAGGCCTCCTGTCACAAGAGCTGGACAAACAGCCAGAGTCAAGGAACTGGGCCAAAACGAGGGAATCTGAGTAACCAGGAAAGCTCGTAGGCCAGTAATATGTCTGGGCAAATTCAGCAGAGACTAGATAACACTGTCCCTGGGGTTTTTGATATACTCTTGGCAGATATCTGTCTGGATAAATTCTGTTCATATAAAAAGGCTGGAATAAAAAGAATCATTATGGCCTTGAAGAGAATGCCTGCAAATGGCAGTAGGAAGGTTGGGGAGTTTATTTGAACTCCAGGTTTTAAAAGAGATGTGAGAGAAAAAGAAGGTCGGAGAGACTATCTTGGCCAGGCAGCTATTCCACAAACCTATATTATATGGTTTGGCTCTGTGTCCCCACCCAAATCTCATTCCCAAGTGTTACAGAGAGACCCAGTGGGAGATGATTGAATCATGGGGGAGGGTCTTTCCCGTGCTGTTCTCTGATAGTGAATGGGCCTCACGAGATCTGATGGTTTTAAAAATGGAAGTTTCCCTGCAAAAGCCCTCTCTTTGCCTGCTGCCATCCACGTAAGATGTGACTTGCTCCTCCTTGCCTTCTGCTATGATTGTGAGGCCTCCCCAGCCATGTGGAACTGTGAGTCCATTAAACCTCTTTATTTTGTAAATTGCCCAGTCTCGGGTATATCTTTTTTCTTTTCTTTCTTTCTTTTTTTGTTTTTCTGAGACGGAGTCTCGCTCTGTCACCCAGGCTGGAGTGTGGTGGCATGATCTCGGCTTACTGCAAGCTCCGCCTCCTGGGTTCACGCCATTCTCCTGCCTCAGCCTCCCAAGTAGCTGGGACTACAGGTGCCTGCCACCATGCCCAGCTAATTTTTTGAATTTTTAGTAGAGATGGGGTTTCACCCTGTTAGCCAGGATGTCTCGATCTCCTGACCTCATGATCTGCCTGTGTTGGCCTCCCAAAGTGCTGGGATTACAGGCGTGAGCCACCATGCCCAGCTAGGGTATATCTTTATCAGCAGTGTGAATATAGACTAATACACCATAGGTAGGGGAGGCAGGAAGGTTCCCAGAACCCCTCTTCAATCTCTCTCCCAAATGCTTACAAAGGCTTGAAATTCTCCGGTAGAAATTCACTGTTTTGGAAAGTATCTGATGCTTGATGGTATTTTCAAAATAAAAGATAAAAAGTAGATATATAAACATGTGTAAGATAAAACAAATAAAAATACCATATACCTGGTTTAAGAAAAATTGTTCATCCTTTAAGTCCTCTGTAGGACTCTGTGGGCTCTTCCTTTTTCAGAGAAAATTGTTATCTTAATTTTTATGTCAATCATTGCCTTGCCTTTCTTTAAGATTTTACCTTTTAAATTTATTTACCTATAAAACATATTGTTTAGTTTTACCTATATTTGAACTTTATACAAATGGAATCAGACTATATTCTGCAACTTTTATTTTATTTGAGACAGGGTCTCACTCTTTTACCTAGGCTGGAGTGCAGTGGCACGATCATGGCTCACTGCAGCCTCTACCTCCCTGGCTCAGGTGATCTTCCCACTTCAGCCTCCCTGGTAGCTAGAACTACAGGCATGCACCATTAGTTATTTTTTCTGCTCGTCTCCCTCCTTCCACCCTCCCCCAACATGTAGGCCCCAGTGTCTGTTGTTCTCTTCTTTGTGTCTATGAGTTCTCATCATTTAGCTCACTTACAAGTGAGAGCATGTGGTATTTGGTTTTCTGTCCCTGCCTTCGTTTGCTAAGGATAACAGCTTCCAGCTTCATCTATGTTTCCACAAAAGACATGATCTCACTCTTTTTTATGGCAGTATAGTATTCCATAGTATATATGTACCGCATTTTCTTTATTCAATCTGTCATTGCTGGGCATTTAGGTTGATTCCATATCTTTGCTATTGTGAATAGTGCTGCAGTGAACATTTGTGCGCATGTGTCTTTATGGTAGAATTATTTATATTCCCCTGGGTATATTCCAAGAAATGGGATTTCTGGGTCTAATGGTAGTTTTGTTTTTTGCCCTTTGAGGAATTGCCATGCTACTTTCCACAATGGTTGAACGAATTTATACTTTCATCAACAGTGTATAAGCATTCCCTTTTCTCTGTAAGCTCACCAGCATGTGTTATCTTCTGACTTTTAATAATAGCCATTTTGACTGGTGTGAGATGGTATCTCACTGTGATTTTGATTTGCATTTCTCTAATGATCAGTGACTTGAGTTTTTTTTTTTCAAATGTTTGCTGACCGCATGTATGTCTTCTTTTGAAATGTGTCTGTTCATGTCCTTTGCCCACTTTTTAATGGGGTTATTTGTTTTCTCTTGTATATTTGTTTAAATTCCTTATAGATGCTGGATGTTAGACCTTTTCCAGATGCATGGTTTGCCAATATTTTCTCCCATTCTGTAGGTTGTCTGTTTACTCTGTTGATCGTTTCTTTTGCTGTGCAGAAGCTCTTTAGTTTAATTAGATCCCTCTTATCAATTCTTGCTTTTGTTGTGATTGTTTTTGGTGTCTTTGTCATAAAATCTCTGCCTGTTCCTATGACCAGGATGGTATTGCCTAGGTTGTCTTCCAGGGTTTTTATAGTTTTGGGTTTTACATTTAAGTCTTTAATCTATCTTGAGTTGCTTTTGTATATGGTATAAGGAAGGCGGCTGCTTTCGATCTTCTGCATATGGCTAGTCAGTTATCTCAGCATCATTTATTGAATAGGGAATCCTTTCCCCATTGCTTGTTTTTGTCAAGTTTGTCAGAGATGGTCATAGGCGTGCAGTCTTATTTTTAGGCTATTCTGTTCCACTGGTCTATATCCCTGTTTTTGTACCAGTACCATGATGTTTTGGTTACTGTAGCCCTGAAGTATAGTTTGATGTTGGGTAATATGATACCTTCAGCTTTGTTCTTTTTGCTTTGGATTACCTTGGCTATTCATGCTCTGTTTTGGTTCCTTAAGAATTTTTAAATAGTTTTTTTTCTAGTTCCGTGAAGAATGTTATTGGTAATGATAGGAATAGCATTGAACCTGTAAATTGCTTTGGGCAGTATGGCCATTTTAATGATATTGATTCTTCCTAGCCATGAGCATGGGATGTTTTTCTGTTTGTTTGTGTGTTTTCTGATTTCTTTGAACAGTATTTTGTAATTCTCATTGAAGAAGTCTTTCACCTCCTTGGTTAGCTGCATTCCTAGGTATTTTAGTCATTTTGTGGCAGTTGTGAATGGGATTACCTTCCTGATTTGGCTCTCAGCTTGGCTGTTGTTGGTATATAAAAATTCTAGTGATTTTTGTACATTGATTGTTATACTATATAATAATTCTTGAAATCTAATTAGATCCTCCACCCCAGCCGGATTATTCTTCAAGATTATCCTCACTACTTCCATATGCATTTGGAAACCAAGCTTGTCCAAATATATACATAACCACACGCATACAAAAGTGAGTCTTTTAAATAATGCTTTGTCATTTTCTCTATGAAGGCCTTGTGCATCTTGTTAGATATATTGCTTTACATTTTTAATGCTATTGTAAATAATATTGTTTAAAATCTCATTTTAGAACACCTTGTTGTTGGTGTTAAAAAATGCAAGTGATATTTACATATAGATTTTTGTATCAGACAAACTTGATAAACTGTAGTTCTAATTATTTATTTGAGCGTTCATTGAAACTTTCCACATGGATAGTTATATTAACTGCAATTAATGTGAATTTTTTTCTAAGTTTCCACATTTCCTAGGACTGATTAGAACCTCTGATAATAAGGAAAATGTATAATATAATTTACCGTGTTGTATTAATTGATTTTTTAAAAATGTTAAACTAATTGTGATTGTAACATCCATTTTATTTATTATTGTATTTGATTAGCTCACATTTTGTTTGGATTTTGCATCTACGTTCAACAGTAAGATTGGCATGTAATATTCTTTTTTCATATTGTCCTTGCAAAGTTGGATATCAAGGTAATGCTAACCTCATAAAATGAGATGGAAGGTATTCCTCTTTTTCAATATTCTGGAATAGTTTGTGTAATTAGAATTACTTTTTCTTGAATGTTTGGTAATTTTTGTAAGTGAAGCAATCCAAATATTGGCTTCACTAACAAATATTAGCAAACATTCAATACTGGTGAAAAATAAAATTTCACCAGTTTTATTTGTGAAATTTAATTTTTTTCATGGGTATACAATCATTCCATTTTTCTGTTTCTTCTTGGGTCCATTTTGGTAATATACATTTAAAAAGGAATTTGTTGATTTTTTCTTTTCTTATATGAATATTTATCACTGCTTTCTATATATTGGCAAGTAGACTTAAAAAATTCATTTTAAAATATTTTTCCAATTTTCATTTTTATTTCTTCTTTGACCTATAAATAATTTAGAAGAATAATTTCTTAATTTCCAAACATGAGGATGTCATCTCGTTATGATTCTACTGTTGATTTCTAACTTAATTGCCTCATTATCAGAGAACGTGAGATGTGCTTTATGGTTCATTTAATTTGGGTAATTATCATAAATGCTTTATATGTGCTTTGGCAGTTTGTGTATTTCAGTGAATTTTTCTACTTTAAGTTCTCAAATTTATGGGCATAAAGTCTATAGCATTCCTTTATTGTTCTTTAGGTAGAAGACTATGGCTGCTTTTAATACTTTCTTTTTAATCTTTAGTGTTCTGGAATTTGACTAGGATGTCTTAATCTATGGACATTTTAAAACTTATTTTAACTGGGGTTTATAGCGCATTCTGAGTCTTCACATTGCTGTCTTTTATTAGTATTGGAAAATTCTCAGCTATTCTTTTTTTTTTTTTTACAAATACGATATCACTCTGTTGCCCAGGCTGGAGTGCAGTGGTACAGTCATGTCCCACTGCAGCCTCTACCTCCTCCTAAGCTCAGGTGATCCTCTCACCTCAGCCCCCCAAGTAGCTGGGACTACAGACATGCGCCACCACATCTGGCTAATTTTATTTGTTCTTTAATATTGTTTTCTCCTCATTTTCTCTCAACTCCTTACTGTCCTTCAGGAATACTGCTTGAATTTATGTTAACATATACCATAGTCTATATTACATAACTGTTAACTTCTCTTTTGAAGTTTCTGTGTATTTATTTCTATATGTTGTATTCTGTATAATTTCTTCTGATCTCTCTTCCAGTTTCCTAATGCTCTTTATAGCTCTGTCAAATCAACTTTTCAGATAAGCTTAGTCATTTTTGTAGTCTCTTGCCTTTTACTCATATTGCAATCCCTTTATAGCCTCTTCTTCATAATCCTTTTAGAGTCTCCTGCTCATATTTTTAAGATTATCTTTTTTTCCTTAAACATGTAAAGTATTTTCTATTGTGTGTCCAATAATTTTAATATCTATATATTGTGTGTAAATTGCTTTGGGCAGTATGGCCATTGTAATTTTCAGTTCTTTATTTTTCTGCTTCCTTTAATGGAAGCTTGTTTTCTGGCATTTGGGGAGTTTTTTTTTTTATTAATTTTTTTTTTGCACACAAAACAATAAACATTTTCTAAAAATACATACAAACAAAAAGATGCATATCAAACATATTAGGAAGGTTGCACATGGGAAGACGGGGAATAGAAATGGGGAGTGGGAATTAAAGAAAATAAATGAGAGAGGGACTTTGTATGGATCAATGATAATAACTCAATCCTCTATTTGACAAAGAAGAAGGAGAAGGAAGAGGAAGAAAAAGAAAGTGGGTTAAAGGATCAGAAAGGGAGGAAAATAGAAAAAATTAGAGTATGACTCCAGGGTAGACCTGTTTTGTTGTCGCTGGGTTGGTTGGTTGGTTTGTCTGTTGTATTTTTCATATGTTTCGCCATGTTGGCCAGGCTGGTCTCGAACTCCTAGCCTCAAGCGATCAACCCGCCTCGGCCTCCCAGAGTGCTGGGACTACAGGCGTGAGCCACCATGTCCAGCCCCCACATTGCTTCTGGCCTCCATGGTAGACCTCCCAGACGGGGCGGCCAGGCAGAGGCGCTCCCCACATCCCAGACGGGGTGGTGGCCAGGCAGAGGGGCTATTTGGGGAGTTTTTAACATGAGCTCCTATTTTGAAAACTTTATCTGTGGCAATTTTTTGCACAAAGATCCAAATGGTTTTCATCAGAGAGGATTTCCTCAGGTTCCTGGGCTACTACAAACTTCGAACACTTTAAAGTAAAAATTCACCTTGAGGATTTTTGGATATCCTAGGTAGCATGAAGGTATACAAAATCTATAATAGCTTTTGGCTAAGAATACTCGACAGGGACTTTTTCTCCTTCTCACCATCCCACAGTTTGAGAGAGACAGTTTTTCTCACATTTCACAGGGATGGGGGCGGGTTTATTTTTAGTCTACTCCTTAACTGAGCATGAACCTCCTATAAGCATTCATGGGGGTCTCTTATTAGCCTTCTGACTCTCTGTGTGCAGATCCGTGCTTCTTCTTCCTCCAATCCTTTGTGATAGGAAAACTAACGCTCAGTTTCACCTGAGTTGACAAATCTCTCAGAGCAAAAGGCATCCTAAGTGCTTGACTTACCCTTCAAAATTCTTGTTTTAAATTAAGTTTTTTGCTTTTCTTTTTTTTTTTTTTTTTGCCTCGGAGAATGTCTTGTTTTCTGGATAGCTCATCAACTATTCTAAAAAGATGCTGAAAGGTTTTTCATTCAGGATTTTTAGTTGTTTCCAGCAGTAGAATTGGTCAAGGTCTCTAGCCCACCATGCTATGAGAAGTGGATATCATCTTTACTCCTCTAATTTCAAGCTTTAATTCTTGTTAAAATGCAAATGCCCATGCTTAAAAGCATGTTAAGGCAGTATTTCTTTTCTTTCCTTATTTATTATTATTATTTTTTAAAAACAGCGTCTCACTCTATCACCCAGGCTGGAGTGCAGTGGTGCAATTTTGGATCACTGTAGCCTCAACCTCCCAGACTCAATTGATCCTCTCACCTCAGTATCCTGAGTAGCTGGGTCCACAGGCACACACCATCATGCCCTGCTCATTTTTGTATTTTTCGTAGAAATAAGGCTTTGCCATGTTGCCCAGGACTCCTTCGCTCAAGTGTTCCATGCACACCAGGCTTTCAAAGTGCTGGGATTACAGGCGTGAGCCACCACGCCCGGCCCAAAGCAGTATGTCTCACAGTGCCATCTTAGACCATCTCCTTGAAAATCATCTGGCATGCTTGCTAAAATGCTGATCACAGGTCACATCTCAAACTTCTTGAATATAAATCTTGGGATGGAAGAAGAGAGAATTATTACTCAGTGTTCCAATGGAGAACTACTTTGTTATGTTGCTATCTGTCTTATGCTTTTGTACAAATTAGTTTCAGATCTTTTTCTGAAACAAATTGTCATAATAAAAAAGCTTAGGAATATTTGGTATTTGGAGGAAAAAGTCTTCCCAAAATTGGGATTAAAAAAATGGCTTTTCTCTGTAAAGAATCTAGCATTTGCTGATTCCGTGTCCCTGACCACTACAGTGTGAGTACTGCCTCCTGTTTTCACCTGTATCTATAGATTATTTAGTCTCAAAGCCAGGAGTCAACTTGTTTTACTGAATTTTCTTCAGATTGCCCAAGGTATTGTAAAGGAGGCTCATTTTTCTGTCTTACCTGTAGAGAAACCATGGATCCTCAAAAAATGCTTACTTTTTTCTAGAAGGAAAAATAAACCTTTAAACTTTCATGTAAAAGTATGTTTGAACATAACTCCAATTATTCTCTTAGGAGAAGTTCTTTGAAATGGATTTACTAAGTCAAAAGGCATGCATATTTTAAGACTCCCTGTCCCTTAATAAAAACAGCTTTATTATCCTGATTATTTAAAAAAACAGCACATGTTCAAGGTCAGAGATGTGAAAATACTTTAGAAAGATTTTAGGATAAATTAAAATTACCCCAAATCTACCACCCAAAGAAAACCATGGTCAAACATGCTCATACATTATATGTCTTGTCAGGCCTATTTCTCATGCATAAATACTTTTTTATGTTCCCAAAACAGAATTATTTTGTACATGCTCTTTTGTAGTCTGATTTGTTATTAACATTTCTATTGTGGCTGTTTCTATATCTGTCTGTAATGTAATGTCTATGTGTAAATATGAATTTTAGAAAACTGAACAGTATTTTGTTGGGGTGTACACTGTGTGCTCAGCATCTAGCAAAACATCTGATACTATTAATAGTAGATTCTTTGTTTATTCATTTAACACATATTTCTGACCCCTCCTGCTGTGCCTGTAACTCCCCGCAGTTAGTTAACCCCTGTCTTTGTAGAAATGGCAGGCATTAGTCATTTCTGTTTTATACCATGTGTTCCCTCCTATCCTCAGGCATTGTCTGTTGGATGAAAGGTAAGAAGAGGCCCCAAAGCAGCCACTCCACAGGCTGGCTAATGACCTAATGAGTGGTCTCATAAGCAAAGGCTGAGCTAGCTAATACAATTCAATTTCATAAGAATTTGAATTCAGAAATGCTTAAGAGGCTGTTGGCAGCAAGAGCAGAACTGAAAAGTCATGTAACAATGCAAGACCGGAGAGGTCATAAAGAACCAAATTTAGGGGAATATTCACCAAAAAAGCAGAAACTGGGAAGTAAGGACAAGACATGGAGGGGGAAAGAGATAACCGGTCGGGTGCAGAAAGAGGCAGTCGGTAGAGGGGAGCTGAGTCAGTTCATGCTTGAGCACCAAGCAAAATCCACCCTCTCAGGCTGCTGGTCTCTCCCTTGGGGAACCTCCCCCTTACATTGGGGGCAGCCCATTTGTAACCATTGCTTTATTGTTAGATTTCTGTTATATTCCATTTCCCTAATACTCCTCCTATCATTACAATTGCATGCATCAATCTATGCACCCATGGTTTGATAGTTTGAATGAGTCTCTGTTCTCTGAAGCCTAAAGAATATAAACAGCACAATTGTTTTGATTCAGACCCAGGAGTTACTTAAGAGGGTGGATTTTTGGTTTTAAGTTTATAATTGGCTTGTGTGCATGTGTGTGTATGTATGGAAATTTTTTGTTTAAATATCTTATTTCTAATTTCATTACAATATGATTAGGAAGGGTAACCTGTACAATTTGTGCTTTTTGGAATGTGAGGTTTCCTTTGTGGCTGAGAATAGTATGCATTTTTATACATGCTAAAAGGAAAGCATGCTCGATTTGAAGGTGTAACATTTTAAATTAACTTCATTAAATATATCATTGAAATACTATAAATCTTTATTTTTGGCTTCTTAATCTCTCAGGATCTAAAACGTAGTCTGTTAAAGTCTTCACTATTGTACTGTCTCTATCTTTTTTCCTTTGCTTCCAGTTGGCACGTTATGTAGTTTGATGTAATTTATTCCTTAAATCTTTTTTGTGCTTAACATCTATTGCTTTCACACTTTTTGTTGGATGCTAACATGGCCACTCTGCTTTCTTTTCAAATATATATTTTTGATATATCTTTAGTCATCCTTGTATTTTTAACCATTCTGCATTATATTTTTTGTTCAAGTGTGTCTCTTGGTGAAAGTATAGCGATTCTGTTGATATTTTTGTTTGGACTGTCATTCGAGAAAAATGACGTGATGAATCTCAATCATTTTAGAAGATTCATTTGCCACAAAGTTAAGGATGCGCCCAGGAGACAGGTCTATGCCTTTCTCTGAAGATGATTTTGAGAGCTCCAAATATAAAGGGGAAAGAGTGGGATATTGAGAAGTACACAATTTTCATGTAAGAGAGGGGTAGGGAAAAATAGTCATTCATGCTTTTGTCTGGCTCAGTGAATCTGCATTTTTTTACATAACATAACATAGACAGGCCGGGCACAGTGGCTCATGCCTGTAATCCCAGCACTTTGGGAGGCTGAGGCGGGTGGATCACGAGGTCAGGAGATCGAGACCATCCTGGCTAACATGGTGCAACCCCGTCTCTAATAAAAATACAAAAAAATTAGCCGGGCGTGGTGGCGGGCACCTGTAGTCCCAGCTACTTGGGAGGCTGAGGCAGGAGAATGACATGAACCTAGGAGGTGCAGTTTGAAGTGAGCTGAGATCGCACCACTGCACTCCAGCCTGGGAGACTGAGCAAGACTCTGTCTCAAAAAAAAAAAAAAAAAAAAGATAACATAGACAAAAATGTGACAGAGTAACAATCAGATATGCATTTGTGTCTGGTGGGCTGGGGTGACTGCACTTGTAAAGATAAGCTATCGATTTACATTGCCATAGTTAAAAAAAATTTTTTTTTTTTGAGGCAGAGTCTCTCTCTCTGTCGCCCCAGGCTGGAGCGCAGTGGCATGATCTCAGCTCACTGCAACCTCTGCCTCCTGGGTTCAAGCAATTTTCCTGCATCAGCCTCCCGAGTAACTGGGACCACAGGCACATGCTACCACACCCAGCTAATTTTTGTGTTTTTTTAATATACTTTTAAGTTCTAGGGTACATGTGCACAGCGTGCAGATTTGTTACATGGATATACATGTGCCATGTTGGTTTGCTGCACTCATTAACTCGTCATTTACATTAGGTATTTCTCCTAATGCTATCCCTCCCCCTGCTCCTAAACCCACGACAGGCCCAAGGGCGTGATGTTCCCCACCCTGTGTCCACGTGTTCTCATTGTTCAGTTTCCATCTATGACTGAGAACATGCAGTGTTTGGTTTTGTGTCCTTGTGATAGTTTGCTCAGAATGATGGTTTCCAGCTTCATCCGTGTCCCTGCAAAGGACATAAACTCATCCCTTTTTGTGGCTGTATAGTATTCCATGGTGTATATGTGCCACATTTTCTTAATCCAGTCTATCATTGATGGACATTTGGGTTGGTTCCAAGTCTTTGCTATGTGAATAGTGCTGCTATAAACATACGTGTGCATGTGTCTTTATAGAAGCATGATTTATAATCCTTTGTGTACATACCCAGTAATGGGATGGCTGGGTCAAATGGTATTTCTAGTTCTAGATCCTTGAGGAATCGCCACACTGTCTTCCACAATGGTTGAACTAGTTTACAGTCCTACCAACAGTGTAAAAACATTCCTATTTCTCCACATGCTTTCCAGCATCTGTTGTATCCTGACTTTTTAATGATCGCCATTCTAACTGGTGTGAGCTGGTATCTCACTGTGGTTTTGATTTGCATTTCTCTGATGACCAGTAATGATGAGCATTTTTTCATGGGTCTGTTGGCTGCATAAATGTCTTCTTTTGAGAAGTGTCTGTTCATATCCTTTGCCCACTTTTTGATGGTTTTTGTTTTCTGGTAAATTTGTTTAAGTTCTTTGTAGATTCTGGATATTCATCCTTTGTCAGATGGGTAGAATACAAAAATTTTCTCCCATTCTGTAGGTTGCCTGTTCACTCTGATGGTAGTTTCTTTTGCCATGCAGAAGCTCTTTAGTTTAATTAGATCCCATTTGTTTATTTTGGCTTTTGTTGCCATTGCTTTTGGTGTTTTAGACATGAAGTCCTTGCCCATGCCTATGTCCTAAATGGTGTTGCCTAGGTTTTCTTCTGGGATTTTTATGATTTTAGGTCTAACATTTAAATCTTTAATCCATCTTGAATTAATTTTTGTATAAGGTGTAAGGAAGGGATCCAGTTTCAGCTTTCTACATATGGCTAGCCAGTTTTCCCAGCATCATTTATTAAATAGGGAATCCTTTACCCATTTTTGTTTTTGTCAGGTTTGTCAAAGATCAGATGGTTGTAGATGTGTGGTGTTATTTTTGAGGCCTCTGTTCCGTTCCATTGGTCTATATCTCTGTTTTGGTACCAGTACCATGCTGTTTTGGTTAAAGTAGCCTTGTAGTATAGTTTGAAGTCAGGTAGCATTATGCCTCCAGCTTTGTTCTTTTTGCTTAGGATTGTCTTGACAATGCAGGCTCTTTTTTGGTTCCATATGAATGTTAAAGTAGTTTTTTTTCCAATTCTGTGAAGAAAGTCATTGGTAGCTTGATGGGGATGGCATTGAATCTATAAATTACCTTGGGCAGTATGGCCATTTTCACAATATTGATTCTTCCTATCCATGAGCATGGAATGTTCTTCCATTTGTTTGTGTCCTCTTTTATTTCATTGAGCAGTGGTTTGTAGTTCTCCTTGAAGAGATCCTTCACATCCCTTGTGAGTTGGATTCCTAGGTATTTTATTCTCTTTGTGGCAATTGTGAATGGGAGTTCACTCATGATTTGGCTCTCTGTTTGTCTGTTATTGGTGTATAGGAATGCTTGTGATTTCTGCACTCTGATTTTGTATCTTGAGATTTTGCTGAAGTTGCTTATCAGCTTAAGGAGATTTTGGGCTGAGACAATGGGGTTTTCTAAATATACAGTCATGTCATCTGCAAACAGGGACAATTTGACTTCCTCTTTTCCTACTTGAATTGCCTTTATTTCTTTCTCTTGCCTGATTGCCCTGGCCAGAAATTCCAACACTATGTTGAATAGGAGTGGTGAGAGAGGGCATCCCTGTCTTGTGCCAGTTTTCAAAGGGAATGCTTCCAGTTTTTGCCCATTCAGTATGATATTGGCTGTGGGTTTGTAATAAATAGCTTTTATTATTTTGAGATAGGTTCCATCAATACCTATTTTATTGAGAATTTTTAGCATGAAGGCTGTTGAATTTTGTCAAAGGCCTTTTCTGCATCTATTGAGATAATCGTGGTTTTTGTCATTGGTTCTGTTTATATGATGGATTATGTTTATTGATTTGCATATGTTGAACCAGCCTTGCATCCCAGGGATGAAGCCATTGATTGTGGTGGATAAACTTTTTGATGTGCTGCTGGATTCAGTTTGCCAGTATTTTATTGAGGATTTTCGCATCGATGTTCATCAGGGATATTGGTCTAAAATTCTCTTTTTTTGTTGTGTCTCTGCCAGGCTTTGGTATCAGGATGATGCTGGCCTCATAAAATGAGTTAGGGAGGATTCCCTCTTTTTCTACTGATTGGAATAGTTTCAGAAGGAATGGTACCAGCTCCTCCTTGTACCTCTGGTAGAATTCGGCTGTGAATCCATCTGGTCCTGGATGTTTTTTGGTTGGTAGGCTATTAATTATTGCCTCAATTTCAGAGTGTTATTGGTCTATTCAGAGATTCAACTTCTTCCTGGTTTAGTCTTGGCAGAGTGTACGTGTCCAGGAATTTATCCATTTCTTCTAGATTTTCCAGTTTATTTGTGTAGAGGTGTTATAGTATTCTCTGATGGTAGTTTGTATTTCTGTGGGATTGATGGTGATATCCCCTTTATCATTTTTTATTGCATCTATTTGATTCTTCTCTCTTTTCTTCTTTACTAGTCTTGCTAGTGATCTATCAATTTTGTTGATCTTTTCAAAAAACCAGCTCCTGGATTCATTGATTTTTTGAAGGGTTTTTTGTGTCTCTATGTCCTTTAGTTCTGCTCTGATCTTAGTTATTTCTTGCCTTCTGCTAGCTTTTGAATTTGTTGGCTCTTGCTTCTCTAGTTCTTTTAATTGTGATGTTAGGGTGTCAATTTAGATCTTTCCTGCTTTCTTTTGTGGGCATTTAGTGCTATAAATTTCCCTCTACACACTGCTTTAGATGTGTCCCAGAAATGCTGGTATGTTGTGTCTTTGTTCTCATTGGTTTCAAAGAACATCTTTATTTCTGCCTTCATTTCGTTATTTACCCAGTAGTCATTTGGGAGCAGGTTGTTCAGTTTCCATGTAGTTGTGCGGTTTTGAGCGAGTTTCTTAGTCCTGAGTTCTAGTTTGATTGCACTGTGGTCTGAGAGACAGTTTGTTGTGATTCCTGTTCTTTTATATTTGCTGAGGAATGCTTTACTTCCAACTATGTGGTCAATTTTGGAATAAGTGCGATGTAGTGCTGAGAAGAATGTATATTCTGTTGATTTAGGGTGGAGAGTTCTGTAGATGTCTATTAGGTCTGCTTGGTGCAGAGCTGAGTTCAAGTAGTGGATATCCTTGTTAACCTTCTGTCTCATTGATCTGTTTAATACTGACAGTGGGGTGTTAAAGTCTCCCGTTATTATTGTGTGGGAGTCTAAGTCTCTTTGTAGGTCTCTAAGGACTTGCTTTATGAATCTGGGTGCTCCTGTATTGGGTGCATATGTATTTAGGATAGTTAGCTCTTCTTGTTGAATTGATACCTTTACCATTACATAATGGCCTTCTTTGTCTCTTTTGATCTTTGTTGGTTTAAAATCTGTTTTATCAGAGACTAGGATTGCAACCCCTGCTTTTTTTTTGCTTTCCATTTGCTTGGTAGATCTTCCTCCATCCCTTTATTTTGAGTCTATGTGTGTCTCTGCACGTGAGATGGGTCTCCTGAGTACAGCACACTGATAGGTCTTGACCGTACCCAGTTTGCCAGTCTGTGTCTTTTAATTGAGGCATTTAGCCCATTTACATTTAAGGTTAATATTGTTATGTGTGAATTTGATCCTGTCATTATGATGTTAGCTGGTTATTTTGCCCGTTAGTTGATGCAGTTTCTTCCTAGCACCAGTGGTCTTTACAGTTTGGCATGTTTTTGCAGTGGCTGGTACCAGTTGTTCCTTTCCATGTTTAGTGCTTCCTCAGGAGCTCTTGTAAGGCAGGCCTGGTGGTGACAAAATGTCTCATCGTTTGCTTGTCTCTAAAGGATTTTATTTTGCTTTCACTTATGAAGCTTAGTTTGGCTGGATATGAAATTCTAGGCTGAAAATTCTTTTCTTTAAGAATGTTGAATATTGGCCCCCACTCTCTTCTGGCTTGTAGAGTTTCTGCCGAGAGATCTGCTGTTAATCTGATGGGCTTCCCTTTGTGGGTAACCCAACCTTTCTGTCTGGCTGCCCTTAACATTTTTTCCTTCATTTCAACCTTGGTGAATCTGACAATTATGTGTCTTGGGGTTGCTCTTCTTGAGGAGTATCTTTGTGGTGTTCTCTGTATTTCCTGAATTGAATGTTGGCCTGCCTTGCTAGGTGGGGGAAGTTCTCCTGGATAATATCCTGCAGAGTGTTTTCCAACTTGGTTCCATTCTCCCTGTCACTTTCAGGTAAACCAATCAAACCTAGATTTGGTCTTTTCACATAGTCCCATATTTCTTGGAGGGTTTGTTCATTTTTTTTTACTCTTCTTTCTCTAACCTTGTCTTCTCACTTTATTTCATTAATTTGATCTTCAATCCCTGATACCCTTTCTTCCACTTGATCGAATCAGCTGTTGAATCTTGAGCATGTGTCACATAGTTCTTGTGCCATGGTTTTCACCTCCATCAGATCATTTAAGGTCTTCTCTACACTGTTCTAGTTAGCCATTCATCTAATCTTTTTTCAAGGTTTTTAGCTTCCTTGTGATGGGTTCAAATATCCTCCTTTAGCTCAGAGAAGTTTGTTATTACCAATCTTCTGAAGCCTACTCCTGTCAGCTCATCAAAATCATTCTCTATCCGGCTTTGTTCCATTGCTGGTGAGGAGCTGCAATCCTTTGGATGAGAAGAGGCTCTCTGGTTTTTAGAATTTTCAGCTTTTCTGCTCTGGTTTCTCCCCATCTTTGTGGTTTTATCTACCTTTGGTCTTTGATGTTGGTGACCATCATCATGGGCTTTTGGTGTGGATGTCGTTTTTGCTGATAGTGATGCTGTTCCTTTCTGTTTGTTAGTTTTCCTTCTAACACTCAGGTCCCCCAGCTGCAGGTCTGTTGGAGTTTCCTGGAGGTCCACTTCAGACCCTGTTTCCCTGGGTAACACCAGTGGAGGCTGCAGAATAGCAAATATTGCAGAACAGCAAGCATTGCTGCCTGATCCTTCCTCTGGAAGCTTCATCCCAGAGGGGCACCTGCCTGTATGAGGTATCAGTCGGCCCCTACTGGGAGGTCTTTCCCAGTTAGGCTACACAGGGGTCACGGACTCACTTGAGGAGGCTGTCTGTCCATTCTCCGAGCTCAAACACCGTGCTGGGAGAACCACTGCTCTCTTCAGAGCTGTCAGACAGGGACATTTAGTCTGTAGAAGTTTCCGCTGCCTTTTGTTCAGCTATGCCCTGCTCCCAGAGGCAGAGACTACAGAGGTAGCTTATCTTGCTGAGCTGTGGTGGGGTCCATCCAGTTTGAGCTTCCATGGCCACTTTGTTTACCTACTTAAGACTCAGCAATGGTGGATGCCCCTCCCCCTGCCAGGCTGCTGCCTTGCAGGTTGGTCTCAGACTGCTGTGCTAGAAGTAAGCAAGGCTCTGTGGGCTTGGGATCCACCAAGCCAGGCATGGGATATAATCTCCTGGTGTGCCGTTCACTAAAACCATTGGAAAAGCACAGTATTTGGATGGGAGTTTGCTGTTTTTCCAGGTACCATCTGTCATGGCTTCCCTTGGCTAGGAAAGGGAGATCCCCTGACCCCTTATGCTTCCCGGGTGAGGTGATGCCCTGCCCTGCTTTGGATCACCCTCCGTGGGCTGCACCCACTGTCCAACCTGTCCCCATGAGACGAACCAGGTACCTCAGTTGGAAATGCACGAATCACCAGTCTTCTGCATCGGCCACAATGGGAGCTGCAGACCGGAGCTGTTCCTATTTGGCCATCTTGGACTAATTTTTGTATTTGTAATAGAGATAGGGTTTCACCATCTTGGCCAGGATGGTCTCAATTTCTTGACCTCGTGATCCGCCTGCCTGTAATTCCAAAGTGCTGGGATTACAGACATTAGCCACTATGCCCAGCTGCCACAGTCACATTTTAACAGAAACACCTTAAAAGATCTTACAGCTCACTAGGAATTTCCTTGTGGGCAAAATATGGGGGAGGCATGTAGCTTTTCATCTTGTAACAATCTTCTTTAGGAACCAAATGAGGGAGGCAGGTTTGTGTGACCCAGTTCCCAGCTTGACTTTTCCATTTGGCTTAATGAGTTTGGGGTCCCAAGATTTAATTTCCTTTCAGAAGACCTACCTGAGAGTCTCTGAAATAAGTAGAATGAGTTCAGACACTGTCTAGCCATCTCCAAGCTTATTTGATTTTCTTTCAAAGAAAACCCACAAAGGTCTACAATCTCTTGTGTTGTTAGGTGTGGCCATGTGACTTCCTTCTCTTGTTAGGTGTAGTCATGTGACTTCCTTCCCTCATTTGGTGTAGTCACGTGACTTCCTGCCCTTGCTAGGTATAGTCATGTGACTTCCTGCCCTTGTTAGGTGTAGTCATGTGACTCCCTGCCCTCGTTAGGTGTAGTTATGTGACTTCCTGCCCTTGTTAGGTGTGACTGAGTTCTGGCTAATAAAATACGGCGAAAGTGAAGTACATTCACTTCCCAGGCATGTGCTCTTTGGTCTGCATGTGAAGGCCTAAGGCAACCTCGTCACAGGTAAAGTAACAGATCCTTTATCTCTCAGAGTCCCTGAATAACTGCATGGAACAAAGACTGTATGTGAGAGAGAAATATACTTCTATTATGTAAAGTCACTCAACTGCTATTGTCACAGCAGCTAGTATGAACTAATGCAAGATGTGGTTAAAAAATTTGGGCACTATAACAACAAAAACTAAAACATACAGTACTGTCTTCATAGTTGGAGAGCAGGCAGCCAGAAAACTGATATTGAGGGTTAGAGGGATGGAGACTTAGGACTAGTAATGGCAAAACGTTTGGGAAAATGTCAGTGATAACTTTTAAGTTAGACAAAATGCTTATTGGGCTTATAGTTCTAAGGAAAGAAAAGGA